>NC_069689.1:30203927-30803927 GCF_023699985.2 Odocoileus virginianus
AAGAAAAGCAGCCACTTTGTAGAAAGTATCCAGAACTTTTAACTTCTTATCCCAAATCATTATACTAAATTATTATTGTTTAAGTTAGTATTCTTCAGGTAAGAGATAGGATTCAGGGGTTTCAGCTTATATCCTTTACCACAGCACTACCAGGGGTAATATAATCCTAATTATGACACCACAATTAGCTTTTTTAGAGATCATATCATAAACAGATCATCCTTCATTTTACTTATTTTTTCATCCTCCATTTTAAACAGCTACACTGGTTAACTCTTATCTTCCCATGTTGACTGGCTCTTTTAAATGGAAAAAAAAATTTCTGTGAAGTTTCCCAACACAGTTTTCCTTATGTAAATTACTTATTGGTAGCATATTTTTTAAATATATTTGCCTGATTACAAAAAGCTACACTTCAGTAGGGGAAAAATCTCTTATAATACCTTTTATTTATAAAGTGTTTCCTCCACAATATCCAAAGATGTGTTTCTGAAAACTGTGGTATTAAAATTCTGTTCAAGACTTGTGGACTCTGTGGGAGAAGGCGAGGGTGGGATGTTTCAAGAGAACAGCATCAAAACATGTATATTATCTAGGGTGAAACAGATCACCAGCCCAGGTTGGATGCATGAGACAAGTGCTCGGGGCTGGTGCACTGGGAAGACCCAGAGGGATCGGGTGGAGAGGGAGGAGGGAGGGGGGATCGGGATGGGGAATACATGTAAATCCATGGCTGATTCATGTCAATGTATGGCAAAAACCACTACAATATTGTAAAGTAATTAGCCTCCAACTAATAAAAATAAATGGAAAAAAAAATAAAATAAAATTCTGTTCAAAACCTCAATGACATTTCACGCAGAGGTTCTCAGAATGGACTGTAAGGCACTTACACACACACACACACACACACACACACAATTTTGTTCCCTGCTGTCGATGCTGTGTTTCCACCTCAGGGCCTTAGCACTAGCTGGCATGCTCATTCTCTGGTTAACAATACAGTTCCCTCCCTCATCTCCCTCATGTTGTTGTCCAGATGCAATTTCTCAATGAGGCTCTCCCCTACCACTTGTTTAAAATTGCAAACTCCCTTCTCTTTATTTTCTCTCATTGTTTTGTTACCAACATGATCTACTGACAGCTGACCCTTTAGCAAAGGGAGGTTAGTGGCACTGGCCTATTCCCCATCCTAGTAGAAAATCCAGGCACTGCCATCTCTGCCTCAAAATCAAAGAAACTGACAAATGACTTACCCAAAGAGAGGCAGGAAGTTGAAACAGCTTGGAGGTAACTGTCTCAGATCCTAGTTCTTATGATTCCACATACTGTGGTCTCTAACTGAACAAACTTTTCCACACACTTAGTTAATTTAAAGGTCTATAAAATGAAAATACAGGTACTGGGTTGCCCAAAAAGTTTGTTTGTTTGTTTTCCGTAAGACATAGCAGAAAAACCCAAACAAACTTTTTGGCCAAACAATACTATATTTATTGAAAAAAATCCACACAAAAGTCGACGCACACAACTCATACCATGGTCATCAAGGATCAACTACACATTATTGCAGTCTATCTCCCTCAACTAAAATGTAAGGTGCATGAGGGCAGAGATGTTTCCCTCTTTTGCTCTCTCCTGTGAGCTCATTGCTTTATTTACCACTGCTTTATTTACCCTCAGTCTTAAGTCTTTACTAAAAATGAACTTTATGGATGAATGATGTATTTAAGATCTTAGTTAAAAAACAAAACTAGGGAGCCAAAGTCACAAACGGCCTTAAAAATCTCTCTCAAAGACCACATAAATTAACCGATGAAAATAACATGACAATCAAGAAAATCAATAATCTAGATAATTGATATTATACAATTAGTTTTCATTTGCCTTATTATAACTTTTCAGAAGTTCCAACAAGACTCTTAAAAACTAACTTCACTTTGTTCCAATATGCACACTAGAATACATGTATCTTTTACTGTTAACGGCTAACCCTGTATCTCAAATTGGAATAATTTACAATTCAAACATGCACTCAAAATTCTCTGGGCTAACTAAAAAGATTTAGAGAATTAAAAATGTGTATACATGTACTAGTTTCACAAAAGAAGAATCTCTACTTAGATGGGGCTGTTGGCAAGGTAAGGGATTACAGTACAGTAGTTCATACGGTTTAACATCTATTATTTCATTCCACCCTCACAACAATTTTACCATTTAAGCAGGTGAAAGAATGGAACAGCCATTCCCTACCCAATAAAAAGCATAATGATGTCCTATAGTCCCTTGGGTATACAGCCTTAGGTCTGAGAATATGAATGATGCTTTAGACAACTGAGTTGAAGATCCTTGCTGGCAAACTCCTGGAACAAATTTTGCTGCCATAATACAAAAGAGGAAATCATATTTTGAAAGCAAAGATGTGCATTCCTCTTCATGAAGAGTAATAACTGCAATATCCAGAAAGAACTGATAAGTCCACTGCAATCAGGATGCACAAGGACTGATCTTGGCCCATCACACTTTCTTCTAACATGAATCTAAGAGTTGGACAGTGAGGCAATGGAAACAGGCTCGAGTTTGGGGTGCCCTAGGTAAGGCAGGCACAGGGCCAAGTATCATACTTACCTGCTACAGTGTGAAGTACTGGAAAGAGCATGGGCTTTGGAGTCTGACAGACTTGGATTCAAATCCCAGCTCTGTTACATACTGGCTGGGTTACTTTGGGCAAGTTACTTAATCTCTCTGAGCCTCACATTCCTCACCTGCAAAATGGAGATAATACCATTATCAAGGTAGTTACCCTGAAAGGCTGTTGTGAGGATTAAATGAAACAGTACGTATAAAACTGCCTGCAAATGCACAGTATACTATTATTCTCCTTCCTTTCTTGATGATGTCAGTTGGCTTTCCCTATAATGCTGAGGTGTGAATAAACTGGAAATTTTCTGAACACTACTAAAGTGTCTATCCCACTACCCAGGAATCACTCCCCCAGAATCTTTTAACATTTAGTGCCAATTTCATGTACTTGGTTATTATTCAACAGAAGGTGGAATGCTCAAGCAGCCATTTTTCTCTGCATAAACAATTAAAAATAGTCCTGCCAGAACCCTGCCCAATCTGGGACTATATAAACAGACTCTAATGACTAGATATTCCAAATCTTATTATAATGAAAACACCTATTAAAAAATTCTTCCACCTACTAGGCTCCTCTGTCCATAAAATTCTACAGGCAAAAAAGTTCTTCTATGCCCTAGTAAATGACTAATTTATTGGATCAATATTTACACTAAAGAACTAAACATATAAATATACTATTATTAGTAAATATCTTTAGAGAAATGATTTCTACATTATATACTTTCCTGTAAAATAGTCAATAGCCCAAACCAGTGTATGCTTTCCTGATTATAATATTAAACACATAGATATATTTTATTTTTTTTTTAACACATATATATATTTTAAATTCTACATAGCATATGTATTTATAGTCTATAACCACAGAAAAGTAAACTATTTAACAAAGCAACCTATTGGTATTTTACTTGGTAAAATGATTATATCTGAATAACTAATACAACTTAATGCCTTTCAAATTTAGGAATATTTTTCATTCTGAATATACTCAGTCCTCTAAAGAAGTAATTAATTTTTAAGTTTTGTGATTACAAGAGGATACATGTTCATTAAATTCAAACATTACAGAAACATTAAAGGTAGAAATACAGTTCTTCTAACCCTCTTTTTGTCCTTTGATAACCACCAACAATAATTTGGCATATACTCCTATAGACTTTTTAATGCATTATAATTTAGGCAAGTTTTCACAAGAATTATGGTTTGGGAAGGAGTGAAGAGGAAAGCAGAAATGAGGGAAAATCTTTTGTAAATATGTTTGCTAATGCTAAAAATATGCTTAAAGGTAAAAGCCAGATTACAAAACTGCACATAAAGTATTTTGTTTAAAGAAATATCCAAAAAATGTATTACCCAGGAGGGAAATGTAAATCAAAGGCACAATCAAATACCACTTGACTCACATTGAGATAACTGTAATAACAAGTTTTGGTGAGAATGCGCAGAAATTGGAACTCTCATACACTGCTAGTGGGAACGTAAAATGGTACAGTTATTTAGAAAACAGTTTGGCAATTCCTCAAGATTTTAAATGCGGAAAGTTACTGTATGACCCAGCAATTCCACTCCTGGGCACATCCGAGAAAAAGGAAGACACACATCCACACAAAGAATTATACTTAAATGGTCCCTAGAAGCATAATTTACACTAGCCAAAAAGTGAAGGGAATAAAAAAGCCAAATATCCCTCAACTGATGAGTGGATAAATACAATGTGACATACCCACCAAATGGAATACTATTTGATAATCAAAAGAGATGAAGTACTGATACACACCACATCATGGATGAATCTTGAAAGCGTGTGCCAAATGAAAGAAACCAGTGACAAAAGAATATATGATTCTACTTATATAAAATGTCCAGAACAGAAAAATCTATAAAGAAATAAAGTGGATTAATAGTTGTGCAGGGTTTGGGAATTAGGGGGAAATAAGAAGTATTAGTGGGCATGGGGTTTCTCTGCACAGTGATGAAGAAGTTCTAAAACTGATGGTGGTGATGGTTGTGCATGCTCAGCTGCGTCCGACTCTCTGCGACCCCGTGCCCTGCAGCCCGCCAGGCTCCTCTGTCCATGGGATTCTCCAGGCAAGAATACTGGAGTGGGGTGCCATGGCCTCCTCCAGGGTTTCTCCCCGACCCAGCGATCGAACCCGCATCTTAAGTCTCCTGCATTGGCAAGTGGTTTCGTTACCACTAGTGCCACCTGGGAAGCCCTGGATGGTTGCACAACTGTGCAAATACACTAAAGACCACTGAACTGTACCCTTTAGGTGAGCTGTATGGGATGTTAACTTTACTGTAGTAAAGCTGCTAGAAAATAATAACATTTGCCATCACCAGATGGTGAATAGTAATTTAAATTTTCTAATACATTCTTGTAATTTTCAAATTGTTGGTAACGACTATGAGTATTATTTTTTGTTAAGGGGAAAGTTATTTTTCAAAGTGTTCTCTGTGAGAATTAGAATGATGTTATTCTAGAAGTTGAGACAGAATTGCCCCTTGTATTCAGTCAGTCACTCATTAAACACCTACTATGTGCTCCAGGAATTGTTCCAGCATGAGCAAAGTTCTAACTTCAAATCAACAAATTACATCAAGTTAACACAGACACGACTTCTCTGTAACTTCAGAAAATGAATTAGGTATCATGCCACCACTGACTTCTCTGTTTTATTTTTGCACCAATCAATATCAGGAAATATTCTCTTCAATACAATGATTCTGTTTTCAAATTTTAAAACAACTTTAAAACTCATTTTAACATTAAAGATAAAACCACTGCAACACTTCATGGCTTAATAGCAGAAAAGGTATACCAAAAATTCAATTAGCAACAATGGCTACTAATTCAAAAACACTGGGAATCAATTCTTTAAGATACTTTCTGGCTATCAAGTCAATCATAAAAAGAATCTTTATGTAAACTGGTACCAAGAGGAAAATTAAAGTCAAAAGAACTCCTCGGAAATGGCTTGCCTTGAAGCTAAAAAGAACACAGCCTGAAAATATGGATGAGGAGGGATGAGGCATATGCTCAAGTAATGGGCAATTTCAATGGCATTCAGCTAACACCTGTCAGCTAAAAATGAAGTATTCAATCAGAACCTCCAGGGATGGTAACATCAGAAGATTATCGGGGAAGTGGCCTCATCTAAATTCTTGATTAGGAGAGCCAAACAAGGCACCTATGTTTTGAAACACTTCGCTGGCTATACTGATGTGCAGCCAGGGTTAATAATCACTGCATGAAGCAACACTCATCAAGGGAAACAAGAGAATGAAAAATCTGTTCTATAATTTAAAAATTAGAGACAATGTAACAAAGGCATTGAAGGGAGAAAAACTGGAGAGTAGGGAGACTACATACACAAAACATACTCCAAAAGTCTATTCAAGAGATGTGAGCTTGAACTAAGGAAGCACACAAAACAGACGGACAGGGCTCAAGTTAAGGGTTAGTCATAAAGCAGAATCGATAGGACCTAATGATCAAACGGTTACGGAGAATGAAGGAGAAACAGAGGCAAAAATGATTTTGAGGGCTCTAGTCTGAATAACCAGGTGGTTAGTGATGCCATTAATCAATGAATGGAACACAAAGGAGAAGTGATTTGAAAGTTAAAGAGTTAATAGAGGCAAGATTCAAGGGGCTTTAAAGGTTACTTACAATATTCTACTACTAGGTTGGACAATTGGTGTTCATTTTATTATTCTTTTAAGAATTGAACGAATACCACAAAATTCAACTAGAAACCCAGGGTCAAAACTCATAGATAAACTAGCAAAATGTGTGTGTGTAGGACATATGTAATAAAAAGGGGAACGAAATGAAGGTGGAGAGAGTGAACTTGGTTTTAGACCTATTGAATTTACAGAAACTAAAATACTATTTCATGAAACAGGGGCTAGAGAAAAAGATGTGGAAATGGGTTGGCATACAACGATAATACCATGGAAGTAGGTGAGAACTCTCAGGGAAAGTTTATGGGATAGGGCAACGGTGAATCCCCAACTAAAAGGAGTCCATTGAGACTTTGAGAATAATCAAAAGGAGAGAAGCTTTTACCAATTCCCTTTCCAAAGGCATACAGAAGAAAATCAATTGGAAAAAAAAAATTAAAGCTACCATTTATGGTTATCTTACTGTACTCCAGTGGCAGGTCCAGAATTTCCAGATAGGTGGAGTTACAGGAGTCATCAATCTCTTTGAAGGAGGGCTTGAAGATGCTTTTGCACAGGACTTTATATTTGGTTAGAAAATACTAACTGACCAGATCAAAAAATCAAGGGAAAGAAGTTTGAAGGATATAGTTCGCCTCCCCTTTGGCACCACCACTACTGTATTCTAGGCACCGTACCAAACATGTTACCTAATCTTCCATTCACAAGCTAAGGTAGATGAGGAAACTGAGGCTAGACTAGAATATCAACTTGCTCAAGGTTACAAATCTTTTAAGGAGCAGAGCACATCATCTTTGTTCCCATAGCTCTCATTGCTCTTTACACCTTACTAGAATTTCTCATTACTCATCTTGATTATAATGTGTATTTATGTGTCTCTGTATCACTGTACTGTTAGCTCCTCCATGCCAAGGTTCAAGTCATTCATTTCTGCATCCTTATAGCTAAGAAAGAGTAAATATTTTGTTGAATGAAGCATATGAAAGAACTATGTGAGAACGGCATCAATAACGCCAACAGGGGAGAAAGAGTTTAAAGAAATAGCTAGTAGCACCAGATGCTACAGACAGAGCCATCAGTGTATCTTAGGTCGTCAATGGCACTGAACTGATATCCCTTAATCATTTCTGAAAGCCTCCTACAGACGGGACACTGTGTTAATTAGACACAAGTTAACGTGGAAAAATAAAATCTGGTACAAGTCAACAGATTTTCGGAGTAGCAGCCACATCTAAATTCTTGATCAGGACAGCGAAACAGAGTCAGGCCTGCAATCGCTTATATTTAATTTGGCACTGGCAAACCTGAAGACAATTTTAATAAAGGGTCACAGCGCATCTTTTAACGAAACTTCTGGTGAGGGACAAGAGATGAAAATGGGCCAGCGCACCTCTGTCTCGATGACGACGGCTGGTGGCCAAAGCAGCCGAGTCCCTCCGGAGTGTCTACCCCGCTGAGCAGGACTGTGGCTGCCCCCAGCTGCTAGTCGGTAGTCTGGGGCGGGAAAAAGCAGACACTTACCGCAAAAGGCACCGCTACCGCCGTGGCCCAAAGGGGCCGGGGAGACCTTCGCGAAGCCCCACGCCAGGGGAGGAAACCAGGGAACGCGGGGATCAAACAGACAGGTGCGACCCCACAGCCCGACTTCCCAAACTGGATAAACTAGGGTCCCAGCGCCCAGCACCGCAACGCCAACTCCCACCAGCTGGAAGACCGACGACTGCCACCGAACCTTCCGCCCAATGAGGAAACGTCACCACTCGGCGTAGTCCAGCCTTTCAAGAAGGGCATACACTTCCGCTTCCGGGGCACTCGCCGCGTCTCTTCAATGTGTTTACCGAGAGTGTATTGAGATGTTTCTTTGCCTTGACTGGCGTTTGACATTCGTTTCCTATCGCTTAATAACTGCGGCATTAAAGTTAGAATGAAGATAGGAGGCTTTCTAGGGATGCGATCTCAGGAAAGAAGTCCAGCCTCCAGGCGCCACTTTAAGAAAAATGACTTGGCTGAGCACCACCAGCTAAGAGGGGAATTATGAAAGGTGGGGGAGTAGGGCTCCTTGCTCTCGCAGGAGCACGTGAGAGGGGCAAGGAGGAGGCGGGGCCTAGGACTTTGGCAGCCGAGGGAGGCGGGTTCCACGCCGGGTCTAATCGGGTGTCTGAACCGGCCTCTGCCTGCGCGTGCGCAGTGCGAACCTTCCGCTGCTCCGCTTTCTTCTCCAACATGGAATTCCGCTCCGCGCGGCTCGCAATACTGCAACTACTCCGTACGGTGGCTCCGGCGGACCTCCCAGCGCTTCTGCAGTGGATGCGAACTACCCGTAAGCGATCAGAGCCAGAGTCAAACGGTTGGGGCAAGGATATGCTGTGGGCGCTGACCTTGGGGACCTAGGGTGAGGCCAGAAGCCTTCCATGGGGTAGCGGTGCTGGTCTCTGCTCTGCTACCGAGCCGGTTGACCCGGGCGCATCGCAAGCATTGGCAGAGTAAGAGTCCAGATTAAGACTGGGTGCAGAAAGACCCGGCTCTGGGTTTTGTGATTCCGCTACAGACTTAAGCAGCTAGAGCCGCCTTGTGTCTACCCTCTTTCCTAAAGGAAAAAATGGGAGGAATGGGTTAGCCCACCTCCCCATTACTCCCACAAATTTGGGACGACCAATAGGATACTACCTGAAAAAGCCCTTGGCAAGATAAGTTTTAGACTGTAAAAAACTGGAAGTTTTGTACCCTGTAGGCAAAATCACATGTAACTAATCTCAATGTGTGTGTGTTAATCGCTCAGTCGTGACTCTGAGACCCCATGGACTGTGTAGCCCACCAGGCTCCTCTGTGCATGGGATTCTCCAGGCAAGAATACTGGAGTAGGTTGCCGTTTCCTTCTCCAGGGGATCTTCCTGACCCAGGGATTGAACCCGCGTCTCCTGCTTTGCAGGCAGATTCCTTACCATCTGAGCTACAGGGAAGTCCCAGCTAATCTCAATAGTTCCTACCTTTAAAGGAGTTGTTCCAGGGTGGGGAGAGAGAGAAAGCCGGGAGGGGAAAACTTTGTTTTGAATAATATTAATAGTAATACTAAAAAGCACACTCTAGAATTGAAATGTGGTAATTAGGTCGAATTATTGAAGAATGGAGGTAGATCTATCTTGCAAAGTGAAGCCTGCTGAAAGCATAAAAAAATTCCTTGTTTGAGAACTCCTCCAAACTATGCTCTGCTTCTGTACTCCTAATCGTTGATTCCATGTTTATTTTCAGCCAGCCATGAAATATTCCTGTTTGCTGATGACTCCCAGTTTTAGACTTTCAGACATGAGGTTCTTCCTAGAACTTCTGTCTCTTTGTGATGTTAGAGTCAATAATCATTTGGGTGTTATCATTATTGTTATTACTATTACACATTTTGGAAGATCATTTTAGCCAAGATGCCAAAATAGAATTACTTTGGACATCTGCTAGTGAGATTTAGCCTGGAAAGTAGAGAAAACTAAAGAGGTAGCTTCATATTTCTACACACAGACAAGATTCAAGATTGTTGTTCAGTCACTCAGTCGTGTCTGACTCTTTGGGACCCCATGGACTGAAGCAGTCCAGGCTCCCCTGTCCTTCACTATCTCCCCGAGCTTGCTGAAACTCATGTCCATTGGTCAGTGATGCCATCCAACCATCTCATCGTCTGTCATCCCCTTCTCCTACTGCCTTCAGTTATTCCCAGCATCAGGGTCTTTTCTGATGAGTTGGATGTTCGCATCAGGTGGCGAAAGTATTGGAGCTTCAGTTTCAGCATCAGTCTTTCTAATGAATATTCAGGATTGATTTCCTTTAGGATTAACTGGTTTGATCTCCTTGCAGTCCAAGGGACTCTCAAGAGTTTTCCAACACCACAGCTCATCAATTCTTTGGCATTCAGTCTTCTTTATGAAGAAGATTCATGATGGGTATTTTTTAATACAGGATCTTTTATTCCAAAATCCCTTGAAAGTGAAAGTGAAGTCGCTTAGTCGTGTCCAACTCTTCGCAACCCTGTGGACTGTAGCCCACCAGGCTCCTCCATCCATGGGATTTTCCAGGCAAGAATACTGGAGTGGGTTGCCATTTCCTTCTCCAGGGTATCTTCCCGACCCAGGGATTGAACCCAGGTCTCCCTCATTGCAGGTAGACGCTTTAACCTCTGAGCCACCAGGGAAGCCCCAAAATCCCTTGGGTGCCTACAAAATTGCCATCTACTTCCTGGTCCTGGCAATTGCACAATTACTAAAATATCCTTGCCTTCAAGATTTTTCAGTTTTGTGATACCGTTTGTAATCTAAATCTCCAGTTTTAGAGGCATCAGTTGAAACTCCATTTTTCCGAAATCACTGAAAGCATGTTTTGGATGATGATTTGTAAACAAGAAGACCCAACACTATTGCCTAAAGACTCTGTTTCTACTTTTTCTAACACCATGTTCTGTCTTCCTCCCCCAGATCCTATAGTCAGAGTTGCTCAGGCAGTTTGTTAAACGATTTAGCAAACAAACTTAGTTTCTGAAGAATGTTTATTACATGAATATTTTAAGAAATAAGTGTCACTTATTCTTGCCTGGAGAATCCCATGAACAGAGGAGCCTGGCATGCTGTTGTCTCGAGTCACAAAGAGTTGGACACAACTGAGCAACTATACTTTTTTTTTCTTTATCTTAAAACAGAGGAGTATGTTTTAATATAAATCTTAAAAAGTAGTGTAATTTATTGGTAAACCTTTTTTAGGTGGTAATAAAATATACATAATATAAAATGTACCATTTTAAGTGTACAGTTCAATGATATGAAATACATTTACATTGTGTAACCATCATCACAATTGCCTCCAGAACTGAAAGTCATCGTGTACTTTTTAAATTAAATACAGCACAAAAGATTCTTCCAATCAATAATTTTTCATTTTGCTAATTCCCTTCTTCCAGAAAAAAAAATTATTACATAATATCTTACTTGTATGACATTTGCTTAGACCTTTGTTAATTATAACTCTCCTTGAATTTTTATACCGTTTAGTGGAATAGCAAGAGTTAATGTAGGCATTATGATTTTGGTTTTGAGCTTCACAGACTTTATTGAAAGTAAAAAAACTACATATTGCTAACAAGTAAAATCACAATAATTTTTTTTTTCACAATAATTTTAAATACACAAAGAAGAATGTTGTTGATCTCTGAAGGAATAGTGGAATTATCATCCCTAGACCTGGGGTCACTTGGAATCAAGCTGATAGAACCAGAAGCTTGGACCAGACAGAGATAAGCACATGTGAATGTCTGATATAAACTGAAGATGTAGAAAAAATAAAGATAGAGCCTGTATTTACTTTAGTACAGCTTAGACCAATGGTCTAGAAACAAATGATCACTAGTATAAGAGGGATGAAACAAGGATGAGAGACAAAGCGCACAGAGACAACTCCCGCCTCAAACAGATGAATGAAGAGAGTAAAAAAATACAACAGGACCTCAGTGCATTGACTCTAATCTTATAGTAGAGGATCTGTTCTTTTCTACTTCTTTATATACATACTACTTCGTGTATGTATATAAAATGGACTCTTGACTTAGCTTTCAACATATAGGAGAGTAACTGCAGTCTATTAAGTGAAGGGAACTGAGAGCCAGAACTGTATGTGCGGTCCCCATTAGGCATATTAAAAATTGCATTTTGTTAACAGTTGTCTGTTACCAGACAAATGAGGATGTCAAACCAACAATGTGTAAAAGTTTCTATTGAGTCAAGTTATAAATACCTATATTACCATGTGTAAAATAGCTAGCTAGTGGGAAGTTACTCTAGCACCGGGGGGCTCAGCCCTGTGCTCTGTGATGACATAGAGGACTGGAATTCGGAGTGGGTGGGAGGGAGGATCAAAAGGGAGGGGATATTGTATACTTGACACTGCTTCATATTGCTGTATGGCAGAAACCAACGCAACATTGTAAGGCAGTTATCCTCCAATTAAAAATAAATTTTTAAAAAGTTACAAATTTTTAAAAAGTTAGAAAATTGAGTTATGCTATAAGAAAATTAATAAAATCCTCAAGGAAATATTTTAATATTTAAGGAAGATAATTGTAGATGACTAGAAGCTTCTCTGCTTCCTGTATTTTAAATACATCTTCACTGAACAGAATTGGACTTGCTGCTTAGCAGCAGCTACAAAGTTGTTAGAGGTTCTTTTTTTTTTTTTTTCATTTATTTATTTATATTAGTTGGAGGCTAATTACTTTACAATATTGTAGTGGTTTTTGCTGTACATTGATATGAATCAGCCATGGACTTACATGTGTTCCCCATCCTGAACCCCGCTCCCACCTCCCTTCCCATGTTAGAGGTTCTTTGAAATTCCTACTAAATCTAAAAAGCAAAGGTGGGGATCTAGTTACATTTGTCAAACAGCATACTATTCCAGTTCTATATTGTATTACCACTGAGGAAGTAGCCACATAACTTACAGATTTTCCAATCTTTATTAAAACATTATGAATTTGTGAAAGTTACCAAGTATATGAGGTAAATAGATTGTTTTTTCCAGAAACTACAAAGATACATTGGGCAAATGCATACCTCTTAAACAAAATTTTTCTGTCAAATAAGTAAAAATAATTGTACTTTTCATCACATTTATTGTGTATTAAAAATGGCCATGATATATAGAAAGAATAATACAAACAAGTGATTTATTCCAAAATGCACTGTTAGATTAACATTAGAAAATCAAGTAATGTAATTCACTATATTAACTAAAAAGAAAAACTGTATGATTATCTCAAGAGACATAGAAAAGCGTTTGATGACATCCAGCATCTCGTCCTGATAAACACTTACCAGACTAGGAATAGCAGGAAACATTCTCAACCTGATAAAGGGGATCTATGAAAAATCTACAGCTGACATCATAGTTAATGGTGAAAGACTGAATTCTTTCCCCTAAGAATAAAACAGGGATTTGTACTCATCACTTCTAGCCAGCATCTTAATAGACCTTCTGAAAATGTTAGTTGCTCAGTCGTTTCCGACTCTTTGCAAGCCCCTGGGCTATAGCTCACCAGGCTCCTCTGTCCATGGAATTCCCCAGGCAAGACTACTGGCGTGGATTGCCATTCCCTTCTCCAGGGGGTCTTCCCGAACCAGGGATCGAACCCCCGTCTCCTGCGTTGCAGGCAGATTCTTTACCATCTGAGCCACCAGGGAAGCCTGTAACTAATAGCTACAATAACTGAGTGATTATGTAATAGAAAGGTTAGTTGCTCATTCATGTCCGACTCTGCGACCCAGGGACTGGAGCCCCCCCAGGCTCCTTTCTTCATGGGATTTTCCAGGCAAGAATACTGGAGTGGGTGGCCATTTCCTCCTCCAGGGGATCTTCCCAACCCAGAGATCGAACCGTCTCTTCTGCATTGCAGGCGGATTCTTTATCCTCTGAGCCGTTGGGGGATTATGTGTAACAGAGCTTCTAGCCAATACAATGTGGCAAGGAAAGGGGGAGGAGGAAGGCATCTCAATTAGAAACAGGTTAATGAATAAACAGATTGTGCTGTATTTTTATACTGGAATACTATTTGGCAAATAAATGGAATGAAGTGTTTGTGCAACAACATGGACAAATTTTGCCAAGTGAAATAAACCATACTGAAAAAAGACTTCCTATTTGGATTCCATTTATCTAAACCTCTAGGAAAATGCCAGCTAATCTATAGTGACAAAAAATAGATCTCTGGCGGCTGGGTTGGTAGAGGATTAGAGAGAAGGAAGGATTACAGAGGGGCAGGAGGAAATATTTGGGATAATGACTATATTCACTATCCTGATTATAGTGATCTTTCATACTACATGTTATATATATGTCAAAACTTACATAACTGTACACTTTAAATATGCACAGTTTATTGTATGTCAGTTCTACTTCTATAAAGTTGTTTGTTGTTTTCTTAAATTCCATGAGAAGTCAGGTCTGTGTTCTCCCGTTTGAATTTGGGTGCTCTCTGTGACACCTTTGGCCAATAGAATTTGACAGGAATGACAGTAGGCCAGTTTCAGACCTAGGACTTAAGAAACTGACAACTACTTCCTGTTTCTTGGAATACTTGCTCTGGGAGAATCTGGCCATCATGTTGTGTAGTCTGACTACCCTGAGATTGTCACAGTGTCAGGAAGTCCCAGCTAGCTTATGGAGAGCAAGATGTCCAACCAGCCTACATATTTCTGCTGTCCTAGCCTGGACACCACACATGTGAGTAAAAAAGCCATATAAGCCATATCCAGAGCAGTAAAGCCTTTGTTACAAATACTGTTTCTGTGAACATTCATGTACATATTTTTGTGTTAACGTAAATTTTCATTTCTCCGTGATAATGTCCAAGAATGCAATTGCTGCATCATATGGTAAGTGCATTTTTAGTTTTATCGGAGCTGCCAGACTGTTTTCCAGAGTCACTGTAATCCTGTTTCTCTGCATCCTCACTATGTACACGTGCTCAGTCGTGTCCAACTCTTTGCCACTACATGGACTGTAGCCCGCCAGACTTCTCTGTCCATTGAATTCTCCAGGCAAGAATACTGGAGTGTGGGGACTTCCCTAGTGGTCCAGTGGAAAAGACCATGCTCCCAGCGCATGGGGCCCGGATTTGATCCCTGGTCACGGAATTAGATCCTACATGCTGCAACTAAGAATTCACACACCACATCTAAATATCCCATGTGCTACAAGGAAGGTCAAAGATTCTGTGTGCCACAACTAAGCCCGAACACAGCCAACTAACTAAAGGTTAAAAAAAAATACTGGAGTGGGTTGCCATTTCCTATTCCAGCGGATCTTTCCCCTCCAGGGATCAAACACGCACCTTCTCCTGCATCTCCTGTATTGGCAGGTGGATTCTTTACCACTGAGCCATTTGCTAGTAAGGAAGTAAGCCACAATGCTAGTAAGGAAGACCCGCATCCTTACTAGCATTTGGTATTTTCAGTATTTTTATGTTAGCTATTCTGAAAATTGTATAATGATATATCATTGGGGGGGTTTTCCCAATTTTTTTTTTAATAATTTCATTTCTTTATTTTGGTTGTGCTGAGTCTTCGTTGCTTTTCTCTAGCTGCAGAGGCCAGGGGCCACTCTAGTTGTGGCGTGCGGGGTCCTCACTGCAGTGGCTTCTCTTGTTGCAGAGCACGGGCTCTAGGGCATGAGGGCTTCAGTAGTTGGGGCACGTGGACTCAGTACTCGCAGCTCCTGGGCTCTAAAGCACAAGCTCAGTAGTTGTGGTGCGAGGACTTAGTTGCTCCATGGCATGTGGGATCTTCCCAGATCAGGGATCGAGCTTGTGTCTCCTGCCCTGGCAGGCTCTTTACCACTGAGCTATCAGGGAAGCCCTATCATTGGGTTTTAATTTCCGTTTTTCAAATGATGTTGAACATCTTGTCATGTGTTTATTTGCCATTTGTATATCCTCTTTGATGGAGCATCTGTTTATGTCTTTTGTCCTTTTCCTATTGTAAACAGAAATAATAAAGTTATTAATAAATAATACAAATGCAAGTATAAATATACTTTTGTAAATATAAATATGTATAAGTTTATATTAAATAATATAAATTATGCTGCTGCTGCTAAGTCGCTTCAGTTGTGTCCAACTCTGTGCGACCCCATAGACAGCAGCCCACCAGGCTCCTCTGTCCCTGGGATTCTCCAGGCAAGAATACTGGAGTGGGTTGCCATTTCCTTCTCCAGTGCATGCATGCATCCTAAGTTGCTTCAGTCATGTCCGACTCTGTGCGATCCCATGGACAGCAGCCCACCAGGCTCCTTTGTCCACAGGATTCTCCAGGCAAGAATACTGGAGTGGGTTGCCATTTCCTTCTCCAAAATTATATTTATAATATAAATTTATAAAATAAATATAAGTAATAAATAGCTATTTATTATTTTAGATATAAGCCCTGTCAGATGTGTGTATGCAGTATTTTCTCCCAGTAATTTGCCTGTTTATTTCTCTTAACAGAGCTTGCAAAGCAAAAGTTTTCAATTTTAATGAGGTCCAGTTTACCCCGTTTTTTGATGTCAAGTTTAAGATCTCTTTGGCCCTAGATTCTGACGATTTTCTCCTATGCTTTTTTCCCCCCTCTTTATTTAAACATTATGCAATACTGTGTTTTTTTTACAAAACTCTAAAAGCATTGTTGTTTTGTGTGTTACATTTTGTTCTTTGACCTAAGTTAACTTTTGTATAAAGTGAAGTTTAGGTTGAAGTTCATTTTTTCCCCTGTAGATGTCTATTTGCTCCAGCACTACTTGTTGTAAAGGCTGTTCTTTCTCCATTGAATTGCTTTTGAATCTTTGAAAATTATTTGTGCATTTTTGCCTGGATCTATTCTGTATCTTTTCGAATCCTCTATTCTCTGTTGATTATTGTAGCTATCATTATTTAAAAGTATGTTGTTTACTTTCCGAGCATTTGGCTATTTGCCTATTGTCTTTCTGTTACTTTGGCTCCATTATGTTCAGAGAAGATACTCTGTATGATTTAAATTCTTTAAAATTTTTAATATTTGTTTTATGACTCAGTATGGTGTATCTTGGTGACTGTTTTGTGGGCACTTGGAAAAACTGTATTCTACTGCAGTTTAGTGGAGTGTTCTATACATACCTATTAGATCTTGTTGATTGATGATGTTTTTCAGTTCTTCTATACCGTTGCTGGTTTTCTGCCCAGTAGTCCTGTCAGTATTGTGTTGAACTCCCCAGCTGTAATTGTGAATTTTTCTGTTTCTTCTTTCAGCTCTGTCATTTTTTGTTTGATTCCCCCTACCTCTCCACTGCCGTGCTGCATGTGGAATCTTAGTTCCCTAACGGGATCATGGAAGCATGGAATCTTAACCACTGTCTGGACATCCAGGGAAGTCCTTGTTTCATGTATTGATATTTTAAGGCTCTGTTGCTCAGTGTATGCACATTTCAGATCACTGTGTCTTCTTGATAGATTGATCCTTTTATCAGTATGTAATGTTCTTCTTTGTCGCTTTAACGTCTATTTTATTTCATATCAGTATAGCCACCCTAATTTTTTTTTTAAACTGTTGGCACAACTTTTTTTCCCATCCTTTTATATTCAGTCTTCCTGGCATGTTTAAAGTGAGTTTCTGTTGATAGCATATTAACACTGGAGTGGGTTGCCATTTCTTACCCCAGGGGATCTTCCCAACCCAGGATGAGTTGTATTTTTTAAATCTGTGTTGCTAATCTCTGTCTTTTGATTGATGTATTTGGACCATTTACAATTAGCTTACTATATGTTAGCACTTAAGTATAGCATTTTGTTGTTTGTTTCCTTTCTGACCCTTCTGTTTCTCAAGTTCTTGTTATCTCCTCTTGCCTTCCTGTGGGTAAATGGAACAGTTTTAGCATTCTGTTCTTCTTTGTAGTGTTTCTGAGTGTATTTCTTTGTAGAGTTTTCTTTGTGGTTACTCTGAGTATTACAGTATACATATGTAACATCATTATCTACTGGTTGTCAGTGTTTTATCACTAGAATCAAATATTGAAATCTTACTTCCACATAGGTCCCTATACCCTCCCCTACTTTGAAAATACGATTGTTTTATGTATTTCCTCTATATATTTACATTGAGCACCATTACAGGTGGTTTTATAAGTTTTGATTTAGCCATCAAATATGATTAAGATACTAATGAGGAGAAAGTCTATTTTTACACATTCTGTTCTTTCCTGTCTGAGGTTCCAAGCCCTCTTCTGCTGTTTCCTTTCTGTTGACGTTTCCTATAACCATTAAAGGGTAGGTCTTAAGGCAACAAAATTTTTTGTTTTTTAGTTTTTCTGCATCTGATTTGTCTTTACTTCTCCTTCATTCCTGAAGGATAATTTCATCAGCTAGAAAATTTACAGCTTGTAGTCCTTTTCTTCCAGCATTTGAAAAATTTTGTAACCTCCTGGCTCCCATGGTTTCAGATGAAAACTTCACTGTTGTTTGGTGTTTCTCTGTAGGGAATGAATCATTTCTCTTTGGTTGTTTTAAAGATTTGTTCTGTGTCTCTTGTTTTTAGAAGTTTATGATATGTTCTTAGGTGGATTTCTTTGGGTCTATCATATTTAGACTTTGCTTGGCTTCTTAAATCCATAGGTTTAGATCTTTCACCTAATTTAGGGAGTGTTTAGCTGTATTTCTTCAATACTTTTCAGCTCCACACTTTTCCCCCTACTTCTGGAACTCAGATACCAGTGTTAGGTCTTTCATTATTCCAAAGATCCTTAGGTCTCTGTTTAATTTCTTTTTCTGTTTTCTCTCTGTTGTTCAGATGGAATACATTTTATTGATCTGTCAACTCAAGTGTACTGATTCTGTCCTCTGTCATCTCTATTACAGAGCCCTTTCAGCAAGGGGGTTCCAAATTATTATTATTATTTTATTTTTCTGTTTTGCAGTTTCTGTTTCTTTTTCTATGACTTCTACTTTGCTGAGATTTTCTATTTTTTTCACTTGTTACAAGATAATATTCATAACTACTTATTGAAGCATTTTCATTATAGCACCTTTAAAGTCCTTGTCTGATCATCCAAACTCTTGACTAATTTGCACAGTAGCATCTAGATTGTGAGAGTCAAATTAAGATTTTTCCTGTTCTTGATATAAATGATGTTCTGTTAAATCGTGAACATTTTGTTTGTGTGCTAGGATAATTTCATTTTATCCTGGATATTTTAGGTATTATGCTGACTTGAGCCTGTTCAGATTTTCTATCTTAGTAGGCAGTTGCCCTGTTAAGTTTAACCTGTTGATTCTGGCCTGCTTTTGTGAGCTGTAGCTCTGACAGCATTTAGTTTTCAGTGCCCTTGCAGTGCTATTCAGGTTTGTCTCATTCTTTGGCACTGCTGGGGCTTCCTGCTCAGTCTGTGCGGGTGTTTCCTGCTTGGAGAGACACCTGTGTCACTGAGCTGCCTTCCACCAGCGGGGGTAGAGGACGAGCAGTACAGGGCCTGGTTTGCCCTTGGCCGCTGGGCAGAGGACTGAGAGGCCTCAGGCTTGAGTCTCCATCCCACTGGCTAGAGGGCCTGGAGACAGCAGCCTCCTGTTTCGTTACCAGATAGCCTGCCTTTGCGCCCATTAGGCTCCCCAGTACACCTCTGTTATTCTTCCCCTTTCCTGGTCTTTGGTGAGACAGAGCAGACTTGTCTCAGTTTTTGTTTTGTTAGGATTTCCCTGGTGGCTCAGACGGTAAAGCGTCTGTCTACAATGTGGGAGACCTGGGTTCGGTCCCTGGGTCGGGAAGATCCCCTGGAGAAGGACATGGCAACCCACTCCGGTACTCTTGCCTAGAAAATCCCATGGATGGAGGAGCCTGGTGCAGGCTACTGTCCTTGGGGTCACAAAGAGTCAGACACGACTGAGCAACACTTCACTTTCACTTTCACTCTATTCGGTCTATCGGTGTTGGTGGTTCTGGTTGGTAGTCACTCACCTCTCCAGGGCCCCGTCCAGGCTACGTGGAAGATGAACACCCAGGAGGGAATTCACTACAGTGACCTTCCTTCCTTAATTCCTGACATCCCTAGACAGTTTACCTTTTTTCTAGCCTTCAGAGTCCTTTATGGTTGCCTGTTGGTTTATGTGCAGGGTATTTCATTGTATTTAGAGGGGAGTAGCTGGGGAGATTGAGGGAAGTAGCCATCTTGTCTGAGATCAGAAGTCCACTCAGTAAAGTTTTAAACTTTGAATAAAAACTTCAAAGTAATATATTAATGAATAATAGGAAATATATGGCCCAATGTTTAATGATATATTATAAGTCATTAGAGATAAGGATATGGGTGAGTGACAGCCAAGGGCTGAAGGTAAGACTTCCTGGAGGTGAAGTAACTTCAGAAGCCCCTTATTGTAAAAAAACAAGGTCATAGTTGAAAGGAGCAATATAAACAGAAAGGAATGTAGAAAACAACTGAGGGAATTTGCCTGTCTTGAGTAAAAATTACGTTAGTGAGTAATGAGAGTAGAAAACACGATGGTTAGACTCTGGTGATATAGAGGGCCTTGGAAGTCTAGAGTAATACTGGATACATTGAAAAGTGGAAAGCTGTCCCAAAATTGTAAGGAGAAGGAGTGACATGAGTGAAGTTTAAGCAAGATTAGTTTAAAATAGATACTGTGTTGTGTTATTCACTCTATCATGTCCGACTCTTTGTGACCCCATGGACTGTAGCCCACCAGGCTCCTCTGTCCGTAGGATTTTTCAGGCAAGAATACTGGAGTGGGTTGCCGTTTCCTTCTCCAGAATCGATGTGTAAGGTAACGTATGTTGGGGAGAAACTGATCATCCAGGAGCTAATTATGAGTTTGTCCTGGGTTCTAAGTCTGAGGTGGTACCTGTGACTATGAAGTAGTTGAAACAATGATAAAGAGGAAGTGGATTCAAAAGAGAACATGATGGGACTTGATACCTGACTAGATATAAAAAGTAGAACTTGATTCATAGACTGTCAGCTTTGGTGACTTCCCTTTTCCCATGTGCTTAATTAAATATAAGTAGGAAACTTTTAAAGAATGAATTTTGTTCTGCAGAGAAACTCTTCTTTCTCCATTCCCTTCCCACCTGCATATGTAATTTGAGAAAAACCTAACTGTCCTAAGGCAACTGATTAACACCTTTAATCTTTTTCCAAGCGACATACTGTTGCCACACATTCCAAAATCATTATTATACATGTTAAAAGATGTCCAGCCTCACTAGTAATTAAAGAAATGCAAATTAAAACAAAGTTTGTTTTTGTAGTACAATTCAATGCTGTAAGGCTTTCATGAAGTAAGGCTTACACATATTTTTTTCTGATGGAGTAAATTGGTATAATCTTGCAGGACAGAAATTTAGCAGTATGTAGCAAGTTTAGTTCAGTTCAGTCACTCAGTCCTGTCTGACTCTTTGCGACCCCATGGACTGCAGCACACCAGGCCTCTCTGTCTATCATCAACTCCCGGAGTTTACTCAGACTCACGTCCATTGAGTCGGTGATGCCATCCAACCATCTCATCCTCTGTCGTCCCCTTCTTCAATCTTTCCCAGCATCAGGGTCTTTTCAAATGAGTCAGCTCTTCGTATCAGGTGGCCAAAGTATTGGAGTTTCAGCTTCAACATCACTCCTTCCAATGAACACTCATGACTGATCTCCTTTAGGATGGACTGGTTGGATCTCCTTGCAGTCCAAGGGACTCAAGAGTCTTCTCCAACACCACAGTTCAAAAGCGTCAGTTCTTCGGTGCTGAGCTTTCTTTATAGTCCAACTCTCACATCCATACATAACTATGTATGTTGCAAAAGCCTTTACAATGTTTAAGTACTTCTGCTAGGAATTTACAGTAAGGAAATAAATGCAAAGAGGCCAAAGTATGCCAAATGTTAGTTGCAATGTCCCTAAATTTTCAGTTATAATTGTATATAAATATGTAGTAGTAGGAGTGAATGGTTCATACAAATATGGTGGAATATTACATAGCCTTTAAAAATAATGTTTTAAGGAATTTAATTTTATAAATTAAATACTTAAATTACTTAGTATTAATTAGTATTAATTAAATAGTTAGTATTTACAAAGTAAATATTTCCAGTTTTTAAAAAACTGCATCACAGATGCT
This sequence comes from Odocoileus virginianus, assembly GCF_023699985.2. NCBI lineage: Eukaryota > Metazoa > Chordata > Mammalia > Artiodactyla > Cervidae > Odocoileus > Odocoileus virginianus. The sequence continues at coordinate 30,225,907 of NC_069689.1, forward strand.
ATTTAAATTCCACCTAAAACAATTTGGGGACTTGCCTGGCAATCCAGTGGTTAAGACAATGTTTCTAATGCAGGGGACACAAGTTCAAACCCTGAGCAGGGAGCTAAGATCTCACATGTTGTGTGGCATTGCCAAAAAGATAATAATAAAAAATTTTTAAATAAATAGAAGAATTTGGAATGAATCTTCATAATATTTTTGTTTGTCTATAATTTATATTCTGCATCCTTCTATAAATAATTTGAAGCAACATTTAGATCACTGTCGTAGATAGGTGAAGAAAGAAAAAAAGAGTTAAAAGGCCTTTCTGCATTAGTTCAGGGAGTCAAATAATGTATCTTCATGTTAACTACTATTGCTCAGAGGGAAGAGCAGTACAGAGAAAGAACCTGTGTATGTAGAGACACAATGGAAAGAGTGAAAAGGAAGAGTAAAACACAGAAGTTTATTTCTTTTGCTGCTGCTGGCCTGCTTTGTAACTTTTCACAATTCATGTCGCCTTAATTACCTCCTCTGTGAGTCAGAGAAGGTAATCTTGCTTTGTCTTCCTCACATGGATGTTATAATGTTTAATTGATGTAGTTTCTACCTGAAAGAACTTTGCAAGCTAGAAAATATTATCCAAATTTAAATTGTTATTTGTGACTTGAGAATAGCATTCTGACCCAACACAAGAATTATTATTAATATGTTTAAGAAGGAAATCATGAACTTATTTAAAAACGACTAAAGACTTGAGGGATAGGGTATGTGAAAATGGATGATACTTTCTTCACAATCTACCTGTTTTCCTTTTATAGTTATTTTAAAACAGTAAGAAAAACACAGTCCCCTTGAGGTCCTTTTACTCTAGCAAGAATTCATTATAAGAAAGTTTTTTAAGAAAAAGGTAAAATGTTTTCATTAGTTGTTCTTTCCGATCTATATTTGGCATTCAGGCTACAGCTAACTTTTACAGTGTTTTACTTCAGGGTGAGTCTGTTCTACTTAAAATTATGTATGAGCTACTTAGAAACCATACTTTTTTAGAGCCAATTAAAAAAAATTTAAACACAGATAAGTTGAAAAAAAACAGAACAATGAAAACCACCTTTACATCCTCACATAAATTCACAGTGTCACTTACTTTCTTCATCTTTATTGCTATATACATTGGCACACACTCATGTCCCTTTTTCCAGTATATCCAAAAGTAGGCCAGAGCCATCAGAAATGTGCTGTTTTAATGATCATTTATCTGCTGTTCAGATGCAGCAGAGCAACGTGATTCTTGTAAAGTTTATTCTATAGTTGGTGCCATCTGTTTGTGCTTATTATCTGAAATCTTGGGTTCATTTTATTGGAGTCAGGGATGCTCAGATTAAAGTTATCGCTATGCGATGCCTCCTAAAGTTATAAAGTCTGTATGGTCACAAAAGGAATATTTGACTACTTACTAGTAAGTTTAAGTAGTAAGAGTACTACATTCTTTTTATATGCCTTTGTTGTTCTATAACAGGCTGAAATAGTCAAGTTTTATATTTTCAAGCAGCTTAGAAAAAAAACTCAATGTTTTCCATGGAACATTTGTTAGAATTTGAATATTTCATTGGACCTAGAATGTTTATTTATTGTTATAAATTGATGCTATCTAATAGAAGATAACCATCCATTGTAATCACTTAGTCTAGGTATGACTGCAACCATAAAAACTTAGACTTTTTTTTTTTTTGGCAGGAGATTTTGATGAATTCACTCAAGACAATAATGATGTTATATTGAAAAACATAGCAGAAGACCTTCGGAATTGCTTACCTCTAGAAACCATGCTTTCCTCAGAACATCTAGCTCTCCAAAAAGTAAATATATTAAATTAATTTATTCCTAGTGCTGCTTGAGGTTTCTCCTACTCTTCTCTAACCCCATTAGCCTTTCCAGCCTAATCTTTAGTCCTGAATTCTGCTTTTTCATTTGGTGTTTCATCCATTTCCCCAATTCTTTTGAGTCGGTAACCCCCTGGCTCCCTAGTACCATTCGTTCAAAAGATATTTTTTTGAGGGTGCCCTGTTTGCCGAGCAGACCCCACCCCATCCCAAATCAAGGCCCAACAATACAACAGTAATCTGTCCCTGCCTATGTAATTATCTTGGTTTTCTCTGCCCTGTTCCATTTCCCTGACTTTTATCAGGGTGAAGTTCACCCTTTTGTTGATTCTTTATTATCCTTGAAGTAGAAGGGAACAAACATTGTATTTCTTTGTAGCTGCTTGCTGTTATATCATGTACTGCCAGCATTAAGTGCTATTATTATTTGTAAGCATGAAATTTTGCTAAACATTTTTTATTATTTGAAAAGTTTGCTTCTGGGCAAAGATTACTTGCCAAGTATTTTGATGGGTAAGTCCCTGACAGGTAGACTCAGAAGACCTGGTATCAGTTTCTCCTCTCCCCCTCTGAACTAACTAGTGTCAGTTCTTGGAAGAAATCTCTCTGGGTACGTTTCCTTATTTGTAAAATATACTACTTAGGATGGACAAAATGATCTCAAAATACTCCTTTCAACTTAAATTTTTATCGGTTTCTAATAGCCATGTTTTGCATCATGACATGGTCAAATAGCAAGTTGCCAGTGTCTCAAAAATAGCATGAAAGCAGAGTTGCTGACTTCCATTAGCGAAACTTGTCTTTCTGGCTGTTGTTGCTCTCAGAATTTCAGCATATGAACCACTGATGTTTTGCCTTATTTAGCAATAAAAAGAGACTTCTTTGTACTCTGTTTCTTTTGATGTTTTTCTTCTCGCCACCAGATACAGCAGCAGCCAGAACCCACAGTTCACGTTGATGCATTCCTCTATGATGAAGACTTTATTGATTCATTATGTGAGGAAGGAAAAATGAGCAGAAACTACTGCCTGGTGTGCGGCTCACATCGGACAGCACCTCTAGGTGGGCACTCGAGCCCGCAAACCTGACGACTCCGTGTGCACTTTTCCTTAATGTCATGACTATGCAGGTTGTTGACCAGGCATTCACTGTTTTTTGGCTTTTTTAAAAGCAAAAGGCCAACCTGCAGCCTAGCTATTACCAATTACTAAAATCAGAGAAACTAAATAGAAACATTGTCCAGGGAGGTTAGGCCCCTTCATGTGCCCTGTGGGAGTATTTCTGCTTTTTACTGAACATATTTAATTGGAGGTGACTTCTCAGGTCCTGAAACTAATTGGAAGTGGTTGAATATGGGGAAACTAAATCATACTTTATATACTCAAAAGAGATTCGCATTTATCCGTAGCAGTGATTATTTACAGTGAGAAACATAACTGCCAAGGGAGCTGAAAACTTTCTCCCCATAGAAATATCTACTTGCAAAGTCAGATAGTAATCTAATATTGTTGGATGGGTGTGTACTCAGAAGACGGAGATGGATAATCTTGAGAGTTTATGCAGGCCTTGATTTGACCTGGAGCATCTCCTGCCTGTAACACAGAACAGCTCTAGTCATAGTCTCCTGCACCTCTGTCCCTCAGATGCAACACCTGTGTTTCGAACCGGAAACTAGACTGATTCCATGCTGCTAAGATGTAAACTCTTCTGTACTATATCTTTTGTTTAAACCGGATATGATTGTCTAGGGTATTCCTTTAAACATGCTATTTCAGTCTCCCTGCTAACCTAGATTTTGAGGCATTACTTAGAGTGGGTGAGTAGTAGTGTGCTCATGTTACTGATCTTACGTAATATTCTCAAAAGTTCACTGCTACCAAATTTGTAATATGTGGCTAATATAAATTTGTTGTACCTGTATTATAGTTGGGGATTAAACTACCCTGGTTTACTGCTCTAAGATTCATTTGAAGTGGTTGGAGTTCACAAAGCAGAAGACTTAGACAAGAACAATAGAGGGAGAATTAAAAAGTGGATTCTAATTATAACACCATTTCAGATCTGATGTACGGAAATTATAGAAGAGCTATGTTCAATGAAGAAAAATTTGGGAGATTAGGATGCATTTTCGCATAAAAATCAGATTATAAATAGTGACTGGGTGCCCAGATAACTACAGTGAGTGTGAGAAAGCTGTCACCGTGTGGGGCTCTTCTTTCCTATATGAAAGGAGCTTGTCATCTATAAGACACTAATGACTAGCCCAGGGCAGGAGCACTAATGTGGCAAAGAGGGCAGTGAGGATGAGGGGAAATAAAGATTGTGGTGCTTAATGCCCTCGCACCCCACCACCTCCAGTGTTACTTCTGAGGCCTAGTCACCCTTTCTTTTCTTCCCAGGGATTAGCCTGATTGCTTCCATTTTATTTGCCACCATTCATTAGTTATGATCAAAGTTTCCTGACCATTAGATTATGTACTAGCACACAATAAAGAAAATCTTTGGGTTACCTCCATATCAGAAAAAAACAGACTCAGGCTCTCCCAAGTATTTCATTACAGAAATACTGGAGTGAGAAAATGGGCTAGGAGGTTAGAAATTATAGCAATTAAACTAAGGGAAATAACAATTTAGCAGTGTCTTAACCTCCTTCCATACCACCCGTCTCCGGCTCTCCAGACCACACTTGAGGTTGGCCAGGGCGCCACATTGTTCCACTCCAGAGATGGTCATTCATTTGGTAGTTTAGTCTATGCAGCAAGAGGTGGAGGCTCTGTGGATGGTTCTGGGGTAGAATGAGAAAAACAGGTGCTGTGGGAGTTAGGAAGCAGTCTCAGGGAAAAGCAGTTCATTGGGAGACAAGGAAGAAAAAGGCCTAGGACACCCTAGAGAATGGAAGGGAAAGAGATGAGAAGCATGGCGGTAAGGACAGCCAGCTGAGTAACCGTTTTCTAGAGGCCTCCTAAATGTCAGAGATTGCGTACTTGTTCTTGTGTCTTACAGCTCGGAGTGAATGAGTGCAAAGTTATTACACTAATGTTTTCTAAATAACCTCTGAATGGCTTTCATCGATTAAGGAAAGCATGAAATATACTTTATAGGTGAAAGAATTAGAAATACAGAATGGAACTGTTAATCCTCAAGCAAAATTTAATGTTTGTTCTCATTCTTCAGGGTTTATTTCTCATTCCTTCTCTCTCATGGAATTGAAATTCATTTATCATCACGTACTCCCTGATCTGTCGGGAAAGGTCTTGGTTGACGTTGGCTCCAGGCTTGGCACCGTCCTTTATGGGGTAAAGTCCAACTTGTGGACATAATCAACATTTGGAAATACTTTCTTCTCCTACTATCAACAGTTTTGCCTGCCACCATCTAAGGTGACAGCTTGGCTTGCTTTATTAGAGTAATAGAATAATATGGTTAAAATAGTGTATTGAATTTGGACCTTTCAAAGGCCAGCTCTCTGATCTTTCCTGATTTGTCTCTTGTCACACAAGTGAAGGAATTTCAGCAAAACAGGAACAGATGGCCCTCATAACACTTTGGTATTCTGTCACTCACTTACCGCACGTCTAACTCCATTTTCTGTACTGTCGTAAAACAGTATAGCACACGGAGCTTTGATAAGAGTGCTTATAAAACTGACAAATTTGCTCAACTAGGGAATAGCTTACACCCATAAGCAAATCACTCCACACCTCTGGCATCAATATCCTCACCTGTAAGTGAGCAAAGCAGATGATATCATCTTGGACACAGGACACACCGTGGTTTTCAGTGATCCAAAGTCTGAACGTAGATTTTTGTGTCTGAGATATCACTTCAATGTGACTCTTTAAAAAAAATTCAAATCATGAATATTTTTAATGTTCTTAAATGGTTTTATCAAAAAAACTGAAATGTGGTTTCTGGTTGTCATTAACAGACGTGTTAAAACATGTGGCCAGCAGCCGTAGGAGTTCATGCCAGGAACAGGCTCTGTCCATTCCCAGCATCACTGCCTACTCTAAACAGAAACAGTTAACCCTTTCATGCTTCATTTATTTTTCAGCATTGACTTTTGTCCTATAGTTAGAAAAGACAGCCATAATAGTACAGTTTATCTGCTGATTTTGCTTGGTGAACATTAGAGATTATGATTGTTTACCATATTTTGTCCACTCTTGTTTATTTTTTTATTTGTTAGAAACAAATATAGCTGAATAATTGTGACTGTGCAGGTGTTTGGCAGCATCAGTGAGATTAAACATATGGTCATTTTCCTCTATAGAGGTCCCTGATTCAGTCAATAATTTTTTTTGAGTACTTACCTATGCTTTGTTGAACATATTCTAAATATCTATGGTGAGCTATAAATATAAATTGAGTTTACACATAGGTGTTAGTTGATGTAAAATGGTCTTCAGAATACGATTTGACCTCTCCTTCCAGATTGTTTTTGTTATTACAACCAAAAATAGATAGGTAATAATACATAGTCTGTTTTTGATGATCCTTGTTAACTGATGGCCAGTTGTCTTTGATGGATTTACCAAACAGCAGGCTGGCTTCCATAAGCTAAACAGGACACACCTTCAGCCACCTGCATCTTATGTCAGACTGTGCTGAGTGTTCATCATATTTCCAATAGGTTAACACCTTTCTTACTTTCCCCTGATGTAACGTTCTAAGAAATTACAGAAACAGGGTATTAAAGAAAGAATCTATATGTGATCACTTTCCTTATTTCCAACGTTGTTGAATGTAGTTTTATTGAGAAAAGTAAGAAATCAATCCTTAAAAACATAATTACTTTATTTTTATGCTTTTAGAAAGTTTAGCCTTTATTTGGAAAAAATGTATTCTTCTACAAGTATACATAAAGGGAGGGTTTAAAATAGTAATATCTGATAAATAAGATAAAATTACTTTTAAATAATGGAAATTAATAAACTACAATTGAGGTCTTGATGAGTAAGAGTAAGTTCTTGAAGTTGTTTTACATAAATTATATAATGTTATTTATCTTTACTTTTATTTTTAGTTTACTGAATTCTCTTTTTAAAGTTTGACTTTTAAAATTTCAAGTAGAAATAAACTCACAACTAAAAGTTAATTCTTTTGCATCATGTGTCTTCATATTTTAGGGTTATCTTTACAGTTCAGCATCACAACTGTATGGAGTAGAACTGAATGGAGACTTTTGCCAGTTGCAGGAAGTGATCATAAAAAAGTATCAGTTCACTGACAGAATAAAGGTACTTTTTAAAATATTTATTCTCTTATGCATTGTGTAGCAAATTTAGCCAAGTTTCTTCTCTACTGGAGTTGGAAAATATTTGAATCTATCCTTCATTGCTGTTGTATAGAAATAGATTGAGTTAATATTTTATAACATTAATAATGAAGATGAATTATTATCATTATGTTCCACTCACACTTTTCTCTTCCTCCCCAATTTTATTAGAAAGTAGAATTTTTTTTCTTAGTTTTCTTCATATCAACTATAGTTTTGTTAGCAGCAATTTTAAATATCTTCATGTTGTCAGATGTGTATTTAATTAAACCCTGAATGTTGAAAGTAAGCAAAAAGATTAAGTAATGCTCACAGTTCTTTATCTTCTTTTATAAACTTGCAAGAGGAATTGTGGGTACCACAGACTAACAGTTCATAGGAGGATGATGCCCTGCGTTGGGCTGTGACAGAAATTTTCTGTTTGTTATAGGTAAGGGGAAAAATAACCAGAAAGGGGAAAGGAAGTTTTTTGGTTAATGCCATAATCCTTATCATTTCACTAGTGATCCTACACTTCTAATGGCAGTGCACAGAAGTACTGGGTATCTAAGGATCTCTGGTGTTCAGTTCAATCTAATATTCAAAGACGTATCTTAGTAAGATTCAGAATCTAGCCTTCACCTTTTTATAGAAGGAAAACTTTTTGTTCTCTTCCTCCTTTCATCCTATTTTTCTGTCTCTCATATTATAAATTGAGAGGCAAGTGATCAAAGAGAATTCATTATCCAATATTAAATTTATAGATTTTTCTCATTATTCCATATTTAGTGAACAAATAAACACTGCTGTTATTACATAATAAATCACAAAAAATACAGGAATATCAGCTTAATTAGAAATCAAGATTTAAACATTCTGAAAAATACCTCTGCATATTATTTATTTGTAAGACTAAGTGCTTTTTGGAAAAAAAATCATATAATACAAAAAACTTTTTCTCTTCTTTTAAAATAAAAGTTAATTTGCTTTGCTCTTGAGCAAATAAATATTTCTTCTTGTTATCTTGCCTGTGTTCTACAAAACTTGTTGATTATAGTCTAAGCTGATTTTTTGAGGTATTTAATTTTCTAAATTGTTTTGTTTGCTTTCTTGGATAGATAATATATTCAAGTAAATTTTGGATGAAGAGTCAGACAAGGCCAGTTAACATATTTGTATTAACATTTTACAAATTACTTTTTAAACTTTACTTAGTCCCATTTGATTCTGTGAATCAGGATGGATATTACTCCATTTTATTTATGAAGACATTTGACTACTCAAATGTATAACCCTAGTTGATAATGCAGCCAGAATTTGAACCTAGTTCCTTTGACTCATAACTACTGATACAGTAGAAAAAGCTCTAAATTGGGAGTGAAGAGAGTGTAATTATCACTATATAAATAAGTCTGTCTAAAAAATAAAGTTTTCACAAGTTTATGATTTTTATTAGATATTAAGTATCTTCAAGGGCAGTAGTATTAAATATACTGTACTCCCATTTTAAGAAGTGTGAATCTCCCTTACCGCCTGCCTCACAATGTCATTGAATGAATAGCTATTTCTTAAGTGGTTATGTGATATGGTGTCCTTGTTCTTTTACATTAATTCATTCTTTAGGTGCTTCATGCAGACATTTGTACACAAGGTTTACTTCTGCAGAATGCTGATGTTATTATAATGAATAATGTCTTTGAATATTTTCTTAATGAAACAGAACAGGCCAGGTACGTTATTTATTTATTTATTTTGGCATGGCCAGGCTTGTAGGACCTTCGTTCCCCTACCACAGATTGAACTTGGGGCCCTGGAGTGATACTAAACTTTTTAGAAATGACCTCAACTCTCAGGAGATTGTATTAATAAGAATGAATAGCTATTTCTTAAGTGGTTATGTGATATGTTCTGTCTAAGTGTTATGTCTAAGTGAAAATAAAAATAAACTGGTTGTCTAACCTTGTAAAATATTACATCTGATTTTGAGGAGATAGAAAATGGTGTCATGCAATGTATGGCAAAAACCAGTACAATATTGTAAAGTAATTAGCCTCCAATTAAAATAAATAAATTAATTTAAAAAAAGAAAAGAAAATGGTATCATGACCCAAGCTTTTTCTTCGAAGTCAGGGATGCAAGAAGTTAATTATCAGTTCCCAGTGGGTCTTAAATTTTTTTCTGCCTCAGTTTTCTTTTCTTTGAAAAAACACATGTCCTTTTGTTATCCTGTCACAGAATGATGGGACTTAACTGCTGCCCATAAATGACTATAGAACAAGATATAAGAATATTCACCTAAAAAACAATGAATAATTACCAAATTTTTAAAATGTTCTTAAGATAGTAATAGTAGGTTCCTAGACTTTATTCCACTATTTAAGCAATAGAAAAATTAGCAAATCTGTGATCAGTTTTTTTGTTTCTTATTTTTAAATTTTTGACCATACTACTACATTGCTTGTGGGATCTTAGTTCCCCAAGCAGGGATCTTACCCATGCTCTAGGCAGTGAAAGCACGGAGTCCTAACCACTGGACCGCAGGGAGTGTCCTGTGACTTTTCTGACTTCTCATCAGGATTTATAGGCTCCTCTAATTAGAAAATTCTTACAGTCCAAGACACTGATTTTCTGGTCAGTTAGGCTTACTAACTTATTTATCATAATGACATATGTAACTCTAGATACAAGAAAGCGCCTTTCCATATATATGAAAGGGCATTACATTCATGTTTGCATTAGTTCATCAGGGAGATTTCTACTGCTTAGAAATAAAAAGGTACATAATTATAGACCATAAACAGTTAATATGGAGCAGAATCTTGAATGACTAAACCTCTATCTGCTATCCCTTCACCTTCTTTCTTTCTTTCTCTCGCTCACTCGCTCTCTCTCACACACGTGCACACATCTGTTACTTCTAGGTTAAGATCAGTACAAAATTAGCAATGTGAATTGTTTATAGAGAAATTTGTTCAACAGAAAGCTAATCATATCATCAAAGTGCAGCCAGAACAGGTGATGATTTTTTGTTCACAGGGTAAAGACCAGAAACATAACATGAACAAAGTTGTTTTAACCATAGTGCACTCTTTAAACTTAATTTCCAGTGGACAAAGTTTGTGTAGCTTTTTACCTTTTCAAGTTCATGACCAGTAGTCAAAACATTAAATAATGATTAGAGAATGAAATAATACCAATATTATAAGAAGTTAAAGAGAAAAGCACCTTAAACTCTTGGAAGATTCGTAAAGGAAGATTTTAAATGCTGAAGAATGACAGATATTACTGGTCAGCTTGATACTGGAACTGCTGCATGCTTGTGCTATCTTGGAAAATTCATTTGCAAACTCTGCATGACTCACCAGATAGGTATTGACCCCATGTGTTCAGTCATTTCTCCAAATTAGTCAAGTGCAATGAATTTTAAATATAGATAATTATCTTCATGAATGACAACACACAGGAGAAAGTTTAGAAGATAAAGCATTCTGATATTAGAATCATTCTGACAGAACTGATCATTTACCTGTATTATTCTATATTGTAGCAAGTAGAGTAAGTCTTAGTTTAAAAGGTACCTCTGTGAATTTTTTCAGTAAGTAAAACCTATACAACTACTGCAATGACAACTTCTCAGAAGCAGCAAGTGCTGTTTTTAGAGCCATGCCCTATCGTGCTAATATAATCAGCTTCTTCAGTCTTACTAAACAGACTTGAAAAAACATCATTTTTAGGGAACTGCATCAAAACAACAGACAGCTCTAGCCCAAGCACAGCGATAATTATTATCAAACACTGCTAGTTGGTTTTAGATCTAACCTGAGAAAAAGAACATTTGGTATCATTTTGCCTAATAAGGTCCAGAATGTACTACACCCAATAGCCATTGCTAGAACTAAAGTGAGTGCAAACAACCCAGCTGCCCACCTGCCCCACTGCAGGGGGTGCACGTCCTTGCTCTGCTTGACCCCTGCCCCCCAGTGGGGTGTACTGTCAAGACTCATGCAGTGTAGAAATCCCATTCGTGTCTGCACTACAGGCTAATCAAAACTGGTCAAATACTGTGCTCTGACATACACGTGCACACGGCCTGCCTTTGTGCTTTAAACCTAGCTGATCACACTGAACTTCTCAGGTATCACATTGTCCACAAGGCTTTCCGCTGAGTATTTCTGACAGCCAAATAAAGTATGATTGCGCTCTTGATGTTATTTTAAACGATCTACATACTATGTTCTTATTATTAGCCTTTGCTTGTTTTCTGGCTTCTGTGGCTTTTCTCCATGACTCTTTCCCACCCACTCTCCTCAGCTCGGTTCCATTCTGTAGGAAGTTTGACAAATCATAAAGAATTGAAGGGGCTTTAACCATGATCCAGCTTTGACATCTGTATCAGTTCTGAAAACTTCTTTGTGGTCTTACTCACAATTGCTTGTATTAACCCTAATCCCCCCATCTTGTTAAATCTCTCTCAGTATTGTAACTCCACAATTTTGCCAACATCCCTTCAGGAACTGACTTTACCAATTACTAGTATGTTGCCGCAGCCCTGTTCCCTGCAGGCTAACGTTTTTGCCCATCTGGATTTCTAGATATCACCTATGCTGCATATGCTTTTGTCATCCTCATTTTTAAAAAATATCCAGTGTCTGGTAAATGCTAACACAGAAGTTTTTAATGTGTTGTAGAGCCTGGGAATATATCTGCCATAATGTAAGGAAACAAGGGTCATTATTGGTGACAGTACCAGGCCTGGAAGATTCTCTCTCGGGTCTTCAGGTATGTAAGCTTCTTTCCCAGCACTTTTATTGTCAAAACTTTTCTCCTGCTCTTTTCTGATAGCTGTTACACTATTCTAGAAATGTTCGGTCTGAACACAGTGACAACACTAGAAAGAGTAGCAAAACCTTATGGCTAAAGAACTGTTCTGTGGTTTATTCACGTTCCTCCAGAGCTCTGAGAGTGTCATTCTGATCCTGATCTAGATACCTTTGCTTCTCCACCCAATTTTTCTAACTCAGTTCAGTTCAGTCGCTCAGTCGTGTCCGACTCTTTTGCGACCCCATGAATCACAGCGGAGCAAAGACATTACTTTGCCAACAAAGGTCTGTCTGGTCAAGGCTATCATTTTTCCAGTGGTCATGTATGGATGTGAGAGTTGGACTGTGAAGAAAGCTGAGAACCGAAAAATTGATGCTTTTGAACTGTGGTGTTGGAGAAGACTCTCGAGAGTCCCTTGGACTGCAAGGAGATCCAACCAGTCCATCCTAAAGGAGATCAGTCCTGGGTGTTCATTGGAAGGACTGATGCTGAAGCTGAAACTCCAATACTTTGGCCACCTCATGTGAAGAGTTGACTCATTGGAAAAAACCCTGATGCTGGGAGGGATTGGGGGCAGGAGGAGAAGGGGATGACAGAGGATGAGATGGCTGGATGGCATTACCGACTCGATGGGCATGAGTTTCTAACTGTGGAATTACAGTTTTAAGTTACAAATGCTATTAAATATTTGTAAGAGACTTAAAAACACCCACATCATAACTTTTTCTCCAGTAAGTGGGTTGGAGGCCATATCCTGAACACAGTTTAGCTTCTAGGTCAGTTTGGAATCTTGCTCAAGCTGCTTCTATATTCCTCAGATTCTCCATACAAAATAAGGTTGATAGTTAATAATAAGATTCATCCCAATAAATTGACTCTTTTATAAAGGTTAATTAATATTTGTAAAGCTCTTTGAGACTCCTTGATGAGATATTATAGCATTTCTTAATACAGAATCATTATCATTTTCTTTCATAGTGCTTCCGTTGCATATAATCACTGCAAAATTTAAGTATCTTATTTCTTCCTTTAAGAAACTAAACAATCATGAATAATACCTTCTTCAAAAATTGTTGTCAGTCATCTAAATTACAGTCATGTTTACCATAACAGGAGAAATAATCCAGAGATACATGAAGACATGATGGTAATCTCCCCAGTTCCCTCCCCTTGAGATCTCTACCCCGTGAGTGGTGTGATTCTGCCGTACTTTTTCATACTCATAAAAACACACCTTGATGGGGAATTCATGTAAATCCATGGCTAATTCATTTCAATGTATGACAAAAACCACTGCAATGTTGTAAAGTAATTAGCCTCCAACTAATAAAAATAAATGGAAAAAAATAAAAAATAAAATACATGCTCTCCAATTTATAATATTTATATGTATTGAAATAATTCAGTGATTTTCAGTTACCAAAGTAAAATGTTTTTGAAAGAGTCCTTACATATGAATTCTTGAATAACATTATTACTTTCTGATTTAATGAAACTTCTTTAAGTAGGTATATCCATTGGTGGCTCAAGAGTTTCTGTGTCTTGGAGACCCAAGTTTGCAATGTGAAGGGAAGAGCCCGATGAAGGTTATAGAGAGAGATTAGCTCCTCTCATGCAACTTGTTAGCACCATCACTGTGTATATATGAAGTTTCTCTGGGTACTCCCATTGTTGTTTTAATCCTTTATTGTTTAAGCTAGTTTATTAAACTAGTTACTTTAAAATAATTACTCTATTGTATATGTTCTTTATCCTTTCAAGTTCCCAAATCAAGGTAAATTAATTCAGTCCCTGAATCTTACAGGCCTGCCATTTACTATGACAAAGAATTGTTCATGTGGCACCATGTAGAACTTAGTCCCTCTCACTGTAATATAAATCTGATTTCTTGAAATTGAAAAGAGTAGGTTCATTCTGTAATTTTCATATTTGTTTATAATATGAACAATTTTTTTTCCTCAGGTTAATATACAGTTAGCTCCTTGGGTTGAAGAGATACCGCTGAACTATGATGTATTCCCAGAAAAGGATATTGACAGAGAAGCTCTTGAACAAATACATTTATACAAGATTCTCTGAAACTAAAATAGTCCTGCCTTGGTGTAAAATAATTACAAAATAATTTAAAAGAAATGGAATATCAGTATGCTAACACATATTATTTCCTGTGTATTCCTTTCTAGTGTTTGTACGTATGCTTGCATATTTGTAAATAATTGTATGTATATATATATATACAACTTTGTGTGATCATTTTATTAAAATATTTATCTGAAAAAAAAGTTTTCCCCTGGTTTCTTTGATTCTGTCAAAAATATAAACTTGTATCCTTTAGTCACCAACTCTGTTTACCAAGTCCAGATATGACCAAAAAAAAAAAAAGATCAGAAGTAGTTTCTATCATGAAAGAGAGGGGAGGGGTAGGTAGACACCTCATATCTTAGATCTCTATTATGTAAGATTCCTGTACACACCTTTATCTGAGGATACTAGCACAAAGACCAAAATAAAAAATTGCAGTTGATAGGAAAAAGCAAAACTAGAAAGATAAACTCTAAAATATAAATTGAGGTTATTTCTGTGGTAGAACAATTACTGGTAATTTATTTTTTCTTTTCTGTGCTTTTCTGGGTTTTCCATTTTTTTCTAAAATGACTCTACTTCTTTTGAAATCAGGAAAAGCAAAACTTTTTAAAAACAAGAATACAATGAAACATCAAAACTTGAATACTTACTAGTTCTGGTAATTTATATTTAGTATTGCATGTAAGTTACTTTTTTATGCTAAACTAATCCACATTTTGGAGTTGCAGAACCTTTTGGAGATCTATCTTTTGAAAGGGATTTGTCAAATATACTTTTTGTCATAACTTGCTTATGGAAAATTTGCAGTGGCAGTCAACTCAGACTTTTAAAAGAAAATTATAGGCCAGTAACCAAACAAAATGCTAAAATAAAAAAATGGGAATTTGGAACTTTACTATTGATATTAATAAGTTTAATATTTAGCACCTGTTATAATATTAAATATCAGAATAAATGCTGGATTTCCAATAATGTTCATTTCCAATAATTTATTATTTAATGCTAACCTCTTAAACACTTATCATTCTAGTCATCTAAAAAGAAATCACTATAAACTTCTAGCATCTTTGAGTAACAATTGATGGATGTTTCCAGCAGGCTGTGCAGATTTTCTGAGATTAAAGTATTTTAAAATAGCTGGAAGCTGTTATTTATGTGATTGTTTTATATATGATTATCTATTGGTTTATTATAGTAACTTACATTTAGGCACTTAAATTTCGGACACAACAAAGCATACTAACAATAGCAAATAGAGCATTACATAAGAGTTAGTAATCATTCATTAAAAAAATGAGTTTATTAGTCATATGACATATAAACATAACTCTTAATTGAATTTCACTTCATGCTGTGCCTATTCTTAAGAAACTGGTCGCCAAATTCTGAATCCTAGCTGCCTAATGTTGATTCAGCTGCTCCTCAGAAGCGTGACCCTCTAAAGCAAAATCTGATGCTGTGGCCGTGGGTGAATGGGAGAATGCCCATTCCAAAAGGCCCTGACAGGACGGAAAAAGCAATAGCAACACTGGATCATGGTGAGCAAGTCTGTAAACCTAGTTTCAAATCATTCACCCCTCATCTGTAAAATAAAAAGTCTTCACCTGTTGTTAGTGGAATACAGTCAAGAGTAAAGATAATAGATGGTTTCCCTAGATATGTGATTTAAATTACAGAAAAAAATGGATGGTTGTTTAAATACTGTTGTCACGGCTATGATTTTAGATGTTAAACTATGGATCTTTAAGTTGATACAGCAGAAAAAAAGATGTAAATTGTCTAACATATTGGAAAGTATCCTGTGTGATATGTATATACTTAACACATTTTTAAACAAATGCTTGAGGCAAATATTAGAACTATAAGATATTGAAGAGACATCCCTATGCCAGTATTAATAGTCTGTGAAGTGAAGTCGCTCAGTCGTGTCCGACTTTTTGCAACCCCGTGGACTGTAGCCCACCAGGCTCCTCCATCCATGGGATTCTCCAGGCAAGAACACTGGAGAGGGTTGCCATTTCCTTCTCTCAATTAATAGTCTGTAAGTGGAATTATTTAACTTAATCTTTAAATGCCTTACTTATTTGTCTGGAAATGATTACTCTATATGCAGAAGCACAGACGATAATATTGTAGTGTGACTATAGTCCAGAATGGAACTACATGAGTCTGGCAAAGTGAGTGCATGCCAGATCAAAAGGGGCCTGATATGCCAAGGAGATCCCATCTTAACTCTCACTTAGGGTGAGCCATTCAAAGTTTTTAAGCAACAAACAGATATGATCAGAGTTAAACTATAGAAACATGATTCTGTAGACATTACCTGTGATGATTAAAAACAATAGGCAATGGGACTTCCCTGTGGCCCAGTGATTAAAAGTCCACCTTGGGGCTTCCCTGGTGACTCAGTGGTGAAGAATCCGCCCGCCGGTGCAGAGGACAGGTGTTTGATCCATGGGTCACAGGGTCAGGAAGATCCCACATGCCTTGGAGCAATGAAGCCTGTGCACCACAGCTGGTGAGCCTGTGCTCCAGAGCCTGGGAGCCGCTCTGCCGAAGCCTGAATGCCCTGGAGCCCGTGCTCTGCGGCAAGAGAACCCACTGCAGTGAGAAACCCGCGCACTGCAGCTAGGGAGGAGCCCTCGCTCGCCACAGCTAGAGAAAAGCCTACGTGGCAACGAAGACTCAGGACAGCCAAAAATAAAAATAAAGAAATTTTTTTTTAATCTCTCTCTAAAAAAAAAAGGAGTCGCCTTTGCAATGCAGGGGATGTGGGTTCAATCCCTGGTTGGGGAACTAAGAGCCCACATGCTGCAGCTGCTGAACCCACACACTCTGGAGCCTGCAGGACTCAACTAGACAGTCCATGAGCTGCAATGAAAGATCCCACATGACCCAATAGAGATCTCACATACTGCAACTAAGACACGAAACAGCCAAATAAATATTAAAAAAGAAAAAAAGGCCAAGGATACCCTTTTCAGAAAGCCACTTAGTGGTCCAGGGGGTCTAGTAGGAATGAACTAAGACAGCATCTCTGTGGATGGAGGGAAAAGGAATCAGGTATTTAGGAGGCCTTCGTACTTTGTTGGCGGAGTACACAAACCTAGAGTGAATAGAATTTTTAAAATTACATTTTAAAGTCACACAGGGCTCCCCTGGTGGCTCAGACGATAAAGAGTCAGCCTGCATTCCCACCAACACTGTAAGAGGGTTCCCTTTTCTCCACACCCTCTCCAGCATTTATTGCCTGTAGATTTTTGGATAGCAGCCATTCTGACTGGTGTGTAATGGTACCTCATTGAGGTTTTGATTTGCATTTCTCTGATAATGAGTGGTGTTGAGCATCTTTTCATGTGTTTGTTAGCCATCTGTATGTCTTCTTTGGAGAAATGTCTGTTTAGATCTTTGGCCCATTTTTTGATTGGGTCATAGTGAAGTAAGCCAGAAAGATAAAGACCAATACAGTATACTAACGCATATATATGGAATTTAAAAAATGGTAACGATAACCCTATATGCAAAACAGAAAAAGAGACACAGATGTACAGAACAGACTTTTAGACTCTGTGGGAGAAGGCGAGGGTGGGATGTTCAGAGAGAATAGCATTGAAACAAGTATACTATCAAGGGTGAAACAGATCACCAGCCCAGGTTGGATGCATGAGACAAGTGCTCAGGGCTGGTGCACTGGGAAGACCCAGAGGGATGGGATGGGAAGGGAGGCAGGAGGGGGGATCGGGATGGGGAACACATGTAAATCCATGGCTGATTCATGTCAATGTATGGCAAAAAACCACTACAATACTGTAAAGTAATTAGCCTCCATCTAATAAAAATAAATGGAAAAAGAAAAGAAAAAAAAAGAATCAGCCTGCAATGGCAGAGACCTGGGTTTGCTCTCTGGGTTGGAAAGATTGCCTGGAGAAGGGATAGGATACCCACTCTGGTATTCTGGCCTGGAGAATTTCATGGACAGAGGGTCCTGGCAGGCTACAGTCCATGAGGTTGCAAAGAGTCAGTAAGAAAATCAACGAGGCCTTATAGCAAATTTATTAAGTCAAGAGACAATAGCAAGAAATCTAATGAATGGAATCTCATACTATCAGCATAATAATTAAATACTAAGTATAAGGCAAAAAGAGAATGCTGGGAAGCAAAACTTAAGACAATAGCTTGAAAAGGAACCTACCAAGAGTGAGAAACACACACACAAGATAAACAATGCTATTAGCATTGAAGAGAAGGATTTGGTTGAAGCAGAAGATTTCAAGCATTTTTCATATAAATAAATAAGAACCTATCGAGAAAAAAAAAAAACAAACAAACACCCTTAAGAGCTTCTCTGGGGACGTGCTAGAATGGTAAAAGATTTCTGCTTTGAAGAGGAACTCATTTCCTGGATACAATATTAATTAAACAAGGCTTGGAGCTTGAGCTGCTGTTAACTTCCCTAGACTTGTCTAGATGCCTTAAGCAACTCAACCATTTTAGGTTGCAGTTTATTCACTTGTAAAATAAGTTAATTAATGTTTCTGGACCATGAGTTTCAGAGGAGTATTATGTACATTAACTGAATGATAAACATCTTGAAATACACATATGAAAAAGCACATAAATAGAATTGATTTTAGTCTTTTTATCTAAAGAAGCATCCCAAGAAAATTGATAGATATAATAATCATAATTGTATCAAGCAATTGGATCAATGCTCCATTTCTAAGAACATCGAATTTCAAGTTATTTGTCAACAACGATGATCATCTTGTTGTTAAATTGTCTAAAACTTAATTAACTTTCTCAGATTTCTGCTTTCTTTAAGGAAGATGAGAATAAAGAAAATATTCCCAAACTAAGCTCCTAGGAATAAATTCAATGTGGATTACTGAAAATGTAATCCAGTAGACTAAGAAGAAACAGATGTATGAAAACCTCACCTAAATCTAATGGACAGAAAATATCACAAGTTAAGGAATCAATTCCTAACTAGGCTCTAATAAAACACTTCCATACTGATCTAAATCAAAGACAGATTCCCAGACCGGAAAGGTGATATATATTTAAATCTTGAGCCCTCAAGGAACATTTTCAGGCAAAACAGAAAAACCCTAAAATTTATTGACACATATTTTATATACAACACTTTACCTATTGATCCTGTTAACAACCCAATGGCATAAGAGCTATTAATTTCATTTAATGAGATTTTCTGTAAATGTGGCTCAGCGGTGAAGAACCTGCCTGCCATGCAAGAGACATGGGTTAGATCCCTGGGTTGGGAAGATCCCCTGGAAAAAGAAATGGCGACCCATGCCAGTATTCTTGCTTGGGGAATCCCATGGACAGAGGAGACTGGTGGGCTACTGTCCACAGGGTCATAAAGGTGGTAGACATGACTGAGCGACCAAATAACAAACAGATGAGTGAACAGTTTTAGTGAAGGTAAGAAACTTTCCCGAAGTTATTCAACTAGTAAATCGCAGAGGCAATATTCAACCCTGTTTTCTATCAACCTCAAAACCTATACTCTTTTGCTATGCTGCCTCTATATTTTACATTTCATAGCCTAATATTAATGGCAAAATCAACAGTGGAGAGAAGCCTCTTCATTTTGCCTTTGGATTCCTCATGAACGTGAGAATTGCTTGAGTAATTGTCAAATGTATGAGCTACAGCTGTGAGGTGTAGATCTGTTGGGTGTCTGCTGCTGCTGCAGCTAAGTTGCTTCAGTCGTGTCCGACTGTTCACGACCCCATGGACTGCAGCCCACCAGGCTCCTCTGTCCATGGGATTTTCCAGGCAAGAGTACTGGAGTGGGTTGCTGTTGCCTTCTCTGGTTGGGTGTATAATCCAAGAGGGAAAATGACAACTAGGTCATAGTTTGAATTTTGTGGCTTTTGAATAAATGAAAAGATTTAATATGGCTTTAATATTTTTGTTGGTATTGCTTGATACTATGAATATAACATTCTAGATTATAATTTTTAATGTGATTCCATTTTCACACTGAAAGTTACTTACGTAGAAAGTAGATTCAGTTTCTTCCTTTTCCCCTCTGTTTACTAAATTGTATATACATTATAAAATAATACTTGAACTTTTCAAAAGCAACTGAAAACATGGAAAATATGCCATGATTTTGGCTTATAAGCAAAGAGGGCAACTAGCAGAGAGAGATTTGCTTAAAATAATGACTCAGTTTTTGGACTTCAGTTTTGTTTATTTTTCCTTGCCAAGGAGACATCATTATTTAGGTCAAACTGTAAGGTGCAAATAACATGAGCCATTCTTTCTGATGGAAGACGAAGGGTTCAGAGAAACCCAGACTTTTAGAGTTAGAGGACACCTTAAGATAAACTAGTCTAACTCCATTTTCTAGAGAAAGAAAAATTATATCTGAAGCTTCTTTGCAAAGTGGGAAAAAGGAACTTCCTTAAAATATATCTGTATTCTGGCAACACGAGACCCGCAATTTATAGCATAAAATGAAACTTGAGAAGTACTTTAGGTTGTTGTTAAGACATTGGAAGCTTTCTGTACTGCTGGTAAGAATATAAAATAGTGTAGATGCTTTGTAAAAGTTTTGGTAGTTCCTCAAAATGTTACCATATGAACCATAATTCCACTCCTAGATACATACAGAAGAGAAAAGGAAATATACATCCAACACAAAAACTTGTACTATGAACAAATATTCACAGAACATTATTTATGACATCCAAAAAGTAGGGTCATTGTTAGCCTGTAGCATGTCCTTGTGATTTCCCAGGCAAGAATACTGTAGTGGGTTGCCATTTCCTTCTCCAGAGTATCTTCCCAACCCAGGGATCAAACCCGTGTCTCCTGCCTTAGCAGGCAGATTCTTTATAACTGAGCAGCCAGGGGAGCCCAAAAAGTATGGTTCAGCTCATTTCAGTCGCTCAGTCGTGTCCGACTCTTTGCAACCCCATGAATCGCAGCACACCAGGCCTTCCTGTCCATCACCAATTCCCGGAGTTTACTCAAACTCATATCCATGGAGTTGGTGATGCCATCCAGCCATCTCATCCTCTGTCGTCCCCTTCTCCTCCTGCCCCGAATCCCTCCCAGCATCAGGGTCTTTTCCAATGAGTCAACTCTTCGAATGAGGTCGCCAAACTATTGGAGTTTCAGTTTCAGCATCAGTCCTTCCAGTGAACACCCAGGACTGATCTCCTTTCGGATGGACTGGTTGGATCTCCTTGCAGTCCAAGGGGCTCTCAAGAGTCTTCTCCAACACCACAGTTTAAAAGCATCAATTTTTCGGCACTCAGCTTTCTTCACAGTCCAACTCTCTCATCCATACATGACCACTGGAAAAACCACAGCCTTGACTAGATGGACCTTTGTTAGCAAAGTAATGTCTCTGCTTTTATTTATTTATTTATTTATTTTTGTCTCTGCTTTTAAATATGCTATCTAGGTTGGTCATCACTTTCCTTCCAAGGAGTAATCATCTTTTAATTTCATGGCTGCAACCACCATCTTCAGTGATTTTGGAGCCCCCAAAATTAAAGTCTCTCACCGTTTCCATTGTTCCCCCATCTATTTCCCACTAAGTGATGGGACCAGATGCCATGATCTTAGTTTTCTGAATGTTGAGCTTTAAACCAACTTTTTCAGTCTCCTCTTTCACTTTCATCAAGAGGCTTTTATCCATCAACTGATTAATGGAACTGATTTATTCAGAATAAAATGAAATGAAATATTCATACATTCTACAATATGGATAAATCTTCAAAACATTATGCTAAGTGAAAGAAGCCAGTCACAAAAAATTGAGGTATGATTCTATTTGTATGAGTGTCCAGAACAAGCAAATCTATAGGGACAGAAAGTACATGAGTTGTTGCTTAGGGCTGGGAGTGAGGCAGAGGGAGAATGGGAAGTGACTACTAACAGATAGGTTTCTTCTGAGGATAAAAATAGTCTAGAATTAGATCCCAGGGACAGTTGTGCAACTCTGTGACTGTACTAAGAACTGTTGCTGTACACTTTAAATGGTTAAAACAATATGTTGTTTAGTGTGTGAATTACATCTCAATAAAACTAGTTTCTTTTTTAAACAAGGAAATGTAGCAAAAAAAAAAAAGTACCCTAGATTATAAACAATATCTGTGGCTTTATCCTGTATCAGTGGGGTAATTATTAAGCACAACAGTGTTTATATTATTAAATCATGAAGTGAGAGAACTACCTATACTTAAGTTTAACAAGTATATGCTTGATTTTCAGAAAGCATGCTAATCTCAGTAGACTTATTAGGAGAAATGATATAATTTTAGTACGATCACTACTAGTTTACATGTTGTTGTTTAGTCACTAAGTTGTGTCCAACTCTTTGCAACCCCACGGATTGCCTCCCTAGGGGAGCCTGATGAGCTACAGTCCATGGGGTCACAAAGAGTCGGACACGACTGAGTGACTAACACACACAGAGAGCTTCTCTGTTCGTGGGATTTCCCAGCCAAAAATACTGGAGTGAGTTGCCACTTCCTTCTCCAGGGGATCTTCTGGGACCAGGGATCAAACCTATGTCTCCTGCATTGGCAGATAGATCCTTTACTACTGAACCACCTGCGAAGCCCACTATTTTACATGTATGTGGACATAAAGTTATAACTCTGTAAACACTGAACCAGTGGTCTTCTATTCCTCATCTCATATATGTCCACTGAGGCCATTGGATGGATATCTAGAATTTTCAGAGCCTTCATACATTTTTTAGCACTAAAGATAACTCTTACATTTATGACTGTAGACAACATGAAACAAGATTTTGAATATGCCTGGCTGACAAATTTCTAAAAGAGCAAACTTCCCCAAAACCAAAGAGGCAGCAGGCCTAAAAGTAGAGGAGTATTCTGTCCTTCTTTTCTATTTAGTGGCAGTTTGCTGGGAAACTGATCATCAGTACTGGAACTGATAGATGCATTTATACTCAAAACTGAAGGATCAGAGTGACTCATGTGAGAAAGAAGTGGCACTGACAAAATATGTCTTTGATTACTACAAAAGGACTACAGTATTTGCAGGTAAAACAGTTTGCAGAAACCAATTAGTAGGGCTCAATTAAGAAACATTTAGAATTCTAACTAGTTCTTCTATGTACTACAGCTGTTAATATTGATATTAAGCCATACAGTTTTATTGAAGTATCATCAACATACAATAAAGTGCAGTAAGTATAGTAACTGCATCACGACATCAGCCTACATCTTTGAAGCCATTACCACAATCAAGATGATAGACACTTCTATCCCCTCTAGGAGTTTTCTCTCTTTGTCATCTATCCCTCTCCTGACCCCTGCCCTGGACAAACACTGATCTGATTTCTATCATAATAGATCAGTTTGCTTTATATCAATGAAATCATACTGCATGCACTTTCTTTGTCAAATTTTTCTCATTCAGCAAAAGATTTTAATATCCATTCATGTTGTTGCATATATCAACAATACTTTTTTCCTTTTTATTGTTGAATAGTGTTCCATGGTGTGTGATGTGTTAGTTGCTCAGCTGTGTCTGACTCTTTGCAACACCATGGACTGTAACCTTCCAGGGTCCTCTGTTGGGATTTTTTCCAGACAAGAATACTGGAGTGGATTTCCATTTCCTTCTCCAGGGAATCTTCCTGACCCAGGGATCGAACCCGGGTCTCTCACATTGCAGGCAGACTTTTTACTGTTTGAACCACCATATGGATATATTAGTACTACCATTTTCTATCCATTCACCAGGTGGCAGACTTTGGGTTCCAGTGTGGGCAATTACAAAGAAAGCTGCTATAAGCATTTGTGTATATGTTTTTGTGTGACTATATGCTTTCATTTCTCAGGTAAAATCCTAGGACTGAAATGTCTGGGTTATATTAGAGATATAAGTTTATCCATATGTAAAATAGATAACCAACAGGAATTTGCTGTATGGCTCAGGAAACTCAAATAGGAGCTCTGTATCAACCTAAAGGGAGTGGGATGGGGAGGGAAATAGGAGGGAAGTTCAAAAGGGAGGGGGATATATGTATACCTAGGGCTTCCCTCATAGTTCAGTTGGTAAATCATCTGCCTGCAATGCAGGAGACCCAGGTTCGATTCCTGGGTCGGGAAGGTCCCCTGGAGAAGGAAACGGCAGCCCACTCCAGTATTCTTGTCTGGAGAATCCCATGGACAAAGGAGCCTGGCAGGCTACAGTCCACGCAATCGCAAGAGTTGGACATGACTTAGCGACTAAACCACCACCATATGTATACTTATGACTGATTCATGTTGAGGTTTGACAGAAAACAAAATTCTGTAAAGCAATTATCCTTTAATAAAAAATAAATAATTTTTTTAGAAAGATATAAATTTAAATTTTTAAGTTACTGACAAACCACTTTCCAAAATATAACATTTTGTATTGCAAACAACACTGTATAAAAGTTACAGTTCTTCTGCCGATACTTACTGTAGCCAATCTTCATTTTAAACATTCCAATATGGAAATATCTCAAGCAAATTTTTTTGCCCCTTTTAAAAGTGGGTTGTCTTATTATTGAGTTCTAGGAATTTTTTTAATATATTCTGAATATAAATTCTTTATCAGATAAGTTTTGTAAATAATTCTCCTAGTCCATGGCTTGACTTTTCATTTTCTCCACAGTGTCTTTTAAAGAGCAAAAGTTTTTAATAATGTCTACTATATCAATTTTTTTCTTTATATTTTGTGTCTTTTGTGGTCCTTCTTTATTTATTTATTTATTTATTTAGCTGCACCAGGTCTTAGCCACAGCATGTGGGATCTAGATCCCTGATCAGGGATGAACCTTGGCCCCCTGCTTTAGGAGCGCAGTCTTAGCCACTGGACCACCAGGGAAGTCCCTGTGGTCCTTCTTATATGAGAAATCTTAGTCTAACCCCAAATTACTAAGATTTTCTCCTATTTTTTTGGTAGAAATTTTACACTTTTAGCTCATACATATGTATGTTCAGTTCAGTTCAGTTCAGTCGCTCAGTCATGTCCGACTCTTTGCGACCCCATGGGCTACAGCACGCCAGGACTCCCTGTCCATCACCAACTCCCGGAGTCCACCCAAACCCATGTCCATTGAGTCGGTGATGCCATCCAACCATCTCATCCTCTGTCGTCCCCTTCTCCTCCTGCCCTCAATCTTTCCCAGCATCAGGGTGTTTTCAGATGAGTCAGCTCTTTGCATCAGGTGGCCAAAGTACTGGCATTTCAGCTTCAACATCAGTCCTTCCAGTAAACACCCAGGACTGATCTCCTTTAGGATGGACTGGTTGGATCTCCTTGCAGTCCAAGGGACTCTCAAGTCTTCTCTAACACCACAGTGGCATAAGTAGTGGCATAAGGTAAAGAACTAGATATTTTTCCCTGCATATGGATATTAACTATTTAACACCATTTTTTGAGGCTATTTCTTTTTCCAATGACTTGCTATACAGTCATTTAGCCATATAATGTATGCTTATTCCAGGACTCTATTCTGTTCTACTTGTCTGTTCCCCTACTTTTTTTGCCAGTGCCACACTATCTTGATTACTATAGCTTTATTACGTCTTGATATAAAGCAATGTAAAACCTGAAACTTTTTCTTTCAAAACTGTTTTGACTATTTTAGGTCCTCTACATTCCCATACAAATTTCAGAATCCACTTGTAAATTTCTGCAGAAAAGCATGCTGAGATTTTCATTGCCACTGCATTAAATCTGTAGATCAATTTGGAGAGGATCAACATCTCAATAATACTGAATCTTCTGACCCATGAGGAAGGTATATCTTTTCATTTACATTTACTTAGGTCTTCTTTAATTTCTCTCAGCAATGTTTTATAGTTTTCAGTGTATACATTTTGTACTTCTTTTGTTAAATTTATTCCTGAGTATTTTGTGTTTTTAGTGTTTTCTATGAATGGTATTTAAAACTTTTTCAATTCCTGATTGTTTGTTGCTAGCATATGGAAATATAGTTGCTTTTTGTATATTGACCTATATTCTGCAAACTTTCTAAATTCACTTATTAGTTCTAGTAGGTTCTTGCTGATTTCTTTAGAAAAGCAATTTTATTTCTTCTCTTCCAATCTATATACATGTATTTATTTTATTTGCCTTATTGCATTAGCTATGATTTCCTGTTAAACTCTGAATCTAAGTGGTACAAACAAACCTTGTCTTGTTTCCAGTCTTGAGGGAAAAGCATTTAGTCTTTCACCTTTAAGTATATTAGCTATAGGTTTTCTGTGCATGTCCTTTATTTCTGTGCATGTCCTTATTTCATATCCCTGGGATAAACCTTACTTGGTCATGATGTTTTTATAAATCATTGGGTTTGATTTGCTAGCATTTTTGAATCCATGTTAACAAGGGATATGGGTATGTAAATTGAAGTTGTTGTTTCCTTAAAATGTCTTTGTGTGATCTTATCAGTAGGCTAATACTTGCCTTTGACAATATCTGCCTTCAAATTGTGTGTTTGGACTATTTACATTTACTATAATTATGGATAGGATTGAATTTAAATTTACCACCTTTCTAGTTGTTTTCTATTTGTCTCATCAGTTCTTTACTTTTTCCCTTCTCCTAACTTCTTTTGGGTTAATTTGAATGCTTTCTATGACTTTATCTATATTTGCTTATTAGCAGTACATCCTTGACTTTTTTATGATTGCTGTAAAGTTCATACATATACATCTTTAACTCACAGTCTACCTTATGTAATATCATGACAAATCCTGGGGCTTATTGCTGTGGCTTCTCTTGTTGCAGGGCACAGACTTTAGGCCCGTGGGCTTCAGTAGTTGCAGCACACAGACTCAGTAGTTGCTGCCTGTGGGCTCTGGGTGTGAGTTCTGCAGTTGTGATGCACAGGTTTAGGTGCTGCGTGGCATGTGGGATCTTCCTGGACCAGCGAAGTCCTCAGACTGCTTTTTAGATTTCTCTTTGTTTTACTGGTCCTCAACAACTTCATTTTGATGTGTATTGGTGCTTTTTATTTTGTTTCTTTGACTTGGGATTTATTGAGCTTCTTGGATCTGTGACTTTAGACTTTTTATCAAATTTGGAAAATTTTGGTCATTATTTTGTCAAATACTTATTCATCTCTCCATCTTTCTCCTCCCCTTTGGAGACTAACTATATGTATGTTGTGCTCAATGACATCACTTAGTCCAAAGGTGCTTTACTCTTCTTTTCCTGCAGTCTTTTATCTTCCTGTGCTTGATTTTTAATCATTTCTATTACTAATCTTTTCTTTAGCAATGTCCAGTCTGCTGTTAGTCCCATCCAGAGTGTTGTTCATTTTAGACATTGTTGTTGTTGTTGATTCTAGAAGTTTGATTTGAATCTTTTTATATTTTACATCCCTCTTCTTTTCATGCTTATACTACCTAATTTAATATCTCTAGCTAAATATATCATCTGTATCTTTTCTGGGATGTTTTCGTTGACTAATTTTTCCTCACTAAAGATTGCATTTTCCTGCTTTTTTAATATCTCAAATGGCATTATTTTATTCTTTTTAATGACTGAGTGATATTTCATTATATTTATATACCACATCTTTATCCATTCCTCTGTCGGTGGAATACGTCCCAGTTTTTGACTGCATGCCGTTGTGCTGGAGGTTTTGTGTTCCTTTACATATTTGGGGGGTTTGTCCTGGGATGCAGCTATTTTATTTGAGAACAGTTTGATCCTTTCAAAACTTACTTTTAAGCTTTGTTAGATAGGTCCAGAACAGCCTTTAATATAGGGCTTATTTGGCCCTACTACTGAAGCAAGAACCTTCTGAAGAGTATTCGAGGCTCTATGTGTTGGGAGGTCTTTCCATTCTACGTGATTGGAACACTAATGATTCCTGGCCTGTGTGACTCCAATTTGTATCCTGTTTATTATTTTCCAGTGATTCTCCAACCTTGGTAGTTTTCTCACATACTGAGAACTGATCAGTACTCAGCTAAAGATCCAAGTTTTTCTCTAAAGCTCTTTCCTCTGGTTTTCACCAGCAAAATGCTGGTGCTTTCACCTCCCCAATTTTCAGATTCTGCTTCCTCAGCTCAAAGAGGTAGCTGATTTCTGTTTGGGTTCCTTCTCCTTATGCTGTTAGGCTGCAAAATCTCCTACAGCCAGGGACAATCATAGCACTCAGGCTGTTTATTTTCTTTCTGAGAAACTGCTGTCCTGCACGACCTGCAGTCTACAAACTATTATGTCACAGTTCGTTCAGTTTTTAAATTATTTTAGGTGGGAGACTAGCTCTGGTCCCTGTTATGCCATCCTTGCTGATAACAGAAGTCATACCATAAATTTTTTGTTTCCTAATATTTTCTTTTATAAAATATTTATTTATTTATTGGTTGTGCTGGGGGTCTTCTTTGCTGCCTGGGCTTTTCTCTAGTTGCGGTGCTTGGGCGTTTCATTGCGGTGGCTTCTCTTGTTGCTAAGCATGGGCTCTAAGGCTTGCAGGCTTCAGTAGTTGCAGCAAGTGAGCTCAGCAGTTGCAGTTCCCAGACTCTAGAGCACAGGCTCAATAGTTGTGGTGCATGGACTTAGGTGCTCCATGGCATGTGGGATCTTCCCGGATCAGGGATCAAACCCATGTTTCCTACGTTGGCAGGAGGATTCTTTACCACTGAGCCACCAGGGAAGCCCCCTAATATTTTCTTAACTAACTAAACCATCCACATTAAAAATTTTTGAATCATTTCACAAGATAGATGAAGTTTAAAAAGTGGGGAAAATAAACAAAAAAATACATCACATGGATATTATATCTTTGAATTGTTTCTAATGATTTGGGCAAAATGTAACATTTTATAGTATTTTAACTGTACATATTTTATACATAAAATTATAAATAAATGAATTCTTTTAAATGTTAAAAAAAATGTGGGAAAGGAAAAAAAAAAGCCTAAAACCAACAATTGAGAAGTGAAAAAAGTAATTATGATTCTTTGCCAAAATATAGTACCAGCTAATCATAACGCTACTTACGTAACATCTCAAAGGCTTTTAGAAAACACATCAAAAATTCTTTTAAGTCATTTATCATATCTTGTTTTTACTCTTTCAAGTATTAAGCACATTGTAGATCTAGCAGCTTTTTAAAAACCTACCCTTCAATTGCAATTTTGCTCTTAAGTAAAATTTGACAAATTTGCTTAAAATTATGGAAGGCATTAAGCGTAAAACTAAATTTTCAAGTAGTCAGTTTTTACTTTAATGAAGCTGAAAACAAGCAGGATTTTCCAGCACAAGTTATGGAATGACAAAGCAGAGATGGCAACTCAGAAGAAATTATTTTGAAAGAAAATTTTCAAAGTGAAAAAAACGTATTTTTTCCCTGTGAGTTTTTTTTAAAAATCACCTCAGATGAGTTATCTCACATTTTCCAAACAGAAAAATAATCATCTCTAGGTTGGTAAAAGGCATGACAAAAAGTTTGAAGCAGATTTTATACGGGATGGTGTACCCAATAAGGGAGTGTAATGCAGCGACCTCTCTAGTAGGGCATTCCTGGATAGTGATCACCTGAAAGTTAGATGGTCAGCATTCCTGTTAAATGAATGGAATGAGCCCACAAGGCTGCTGATAAAAGTAGAAATGTTACTATACAAGGGCTTTAGTGGGCTGAGGATGTGGTTATTATCCTCCACTAATTGCCCAGGAGTAAAATAGCTAGCTAGCTCTGCTCCTTTTTGAGGCCCCTAATGATCCCCACCTTAGATTTCACCTCCTTGTTGTAATTCCCTCCCATTGTGGGTGGAGTGGACTAGTGTCTTGTTTCGAATGAACAGAATATGGCAAAAGTGATGTCCTATCTGAGATTAGACTACAATACACTATGAAGTCCATCTTCATCTCTCTTGATCTCTTATATTACTTACCTATTCTGATGAGAGAGACTGCTATGCTGTAAACTGCCCAACAGATAGGATAGGTCTAGGTGACAAAGAGAGTGCAGCCTCCAGTCAACATCCAGTGAGGAACTAAGGCCGTTCGTGCAATGCTCTGAGAGGAGCTAAATCCCCCCAACATGCTCCTGTGTGCGATGGAAGTGGATCCAAGTCTAGTCAAGCATTAAGAAGACTGTAACAACAGCCAACACTTGGCTGCAGACTTGTAAGAGCCCCAGAGTCAGAAGACAGACTAAGCCATACCCAGCTTCCTAACCCACAGATGTTGTGCTGTTGTTTTAGTCACTAAACTGTCCGACTCTTTTGCAACCCCATGGACTGTAGCCTGCCAGGCTTCTTTGTTCATGGGATTTCCCAGGCAAGAATACTGGAGTGGGTTGTCATTTCCTTCTCCAAGGGATCTTCCCGACCCAGGGATTGAAGGATGTGTCTGCTGCATTGGCAGATAGATTCTTTACCACTGAGCCACCTGGGAAAGCCCTCACAGACTCTGTGAGCTGTATTAAAACAGCTCTTATAAATATACTCCATACTTTCACAAAGGTAGAGGGAAGTACAAGCATGATAGGAAGACGGATGTAAAATGTAAAAAAACACCCAAATCAAACTTCTAGAGATAAACAACAACAATATCATCTAAAAAGAACACTCTGGATCTGATTAACAACAGACTGGACACTGCTGAAAAAAATATTAGTAAACTTGAAGATATAGCAATTTAAATTATTCAAAGTGAAATGAATCTATGAGATAATAAATTATCAAACCACTGTTTATTGTTTCAATCCCCTAAGTGGTGACTTATTATGCAGCAATTTGTTTATTATTGTTTTAGATAACTAATACAGATTCCATTTGAAAAATATTAACTTACCCTTAGCTCAATTCTCTCTCAAAGAAGAAATTAATATTCATCTGAGATTTATTCTTTATTCAGTTAAGATAGTTATTTGCCCAGAAAAATCTTAGAAACTTGCCTTGTGATTGTGTCATGACCTTACTTTTGAGTTTAGAAATTAATCTTAAAGAATTGTAGTTTCCAGTCACACTTTTCCAGTAAAAAACAAACAAACAAAAAAAAACCTGTGAGTTTTTTGTTCTTTTTTTACAAGGCATAGCTATCTTAGTAGCTCTCTGCAAATCAGAAAAATAGTATACTCCTAATTCTGTAGTGGGCTTCCCTGGTGGCTCAGTGGTAAAGAATCTGCCTGCCAGTGCAGGAGATGCAAGAGTCGCAGGTTCGATCCCTGGGTTGGGGAGATCCCGAGACAAGGAAATGACAACCCACTCCAGCATTCCTGCCTGGGAAATCCCATGGACAGAGAAGCCTGGTAGGCTATAGTCCATGGGATTCTGAAAGAGTCAGACACAACTTAGTGACTAAACAACAATAACAAACTCTGTAGCAACTACCTTCAATTCTGGAAATAAGTACTCTGTAGTAGAAATGATCAGAGCTGTGGATTTTAATAAATGTATGTATTTAATTTAGCCATTTTGAGAAAGCTGAACATGAGAACAGACAATTCATTTGGCAGGTTTCATAAACAGTTAATTTGAGAGATTGGGTACATAGATGTTTTATTAGTTATCATTTTTAAATCTATTTTTATACACTATTTGGTGTCTATGATATTTCATAATAAAAATATGTTTTAAAAACCTGCTTTTTTCTGATATTAAAGACTGGCTGGAAGTTCAAGTTTGAAAAGGTGCACATGGTAGTCATCTGAAAAAATGACAGGGCTTCTTAAGCTTCTCTTATGTTTAACATCTTTTAATTAATTCTCCTAGAGTTGTGTAAGTTAGCAATTTATGAAAATCAGCTTCTCAGGTCCTCTAGAGTTCATTAATTCTCTAGGTTTGGGGTGATAAGGGTGAAGAACAAAAGTTAAATAGAAGCCCACAAAATCAGAAAAAGAGAAATTACTCCTATAGTTACTTTTTCACCCTCTACAAACTTAAACACCTTCCCATACGGACTGATGCCTTACCGTGTGTCAAATGTTCACTCGGAGCTCCAAAGACCACCTTTGACACTGGTATTCTGAACCCCTCTATGCCTTTACTAGTCATCTGCATTTTAACTATTAGAACTAATGTCCTCTTGAATCATTCATTGAGGGCCAGTAATGTGTGCGACCACTTTAAGGTTTGGAATGAGATTAAACATTCACTCTGTTGAGAAGTCTGGCTTGTTTTATAATTGGATGCTTTTCCAACTTTTGTTTATAGTACTTTTATAAATTAATGCCATTGTTTATTCTTTTAAAATTATGTCTCTAGTTTTCACTCATTCAGCAAATATTTCTAGGCCTTTTACTACCTATATGGAATGGTTCAGGATAGGAATGTAGCAGTAAAGAAGACAGACAAGATTATAGTCTTTATGACGTGTATATTCTACTTGGGGGAGGAGTGGGAGTGGCAAGTACTAGACAGGCAAAATAAATCACCAGGTTTAAATTTTGCTTGACATAGTATTTTTCAATATTAAGCAATATACTGTTATGTATATTATTATATATTAATTGTTAACACTGTAATTATTGTTATATATATTATTAATATAGTATGATATTTTGTTATTCAAGGATTACTATATATACATCTATATATTACTATGCATCTCTTAATACAGGTTTGTAATAAAGTTGCAATATACTTTGTTCCCTTTGTAACTGTCAGGTTAAACCACTCACATGTGACACTTATGTATCTTATAATTAGCATCTTAAATAACAGTTTAGAAATTTCTCAAAGACAGGTTACACTGCACTAAAAATTGAGATACATTTATATACTTAATGCCATACTCATTGAAACAGGGAGGGATTAACCCTCATCATATTCTCAAATCAAGCTAATGCCACTTGGTTCTCTCTTTTTTTTTTTAATAAAAGTTACATAGTTTAAAATTAAATACAAAAAAAACTAACTTTGTGTTGATCTGATCTTTCACTCATGAATATTTAATGAAAATGATGATATTTGTTATCTTTAAGGAGGAGAAGATTCAGTTAAGAAAAACCCATACTATCCACTTGTAGTAGACCGCTTTGTATTGCGCTGAAGGCATTAAGCAAAAGCAAACTGGAGATGAAAAGAATTGCCCCAAACTTTTGTCCTCTTTGATCTATGTATTGTAGCTCACGTGACAAGGGTGTGATGCCACCTTAAACACAAAGCATACCCTTCCCTACCCAAACATGAAGTTGGCAAGGTAAAATGGCCAGAACATTATGTTTCTTTCCTGGCATGACAAGCCAAGAAAGAAAATTTCTGCTACACAATTTCTGCATCTTTGAAACAAATCAAGTTTTCAAAGAAGAGATATTGTCACCTCTAGAAAAGTTTTACCCATCCGAATAGGAAATCCTCACATGTTGTTGGTAGGAGTGTCATAAAAGCCTTAAAATGCTTAAACATTTAAGTAAATGGTTCAACTTTTAGGAACTTAGGGAAATAACCCGATATTTAAAAAATGATTTATGTATGGTAGTTAACAACAGTGTTGTTTATAATATTTGTAAATCGGAAACAAACTAAATGACTAATAGCAGAGATTAAGTACAGACCATCTGTATTCTGGAACTGATAATCAGATATACAAGAGTATTTAAGGTGTGAGTAAATATTCACAATGTATTATTAGATTAAAAAATGATGTTACAAGGACTTCCCTGGCAGTCCAGTGGTTAAGACCCCATGCTTCTTTTGCAGGGGGCAGGGGTTCAATCTCTGGTCAAGGAGCTAAGATTCCACAAGTTGTGTGGCAAGGCCAAAAAAAAAAGAATATCTTACAGAGTGTTACAGAGATAAGATCCCAGTTGTATGTGTGTGTATTGGTTGTTGTTGTTCAGTATTAGTATGTAAATGAAATGTCAAAATATGTATTCCAAAATGTTAATAGTGATTATCTCAAGGAGGGTATCTTTTTTTTCTGCTTTTCTGTGTTTATCAAGCTTTTAAAGATGAAAAACTAGTATTCCTTTTGTCACCAAAGAAAAGAATTGCAATTTTTTTCAAATGGGGTTCTACTTTGCTAAAATTCCATCATTCTCATTTAACTTGTTCTCTCCTGATGTTACTTTCTGAGTGTCTATTTATTGTCTGTACCTTTTTAATATTATCTATCGATGTCTGATATTTATCATAGTTTCAAAGTTATAGAGGATTATGAGCGTCCAATTTATCTCACTGTACCTCTGTTTAACAAGTGTTTACTAAATTAAAATGAATACACTTATAAGGATAATTCTGAGACAGAGTTGCAAGGTGGAACTCTGCCTAGTGGAAACTTGTGGGGGCTATGGATTAATATTATGCCAAATACTAACAACAAAGCCACAGGCATGATACATTTGTTTGCAAAACAGTATTATGAGGATGCAATGCTTCAGGCCAGGAAGAGATAGAAAAGGTTCCCAAAAGGAGTGTTCCATATGTCAGTGTTTCATATTCAGCCAACTGAATATGGAAATGTTAGGGATGTACTCTAGGAGAAATGTGCTTGACAGGAGACCAAAGCAGCCTTTCCTGCCTGGTTACAGCCTTCCCCCTAGAAGACACCTTAAGAAACGGGGATGCCTTTAATTATTTCTTTTTCACCCCTTCCTTCCTCTTTACTAATCTTCCTCCTTCCTCCCCCTTCCTTTCCTTCCTTCCTTCCTTAGCTTTTTTAAGTTATTTACTTATTATTATTTTTTTGCAATTGTAAGTAAGCAAGGTTTTTTTCTCACCACCACCCCATCCCAGCTCACAGGTTTTAAGGTCTCAAGCACATGAAGAAGTGAGTGAGTGTTCATGCTCTGTCAAACACTCAAGACCAAGGGCAATGTAGGTGCGCCTGAGATAGTAATGGAACTGGTTCT
Source organism: Odocoileus virginianus (assembly GCF_023699985.2). Lineage (NCBI taxonomy): Eukaryota > Metazoa > Chordata > Mammalia > Artiodactyla > Cervidae > Odocoileus > Odocoileus virginianus. The sequence continues at coordinate 30,260,741 of NC_069689.1, forward strand.
CTACTCTTGGGAAATAGTAGAAGCCCTCTACAAGTGGAATTACTAAAATGATAAGACCTGTGGCTTAGGAGAGAACAAAAATAGTGAGAGTTACAGATATGCACAACAGAGGCTATGTGATGGTTCATAGCCCCAAGAGACAGAGTTGGGGCACAATCAACAGACAACTTTCATCAAAAAGCAGACAGCTACAACTCTTGAGGGGCGGGCAATGTGCTGGCAGTGATAAGAGCAGCTCCTTCCATTGAGGGAACATAGAACTGAAAGCTGCAACTTACACTTTTTCTATTCAGTGCTTTGATTTCCAGCAAGTCACGTGTTTACTAGACTTCTCCTTATTTTAAAACTGGGTAAATACTTCTTTCTCACCTTACAGGTGCCTCCTGAAATTGAGTCCACACAAAGCTGTGCTCCAGCTACTTTTGTTTTTTAAGAACAATCCCAAATCAGCATTTTTCATCAGTCGCACTGGAACAGACAGAGAGAACGACCAACGTTTTCCAGTTGCCTTGTTCCCCTTTATGACCAAGCAGGAAGTTTCAGAGCAAACCTCCACCTCTCAGGAAGTGTACGTCAAACTGGGTATTGACATCCTGTTTAATATAGTCTTAAATTTTTGTCCTCAATTCTAGATGCTCAGTATTTGAATTAAGATGTTTGAATAATCTGTCCTGAAGTTGTGTTTCCTTTGACTTTCGAAAGACTCCGTATATCTGTTTCTAATGACAAATGGAGTATCTCTATGACTAATAATGATAAATGCTGAAGTTTTTCTTCAACATTTAAGTGCCTATAGTTATAACTCTATTTATTGTCCTATTCCCTACCCCTTATTCATTTGATCTCTCAAGCAGGTCCTTATTAACCACATTCTGAGTCATTAGGTATACAGCCTCTACACTAAAAACAAGCAAATAAAACCTTTCAATGGCGCATCCTGGGGCTTCCCTCCAGGACATACAATGTGATATTGAAGTAAGGGAAGTGACAGGACAGTGGTTCTGGATCTTCTAGAAACTGGCTGTATGGCTTTGACTAAGTTCCTTAACCTTTCTGGCTTCAGTTTTTTCACCTCAAAATGTGAGGTATGGGTTAAATCTTTAGTACATCCTGTGTGATTGTACTGTGGGGAAGTGGAAATCTTTATCTCAGATACTGTAAAGTCATACTTAAGTTTAAAAAAATTGATAAACCATAATGGAAAAAATATTTTTAAAAACCATTGTACCTGTATGTACAATGAATCACTTTGCTATACAGACATAATTAACACAGCATTGTAAATCAACTATACTTTAATTTTTAAATTTTTCTTTAAAAGAATAAAGGATAAATATGATTTTATCTTCCTGGATGTACTGACCAGGATTCATTATAGTTGCAAGTAATAGAAATCCAAATGAATCTTGTTAAGGTAGGCAGATGAATTTACTATAAAGGCATAGAAGGATCTCCCAACCAAAGGACAGGAATTCGGCTGCACATAAGAAGCCAGGAATGTCCACAGGCCTCTTGCTGCCCTGGGTCTCCCACTTTTTTGTACATCTGTTTCACCTTACCTTTTCTCTGTAGACCAGGTTCTTTTTGCTACCCCTGATTACATGATGGAAAACAGGACACCCTGGAAAGTTCTTGAATTCACAAGGTATAGGCACATGAAGAAAGACAGCTCTCAGTGCAAATGCCATTTTTTTTTTTTTCTCCAGAAGAAAGCTCTAATCCCCTCATCAGGATAGATGCCCACCCCTGGGCTAATCAACCACCATGGAGGTTTGGGATCACCTGGAATGAACATAATAGTTGTCACCACAATCCTGATCAGGGGAACTATGGAAATTTCTAGAAAGGGGATATAAGTAGAAAATTCAAAAGATGCTCACATACTAAAACACCACTTTACACTATTGAAGTTTCATTTTGAAATAATTATAAATTCACAGGAAATTGAAAAATTAGTAAAGGAGTTTCCACCCAGTTTCCCCCAATGGTAGCATCTTATATAACTATAGTATAATATCAAAACCAGGAAATTGACATTGCAGTCCACAGACTTCACCACTCAGACTCAGACATCACCACTTTTACATGCATTTGTTTGTATGTGTGTATGAAAAATCTACACGATTTCATCTCATCTTTGTAGATTTGTATAACTACCACCAAAATCAAGATACAGAACTATTCCCTCACCACAAAGATCCTGTGCATGAAAACACAGCTAAATGAATTTTCATGACGGAAATGGACTCATGTGATCCAATTCAAGACACAAAACCACTGTCACCTCGGAAAACCTTTTTATACTCTTTTGAGTTACTGCTGTCCGTTAAGAGTGACTCACACATCATGTACTCCTCAGTATCTGGCCTTTTTTGATGAACATTAGGTTTGTGGCATTCATCTATGTTGTTTTCTATAATTATAGTTCACTCGTTCTTCCACAAAGTTATGTTTTTTAATAATTTTATTAGGATATGTGAGGGACTTCCCTCATAGCTCAGTCAGTAAAGAATCTGCTTGCAAAGCAGGAGACCCAGGTTCCAATCCTGGGTCAGGAAGAACCCCTGGAGAAGAAAATGGCAACCCCCTCCAGTATTCTTGCCTGGAGAATTCCATGGACAGATGAGCCTGGCAGGCTACAGTCCACAGGGTCACAAAGAGTCAGACACAACTTAGCGACTAAACCACCACAGGATACGTGATATACAATACACCAAACATTTTAAGTGTATAATTTGATAAGTTTTGAAATATGTACATACTTGTGGCAATACCACAATCAAGATACTGAGCATCTCTATTCTGGCAAAATATTCTATAAATTTTCAAAGCTAAAAATAGGTATTTAAAGAGATCTTAGGACTATGTTGGCTTCCAGATCCTTTGTGGAAAGTTGGAATAGGTAATATTTACTTTTCTCTATTGTTAGGCAGACTTTAATGAGAAAGATGTATATGACATACATTCTATCAAAAAACAAGTCTAGCTTCACAAGACCATAAATCTAAATAATTATTATAAACCACCTCTTAAAGTGGCTCCGTGAAGTACTGTTATCTGTGACTGCCAGAAACAAATGAGAAATCCCGACATGAGAGAAAAACAAAATTTACGCACAAACATGCATACATCCATGCACACATGTGTGAAAGAGCTAACTAGACGAAATTTCTGGGTTAACCAAAAGGTCAAAATCCCAAACTGTAGATATAAAAATGCTGTTTAGAATGACAAAGACTAAAGAGGATTTGTCTATTTTGTATACACATAAAATTTACATAGCACTATTCTTTTCTTAAAAATGTGTAAAATGTCTATGCAGTTGTTATAATGAAAGGTTTTTCACATTTATTCACCTATCCTCAAAACTCTCTTGGTAACCTTATTTAACTACCTTGGCCCATTTTGTAGAGAGGATATAAAGAACTCAGACTAAAGTTTAAGAGCAAGTCAAATGAGTAAATATGAAATTTAGTTCTTCATTTCTCTTCATTTCATTACTTAGGTCATGAAGAACTGCCTCTTCATCTTCAGACTACATTTGTTCTCCAGAAGTAATAAACACAAACATCTGTGAAGAAGATGCAGTGAGTGAAATGAAGTGAGTGAAAATCTTTATACACCCTCTTTTGTTCTGTTCTCTTCATATAAATGATGTGAAAGGTAATTTCTCATTTATACAAAGATTTACTGAACTCCTCCTGCCCCAGGTACTGGGGATATAAAGACAAACAGTACAAGGTTCTATGCTCAGAGAGTTTATGCTCTAATGAACATATCTATCCAGAATTATAAGAAAATAGTCTTTGCATTTTAATTAAAAGTGTAGTGTTATCCATGCCCCAGGTTTTTAAAGTTTTTCCTTACTGAAATGTGTCATAAAAACTAAGAAAAACAAGTTGAAAAATCTAAAAAAGTGCAAAGACATCTTTATATCTAAAGAATGAATTTTCTCTATATTTTATGTATTTTTTCATGAAAGTATAATATTTAGAAATGTCTATGGCATCTCATCACAGTTAGTGTCTCTTAATCACTTAACAAATACCAACTGGAAGTCTACCATGAGCAAGTTTTCCTAAGAGGAGAATAACCATTTCCAAAAATCTCATTTTACATTTAAAAGTCAGTTTTTAAATTAATCTGTGTCCACTATCTATATATTCTTATATTGTAGAAGCAGCCTAAATTTATAATCTCCACAAAAGTTTAGGGAGCACCATACCAAACCAGGCATGTCCCTAATTGTGCTTATCACACTAGAAGTCTTTCACCAAATTATTTATTAGAAATCATCAAAACTGTAGATTACACTTCTGTTGTCATATCTTTTAAATTAATGGTATGAGCATAAACTATTTGTAAACATAAGGATTTTTAACCTGAAAAGTGATAATTGTGATTAAAGACCTATTCACCGTTGATTGTGTTGGTTATATATTGTATGTCTATTGCCAATATGTACTTGATCAAAAGTCTCTATGTTTTAGAACAAAAAGTTTCCTATTTCTCCTCTAGTCACCTTTCAACTTCTTTGGAGACTCGTCAGGAAGCTCTTAAGCAAGTAAGCAATTAAACTGAAAACAATGGAATTTTTTTTAAACAATGGAATTTATTTTATACTTTACCATTGATACAGCCTCCACATATACCATCTACCCCATTCCTCTCACATAAAGAAACTGCTCTTTGTGTTCCTGACCATCAGTCTCTGAAGAGCTGAACCTGCCTCACAACCTAGCCTGGACCAAAAAGGTTTCCACGTGAGGCCATTCCTGCTGTACGTCATCATCGTGACTCATAACTCATAATTGAGGAACTGTAAGGAAGGAAAGAAGGATCAAAAGACTGTAAAGTCAGACAAGACAATTTGCAACAAAAGAAGGAAACTATAGCGGCATACTGTATTCTGGCAAACTTAATATTAGTACCAGGAAAATGTCTAGACTGGATTTTCACTGGTGATTTGAGAGCTCTTAAGGAGAAGATGTTGATCACTTATAGCTAGGCTGAGTTTACCCAAAAAAGTTACGCCACACTATTTCTTTCTCGGAGGGTATTGGTAGATTGGTAGTCAAGGAGAATGCAATGCAAAGAGCATAAAACATTGAGCTCCTTTTGGACAAGATGAAATACTGTGGATTAGATTATAACACAGTTAGATTTTGCTTGAAGGACTTAGACCTAAGAAAGCAGATAAATGTTCTCTTGGACAAGTCCTTCAGTTATGCTGTTGGGCTCTGTCACAGACTGCATCACACTTAACATTTTTATTAATGATTTAGATAGAAACTTATACGTAATTGTGTAGATCACATGTAGTTAAGAACTATTAATGTGCTCATTGACATTAATGAGTCATTTGATAAACCTAATTGTAAAAGCCAGTGTTTCAATTAAAAATCAACTTCATAATCAACATTCAGGTAAACATGTCCTTCAGTCATATTTGGAAAAATGAGAATTTAATGGACTACAATCATGTTAATTAAAATTCAGTGCTTACAGGGAGCTCAGCTGGGTGCTCTGTGATGACCTATAGGGGTAGGATGAGGGCAGGTGGGAGGAAGGGAGTCTCAAGAGGCAGAGGATATCTGTATACTTACAGCTGATTCACACCGTTGTGCAGCAGACACTAACACAACATCGTAAAGCAATTATCCTCCAAAAAAAAAAAAGAAAATCCAGTGCTTAGAATCAGAGGAACATTGGCTCTACCTACGCTTGCTTGATCAACTCACACAGCATTTTCAAATTAACATTGAGAAAACAAAGTTTTCCATAGGAGGCCAACCAAGATAATAGGATTTGGAACTACCCTATTAAGCTGCTGAAGAAATGGGGTTTTTTGGGGAGAGAGAGGGGTCAATATATCTTCAAGTATCTGAAGAAGAGTTATATGGCAGATGTTAGACTTAATATTTGTGACTTTAAAGGACAAAGCCAGGCCAATGCACAAAAACCAAATGTAGGCAAAGTTTAACTCAAACTTTCTAGCCATTAGGATGTGGGCTACTTTGGGGGTGTGGTAGACTAATGGCCCCAAAGATATCCATATGTTAATCCCTGGAGTCTCTGCATCTATTGCCATAAACAGAAGAGACTTTGTAGATAGCAATCAAGTTAAGGAAATTATTCTGGATTACCCAGATGAGTCCACTGTAATCGCAATGGTCTTTAAAAGGTGAAAAATTGAAGAAAATATGACAATGGAAGCAGAGGGTCAAAGACAAAGAAGTGTGAAGATGCTATGTCAATGGATTTGAAAATGGAGGAAGGGGCCATAAGCCAAAAAACGCAGGCAGTCTCCACACATGGAAAAGGCAAGGAAGCAAATTCTACACCAGAGCCTGTGGGAGGAACTCAGCCCTACCAGCACCTTGATTTTGGCCCCGTGAAACTCATTTTGGACTTCTGACCACCCGAATTGTAGGATTGTATTTTTGTGTTGTTTAAGCCTCTAAATTCATGGTAATTTGTCACAGTGACAAGAGGAAACCGATTCAGGAGATAATGAGCTTTCATCATCACAGGTATAGCGATAGAGGTGAACTTTTTTGTTCTGGGGCATTGAGAATTATGGAAAGGACCAGACTAGAATTATCTATAAAGTCTTTTTCCACCTGAACTGAGCTATCTTTTTTCATTTTTGGAATATTTTCCCACAACTTAAACAATAACCTCTTGATCATAACCCCCAAATTCATATCACTAGCTCTAATTTCTCTCAGTTCCTAGCTCCACATATCTCACTTGCTGACATTTTCATTTGGACAAGCTGAAATCCCTTTAAAACCAATAATGCCTCCAGAAAGAAAAATGGGAAAAAAAAAAAAAAAAGAAAAATGGGGGGATTGAGAGTTTAGAATACAGACAGATAAATGTGGTCTTTCCATGAAAGAGGAACAATACAGCCAACTTGCCTTCCATAAACGAACAAAACTGAGCAAAATCTGCCATGATATATTCTGATGACAAAGTTTCAAGTGCTTTGGTGCAGCAAATGACATAGAGGCTTTTAAACCTCAAAGAAAATAAAGTTAAAATGTTTTCCCTTAAGTTATACTTCTTTAAAATTTTTTTAAAATATTACATTCTTCACAAGAAAAAAGACTAAATACTATCTGGACCTGATATGCATGTCTTCAGCCATCTCTCTCAGGGCTGAGTCCAACGAAATGATAGATAATAAGCATGAGTTAAAACTGCAGGAAGCCATGTCCTACAGTGGTATAGAGTGAAGGCTCTGAGCTTTGCCTGAAATAGAGTCACATTTACTGGATGAGTAATATTTACTGGGTGAGTAACCTTAGACAAGCTGGTTAACCTCCTTTGCCTCAGTTTCTTCTATAAAATGCAGATAAACAGATTGTCTACTTCATAGGGTTGTTATAAAAATTATGGGCGATAATACAAATAAAGTGCTCAGAACACTGATGGCACATATCAAGTGTCCAATAAATATTAGATTTTTTTTAAAAAGGAAGACGGAAAGCTTTTGACATCAACTCAAAGGGAGATTCTAGTTTCCAAGTGGCATTTGTTTGCATACAAGATTTAATACAAGGATACATTGGCATTTTCTTTTGGCAGCCTGACTCATCTCAGTCCCCAATTACTGCCCTGGTAGGGCATCATTTTTGGTGTCCTAATTTCCTGGCTCATTTTGATGCTTGACCTGATGTCAACATTCTCCCTGGCATCCCAGTGACTAATGCTGAGCATACCACAACTCCCTTCTGGTTCTTACCTTACCTGCTTTACTTTGGCGACCTGACCCACCTGTTCTTCCGGGTTTTCGGGAATGCATCACTCCAGTAGCCCACTACTGCCTTCACCTTTCATCCATTTTAATAGTGCAGCATTCCAGCTCTGACCTCAGCTCCAAAGGATTCTGATGGTTTTGGAAAGTTGTTAGGAAAAAGAGTTGAAATTGAGGGAGGAGCTTTGAACATAAGTGCTTGTGTGTCTCTATATCTTATTGACTAAGATGTCCAATGTGTGCCGTTAATGATTAAATTGGTCATGCTTTTAGGACTATTCTTTTTTTCAAAAAATAGATACAATACAAAAAATTGGTTGGCTTATAGACTAAACTATATTCTCTTATCCAAATTAGAGAATATGCTAGACAGTAAGTCTGTATGACCATAAAACAGGCACCACTATCCACTTGGTGGCACCTGAATTGTAAATGTCATGGCTCACAGAAAATAATAAATTTTCATAAGGTTGGCCCTACTAAAATTAAACCTATAACATGACCACAAAAAGTCATTTTGAAGTGATGTCCAGTGATCAATGCAATAATGCAGAGAAAAGGAAAAGTGTCAATATTGATTGTAAAGGTAAAGAAATAGAAATAAGTGGTTATGGGAATAAATGGTCACAGTATAAGTTGTGTAAAAAACACAAATTTGTTGAAAAATTAATATTTGTATAGCACTTTACAATATACTATTTTATATACTCTACCTCATTTATTGGAACAGTATTATAACATTGATGCTGGTTATACACTGTACACTTTCATTGTACAATAAGAACATTGTTCTGGGGACTTCCCTGGTAGCACAGTGGAAAAGAACCTGCCTGCCAATGCAGGGGACCCAGGTTCGATTCCTGGTCCGGGAAGATTCCACATGCCTCGGAGCAACTAAGACTGGGTGCCACAACTATTGAGCCTGCACTTCAGAGCCTGAGCTCTGCAACAAGAGAAGCCACAACAGTGAGAAGCCTGAGTACCACAACTGGAGAAAGCCCTTGCACAGCAACGAAGATCCAGTGCAACCAGAAATAAATAAAATTATATATAAAAAAAAAGAACATTGTTCTTATTTTAAAGAATTTTTGGAAAGACAAGAATTTAATAGACTAAATTAAGGGAAGGGGAGGTGAGGTGATTTCCTCAGGTTCACAATTTAGAAAGAGGCAGAACCGGTACTTAATTACATTTGCTCTGATTCCAAGTTCTGGACTTTTCCCATTATATCACGCTGCTTTCCTAGCACATGGACTATATTTATATGTGTTGAAAAACTATCTAAATAATCTTTTAAAATCTCCATTCTTACGAATCTTCAAGAAGAGAATACGTTTTACATAATTTTATCCAGTGGGTAAGCAGACTCTTTAGGCATAATCATCTTGAGGTTCTTTTTAATTTTTGATGACTATCAGCCTACTTCTCAACAAAAGTTTGTGACTTATGATATCCACCCCACACGTATATATTAACAGAGGCTGCCAGAACATCTGCTCTGAAAAGGTATCATTCAATCAAAGGCAGGCCTGTGTAGGTGACCAGGTAGGTAATTGTCTTACTAGGTCATAACCGTCTGACCAGGTCACAATTCACAACCTCACAAGAGGCTGAGGTGTCAACGTGTTCAGGGCCTTTCAGCTCCCCTTCCCGCCCTAACCTCACCCTCGCCCCCAGCGATCCAGCGACCGAGCCTGGCCTGCTGCCGCGACCTCGGAAGCTCTGCTGGGGGAAAGGCTGAGTCAAGCTTCCGTAGTCTTTGGCAAAAGTCACTCCACATGTTGTCCGCAGAAATCCTGTCCTGAAAGAAGAACGGTCCCCTGAAGAGATGTGCAGGTCTCTTGGGGCTCCCAGTCACCCTCCAGGGTCGGGGCCCTCGCCGGAGGCCTGGCCCTGCGGAAGCTGGAGCTGCGCATCCCCGCAGACGGCCCGGAGTTGTTGGCGCAGAGCGCTGGCCCCTGTCGCCGGCGGCGGCTGCCGGGAGCCTGAGATGCGCGAGTCCGCGGCTCAAGAGGAGCGGCGGGCTCTGGGGAGGGCAGGGAGGATGGCAAGGCCCGCGGAGGAGTCGCGGCCCCGGGGCAGGATGCGAGGACCGCGTTTAGGGCGACCCGGACGCGAGGGGTGAGCGCCGGACCCGCGGGGAGCGCAGCCGCGCCTCCCACCCAGGGTGAGTAGCCAAGTTCTTGGGTTAACGCAGGCAGGATGCAAAACTGATCTGCTGCGAACAACCAAGGAATGCCTTTATTCCACAAGAGCATCGGAAGACTCCTCTCTAGACTCACTTTCTAATTATAAAAATCCTTAATGGTATAGGCCCGGCTGGGGTCTTACCACCACTTGTTCCCAAACCTCTTGCTGAAGCACAGTGCTCATCTCTAGAGTTGACTCCTCTTCTTAACAACCTCTGTTTTGGTTTGTTTGTTTAAGTTCAGTCCGGTTCTTTTCTTCCTCACACTTGATGTCTTGTTTCATAGGCCCCCTAATAAGATGCTGTGGTGTAGAGTGTAGTCAGTGTATGATATACAATCAACAAAACATGTCTTATTGAATTAAAACTTTTAAAATTGCCCACACTGTAGTCATCTTATTAACAATATCATGTTAAATATTTGCTATTGTTCAGTCGCTAAGTTGTGTCTGACTTTTGGCGGCTCCATGAACTGTAGCAGGCCAGGCTTCCTTGTCCTTCACCATCTCCCAGAGTTTGCTCAAACTCATGTCCATTGAGTTGGTGATGCCGTCTAACCATCTCATCCTCTGTCTCGCCTTTCTCCTCTTGCCCTCAATCTTTCCCAGTATCAGAGTCTTTTTCAGTGAGTCAGTTCTTCACATCAGATAGCCAAACTATTGGAGTTTCAGCTCCAGCACCAATCCTTCCAATGAATGTTCAGGGTTGGTTTCCTTTAGGATTCACTGGTTTGATCTCCTTGCTGTCCAGGGGACTCTCAAGAGTCTTCTCTAGCACCACATTTCAAAGGCATCAATTCTTTGCCGCTCAGTCTTCTTATGGTTGAACTGTCACATTTGTACATGACTACTGGAAAAACCATAACTTTTGACTGTATGGACCTTTGTCAGCCAAGTGCTGTCTCTGCTTTTTAATACGCTGTCTAGGTTTGTCATAGCTTTTCTTCCAAGGAGCAAAAATCTTTTCATTTCATGGCTGCAGTCACTGTCCACAGTGATTTTGGAGCCCAAGAAAAGAAAATATGTTGTTTCCCCGTCTATTTGCCATGAAATGATGGGACTGGATGCTATGATCTTAGTTTTTTAAATGTTGAGTTTTAAGCCAGGTTTTTCACTCTTCTCTTTCACCCTCTTCGCTTTCTGCCCTTAGAATGGTATCATCTGCATATCCGAGGTTGTTGATATTTCTTCTGGCAATCTTGATTCCAGCTATGAGTCATCCAGCCCGGCATTAGGTTTAAAAGAGAATATAAGATGTAGCTATTTTGTGCATGCTCAGTCTCTTCAGTTGTGTCTGACTCTTTGCAACCCCATGGACTGTAGCCTGCCAGGCTTCTCTGTCCATGAGATTTTCCAGGTGAGAATGCTGGAGTGGGTTGCCATTTCCTCTTCCAGGGGATCTCCAAAACCCAGGGAACAAACCTACATCTCTTACATCTCTTGCATTGGCAGGCAGACTTTATCACTGAATCACCTGGGAAGCCTCAGTCGGGCAACACAAATCAAAATTACAGTATACTACTTATACCACTTCACACTCACTGAGATGTCTATTATTTAAAAAAATAATAAATGTTAGTGAAGATGTGGAGAAATTGGAATTCTCATGCATGACTGGGGGTGGTAAAATGGTACATACTGGGAAACAATATGGCAGTTCCTCAGAAAATTAAACAGAATTGTCATAAGATCCAGCAGTTCCAATTCTGGGTATATACCTAAAAGAATTGAAAACAGGAACTCAAATAGATACTTGTACTTCAGTATTAATAACAGTATTATTCACAATAGCCAAATGGTAGAAACAATCCAAATGCCTATCAACAGATGAATAAAAAAAATGTCATATATACATACAATGGAATATTATTCAGCCTTCAAAAGAAATGAAATTCTGATACATAGTACAACATGGATGAACCTTGAAAACATCCTTCTAAGTGAAATAACACATTTTTATTTTGTTTCAATTTGATTAATTGAATAATCCTCCCCATAGTAAGTAGCCACTTTTATATTCCAAATTCTTTTGTTTTAAATTGTATTTCTCTGCTTACTATTCAGTTTAGCTAATTTGCCTATTCATAATCCATTACCACAATGTGAAATTATTACTGCTTTACAATACAGTTTAATATCTTTTTTCAGAGTTGTATTAGCTTATAAGATAGACTTGAGATGGTCTCTGTTAAAGAATAAATGTCCTTCTTATTTACTTCATCTTATGAAAATTTTTTAATCTTAATTCTGAGATACTGTTTGCTACCTCTCTTTTTGTATGACCATAATATTTTATAACCATGCCTATAGATCTTAATTCAATATAAAATTTTCAGCTAGAAATAGAGTCCTTGTCCTACAGCTTTATTACTCTCAGTATGGTCTATGGACTAACCCCATTAATGTTGTTTGGGAACTTGTTATAAATTCTGAGTCTCAGGCCCTAGCCTAGAATTACTAATTCAAAATCTGCATTTTAACAAGATTCCCCAAGTGATTTGTGTGCACATAAAAGTTTGAGAGCAGTGTACAATAGAGATTTCTCTGTAGAATAGAAATTCACAACCTTCACTGAACATTAAAATCACCTGGGGGAGCTTTTAAAAAATACTGAGGATGGACTGCACACCTAGAAATTGATTTAACTGGTCTAGGGTCAGGCCCCTTGGCACTGGTATTTTTAAAAAACCCCAAGTGCAGCCAGGGTTGAGAAACAGTGCTCTAGAATTACAGTTTGCCATTGTCAGGGTTCCAGTTACTTTAAAAGCAGGAAGGATGCCTTTATTATCTGATGTGGTGTCATTCAGTTCAGTTCAGTTCAGTTCAGTCGCTCAGTCATGTTCGACTCTGCAACCCCATGGACTGCAGCACACCAGACCTCCCTGTCCATCACCAACTCCCAGAGTTTACTCAAACTCATGCCCATTGAGTCGGCGATGCAATCCAACCATCTCATTCTCTGTCATCCCCTTCTACCACCTTCAATCTTTCCCAGCATCAGGGTCTTTACAAATGAGTTAGCTCTTCGCATAAGATGGCCAAAGTATTGGAGTTTCAGCTTCAACATCAGTCCTTCCAATGAATATTCAAGACTGATTTCCTTTAGGATGGACTGGTTGGATCTCCTTGCAGTCCAAGGGACTCTCAAGGGTCTTCTTCAACACCACAGTTCAAAGAAGCATCAATTCTTCAGAATTGAAGAAAGCACTCAGCTTTCTTTATGATCCAACTCTCACATGCATACATGACTAGTGGAAAAACCATAGCCTTGACTAAATGGATCTTTGTTGGCAAAGTAACATCTCTGCTTTTTAATATGCTATCTAGGTTGGTCATAACTTTTCTTCCAAGAAGTAAGCATCTTTTAACTTCATGGCTGCAGTCACCATCTGCAGTGGTTTTGGAGCCCCCCAAAATAAAAGTCAACCACTGTTTCCACTGTTCCTCCATCTATTTGCCATGAAGTGATGGGACCTAATGCCATGATCTTTGTTTTTTGAATGTTGAGCTTTAAGCCAACTTTTTCACTCTTCTCTTTCACTTTCATCAACTGGTGTCATTAGGGTGGAAAAAAAATGTGAATCAAAAGCATCATTCATGTAACTTGCATCTCTGAACTTAGTCTTCATGCCTAACTCACTTGCCTTTTCCTCACCATTTCTTTGGTTTCCTTGATAAATGACTCTTGCTTCCTGCTAGCCACCTCTTCATCTTTCTGTTCTGACACCCAGCAAAGGTTTCAGATTTGTCTACCATTTCTAATAAGATTGATTCCTGCCTATGTTTCTGTTCTCCTGCCTTAAATATTCCTGTTCATGAACTTTATATAATCTGATCCTTTGCCTACTAGTTCCAGGTTTGATTTAAGAGATTTTAATTCCTTGTGCAGCTTAAATTCCATACTCATGAATAGCTATCTCATAGTGATCAGCTCCACTTAACTGTTCACCCATGGTGATTGGCGAAGACAGACTACAGAACTCCCCTGATAAAGCAATCTAGTAACTTTAGCAAAAGAGGAAAGAGGATTTGTTTTGTATGACATTTTGAGAGAATACATCTTATTTATTTTGGCTCCTAATCAGCCTCTGTGCTTCCATGTTGCAGGTTCTCAAAATCAAGCTTTACCCTGAGTATTATTGAAATATAAACTATTGAAAATTTGCAAAGTAACCAGTCTACAGTTTTCCAGAAAACTTTTTACCCCATCCCTTTAAAATATTATTTCTCAGAGATTACTAATACCGATGCTAAAATAAATGGCCAAATTCTTTCAGCATCTAAGTATATAATTCTCAGGAGTTCTGGAGTCTTGAACTCTGTTGGAGTAGCTGATTCTTATTATTTCTTTACCTACTGTGAGCTTCTAGTCTGTTTTTAGGTTTGTTCACTTAATATACCTAAATGAATGAAGCACCACAGTGTGCTGAACTTGGACAAGCTTGAATAAGCAAGGAGTTTCTCTCCACTTAGAGGTGACAATATATATGTCCCAAACCAGTACAGACTCTGTGAGAATGAAGTAAATCCCATGAACAGTATGAAAAGGCAAAAAATATGACACTGAAAGATGAACTCCCCAGGTTGGTAGATGTCCAATATGCTACTGGAGAAGAGTGGAGAAATAACTCCAGAAAGAATAAAGAGATGGAACCAAAGCAAAAACAACACCCAGTTGTGGATGGGACTGGTGATGGAAGTCCGATGCTGTAAAGAGCAATATTGCATAGGAACCTGGAATGTTAGGTCCGTGGATCAAGATAAATTGGAAGTGGTCAAACAGGAGATGGCTCGGAATCAGTGAACTAAAATGGACTGGAATGGGTGAATTTAATTCAGATGACCATTATATATACTACTGTGGGCAAGAATCCCTTAGAAGAAATGGAGTAGCCCTGAAAGTCAACAAAAGAGTTTGAAATACAGTACTTGATTGCAATCTCAAAAATGACAGAATGATCTCTGTTTGTTTCCAAGGCAAATCATTCAGTATCACAGTAATCCAAATCTCTGCCAACCAGTAATGCTGAAGAAGCTGAAGTTGAACGGTTCTATGAAGACCTACAAGACTTCTAGAACTAACACCCCAAAAAAATGTCCTTTTCATCATAGGGGACTGGAATGCAAAAGAAGTCAAGAGATACCTGGAGTAATAGGCAAATTTGACCCTGACATACAAAATAAAGCAGGACAAAGGCTAACAGAGTTTTACCAAGGGAACGCATAGGTCAACTCCCCCTTCCAACAACACAAGAGATAACTCTATACATGGACATCACCAGATGGTCAATACTGAAATCGAATTGGTTACATTCTTTGCAGCCGAAGATGGAGAAGCTCTATACAGCCAGCAAAAACAAGACTGGCAGCTGACTGTGGCTCAAATCATGGCTCCTTATTGCAAAATTCAGACTTAAATTGAAGAAAGTAGGGAAAACCACTAGACCATTCATGTATGACCTGAATCAAATCCCTTACGATTATACAGTGGAAGTGACAAATAGATTCAAGGAATTAGATCTGATAGACAGAGTGCCTGAAGAACTATGGACAGAGGCAGTGATCAAGACCATCCCCAAGAAAAAGAAATGCAAAAAGGCAAAATGGTTGTCAGAGGAGGCCTTACAAATAGCTAAGGAAAGAAGAGAAGCGAAAGGCAAAGGAGAAAAGGAAAGATATATCCATTTGAATGCAGAGTTTCAAAGAATAGCAAGGAGAGATAAGAAAGCCTCCCTCAGTGATCAATGCAAAGAAATAGGGGAAAACAATAGGATGGGAAACACTAGAGATCTCTTCAAGAAAATTAGAGATACCAAGGGAACATTTCATGCAAAGATGGGCACAATAAAGGACAGAAAGGCTATGGACCTAACAGAAGCAGAAGATATTAAGAAGAGGTGGCAAGAATACACAGAAGAACTATACAAAAAAGATCCTCATGACCCAGATAACCATGATGGTGTGATCACTCACCTAGAGCCAGACATCCTGGGATGTGAAGTCAAGTGGGCCTTAGGAAGCATCTCTATGAACAAAGCTAGTGGAGATGATGGAATTCCAGTTGAGCTATTTCAAATCCTAAAAGATGATGCTATGAAAGTGCTGCACTCAATATGCCAGCAAATTTGGAAAACTCAGCAGTGGCCACAGGACTAGATAAGATCAGTTTTCATTCCAGTGCCAAAGAAAGGCAATGCCAAAGAATACTCATGCTACTGCACAATTGCACTCATCTCACATGCTAGCAAAGTAATGCTCCAAATTCTCCAAGTCAGGCTTCAACAGTATGTGAACCATGAACTTCCAGATGTTCAGGCTGGATTTAGAAAAGGCAGAGGAACCAGAGATCAAATTGGCAGATTCCACCGAATCAATGAGAAAGCAAGAGAGTTCCAGAAAAACATCTACTTCTGCTTTATTGACTACTTCAAAGCCTTTGACTGTGTGGATCACAACAAACTGGAAAATTCTTAAAGAGATGGGAACAGTAGACCACTTGACCTGCCTCTTAAGAAATCTGTATGCAGGTCAAGAAGCAACAGTTAGAACTGGACATGGAACAACAGATTGGTTCCAAATTGGGAAAGGAGTACATGAAGATTGCATACTGTCACCCTGCTTACTTAACTTATATGCAGAGTACATCATGAGAAATGCTAGATTGGATGAAGCATAAGCCGAAATCAAGATTTCTGGGAGAAAAAATATCAATAACCTCAAATATGCAGATGACACCACCCTTATGGCAAAAAGTGAAGAAGAACTAAAGAATCTCATGTTGAAAGTGAAAGAGGAGAGTGAAAAGTTGGCTTACAACTCAACATTCAGAAAACTAAGATCATAGCATCTGGTCCTATCACTTCATGGTAAATAGATGGGGAAACAATGGAAACAGTGACAGACTTTATTTTGGGGGGCTCCAACTCACTGCAGATGGTGACTGCAACCATGAAATTAAAAGATGCTTGCTCCTTGGAAGAAAAGCTATGATCACCCTAAACAACATATTAAAAAGCAGAGACATTTTTTTGCCCACAAATGTTTGTCTAGTCAAAGCTATGGTTTTTCCAGTAGTCATGTATGAATGTGAGAATTGGACTAGAAAGAAAGCTGAGCACCGAAGAATTGATGCTTTTCTTTTTTTTTTTTGTTTGTTTTTTGTTAAAGAATTGATACTTTTCAACTGTGGTGTTGGAGAAGACTCTTGAGAGTCCCTTGGACAACAAAGAGATCAAACCAGTCCATCCTAAAGGAAATCAGTCCTGAATATTCACTGGAAGGACTGATGCTGAAGCTCCAATACTTAGGCCACCTGATGAGAAGAACCAACTCATTAGAAAAGACCTTGATGCTGGGAAAGATTGAAGGCAGGAGGAGAAGGGGACGACAGAAGCTGAGATGGTTGGGTGGAATCACCAATTCAATGGACATGAGTTTGAGCAAACTCTGAGAGTTGGTGATGGACAGGGAGGCCTGGTGTGCTGCAGTCCATGGGGTTGCAAAGAGTCGGACACAACTGAGCGACTGAACTGAACTGAACTGACTGAGATCTAGTCTCTTTTTTTCAACTTACAATCATATCATTCCCTCAAGCAGTAGGCCTATTTCTGTTTGAAATATTTCTTTCCACAACCTCCTGAAGAGAATCTGCAGGTGAAAAATAAAGAGAATCTTATTATCAAGAGAAAAATTTAACATCTTTGCTATTTTGGGCTTACAATTAGAGTGCTAAAGGCAGACTTGGCTCAGCAAATATTTATCAACAAGTCACTTGTAACATATTTTATGATCTGTCTCAAAAATCTGTCTTTCCCAACTTCAGAATAGTAAAAGGGGAGAGAGTTAATTATGATGACTGAAAGGCTGATATTTACTCCATGCCTGGAGCCCATTTTATTTGATCCTTAGAACAACCCTCTGAGGAAGGCACTAACTCCCATTACTGATCAGGAAGTAGGCACAGGATCAGGAAATAAACACAGACACATTGTTTAGTTGCAGCTATTAAAATCCCAGAGTTAGAATTCAAACCCAAGCCTGCCTGACTTCAGGGAGGAACCTGAAGTGAGAAACCATCACACAAACTGCTCTCTTATATGCTGTTGTTCTTTGCTACACTAGAAAGGAAAGGTACCTTCCCGCCTGCCTTCGTGTTATCAAGGGGATAGCGAAGACTCAGATTTGAAATGGTGCTTGGAAGCTGCTGACTAAGCAATTTCGTCTCTTGTTAATTCCATCCCTATTTTGTGTCTGGGGCTTCTCTGGTAGCTCAGTGGTAAAGAATCTGCCTGCAATGCAGGAGACCCAGGTTTGATCCCTGGATTGGGAAGATCCCCTGGAGGAGGGCACGGCAACTCGCTCTAGTATTCTTGCCTGGAGAATCCCATGGACAGAGGAGCCTGGTGGGCTGCAGTCCATGGGATTGCACAGAGTTGAACACGACTGAAGCACCTAAGCAGGAACAGCATTGTGTCTGTGGTCGTGGGTTTTGGTTTTTTATTTTGTTTTGTTTTTATAAAACATTCTGCTTTCCTTCAGGAACATGTGAAAAAAAGAAGGGTGGGGAAATGGTCCTTTTCTAGGGCCTCTGCTCTATTTTTGGAGGAGGGTATATGGGCTCAACAGTGCCCTGAGGGCCTATTTAAATGCATGCTTTCTTATCTGTCTTTGGCATCCCTGCAGGTATCTGAAACAGATGAAAATATGGGCATATACCCTCCCTCCAATATTTTATCTATACTATCTATATCTTTTTTAAAAAATTGTTTTATTTTTTAAATTTTTTGGCTGTGCTGGGTCTTCGTTGCTGCAGAAGCTTTGCTCTAGTTGCAGAGAGCACATGCTAAGTCTCTCAGTCGTGTCCGACTCTTTGCGACCCCATGAACTGTATAGCCCGCCAGGCTCCTCTGTCCATGCCCTCCTTGAGGGGATCTTCCCAACCCAGAAACTGAACCCCCAGGTCTCCCACATTGCAGGCAAATTCTTTATTTTCTGAGCCACCAGGGAAGGCCAAGAATACTGGAGTGGGTAGCCTATCCCTTCTCCAGGGGAACTTTCTGACCCAGGATTCAAACCAGGGTCTCCAGCATTGCAGGTGGATTCTTTACCAGCTGAGCTACCAGGGAAGCCCTATATTAGCTGTATCTTTATATTTTGAGCGCAACACCTGATTATAGCCATATATCAAAATTGTGTACAAAGAATAACTGAGAAAAGAGTAAGAATATGCAGAGAGCAGGGGTCACGCTCTAATTGTGGTGCACGGACATCTCACGGCAGCGGGCCCTCCGTTGTGGGGCACAGGCTCTAGGGCACACGGGCTTCAGCAGCTGCAGCCCCAGGGCTCAGTAGTTAGGGCACCTGGGCTCAGGTGCTCCGCAGCATGTGAGATCCCCCTAGATCAGGGATCAAACCCATGTCTCCTGAACTGGCAGGCAGATTCTTTACCACCAAGCCACCAGGGAAGCCCTATATTATCTGTATCTTTATATTTTGAGCTCAACACCTGATTATAGGCATATAATCAAAATTGTGTACAAAGAATAACTGAGAAAGGAGAGTAAGCATGTTCTTCTCTAATAAATATTAAGTAATCTCAGCTTTCCTAATAAAAGAGATTGAAAACACTTGTATATCTTTACTTCACTATAATTGTCAATAAGTCACCTTTCCCACTTAAGGACTGGCTCAGTTGCTGATTATGGGCAACTTAAATAGAATGTTGAGATTATACTACTGTTTTCCTGTAGGTTACTGGTTTTTAACTGCTGGGAGGAAAAAACCAGTAGAATAAATAAAATACATTCACAGCAATATGAAATTCGGCCTGTAACTTTCCAACACCAAAAAAAAAGGTAATTATTTCTTAGCTGTTTAGAACTTTCGTTATCTGTAACTGCATTTAGTATATATGATTTGACTATTTTGAATACTGTTTGGAATCAACTGTCTAATACTCCAGCTTGTTTGAAAAATTGGGAACGAGGTGAAGTTTTTCTCATGAATCCTTGACTCCTTTTCTGTGGCATCTTTCTGCATTCTCCACCCTTCCAGGGACTTGTGTTCTGCCGCTGCTCTCCAGACTGCCTACTGTCACCAATGCAGACTCATTAGCTTGGCAGCTGTTCTTTCTTTCCCTTTCGGCACTGAGCTTCTGTTTCCTGCAAGTCTTCCTCAGGTTAGTAACTGATAAAATAGTTCAAAACTAACATGTTAATGGCTGACAGCTGCCTTGGGAATCTGTGACAGCGGTTTGGGGAAGGTATCTCCCTATGGCTTTCAGATCCCACCTGGGAAACAGATTAATTAGCTTATCTCTAAGAGGGGTCTTGTTCCTAACCAAATTAATTGACAAGTACTGTATGTTTGGAAAGCCTGTATTCTTTAAATATAAAATATTTATTTATTAAGAGGTTATTTGCTTAGATTTAATTATGTCTTCCATGTGGGAATTCTTTTTTTTTCTGGGAACATCCAGATTTGAAATGAGAATTAGGAAACTGATCCCAAAATCAATAGCAGAAACTTATCTTTTTTCTGGCTTTGTTGCTATTAGATATACCCCTATATACAGTCTTATATTAATCTTTCATAAAATAGGAATAAAATGTGGTCATATCCATAGAAATGTCATGGAAATTAATGATTATTCATTATATTAAAAATATAAAATTAATAATAATTATAATTAAAATCATAATCTTGTGGTTTCTACAATATTACCATTTATAAAAGTACACAGGTTTAAATATAGCATTATACATTTATCCTTTAAAATATGTATAATGTTAATTCATATCAATATTAAATCAGGATGAATAAAACTTTGGAAATGTTAGACACTCAAAATGAATTTGCTGTAGAATTTAACTTTTGTGTATGTGAACTTTTTCCCTACTTAGCAAGTCAATAAAATAAGAAAACGATTGGAACTTTAGCACTAATTATTGGTTCTAAATCAATATTGCTGATTGATACAAACTGAGCTATAATTTTGTTTCACATATATATTTCAGTATATATATATTTTTTCAGTATATGTTTCAGTTGCAGACCTCATGAATCTCGTTTTAAACTATAGTACCTAATTTGGATTTCTCCTTGAGGGAGAAATCGGAGGAAAAATTTGCTTAGCTCTGAAAGCAGAATTGTTTTCAGATTATGTTGAAAGACTCTTGTATATTTTTGCTATCATCCAGATACTTTAATTAACTTTCAATACTTTGTGGACAATTTGAATTATATGGACTTCTTTCAGTTAAATAAAAAAAATTTTTGGACTATCACATGAGCATGATTAAACATTGTGCATCATTTTACCAGACATTATATTTGCTCATTTATTTTGCTCATGTGAATGATGAATCATAACTTATTGAGTAATTGGTAGTATAGACTGAAATGTGCAAACAATGGGGTTGCTTTTTCATTGTTGCATCAAATCATAAAAATTAAATTGGATCTATATTTTCAGCGCTTAATAAATCAGAGATAAAACTCAGAGGTAATTTGTGAATTCTGCTTATTCTTTCTGATCCATTTTAAGTAGATTATTCTGTTTACCTGTGAATTCTTTAAACATTTGCTGTACAATAATCACTCAGTTATTTAGCATGGATTTATTAGGTATCCTTTATAGGCATAGCACTTAGCTAAACGGTATTTGAGTATAATGATCCTATTTTCTAAACCAAAACAAATAGGACTCATGCTCAGACAAATATCTCTGGTGACTGTGCTTCTGTATCATAGAAATGAAAACCATCTAGGACAATCTGAAGCACAATGTTGCCAAATACACATTATTGGAAAAAAATAAAGACATCTATAAGGTAATAATCAAGTGACTTGTTGAATATCAATTATATGTCAAGCACTTTGTATACAGTGTAGTGTACCTAATTTTTACAGCATCCCAGCAAGATAGGTACAATTATTTCCATTTTATACTTGTAGACGATGTTTGGAAGTGGGAGTGAGATGGTTATGTAATTTGCCTGATATCAAATGGCTGGTCAGTGCCAGAGCTGAGTCTCAAAGTCAGAGCTGATCTAACATGGCCTATGGTGTCCTAGTATCTCAGTGTATTGATCCTCATGGTTAGAAAAGAATGAGGAACTCAAATATGATACTGGCTGTGGGTAAAATGTTTGATAAATGAAGCAACTAAATTAAATTATATTACTAAACAATTTTGAAACTCAAATGCACTATTAATATTCACATTTTTCTTTTACTCAATAAGGAGGCTTATTTATGAGATTCTATTGTTGAACCTTCTTTTCTAGAATAAACCTTGTAGAATTTGTTAAAAAAAAAAAAAAGAAAGGGAAGGAAAGAATGGGGAAGGGAATCAGAAGTCAGACAAATCTGGGCTGACTACTGGGTATATGGCCTCTACTACTTAGTAGTTGTCTGACTGAGCAAGTCGACTTAACTCCTGTGAGCCTTAATTTTCTCATGAGTAAAATGGCTTTAATAATACCTATATTGAGGGATTATGAGGATTTAATTGAGATAATACATATATAGCACTTAACAGTGCCTGCACATAGTTAGCATTCAGTAAATGTCATCTGTTATTTTTTTCTGTTGTTGTTATTTTTATTATTATTTCATAGTAACAGTTCAAAGAAGAGTGACATTGATATATGCTAGTAAAAATGTTATTGCTGGTGAAAATTTTTATAACATAGATTCTGATCTCATATAATTCTCTTTTATCAGATTTAATAATTAAACTAATAAAACTATTTCTGAAAGTTAATTTCATTTTTTAGAATTTTGCTTTTTAAGACGTTTATTACTTTTGTGCTTATAGTAAATCTAGATGAAGCAGTAATAGAACAGAATTAATAAATATTTATTGAGCAACTATGTGCCAGGCACTGTTTAGGAGTTGGGGCTCTAAGGCTGAGCAAATGATGCCCTCATGGAGTATACAGTCTAGTGGGAGAAGCAGAAGAATCAAATAATCACACAAACATAAAGTGGTCCTTGTAGTAAGGGCTACAAAAAGATGCAGATGGTGCTATGAGAGATTGTAGAAAACATATTTAATTTAGCTGAGGAAGTTATGCTAGGCTTCCATGAGAAAGAGACAGATGAGCTCTGAAGGGTGGGTACAAGTAACTAGCAGAAATGCCTGGGAAGAATATTCCCAGCAGAGAAAGCAGCATCAGGAAACATCAGGAGCACCAGGGACTGAAAGAGAGTTTGGATAAGGATCCCAAGCAGTGACTGGAATAGGAACTGGAGTAGGCGAGGGGCTAGAATGACCAGGATTTTGAAGGCTGTGCTAAGGCTTTAAGGACAATAGAAAGACAATGAAGTTTGTAGAGTTCAAAGTGACATGATTCAGTTCAGTTCAGTTCAGTTGCTCAGTCGTGTCCGGCTCTTTGCGACCCCATGAACCGCAGCACGCCAGGCCTCCCTGTCTATTGCCAGCTCCCGGAGTTTACTCAAACTCATGTCCATTGAGTCGGTGACGCCATCCAGCCACCTCATCCTCTATCGTCTCCTTCTCCTCCTGCCCCCAATCCCTCCCAGAATCAGGATCTTCTCCAGTGAGTCAACTCTTCGAATGAGGTGGCCAAAGTATTGGAGTTTCAGCTTCAGCATCAGTCCTTCCAATGAACACCCAGGACTGATCTCCTTTCAGATGGACTGGTTGGATCTCCTTGCAGTTCAAGGGACTCTCAAGAGTCTTCTCCAACACCCACAGTTCAAAAGCATCAATTTTTTGGTGCTCAGCTTCCTTCACAGTCCAATCTCACATCCATACATGACCGCTGGAAAAACCATAGCCTTGGCTAGACGGACCTTTGTTGGCAAAGTAATGTCTCTGCTTTTTAATATGCTGTCTAGGTTGGTCATAACTTTCCTTCCAAGGAGTAAGCATCTTTTAATTTCATGGCTGCAATTACCATCTACAGTGATTTTGGAGCCCAAAAAATAAAGTCTAACACTGTTTCCACTGCTTCCCCATCTATTTCCCATGAAGTGATGGGACCAGATGCCATGATCTTAGTTTTCTCAATGTTGAGCTTTAAGCCAATGTTTTCACTCTCCTCTTTCACTTTCATCAAGAGGCTTTTTAGTTCCTCTTCACTTTCTGCCATAAGGGTGGTGTCATCTGCATATCTAGGTCTTATTAAAAAAAGATCTCTAGCATGGAGAGCTGCTACGAGAGAAGGAAGAATAACTACAGGTAGAGCAAGAGGGCATGGAACTATTTGAAGCCAGGGATGATTGGTTCGCATTTGAATGGTGTTCATGGTGGTGGTGGGAAAATTAAATTTGATTTGAGTGATATTTAAAAGAAACAAAAAGTTTTTTTATGGATTGGATCATGAGAATTAAAAGGACAATGAAGTAAGTGGTTTTACCATGAAATATAGGCATGCTTTAGAGATAAAGTAATTTGGGAGCTAATTGTATTCACAACCACCACAGCAATAAATCAAAACAAAAACGCTCCTAGAATGTAGCTGATGACTGAATGCTATTAACAGATAAAATATGTTATCTACACATTATTGACTATAAAAAGCATTAGTGAAAATCTAAACTATTTCTGTTTTTTGGTGGTAGCCATGACGTGGAACATTTACATGTCTTCTTACAAAATTTGAAATGGTGTGTTAGATGTACTTTCAAATTTGCACATGCAAATTGTGGTTGTCCTTTTCCTAATGATGCATTAATCTTGCTCATCTTTCATCCCAGCATGGTAAAAACCTTTGCAGATGGTAAAATTCACGACCCCTCTGACAAACAGTTCATAAGTAATTAAATGCTGTGATCTACCCACTTGATGTATGAATTGTGTGTGCATGCGTGCGCACACGCGCATGTGTTCAGTCGCATCTGACTCTTTGTAACCCTATGGACTGTAGTCCACGGGGTTCCTCAGTACACTGGATTTAGTTAGCCACTTCCTACTCCAGGGGATCTTCCCGACCCAGGGATCGAACCTGAGTCTCCCATGTCCTCTGCACTGGCAAGCAGATTCTTTACCACTGAGCCCCCAGGGAAGCCCCAATATATGAATCAGTTCCTGGTTGATATGCTCTCTTACCTATTTAAAGTGAAATATTAAAATTTAAATAATAATAATAATGACACAAGTCACAGAGAAATACAAAGGAGTTTAAAATAACTAGGAAAATTCCTTTATTCAACAACAGAGCTCTTTTAGAAATATGTGAAATCTTAAGCTTGCTTATACTAGTTCACGGTGGACCTAAGACACTGAAAATTAATTCATTTTTCAAGAAATATTTAGAGATGTCCACAGTGCATCAGACATGCGCTGGAGAGGGTAATACAAAGATGCATAAATACAGCAGCACTGGGCCCTGTCCTTGAGGAGCTGCCTGTCTAATGAGAAAAGCCATTAAGGAAGCAAATAAATACTACAAAATGACAAGTGCTGTAACAGTTCCAGGTCCAGTCTGGTCTCTCAGTCGTGTCCGACTCAGCGACCCCATGAACTGCAGCATGCCAGGCTTTCCTGTCCATCACTAACTCCCGGAGTCCACCCAAACCCATGTCCATTGAGTCGGTGATCCAACCACCTCATTCTCTGTCGTCCCCTTCTCCTCCCACCTTCAATCTTTCCCAGCATCGGGGGCTTTTCAAATGAGTCAGCTCTTCGCATCAGGTGGCCAAAGTATTGGAGTTTCAGCTTCAACATCAGTCCTTCCAATGAACATCCAGGACTGATCTCCTTTAGGATGGATTGGTTGGGTCTCCTTGCAGTCCAAGGGACTCTCAAAGAGTCTTCTCCAACACCACAGTTCAAAAGCATCAATTCTTCGGTGCTCAGCTTTCTTTATAGTCCAACTCTCACATCCATACACGACCACTGGAAAAACCATAGCCTTGACTAGACGGACCTTTGTTGGCAAAGTAATGTCTCTGCTTTTTAATATGCTGTCTAGGTTGGTCATAACTTTCCTTCCAAGGAGTAAGCATCTTTTAATTTCATGGCTGCAAACACCATCTTCAGTGATTTTGGAGCCCCCCAAAATAAAATCTGCCACTGTTTCCATTGTTTCCCCATCTATTTGCCATGAAGTGATGTGACTGGATGCCATGATCTTAGTTTTTTGAATGTTGAGCTTTAAGCCAACTTTTTCACTCTTCTCTTTCACTTTCATCAAGAGGCTGTTTAGTTCTTCTTCACTTTCTGCCATAAGGGTGGTGTCATCTGCATATCTGAGGTTATTGATATTTCTCCCGGCAGTCTTGATTCCAGCTTGTGCTTTTTCCAGCACAGCGTTTCTCGTGATGTACTCTGCATATAAGTTAAATAAGCAGGGTGACAATATACAGCCTTGACTTACTCCTTTCCCGATTTGGAACCAGTCTGTTGTTCCATGTCCAGTTTTAACTGTTGCTTCCTGACCTGCATACAGGTTTCTCAAGAGGCAGGTCAGGTGGTTTAGTATTCCCATCTCTTTCAGAATTTTCCAGAGTTTATTGTGATCCACACAGTCAAAGGCTTTGGCATAGTCAATAAAGCAGAAATAGATGTTTTTCTGGAACTCTTGCTGTTTCGATGATCCAGCGGATGTTAGAAATTTGATCTCTGGTTCCTCTGCCTTTTCTAAATCCAGCCTGAACATCAGGAAGTTCACTGTTCATGTATTGCTGAAGCCTGGCTTGGAGAATTTTGAGCATTACTTTACTAGAGTGTGAGATGAGTGCAATTGTGCAGTAGTTTGAGCATTGCCTTTCTTTGGGATTGGAATGAAAACTGACCTTTTCCAGTCCTGTGGCCACTGCTGAGTTTTCCAAATTTGCTGACATATTGAGTGCAGCACTTTCATAGCATCATCTTTTAGGATTTGAAATAGCTATAACAGAGGTGCTTACAAAAGTGCTCTTCTACTGATGCACAAGGATATTATCCTGTGAAAACAAAAAATATCTTCCTAAAAGTAATAACAATCACTTCAGAGACTCTGCTCATGATACCAATTTTTCTAAAGCACAAAGCTGTGTTTTTGTACTATGAAATAATGTGAGGGGCCTCACAAAATCTATGAATATAAGCTGGTTCTGTGTCAAGCATCTAATTTAAACCTCTGATTTTATAGATTCGTCAACCCACTACTGAGAAAACTGAGTGCCTACCACTACCAGAAGTTTAGTGAATAGAGTTAATAGCAGAAACTAAATCTCTTTGGAGTGGGTAGCCAATACCTTCTCTAAGGATTCTTCCCAATCCAAAGATGAAACCCGGGTCTTCTGCATTGAGATTCTTCTGCTTTGAAGGCACATTCTTTATCATCTGAGCCACTAGGGAAGTCCACTGTTTAAAACATGTACTTACTTCAACCTTGTTCTTGATTCAAAAAAGGAAAAACTACTTCAGATCTCTGTAAATTCATAGAATAGAGATGCAGAAAACACAGCCCAGATTATTTCTAGTGTTCATTCGTTCATATTCCTTCACTGAGGATATATTAAATAGGGTCAGGTCTTATTTTAGCGGGGGAAGGCCGACTCCCATCCCAGGAATACTGACATGCAAACAAGTGGATACAGTGTGTTACAGGAGCTCTGTAAGGGAGTAAGGACAAAAAGAAAGAGATTTGCAGCATTATGGGTGTTTGGGGGCGGAGTACAGGAAGTGCTTCCTTGAGAAGATAGTGCTTAGTCTAATATGTATTCTTAATCTGTACTTGCAAAACAAGGTCTTGGTCTATGCAATTATATCTGACTTGTACAAAATTTGGAGGCAGTAGTTGCTTTTTTTCGGGTCAATTAAAGTTATGTAAGAACTTTCCTGCTGCTGCTGTTGCTAAGTCACTTCAGTCGTGTCTGACTCTGTGCGACCCCATAGACGGCAGCCCGCCAGGCTCCCTTTCCTAGGTCCTGCTTATTTTGGAAATTTTAGCCCTAAGTTATTGCAATTTATGTTTTCTCTGACTGTTGACACACACTAATGAGCTTTTGTTCTTGAACAGACTGGTTGCAACAGCTTTGGAATGTGTTTGTTAAGTTAAAAGACAAACAGAAACACTACAGTTCCAATTTAGCTTTCTATTAGACCTGCTACTTTGCTTCAGACTTTAAACTGTGCACAGATAACGCAAGAAACAGATAAGTGCAAGTTGCTGAGAACCTTCTGTGCTGATTGCCTCCTGGGAATCAACGTTTGAATATACTTCCCAAGGTCTGAACATGCAGTAGGAGTGGACTCCGGAAGATACAGGCGCCTACCTAGTTGTGAAACCCATTATTATGAAGAACAAAGTCACAGCCAAATGAAATTTTAGGCTGTCCTTGAGGACACGCATAGAGAGTTATGTTACTAATAGATGATTTGTAAGCCTGAAGCCCTTCAAAAGATTCAAGCAATATTCAGGCTGAAACAAAACCTGCTACTTTGTTAAAATAGAGAGAATATGCTTTTTGTTGTGAATCTAAGTCCTAGGAGAGTCAGAGACAAAATAAATATAGATAGCAAGTCCCAAAGAATCTACTTTTATCCTGAGTGGCATTGAGCTACCATATGAACCAAGGTGGCAGCTGTTTAGTTGCTCAGTCGTGTCCGACCCTTCTGTGACCCCATGGACGATAGCCCTCAAGTCTCCCCTGTCCATGGGATTTCCCAGGAAAGAATACTGGAGTGGCTTGCCATTTCCTACTCCAGGGGATCTTCCTAACTCACAGATCGAACCCATCTCTTCTGCATTGCAGGCGGATTCTTTACCACTGAGCCACCAGGGAAACCCAAGACTCAATGACCTTCCTAGAAAAGTGAAGTGTTGCTGTTGCTATAGCATAGAGGCATCAGAGTGGTGTTTTTAGTGGGTTAGATCAGGGGACTTACAGGAACTCTGAGGAAGAACAGAACCAGCATAGGAAGAGAGCTGAAACGTGTGAGTGGGGGTGTGACTTTGAGGGGGGGACGCTAGGAAACATATAGACAAGGTTGGGCCCAGCTTGTGTTATAATGGGCGCCTGCACAGCCTTTTTTGGCCCAGCGTTTTTTAAAAGGTAAAATCAAGTTAAAATGAACAGGAAAGCCTAGAAGTAGAAAAGAGATCTCTCAGATTGCAGAGATAAGGCATGATTAGTCCCACTCCTGGTGGGAGGGTGAATAAAAGCATTGACCACTGATTTTGCTCCTGCATATAATAGAAAGCGCGGCATGTCCACAGTAGAAAAGTAGAGAGTTCATGATGGCATGGGCTTCCCTGGAGGCTCAGAAGTAAAGAATCTGCTTGCAGTGCAGGAGCTTCAGGAGACCTGGGTTCAATCCCTGGGTCAGGAAGATCCCCTAGAGGAGGACATGGCAACTCACTCCAGTATTCTTGCCTAGAGAATCCCATGGACAGAGGAGCCTGGCGGGCTACAGTTGATAGGGTCACAAAGAGTCGGACACGACTGAAATGACTTAGCACACACAGGATGGTATGATAGTTTGATTTAGAATAGAAAACTTGCATTCCAGATAGGGCAATGAACCCATCTATCTCTATGTGTTGTTTTGTTAAGTCCCGTTTTTCATTGGAAAGAGCATTCTAGATGCATCTGGTAAGGGTCTGGCACACCACAGATTCTAGTTCTTTTTCTTAGCTTCTACTGGTGGGCTGTGTACCATCTTAAATTTTTATTTTGAAATTATGGTAGAGTCACGGGAAGTTGTTTAAAAAATGTCCAGAGAGATCCTATGTACCCTTCACTCTCAGTCTGGGCACTTTTTGAGTGGGATCTTTCTTCCCTTATATTCCCCAAATGGTTACTGCTACTCTATGGGAAAGTTCTCTTGTAACCAGACATCTTTCTGACACTCTCTTATTAGTAGTAATAGTTTTTTAGTTGACTCTTGGTTTTCTGGTTTTACATCATCTATACATAGTCATAATTTCTCTCTCTTTTTTTTTTTGAGACTATACCTCTTATTTACTTTTCTTATCTCATTTATTAACTAGCTTCCTGAACAAATATGAGGAATAGAAACAATTATGGGGATTTTTTGTTTTCTGTTTTGGTGGAAATGTAACCAAAATTTTAATGTTAAGTTTGAATTTTGAAAAAAAAAAGATGAGTTTTGCTTTATAAAACATAAGCTTTATTGTGTCTTCATTTATCCTTTTGTTTGTTTACAAACCAGGAACAGACATTGAATCTGATCAAGTTCTCTTTCTTCTGTCTCAAAGCACTCTTGGATTTTTACTCTTTTGATCCATTAATGTGGTGAAATTAATTTATTGATATCCTAATGTTGAACCATCTGTGCATTCTTGAAATAAACCCCACTTGGTTAGGGTGTGTTATTCTGATACTTTACCACTGAATTTGGTTGCTAGTATTTTATTTGGGAATTTTGTCATCGGTTTTCATAAATAGTGTTAATCTGCTGTTTTCTCTTTTTTGCCACTTTTTTTTTTTAATTGAAGGATAATCGCTTTACAGAATTTTGTGGTTTTCTGTCATACACCAGTAAGAATCAGCCATAGATACACCCATGTCCCCTCCCTCCTGAATCTCCCGCCCATTTCCCTTCCCATCCCACCCTTCTAGATTGTCACAGAGTCCCTGTTTGAGTTCCCTGAGTCGTACTGTGACTTTCTTTTATGTGTGTCTGTGTGTATGCTGTGTGCCTCAGAATTTTGTTCTCAGATTATTCTAACTTTATAAGATGAATAACAATAAAGCTTTCCACAGCATTGTTTTCTAGATTAGATATTATTGATTGTAATCTATGTATACTTCAAAGTTTTGGTTGAATTTGTGTAGAAATATTTATGAGCCTGGAATCCACCTCCACTCTTTATAGATAAGGAAATTTCATTTCCCAAGGCTTTGTGTACCAAATGAAAAATTGAAACTTCCATCTTACCAAGGCATCTGCTTTCTGCAACAGCCTGTTGGTTTCTCCAGCATGATGAATTATCCTGAAACTATTATAGGGATATCTGGCAAATAAGGGATTCTTCTCATCTGATAGAACAGACTTTACGAAAAGCTTCAATCATCTGACGTGGAGGGGAAATGAAACTTCTGTATTTGTGAATTTCCCATATATGATCACCCAGTGGTTAGCTGTCCCTCCCATCCCAGCCCCCACTTGCAGCTTCACTTTTAGCCTATGGGGGAGAGCCAGTCAGGCTTATACTTTCTCTTGAAAATACTCTTTCTGGTTTTGAGACTCTGCTGCTACCGAAAACCACTAGAAACTGACTGAAGTCCATTCTTTAAGCTAATGCCTTCTCTCTCAACAGTATACCTCTGGCTCCAGCCTCCTT
This sequence comes from Odocoileus virginianus, assembly GCF_023699985.2. Taxonomy (NCBI): domain Eukaryota; kingdom Metazoa; phylum Chordata; class Mammalia; order Artiodactyla; family Cervidae; genus Odocoileus; species Odocoileus virginianus. The sequence goes on from NC_069689.1 coordinate 30,291,959, forward strand.
GTTCTTTTAGACTCCACAAAATTTACCTAGTAAGCTTTGAAACATAGACAAGTTTCTCTAACGTCTATTAACAAAATAACATTTTCTCTGTATTTGCTGGCCTTAAGCTGAGTCAGTAGAAACAATAACTCTCCTTTGCTGTACAGGGCAACTTTGGGTCTTTTCTTGCCTTGCTCAGAAAGCCCAGAAGCAAAATTAAAGCACTTTTAATAGCGGTTCTTTTGCCCCCCTTCCACCTAACAAAAATTATTCTGTTTATTTCAACCACTTAATATCAAAATCTTTTAAAATGTAAAGAAGTATCACCAAAGAAAAATCTGAATGGCCAATAAACATATAAAAAGATAATTAACTTCATTAGCAATCAGGAAAGTGTAAATTTAAGCTACAGTGAGGTATTACCACATACTCAACTGAATGGCTAAAGAAGAGACAATACCAAGTATGAATGAGGGTATGCAGTTACTAGAACTTATGTAACGCTTCTTACGAGAATGCCAATTTGTATGACTACTTTGAGAGAGTTTGACTAATAAAGCTAAAAATATGTATGTCCTATTTCATTCTTATCTACACACTCACATGTCCAAGAAACATGCACAAGAGTATCCATAGGTAAAAACTGCAAACAACCAATATTCATCAACAGAAGAATGAATAAATTATGGTGAATGCCATATAGTGATAAAAATGAATAATCTACAGCCATGTGTAAAAACATAGATGAATTTTATAAACAATGGAGTACAGGCTACCTTCTCTTTCTTTACCTGGGTAGTGGTTTTTTTTCTTTCTTTCTGTGTGTGTGTGTGTGTGTGTGTGTGTGTGTGTGTGTGTGTGATCATTCATTGAGCTGTAGAGCTGTATGTTTATTTTGTGCACTGTTCCATGTAATTCACAATGGAAAGGATTTTTAAAAAGTGCATGTATATACAGTATATATATGTGGTATATACACACTGAGACTCTTGAACAGTATGTTGAATATCATTTTGTCTTTTCTTAATGATTTAGAGGCACTAAGTTGTTTTAGTACTGGGCTGAAATAAACTTGATTTATGTGGAACTTTTTGTCCTACCATTAAATGACTCCAAATCCATGCTTTTTAAATTCTTGTATCTGGTTCTGAGTGTATTACTTGAGTCAGAAGCAGTCTGAGTCACCTTCTGAGTGGTAGAAATGATATCTGACTTTAATACTAGCTTGTAGTTATCTCCACTTTTCAGCAAAATGTATGATACAATAAATATGAATATGTATTTTCTTGTTTGTATTAGAAAACCCTTAAGATGTAAAAGGAAAAATTCCTCTAGATGATTTCAAGAAAAATTTAGCTAATTTTCTGTCTTATTCAACATCTTACTGTGATGACAGGAGATGGTCCTATTTCTCTCTTAAAGATACTCTTATGGATGTAGAAATACAGTTATTTTAAAGCCAGGATAAACTGACTTCTTATTGGTCAAGGAAGGAGTTTTCAGGAGTGGTCAGAATGCTTAAATGTTGTAGACAAATTGAGAGGCATGAGGACTGCAAACAACCTTTGGAAGGAAAAAGAGGTAGCAGAGGGTTAGAAGAGTGCTGTGGAATATGGGGTATGGTGTGGAATGAGAAAAAGAAATGAAAGTAGGGACATAGAGTCATCTTTCAAGATGAGACATGACATGTATATTTAATGTGGTTGGATGGATCCAGTGAAAGAGGCAATAATGAAGCTGGGTTTCAAAGGAGACTTGTGAGAAAGGTGATAAAATCAACAGCCTCAGTAGAAGGGTTAATCTTGGGAAAATAAATTCATCTTTATGTGTGTAGATAGGTGGCAGGCGAGAAGACAGAGGTGTTGTCAGCTAACAAATATTAATGCCAAGAATGCAGGGATCTTGTTTTCTTCTCTAATGAAGCCCAAGTCTCAAGAACTGTATCTAACATATAAAAGGCACTCAGAAATATTTATTGAATAAATGGACTTTGATATCTAACCAATCTGAATTCTAATCCCAGCTCTTCTACCTACTCAGAAGAGGGATCTTGGGTGATTTCTTTACTCTGCTATACCTCAGCTTTATTATCTCTAAGACAAGAATAATAATATTGGAATGTAGTTCTCCTATACATGTTTGTAACATAAACCTTTAATCTGAGCCATTATGACTTTCTTATATTTAAATATTAAGCTCAGTGCTTGGCAAAGACCTTTACACCTAAAAATTGCTCTCTAAATGATTTTAATTTAATTTTTATACTTAATTAGGAGGAATAAACTTGCTGTATTTTAGATCATATCTTTAGATATTTTTCAGGAGTTTTCTAGCTGTGGGGCCTTAATTTTGTTGAGATAACATTAAATACACATTTTATTTTTGTGAAATTACAAAAATAACTTTTTCTAAAAGTTGGTTATACAGTTAGTTTTTACACAGCTCATTCTTTAGCTCTTAAATCCAAATACTTAGCAATACATTCCGGCATGTTCTCTAACTTCATCAACAATTAGAAAGGCAGTATAGTGGACAAGGGTGAAAGGTGCCTATTTTTTTAAAATTTATTTATTTTTTAACTGAAGAAAGGTAGTTTTTTATGCTAGAAGGAGAATAAGGTGTATATGTAGAGCAGAGAGGGGAAAGCACTGTCAACTTTCCTGATAGAAAGTTCTAAAACGTAAATAACTTTTATGAAGTAAGATTAATTGTATCTAAATTAATAATGGAAAAAATTAGTATTCTCATGATGCCTTCCAAGTTTAAAACTGGAATGCCCACTTCTTGTGCTAGCATTTACATTTGTTGCTATAGGGATCGCCCAAGACTCATGCTCATGTTCTTAAAAGAGTATAATTGCTATTGTTACAGACATCAGAAAAATTCTGACTTATGACTAAGAGATAACCATCACATGACAAGTCTAAGTGCATTTACAATTTTAACTCCTCGGAAACAGATAAAAGCAAAGTAGTACTATATTATTTATTGTTTCTTAGAAGTCAGCCTCCCAAATCTCACAATTATTTCTTGCTTAATCATAGCTGAAAATATTTTATGATTAATTTACCATATGATTTCTGCCCTACTGAAACTTAAATTTTGGAACCTGCGAGACAAACATATAGGATATACATAAATCAGACTGCTCTCAATGGCACCCCACTCCAGTACTCTTGCCTGGAAAAATCCCATGGACGGAGGAGCCTGGTGGGCTGCAGTCCATGGGGTCGCTGGGAGTCGGATGCGACTGAGCAATTTCACTTTCACTTTTCACCCTAATGCATTGGAGAAGGAAATGGCAACCCACTCCAGTGTTCTTGCCTGGAGGATCCCAGGGATGGGGGAGCCTGGTGGGCTGCTGTCTATGGGGTCGCACAGAGTCGGACACGCCTGAAGTGACTTAGCAGCAGCAGCAGTGAGAATTCAAGCCACTATCAAGACAACGAGGTAAAGTTTATATTACTTAGTAACACCAAAAGAGAGTAATAAGTTGGTAGTTCTGAGGGAATCAAAGTGAAGGAAAAAAAGGTTTTTTAAAGGATAATGTGGGCTTGAATTTGTTAGCAGGTCAAAAAAGGAGCAACTGAGGGGAGATACTAAAGAAACAAGCATGGGATAAGATCCTAGAGGTTGAAAAAAATTATGGTCAAAAGCACAGCTGTAGCCTTGGAAAGAAGACAACAGAGAAGGAAAAGAGGGTGAGGTGAAAAGAAAATTTGGGTTGAGAACAGAAGTCATACTGAGTGGCCCAGATTTTGTAAATAAATGAGGAGGGAAGATGCAGCTAAGAAAGGAAGATGAGGTTGGAGTTTTGAGAAAAATGAAGAGGTTTAGAAAAACTGTTGTAGCGTGGTCAATAGAGATGGGTTTAAAGGACATTAGTGTGTCTATGAGGCCCTAAGATTAGAGAGCGTGTGTTTCATAATACCTTCCAATGCTAGATCAGGAAGAAGCAGCAGAAAGCAAATGCTGGGGCTGATTCATGGTGCGAACACCAGTGAGGAATTCTGGAGTGCCAGTGAGGGTCTAGAGCATCCTGATACTTGGTTCGAGCACCTGAAGAGCAGAAAGAGTATCAAGAGTTTTATTTATTTAGTAAGTATTATTTACTTTTGTATACCCATCAATTGTGTGTGTGTGTGTGTGTGTGTGTGTGTGTGTGTTCAGTCATGTCCAACTCTTTGTGACCCCATGGACTGTTGCCACCAGGCCCCTCTGTCCATGGAATTCTCTAGGCAAGGATACTGGAGTGGGTTGCCATTTCCTCCTCCAGGGGATCTTCTCGACCTAGGAATCAAACCTGGATCTCTTGCATTTCCTCCAATGCAGGTGGGTTATTTCCCACTGAGCCCAGTCTTCCTAATGCCTGGAGGGCATCACTGCTTTGATATTCCATGTCTAAAATCCAGTGCTTCATCTTCCTCCCAAACCTATTTCTATACCCGATTGCCCCAACTTTGTTAATTATGACCTTTCTGGTCTCCCATGTCTGAAATTTCTGAATCATCTCTGACTTTTCTTCTCTCTCCCTTGATGTGTAATCAAGTTCTGTCACTAAATACATCCACTGAAATATTTCTCCTGGCTTTTTTTCCTTTCCATTGCCAAGGCAATATTCAGGCTGTTGTCATTCCCTTGTCCTTCTCCAGTGTCGTCTCAACTGGTTTCCCTGCCTCCAGGCTCCACTCAATACAATCAGTCTTACCTACCACTCCTAGATTAATCTTCATAAAATGTCAGTTTGTTGACTCATTCCTCATCTCAGAAAATCTTCAAGAAGCTGTGGTGGAGTCCCCAAGGGAACAGGAAGACCCTAGAAAAGCTCATGTTTCAGTGAGAATAAGGGCAGTTGATGTAGTCAGGAGGAGATGTTGGTTTAGAGATGACTTCCCTGAAGAGTGACAGGTGAAGAGAATGGATGGAAGAAAGCTGGAACCACCAGGGTTTAGGGAATAGGCTGAAGAGGAAGAGGTGACGGCAGTGATACTCAGGACAGTTCAGAGAGATAGAAGGAAAGCCAGAGCAGAATGTGTCACAAAGCCAAATGTAGGAGAGGATGCCAAGGACCAGAATGATTAAGGTGGACTCCTCCTTGGTTAGAGTCTATTGGATTTGGCAGTTAGGGGGTTAGAATCAAAAGCAGCTTCAGGGAGGAGTATGGGGAAGCTACAGAAGGTTGAGAAATAAAGAAGTAGAAACAAGGAGCATAGGTTTCCTTTTTTAAATGTTGGTTGAGAAAGAGAAATAGTGCCGAAGATCAAGAAAGATGTATTTAATCTCCTCCCCACCCCCACCCTCATGAAAGAAACTTGCAGCTAGATTATAGCCAAAGGGCAGAGATCTCAGTAGTGAAGGAAAGCCTAATATTGGATAGAGAGAAGATTGATGGAACAAGACCCTCAGGAGGTCTGAGGAGATAGAAACTAATGAGGGGGAAAAGTCTTTGTTCACTGATAATCCTTTTACTATATACTGCTGCTGCTGCTAAGTCGCTTCAGTCGTGTCCAGCTCTGTGCGACCCCATAGACGGCAGCCCACCAGGCTTCTCTGTCCCTGGGGTTCTCCAGGCAAGAATACTGGAGTGGGTTGCCATTTCCTTCTCCAACTATATACAGCTGATTCTAACTGTATATATATTATGGTTGTGTATGGTTATGGTAAAAATGCATTATGAAATAACTAGATGAATTTTTGCAACTTGGAGAGGTAGCAGTTGGATGAATCATGGCAGAAAACTCTAGAAGTAGGAATTGCTAATAACCTCAGCTTGAAAGAGCCAAATCATTCATTAAAGTTCAAAGGTATCGTTCATTATTGCTGTGAAAATCAGCTGAGAATTAAGAATATTTTCATCACTGGATATATTATTTTTCTATTGCTTTTCTAAAAACTTACCAGAAACTTAGTGATAGGTCCACAACACAGGTCTCACTGGGCAAAATAAAGGTGTAGGCAGGTTTATGTCCCTTTCTGGAGGCTTTCAGTGGAGAATCCGTTCCCATGCCTCTTCTAACTTCTAAAGATCACTGCATTCTCTGGTTTATGGCCCCCTTTCTCCATTCCACACCAGCAACATCATATCCCTCTGACCTTTATTCAGTCCTTCCTTCTATCTGTGACCACACCCAGAAAGGTTCTCTACATTTGAGCAGTCACATGATTAGATTGGGCCAACCTGGATAATCTAGGAAGCTTGCTTCATCTCTAGGCCCTTAATCGTAATCATATCGGCAAGTTTCTTCTGCCATGTACAATGACATTCAGACTCTAGGAAATAGGCTGTAGACATCTTTGGGGGCTATTATTCTCCCTACCACACTGGAACCAAGAGGGAGGTCTTTATTTTAAGAGGGAAGATTGAAATGGAAAAAAAGAGTTTATTTAGTATTGGGGAATTTGGTTTTTGTTCCTAAAATAGGCAAGATGTTTATTCTCATAGGTAAACTAGTTTCTAGATGCCAGGAATGTGGGGTCTGGATGCTAGGAAGTCATTGAGAAACATCTTACTGGTAGTTGAAAAAACTTTTTCAGATGAAAAAGATACATTTCAGTTGTGCTAAGACAATAAAAGATGGGTGTTTTGACCTAAACATTTAGACTAGAGAAAATAGGATAGTAGCATGACTGCTGGGTTCTAGGTCTGATGATGGCAATGGAGGTAAGAGGGAGAAAATCCTAAATGTCTTAGAGTAACATTAGCATGTTTCACCAGGAACTCTTAGATTAGAATTAAATGTTCAGAACTGGTTTCTGAATTTTAACTGTCTTAACTCTCTCTCTTCATCCATAATTGCCAGGCAGTCCATGCAATATGGTGTCAGTGTTGCAGCATGCCATGAATACCATGCTTCAACCACTTGAGCCAACTAGTAAAAAAGATGGTGGTCCTAATTACAAATATTATAAATAATAATCATTTAAATATTATAAGGAAAAAAATGAAAGAATTTAGCACATTTCTATAATAGGTTTGAGTGCCTACTACGTTCCAGGCATGGTAGTAAGTTTTTTTTAAAGATTTTTTAAAATACATAGTAATATTTAAAATGCTATGTGATGATAACAGGTTGTAGCCTGAACACTAAAGAGAAAGAAGAACAAAGTAGTATATTCCAGTATTTTATACTCAGTATTAACAGAAATTAGTAAATGAGATGGCAAATATTAGTGCAACTTTTATCTGGTAGCTATTTACTACAGATAAACTAAAACTTAAAAATTAGTTTTGCAATTGATAAAAATAAGAACCCTGTAATTCAAATTTTAAAACTTTCTACTTGTTCCTTATATGTCTTATTTTTAAAAACAATAATTAATCTATTTGGCTGAATATAGTATAACTTTTTCTGTAAATTGATATAGAGATAATAATTAATGTAGTCTAGAGAGAGTTTCTTGGTTGTGTGTAATCTAAATTCTATTTCTAGGATAAGATGAAAGCAGCCATCCATCTGACTCTGTTTCTTTCACTGTAATCAAATTAAGTTTGTATTTTATATATCCATCTAACTTCTCATACATCCAACAAATATGTATTGAACTCGTGTCATGGAAAAAGCCCTGTGGTAGGCCCTGTAAAATAGTTAACAGACATTTTTTACTTTGTATTTGCAATTCTAAACTTATTTCCAATTGTGTTGAGGACTTTATTATATTAGCTATCTGTCCTGACCTGTCAGCTTACCATCTAATCTCTGTATCTTAAAAATTTTTATTCGACTTTCTACAAGTGAAAAAATCTTCCTTTGATCCCTGTCCCCCAGCAACTCTTTTCCCAGAGGCAACCAGTGTGTTATTTTACAGTGTCTTTCCAGATGTGTTTTATGTATCAAGCAAATATGTATATACATTAAGTCTGCATTTAATATACACTAAATGCATATTTTAATGAACTGTTTTTTTTATTTTCTCATTCTTTCTTATGTCTGCATACCATTCCATTATATGAACCCATCATACTTTAATTATGGAAATTTCCATGAATTTTAAGATTATGCTATTTCTAACAAAGCCAAAATAGAGTCTAATATTCAAATATACTTACAGGATATTTTCCTAGAGATGGAGATTTTATGTACATTTGTAATTTTGGATAAATATCACCAATTTGCCCTTTACAGAGGTTGTACCTGTTTCCCCAGACTTACCGACATATAACGGTGATCTTTGCAAATCTGAAGGATGAAAAATGTCATCTCTGTGTAGTTTTAATTCGCATTTCTCTTATATGGGTAAGGTGGAGAATCTTTCTGTATGTTTTAGAAGCCATTTATGTTCTTTTTTCTGTGTATCTTGGCTTATTGTGATTTATTATTATGACAGGAAAACAGAAAGTTATACATAAGGGAAATCATCCCTTTGTCAGTGAGTTGCAAATAATTCTTTCCCCAGTTTGCTATTTGTCTTCCAACTTGTGGTAGCCTTTGTCATGCAGAGACTTTTAATTTTTATTTTATAGAATTATCTTTATGGATTTGGGACTGTGAGTTATAAGACTTAGGCTTTCCCTGCTCTGAGATAATTTAAAAAATTCTCCATGGCTTCCTCTAACAAACATTCTTGATCATTACAAGTTCTAAATGCATTGTTTAGTGCATTGGCTCAATTTCCCTGCTTCAATTTATATCTGAGCTAGATTAGAAAATCAGTCCCTTGGAAATATAGAGTAGTAGTAAGGAGTTTGGACTCCATAGAGTTGATAATTTCATTTTTTCTGCTCCTGGGGTATCTGACCTTGAGCAAGCTACTTAATTATCCTCTCTGAGCCTCAGTGGCTTCATCTGTAAAATGGAAATGATAAATAGTACTTTGTTGAGAGAACTGCATGAGATGATTCAGCCCTTAGCACAATGCTTGACAAGCTGGAAGCATTCATTAAATGTAAACTATTTCTGTGATGATGATGATGGCCACAGACATTCTTTCAACTCCTACTTACCATCTCATAATTCGTATCTTTAAGGGGTTGAATAAAAAATGAATTCAGAAATTGCCAACATTCCTACTTCAGCATTAACAATCCAATCTCCTCTTAGTAGTTCTCAACTTGGCAATATATTAGAATCATGAGTTGATTTTCTTTTTTATTTGAGTTGATTTTTAAACCCCAAACACCAGGGTCCCTACCCCAGAGATTGTATTAATTAGTCTAGGATATGATCCAAGCATCAGTATCTTTCAAAAACTCCTCTGGTAATTTCACTGGGCAGCTAAGGTCTAGCACCTCCATCCTAGTACAAGGCCAATGGTTTCGGGTACTCATTGCTTCTAAAGAACAATATATAAAAATCTTTTATAGGCAAAATTGCCATGAATTATAAAGACATTAAAAAGAGATCAAGATCCCCTAGAGGAGTACATGGCAGTTCACTCCAGTATTCTTGCCTGGAGAATCTCATAGACAGAGGAGCCTGGCAGAATACAGTTAATAGGGTTGCACAGAGTCAGACATGACTGAAGCAACTTAGCAAGCATGCTCGCACGTAAAAAGAGATCATATAGTTGAGACAGGTGTCAGAGATACTAAGGAAAGAGTTATGAAGTTGAAGATATTCCTTGTATATATTTATAAGACACCTTTCTCAGCTATCCTCTAAATACTTATATAACTGCTACTTAGAAGCAAGGGACATTAAATGTTTATATTTGTTAGATGTGTTTACTGAAGCATGGAGATAGGTCTTATCAGCTCTTCAATTGGACACATTTAAGATTTGTATTACCCCAATTGCTTTTCTGGGTAATTCTCAAAAACTATTGTTTCTGATCACAAGTAGTATATCTTATCCCCTTACACATTTTAGCAGTTTAGGAAGGATCTGTAATAGTATTTTAGCTCATTTATAGATACAGTACAAGTAGGGTATACCAGAAACTTAAACGTTATCAAATCCATGTCTAAAGAGACTAGACAAGGAGTCAGGAGGCCTAGATTTCAGTTCCTGAACTTCCATTTCTTCAGCTGCAAAATGAGAGAATTGAGTTCCTAAAGCTTAATAAAAATAATTTTTTTAAAAGTGTTAAAAAATAGAGAGTCCCCAAAGCTTTCTTTCAGTTCCAGATAATTACTGTCGCACCAAATCACCTAAGTAAAGCCTTTCTTAATCATAGAAGAAGACAGGCAAAGTATTCTAGCTCAAGCTTTTAAAAAAATACATATTTCATAGTCTTGTCTTCACCTATCCAAGGCAGTATACCTTCTCAAATATTAAACTAGTCTTGATGGTATTAGGCTGGTATATGTCCTGCCTAACTAGTATATTTACACTTTACATTTAAGTGGGGGCCACTGGTTTCTTCATCCAGAGGGGTAATGGAGTGGAGGGTTGCATCTTGAGACTTGAAAGGATATGCTGGAACATGAGCTTTCTATTGCTGTTTAAATCGTGCCCTGTGAATGACTTCATTTAGGGCCCACCCTGGGTCCCCCTTCTATATTTTCTTTTAATCTTTCCTATGTCTCTTTTTGCATTATATTACTCATGGTCATTAGGACTCACACAATTCTTGTATCAGTTATTTGCCCTTACATCATCTCTTTCCTACAAGATTATACATTTTTTGAGGTCAGGATACACTTATATTGTATCCCTTACATAAGCTAGTACAGTGTCCTGGCACATAAATGGAGGACAAATGTTTAACTGAATTAAATTGATAAAATTTTAATTTCATTGTTTTCTCTTTTTTTCTTTGTGATACTCTTTCATAGTTTCCTTTACAATGTTTTTAATTTTTAAAAAACACAAAGTCCTATTTCATGACAGTATCCTTTCACTACTTTCTGAATACAGCAATCAGTTTTTCACTCTCAAAAGTCAAGTAGTAAAGAAGCAAGAAAGTGATCATGATACCAATATATGAAATTAATAATACATTAGGTAAGTTTTCAGTAGTAAACATGTAGGATAATTTTAGGAGAAATGTTATTTTGAGGTACCTTAGCCATGCTATCGATTAATCAAATATAAGCATATAAAAAATAAACTTTGAATGTTAATTATAACTTACTAAACATGTTCTAAAATAATAACTATGTATAACAATGGTTAAATATCAGAAATTAAAGTAAATCCTATGTATGTAACTCAGAGAACTGAGTTATGATGGTACTGAAATTTGGGTATGGTAGTTGGGAAAATTAGATGGTAGTAGTTTGAAGTAGAGTAAAATTTTAATTTTAGGTTAGTATAAAGAATCCAGTTGTTTAAAAATTTGTATTTAATAAAAGTAAAATCAACATTACTATTTTTGAACATGATTTTAACAAGACTATTTTAGCTTAGCAAATAGTGAGATCTAAGAAATATAAATACTATATAATCAGATAAAATTTCATCTAATTTTAGCTTAACAGTTAAGGTGGGATTTTGAGTTGTGAGAGTGATAGTTCAATATTGGTCGAAAATTATCCATTCTCCTTGTCCCCATTTTGAGTTTATCTTTGTGGGTTCTAACATTTTTATCTGGTAAGTTACTTTATAGGTAGGGAATTCTATATTATCACTCTGTACTAATTGGAGACCAGTTTAAAACACCAAATCTTTGCATTCATAATTTTTTTGAAGACTTTATCCAGGCTAAAGAATATACTTACTACTGAGAGCATTTCCAGGCTTCTCGACTGTAGACTAGGTGCATTAATTTTATTAATGATTTTTGAATCACAAAGTTTTATTTTGCTAGCCACCATAGAAGTATCTTAAAAGAAGTTTAAAAATAACTCTTGAGATTTGGATAGAATTCTAACATTTTCTGCTCCAATGTATATATGTACTTAATTTAAAGATACAAAGATGATCCCACATTGTTTCTATAACTGAGATCATTTCATAGTATTACTGCATCCTTTTTTGAATGACTGTTCTTCAGACTTACTGTCTTTTAGACCCATTCTTACATGTTAATATGCAAATAAGCACATTTCAAGGGCAGCAGCAAAAATGACCATTTAATACAAAGATGGCAAACATTTTGACAATTCTTTTTAATTCATTAAGTCACATGTATTATATGCATTGAAATTAATTTCACAAATGGAAATCATATATATGGGAAAGTTGTTTTAGGAGAAATTTCAGTAGTATATTCATAATCTTTGAAATTCTGGGCGACTGAACTAAGTATTGATCCCTTGCATATATTTTCAGCGGCGTATTCTAAACATTACTTTTTAAAGGTGTGGTTTTTAAATATGTGGGGGTCGTCCTGCAGGCATGATTTCATTTTCTGCCGTATACTTTTCTTTCTGGTCTTTTCTTCTGCTAAATCTTTGAATTATCCTAAGTATTAAAGAGCACGGCTGTCAAGAAAAGTATCTTCTTTTCGAGATGAATGTTTACACTAGCAAAGTATTTTATTTTAGACATGAGAATTCTAATTCTGAAGAAGAAAATTTCAAAAGGTTATTCATTTCTTGTTCCTTATCTCTCGTCCCATCCTTAAAATACAAGTTAAATCTTAATCGGAATCCTTTTCCCATCGTGGAACCAAGCGCTGGTACCAAACTTGAAGAGGAAGGCTTTTACTTTGTTAGCCAAGTGTTTATGAAACCCCAGCGCTCTCCCCAGATCTTTGGGCTGATAATCGCAAACATGGAGGATGCTTCTGATTCTTCACTAGGGGTTGCTCCATTAATTAATAATGTAGCTCTCCCAGGCTCTCCGCCGTCTCTTCCTGTATCAGTGACAGGCTGTAAAAGTCATCGAGTAGCCAATAAAAAGGTAGAAGCGAGAAGTGAAAAGCTCCTCCCAACAGCTCTTCCTCCTTCAGAGCCGAAAGTAGATCAGAAACTTCCCAGGAGCTCCGAGAGGCGGGGAAGTGGCGGTGGGACGCGATCCCCCGCGCGGAGCCAGGCCGTGGCAGCGGGAGAAGCGGCGGCCGGCGGTGCGGCAGGGCCGGCGAGAAGCGACCCCCCGGGGGGACAGAGCCTCCCTTCGCCGCCTCTGTAGTTGAGAAGGTGGAGAAGTGGCAGCCGGCGTGCTCGCAGGTGAGGGACTCGGTGTGGTCGCTCGGTAGCCGGCCGGCGCCGGCAGGGAGGTGTAGGCGAGCGGGGGAACAAAGCGGAGCGGCGCCGGGGTCCGCCAGCAGCGAACTCCCTCGCGGCGTCGGGCCGGCCGGCTGCGCGCCGAGCACGTTGTGAGCCCGGCGGCGGCGGCGGCGGCGGCGGCGGCAGGCAGGGAGCGGGCGCTGGGGGAGGGGGCCGCCGCTCCCGCACCGCCCGCGGCAGGGCGTCCGGCCCCATTGTGAGCCGGCAGCCGGGCGTGCGGAGGTGGGGCGGCTCCGCCGGTTCACTACCCTGGTCGCGACAGCAGCCACCTCGACTCGGGTGGCAGCCGCGGTGGGTCAATCACACAAAAGGCAGCCGAGCTTCCCCCGGCGCGCGGACCGGCCCACGCCGCCGCCGCCGAGCGCTCCCTACCTTACCGGCTTTCCTTTCCCTCCAATTTTGATAGGGAAGCGGGGCCGGCGCGGGCGGCCGAGGGTCCGGGTGAGCCCGCGGGCGGACGCGAGATGCCGCTGCTACACCGAAAGCCGTTTGTGAGACAGAAGCCGCCCGCAGACCTGCGGCCCGACGAGGAAGTTTTCTACTGTAAAGTCACCAACGAGATCTTCCGCCACTACGAGTAAGGGCCGGGCCGGGCGCGGGGGTGCGAGGGAGCGTGGGGACTCCCCCCCCCATCGTCCTTTTGTCTCTCTCCTTTTCCTCGCCCCGGGCTTCTGGCGGGGCGACTCGAAAGTGACGGGTGGCTACGGGCCCGCGTTTCTCTGGCCCCCAGTGCCCGACCCGGTGACTGCGCAGGGGGCCCCCGGCGGCCCGAGCGGCCGCGGCGCGCGTGAGGGACAGCCGGCCGGGGCGGAGGAGCCTTTGGTCCCCGCCGGCTGCGGGGACCGCTTCTAGTCGCGGCTGCCACCCGGCCGCGGAGCGGCGGAAACTCCCCGCCTCGCCCCTCCCCGCCGCGGCCACACGCGCGCTCCGGGGCCAGTTCCGGGATCCCCGCCCGGCGGCCGAGGGGATCCCCTCTCGGGTCAGCGGCACGGAGTCGCCGTCCCCCGGCCCGGGGAGGGAATCCCCGCCCCCGGGGGCAGGAAACGGCCGGGGCTGGGCGTCGTTTCCCTCGGTCAGGAGCGGAGCCTGACGTTGGCGCTGCCCCGAGTAGGGGCGGGGGTGGGGTGGGAGCAGAGTTGAGACTCGGGGAAGCAAGGGGGGGTCCCCGACGGGTCGGGGGCCGTGGAGCGCGGGACACCGGAGCCTCGGCGGGCCGCCTCCGGTCCCGTGCGGCTAGGCCTTGTAGTGTGCGAAGCGAGCCGTGCGCTCTGTCACCGCCTCTTCTTGGTGACTAACTCCCGGCCCCGGGGAACTTGGCGTCTCCGCCCCCGGGAGACCGGGTGAGGAAGAAGTCGGGGCTGGGCGGGGGAAAAGGAGGGGGAGAGAGCCGGGCCCTGGGCGCCCCCTCGTTTTCACTTTGCCGTAGCCCGGAGCGCGGCGGTGGGAGTTGGGGGAGGGGGTTAAGACAAGTTCAACTCCAACCCTAACCAGCCTCCTCTTTATCCCCCTGAGCATGTGGACCGCCTGACATGTGCCACTCGCTATTGTTTTGATAAGAATCCGGAGCTGCTGCGTGTGTAGTTTCAACCCCTAAAATTTTAGTCCCTTGCCTGATGTATCCCAAGAGATCGCCTTGTCCTGTGACACCTAACAGCGGGGTGTTTCAGATCTCTGTGTTTAAGCAGGATCTCCAAATGAGAACCTGAATTGATCAATCGCTGAAACAGCCGGACCCTCCCTTTTTCTTATGCTTTATCCTCTCCACTCAGAAGGAATCCCTTTGTGGCTTAGAAACCAAGTGTTATAGCAACGAAATAAATTGTGTGTAGGAGGCACCTTTTCTGAGTGGGGGCTTGATGGAAGGAGGGCTTAGGCATCTGCACCTGTCTGAGGAATGAGCAGTGGTTAGGAAAGACGTTTCCTTTAAGCTTTTATTTTTAAGCAAGTCGTATTTTTCTCCAGCTCCACCGGAGTTACACGTAAACATGTTACATCTAAAGAAGTTTTTCAGCACACAATACTTTTAAATAAATAAGAGTGCACATCTTACTCTGCTCCTGTACAGACTTGTTTTGTTACTCAAGTAGAATTCATTCTTGTAACTACTTAAGTGAATTTGGATTAAGTAACTTGACGAGGATGTTGTTAAAGAAGATTTAAGTTAAAATCCTTGGTAATTCTGAATTTTTTCACAAAGTTGTATTTAAAAGTGTCAACAAGATAGGAAATGGGGTTAAATTTCAAACTTTTCTTCTCTCATGTAAGCAGTCATAATTTTTGAGACACTCTTCTTAGAAGGGAGCATTAATATGACCATTATCCTTTTTGAATTAAACACTTTTCAAATACTTAGGTTCTTGATAATTTATTGTTAATATAATCATGGAGAAATCCAAAATGCCAAATAAAGGAAGAGACTTTTGATATTCCAAACCTACCCTCCATTAATGTTAAGGAACTGCTTCCTTTATTGTCTTATGACTTTAAAATTTAAAAAGAAAAAAATAACTAGTTTTTTTGGTTTGTTTTCTGTTTTCTCTGTGCTGAAGTGTTTGGGTTTTTGGAAATTACGAGCAGTTTAGAAGATAGGATTGGTTTGGGTGCAAAAATATTTAATCATATATCCTGAGCAAAGCAGAACTAGAGATGATCTTGGTTATTAATGTTTATGACTTTGAATTGCAAAATTGAAAGAAGATTGCCATTTGTGTTAAAATTTGTTTGAATTACTTACTCATATGATTACAAAGAGATTTTTCTAAAAATGCATTAATGATGAATGGTATATGGTAGTCTGCAGATTATGGTAATCTGACCCTTGCCACAAATCTGGAGAAACTGTGATGGAAGCTTCTGTTTTCACTAACTCATTAAATTACAAATTGATTTATGTGAATTTGTTTGAAGACTATCCTTTAAGTGCATAAGTTTGAATATTCTTTTGTATATCTGAAGATCACTATGCTCACCTATTTGCTCAGGTTTTTGATTTCTTGAATATAGCTTTAATCAGTCTCAAAGATTTTTACAACAGCTCTCCACCTCATTCACTTCCCAGCACAAGGCAAAGTAACTGCCTCTAACTCTGGTTAATAGAGGTTGCCAGCGACCTTTTAATTGCTAAGTAATGTTTTGTCTACCTTATTTGATATTATAGCCTAACACTTCCTCCTTTGTCCTTCCAGCAGCAGTGGTCACCACCTCCATTTTATCTAGTGTAGCATCTGCAGTTATTGCTCTGTAATGTAATATGTTTGTTGCATCACATTTTCTCTTTTTCTAGACTCCGAATTCTTTGAGACAGAGACTATGACAAAGATGTATTATCATAAGTATAATCACTTATATGGTTCAAACTCCTTTATTTTTGAACTATATACTCTTTAACTAATTGCTGACTCTTGTTTGACCTGCTTTTCACAAGTAAAGAAGACCTAAAAAAAATAGCACATTAACTGTAGGCAAATGCATAAGCTAGAATGCAGAAGAATGAAACTGAACCACTGTCTTATGCCATAAACAAAAATTAACTCCAAATGGATTAAATACTTGAACATAAGACCTGAAACCATAAAATTCCTAGAAGAAAACATAGGTGGTAAGCTCCTTGACATAGGTCTTGGCAATGATTTTTTAACCCAACACCAAAAGTAAAAGCAAAAATAGTGGTTCTACATCAAACAGAAAAGCTTCTGCACTGCAAAAAGCATTAACAAAATGAAAAGGCCGCCTACTGAATGGAAGAAAATATTTGTAAATCTTACATCTGATAAGGGGCTAATGTTCTAAATATATAAAGAGCTCATACAATTCAACAGCAAAAAATAACAGAACAGTTAGATTTAAAAATGGACAGATCCAAATAGATAGTTTTCCAAAGAAGATATTCAAGAGCCAACAGGTGCTTTACATCATTAATCATAAGGGACAGACAAATGAAAACCATAATGAGTTATCACCTCACACATGTTAGAATGGCTATTATTATAATATCAAAAAGACGAAGTAATAAGGGTTGGGGAGGATGTAAAGAAAAACAAACTCTCATGCACTAGTGGTAGGAATATAAGTTGGTGCTCTATTATGGAAAATAATATAGGGGTTCCTCAAAAAATTACAAGTAGAACTACCATATGATCCAGCAATTCCACTTCTGGGTATTTATCCAAAGAAAATGAAAACACTAATTCTTTTTAAAAAGATATATGCTGCCCCAGTGTTCATTGCAGCATTATTTCTGGTAGCCAAGATAAAGAAACAACCCAAGTGTCTGCTGATGGATAGATGGGTAAAGAATACACAATAGAATATCATTCAATCTTTAAAAAGAATGAAATCTTTCATTTGCAACAATGCCTATGGACCTTGAGGGCATTATGCTAAGTGAAATGTCGGACAGAGAAAAGCAAATACTATATGATCTCACTTATATATGAAACCTAAGGGAAAAAATATAAGAAAAATGAAGCTCATAGATAAAGCAAGCCAAATAAAGTACATAATTTACTCTCTTAAATGAAATGAACATTTATTCTATAATTTAGTTAGCTGACAACAATTTCATTAAATTATTATTATTTTTTTGGTCTGTGGAAATGAAATAGTTAGGTCTGAATCCCAGAAATCCTAGTTTTTCAGGATAGGAAAATGATTTGTATTACCTAGTGACTTGAATCTCCTTAATAAAGTGACTTCTTTTTTTAGACATGTAGACTCTTGGAATGTATTTCCCATCTTTATGTGAGTCACATTTTTCATATACAATGCAGGAATCTCTTCCACAACATCACTGACAAACCAGCTTTATGTTTCAACCTGACTGCAATGAAAAGTGTGACTGGTTTATAAAACATCCTGTTTTCATTTTTCATCAGTTCTTCCCTTGTTGATTCAGTCCTTTCTGTCCTCTTTGCAGATGAGAAAGCTGGGATCGGGGTAAGAAGAATTAAGTCCAAGATCAGTGTCCCAAACTACCTGTTTAGCAATTGGTGACACTATCCCGTTCACATACTTAAGACTCTAGAGCTCGTGTTCTTAGTTACCAACACATAATGCTTATTCCATGTCCCCTGGTGGCTCAGATGGTAAAGCATCTGTCTACAATGCGGGACACCTGGGTTCAGTCCCTGGGTTGAGAAGATCTCCTGGAGAAGGAAATGGCAACCCACTCTAGTATTCTTGCCTGGAAAATCCCATGGACCGAAGAGCCTGGACTACAACCTGGAGGCTGTAGTCCATGGGGTCGCAAAGAGTCGGACACGACTAAGTGACTTCACTAATGCTTATTTTAGAGAATTCTTCACAATATTTGTTAAAGTTTGCATAAGTATACACCAAAAACGTAGGGACTACTGCCTAGATCTTTGTGTAGGTACCACTGTCTGCTGTCTGCTCAGATATTTGACTTTTTTACTATACCCCCAAGTGATTAAGTTCTGGATATTATATGTACAAACCAGAATGCCATTGACAGTGGGCAAAAATGTCCTTCACATAGACAAGTTCCCAAACTGATAATCAACTATGTATGAAATCAACTAGGTTTATCAGAAAGCCATTTTGTGAGAAAAGGGTTTTCAAGGAAAGCTGGATAATCTCAATAACTAGTGACTTCAGACTAGATGTTCAGCTTCACTTTAGGACTAAGTCTGCCACATGGCTCAGATACTTTACATGGTCTCAGAGTCCTTTTTCTGTGGATGGTATAGCAGAGATTCCTAAATACTTTTCAAGTTTTAACCTTTTACCTGCTTCGCAGGCTACCGTGTTTCTCTTCTTCAGGCAGAGTATGTGTATCAGTTACTTATGACAGGCCAGCCTGAAACTTAGTGGCTCAAAACAACCGTCCCTTATAGTTGCCCTCTATTCCTCGAGTTGCCACTGTGGTTTTTGCTGGCCACTCTGCGCTGGTTTAGCTCAAGTCAGGCTAGGCTGAGGCTCGATGGAGTGAGAGGTAGCCTCAGTCATATGTCAGGGACCTCAGCTCCTTTGGCTTTACTGAGATACCATTGACAAATGGAAATGTAAGGTATCTTAAGTGTACTGTGTGATGATTTAACATATTCATAGTATATGTGTATATTAAATGGCATTTCACACCATGTGGTCTTTCATCCTTAGAAAGCTAACTTGAGACCCTTGTCTCAGGCTCCAGGAGGGTGATAGTAAGTATCTCTCAATGTCATTTCTGTATTATGTTGGTCAAAGCCAATCTCAAGTCTGGTTCAGATTAAGTGGGTGGTGAAATAGATTATACCTCTTGTGAGAAAAGTATGAAAGTCATTTCTAAGGAATCTGCACACCTTCAAAAACCCTCTTTGCATTTGCAAGTAGTCTACCACTCTGCAGTTGATAAGATTTTATGAATTTTGGGTGTTCGCTAATAATCCCTCTGCAATTAATCCCTTTAACTACCCTCTTTCCCAATGCCAAACATTCTCTTCAAAGAGTCTCAAGTCTTATATGTGTTCCTCTGGCATTATTCCTCTACCATATAAGTTATTCTTCTGGCTATTCTTCTAGGATTTCTCTGCAAGTAGGATATCTAAACAGTAAGAATTGCTGTTTATTGAGGACACGGTTAGTATATTAGGCATATTGTATTATTTAATTTTCATATTATTTATGGAGCACATTATCCCTATTTTATAGAAAGAGAACAAAGTTTAATGAAGCTTGTATGAATTACCCAAGTCATATTGTACAACTAAGTAGCAAAGCTGAGATTCAGATACTTTCCTTTCCATTAACGTGTGCGTGCGCGTGTGTGTGCTCAGTCATGTCTGATTCTTTGCGACCCCATGGACTGTAGCCTGCCAGGCTCTGTTCTTGGGATTTTCCAGACACGAATACTGGAGTGGGTGGCGATTTCCTCCTCCAGAGGATCTTCCTGACCTAGGGATTGAACCCGCATCTCTTGTGTCTCCGGCATTGGCAGGTGGATTCTTTACCAGCTGAGCCACCTTTTAGTTACACATCAAAGCACATGTGGACTGCCAGTGAGGAGATATTTGTTTATTCTTGATGCTGTACTTTGGAATGTCTTTGGAGATACTAAGATAATTTGTCCCCCTCTAGTGAGAAGTGAATGTGTGTCTATAACACAATGATATAAATCACATATGCTGTGGAGCCAGTGTAATGGAAACATAGACAATGGAGCTGAAAGCTGCTGGAGAGATGAGGAAGCCCTCAAATAGGAGATAACATCTAAATTGGGTCCTGAAAGATGGAGCCATAATGTTTCACCTTTGTTGATTTGTACTTAAGGCTTTAGTGTCTAGATTTTAAAAATCTGTCTTGCTGTTCCTCACCTTGCATTCATTCAAAGTCGCTTAAGTCGTGTCCAACTCTTTGCGACTCTATGGATTGTAGCCCAACAGGCTTCTCTGTCCACGGGATTCTCTAGGCTAGAATACTGGAATGGATTACCATGCCCTCCTTCAGGGGATCTTCCCAACCCCAGGATCGAACCCTGGTCTCTTGCATCTCCTGCATTGGCAGGCAGGTTTTTCACCACTAGCACCACCTGGGAAGCCCATTCCTCACCTTAGTGTCACCTGAAGATTTTAGGAGCTTACCTTGTATGTCTCTGTCGAAGTCTGACTGAGGCAGCACTGAGTGCAAAGTGATATCTTGTCAAAGTGTCTTTAAACTTTATATTTTTAATTAATTGAACTCCCCCTCACCAAAACAAACCTAATTTTCCTCTTTCAGCTTTTTCTGTCTCTAAGACATGTTTAGTATACAATGCCCATAATTAGCACTTAATCTGCTCTTGTAACTCCTTCAGTGAAAGCAATTGTTAGACTAACCCATGCTGTCTTTTTTAATAGTTACTACTTTTCTAAGTTCATAAACCATACTTTCCATCTATTGCATGCCATATGCTGTTTTAGTCGAGTTAAGTTAGTTTTTGACCTATGGCTGCGTTTCTCAGTTACTAATTATTTTGCAGATGGAGGAGTTTGCTTATGTCTGTTAGATTTTTTTCTGCAGTTTTGTGCTGGATCTTTCTTGTTGTATGTCTAGTTAATAGTTTGGGCCATTAAGTAAGTAGAGTATGCTTTGCATTTATCTTTTCTTAATTGTATTTGGTTTCTGTTTTTTATGTCACTTCGTTCTTAACCTTAATCTGCTAGGTTTTTAGTTTTCCAGATACTCAGCAGGTTAACAGAAATGTTGCCCTTAGAAGTGTGTTCTAACCAGTACTTGACCTGGTTAACTCAGAAGCAATTTTTCCTTAAGAAATAATAGTAAAGGACAGGGGTCATCAAACAGTTTCTTAAAGGGTCAGGTAATCAATATTGTAGGCTTTCCAGGCTGTTAGGTGTCTGCTGCACCTACCCAACTCTATGGATGTAGTGAGAAAGCAGTTGTAGGCCATACCTAAATATATTGTGTTCCAATAAAGATAGAAAGACAGGTGGAAGTCTGGATTTGACCTCTGGTCTAGTACTATGCCCATTTCTAGTAAAGAGAAGTGTTGAAGGAATGAATGTATTATGGCAATCAGTTGGAGAAATAATAATCTATATTAGTCTAAACTGATATAAAATAGTACTTTGTATTTTATAAATTTTTCCTCACAATAATAAAAATGTGCTTCTTGGAAATTTTTCATTATTTATAGCCTTATAATATTGAAATTGAAGAGGCACTGTAACCTATCCCCTAGAGTTCAGTATTAACAAAACCCCACACATTTGAATGAGTATGATGAATGGGTGAAGAGCAGAATTGCAGAAGGGGAAGTAAGTGAAGGTATATAAATGTTAGAGATGGTGCAGTGTTGGTAGGGGTGTTGAATAGGGAGAGATAGCTTCGGGCATTTTTTCCCCTTGCTTCCCACACCACTGTGGTAGTGTGTCCTGCCTGCCTCCTCCTAATGGTGGATTTTGTGCATAGCAGGGCTACAGTGTAACAACAGCTTTGCAGACTAGATAAGCACAAAGGAAACAAACAGTAGAAACCCTTTGCAAGAGGCTGTGGAAACCCTGGTGAAGAAAGGTAGCTCTACATCACTGGTTGTTGTCTGGTTACATGTTTAGTGGAAGTTTGTGGTACTTACACCATTCCTCTCCTTGGTACTTTGAACAGTGATAACAGATCTAAATAATGTTTATTCAGGGAGCTCAGCTCCCTGCTCTGTGATGACCTGGAGGGGTGGAATGAGGGATAGGGTGGGAGGGAGGCTCACGGATGAGGGGGGAGATATGTATGCATAAGCTGACTCACATTTTTGTACAGCAGAAACTAACACAACATTATAAAGCAATTATACTCCGATAATAAAAAATTAATCAAAATAAATAAGTAGTGTTTATTGCAGCTCAGTCTAAACTCTTCCCCCTGCCATGGCTGCAAATACCCCAGCCTGTTAAATACCGACCTACAATGGCTAGAGCTGTGTTGTCTAATGCAGGAGCCATTGGTTATTAAGAACTTGAAATGTCACCTGTCAGAATTAAGATGCACAGTAAATGCAAAATACTTACTGGATTTTGAAGACTTAGTACCAAAAAAAAGGTAAAATATTTCACTATTGATTACATATTACAATATTTTGGAATATATTGAGTTAAATAAAATGTATTGATTTCATTAGTATTTCTTTAAAAGTTTTTAAATGTGGCCACAAGAAGATTTTAAATTGTATGTGTAGCTACCATTTTGTTTTTGATAGCAGTGTCTTAAACTAGTTGGGCTTCCCAGGTGACTCAGTGGTAAAGAATCCAGCTGCCGATGCAGGAGATGCAGGAGACATGGGTTTGGTCCCTGGCTTGGGAAGAGCCCCTGGAGTAGGAAATGGCAACCCACTCCAGTATTCTTGCCTGGAAAACTACGCATGGACAGAGGAGCTTGGCAAACCTGCCGATGCAGGAGACCTGTATGCACATGGACAGAGGAGCTTGGCAGACTATAGCCCATGGGGTCGCAAAGAGTTGGATGTGACCGAGCACAAGCAGAGACTAGTTAATGTGTAAAATAGCTAGATTTGAAGTATATTTTTCCTTAGAGTTGGGGCTTCCCTGGTAGCTCAGTTGGTAAAGAATCTGCCTACAATGCAGGAGACCCCAGTTCGATTCCTGGGTCAGGAAGATCCGCTAGAGAAGGGATAGGCTACCCACTCCAGTATTCTGGCATGGAGAATTCCATGGAGTGTATAGTGTATGGGGTTGCAAAGAGTCCAACACAACTGAGCGACTTTCACTTCACTTCACTTCCTTACAGTTGACTATGAGTAAGGAGAGCTGATTGTAAAGTTACATACAGATTTTTGGCTGTGTGGAGATTAGCACCCCTTCTTCCTCTCTCCTCGTAGTGCAGAAGTCACCTGTAGTATACTGCTGCTGCTAAGTCACTTCAGTCTTGTCTGACCCTGTGTGACCCTATAAACAGCAGCCCACCAGGCTCCCCCGTCCCTGGGATTCTCAAGGCAAGAACACAGCTTAAATTGTTAGAATATCTCATGCACATTAAGTATGTGGCTTGGGAACCTGTGTTTGTTTCTAAAGAAAAAAGTTTAAAACTTTTTATGAAGCTTTTTAAGTGAACTGCAGTTTTAGGCAGTAAAAAGACCTCTTCCAAGATCTATCTGTTCATTCATTTTATTCTGCACTGTTGATAACACTCAATTGGGTATGTCTCTTGCCTCTCACTTAGCTAATAAATTATTTATCTGACATAGATTTTATTATAAAAATCAGACTATATTCATCGTTTTTTCTGACATATTTTTTCTTCAACTTTACTTTTCCATTTCATCCTAATTCTTAGTGCCACTTCCTCCCAAAGGTGTTTCCTAGCATTTCTTGATCTTTTGTGCCTGTCTCTCCTTGTTCCCTTCCTCTGAATTCCCAAAGGATATCTGCCTCTGTCTAGTAAAGATCATCATTTTTTACTTTGTATTTTAATGATGTGCACCCATTATCTCCATTGCTAAAGGGCACATACTTCAAAAGGATTTTCCTTTGTACTGAATTAGTCTGGGCTTTCCAGACTGGGCACTAGTGGTAAAGAACTCGCCTGCCAATGCAGGAGACTCAAGAAAGGCAGGTTCAATCCCTGGATCAGGAAGATCCCCTGGAGGGAGGGCATGGCAAACCACTCCAATATTCTTGCCTGGAGAATCCCTGGGACAGAGGAGCCTGGCAGGCTGCAGTCCACAGGGTCTCAAAGAGTCAGACACAACTGAAATGATTTAGCATGCAGGCACAGTCATGTAACTTGGCTGATGTGTGTTATCTCTTTAGATCTCATTTATGTTAAGGTATGATTAGTTTCTCTTTACTTCTATAGGTTTCATTTTTTGTTGTTCTTGTAGACTACAGACAAATATACAAATGAAACTATCTCAATGGAATTACTCCAAATCTTCTTTGGAAATCAGACCCTACTATAGGGGTAACCTGTACAGATACACTAATGAGGAAACATGCATGTAATAGTTTTTAACAATTTTTAGAATGATGGTAGAAAGAAAGGTGTATCTCAGGAAGGAGAAAAAGTTAGAGAATTATGAGTTACGTTGGTTACACATAATTGTTGAAAAGGAGACCAAAATATAGAAGAGGGCAAAATATTCACCCAAATCTTGCCACTTAGAGGCAATTATTGTTAATCTTTTTGCATATTTCTAACCTTTTCCATTTAAAAATATTTTTGTTATAAAAACATGAATACTCATCATAAAAATTCAAATAGGGACTTTCCTGGTGGTTGAGTGGCTGAGACTCCACACTCTCCATGCAACGGGCATGGGTTCAGTTCCTAGTCAGGGAACTAGATCCCACAAGCCACAACTAAAGATCCTGCATGCCTCAACAAGAATCAAAGATCCTGTGTGTTTCAACTAAGACCTCAAGCAATCAACTAAATACTTTTGAAAATATGGAAACATTTAGAATAACAAATTTTCTTTTCTTCCTTCCCAGTTCCTCCCTTTCTCCATAGGGAACATCTGTTTTTGGTATTTGTATAAATACAAACCTTTGCACATTTTTGCTACTATTATATTAATGCATGTGGAATTGTATCGTTCAGTGATTGAGTTTTTTCTACTTAATATACCTTGGAAGTCTATCTCTATAATAGATCTCTTGCATTTTAAAAATGACTGAATTAAAGTTTTGAAGAGAAATCAGTGCCGTAGTAAGAAATCCCAGCAGTGTAGAAACACACCAAGTGGAATGGTCCCTTAATTCTATCCTCATTCTGTAGCTGTTAGCTTGATTTTTGTGTTAATATGACATATAATATATTTTATATTATAATTCCAGAAATATTTTATGCTTCCTTAAGTCATCTTTCTCTACTTTCCTTCCATCTTTCTTTTTCTTTCTTTTTTTAATTTTAATACAAGTGGACCATATTCTATAGTTTTGATAAGCTTTTTTAATATATTATTGCATTTTTTTTTGGAGTATAGTTGATTTACAATGTTGTATTAGTTTCAGGTGTGCAGCAAAGCGACTCAGTTATACATGTCTACTGTCTACTTTAGCTTCTTTGCCTGTAATAGGTTGTTACAGGGTATTGAGTAGAATTCCTGTGCTATTCAGTAGATCCTTGTTAGTTATCTATTTTATATATAGTAGTGTGTATATGTCCATCCCAATCTCCCAATTTGTCCCACCCACTTTTTCCCTTGGGAGCCATAAATTGTCTTGGTAAGCTTTTACTTTGAAAAAAATATGGGATGGAAACAAACTGGAAAGTTGTCTTTCCTGTTTACATTATTTAAGAACTCTCTTACTGTTTAATGACAGTTTTCATTGTATGAAGTAGTATAATTTATTTAATTTTTCTCTTATTGTTAGATGCTTAGTTTTCCCAGTTTTTCACTATTATGTTAAACCCTTTCAAAATTCATAGTCAAGTGCTTGAATTCAGTGTTTGGACTGCTTTGAAATAGAAAGCTTAAAAATTAGAAGGAAAAAGAAAGGCTGAGCTTATTTTGTTTCACTCAGTTTCAAAACTGATAGAAATCACAGTCCAATTTTGGCTGAATGTACCTTTAAATTGAAAACTATAAATGTCTAGTTTAAATATGCTTTTTCTTATGTTTGTATTAATGTGTAAATTGACCAGTCCCTAAATTTTTGTGGATTGTGTGATTCTGTGTTAAATTTTGCAATAAAGGCTCAAGCCTTTGTCAGCTTTTAATATAAAACTTGTGAAATGATAGATAATGCATTCTTGTTTTTGTTTTTGAATCAGTGACTTTTTTGAGCGAACCATTCTGTGCAACAGTCTTGTGTGGAGCTGTGCTGTGACAGGCAGACCTGGACTCACCTATCAGGAAGCACTGGAGTCAGAAAGAAAAGCAAGACAGAATCTTCAGAGCTTTCCAGAACCACTAATTGTTCCAGTTTTATACTTGACCAGCCTCACCCATCGTTCACGCTTACATGAAATTTGTGATGATATTTTTGCGTACATCAAGGATCGATATTTTGTTGAAGAAACTGTAGAAGTCATTAGGAACAATGGTGCAAGGTAAAGTACTTTTAATTTTTTCTTTTGATATACATACATTCACATTGCTCAGATTCAAAATACACAAGCAGATGAACTGAGGAAAAGCTTAACTTTGACTACTTTCCAGCTACGATGTTATCCTCCCCCAGATAACCCTTGTGTTAACAGTCTCATATGTATTTTTCCAAAGCTGATTTTGGTATAGACCACCAAAAACGTGTACACACACGCATACACACACACAGTGTCCTGCCCCTTTCAATGTGAAAGGTAACATACTGTACATACCGTACACACCTTTTTTCACTCAAAATATCTTGACGATTGGTCTGTTTGCTTTATAAACCATTTTGCTTCTTTTTCATTTACTGTGTAGTCTATTATATCAGAGTATCATCTCTCTTTTTTGACAGTGAAAGGATCTTAGATAAACATATCTACTATGTTGTCATTATGTTATCTATTAAATATGCCTATATTTCTTGCTGGGTTTTAGTAGTTCTTTGATAAGATGAAGACTACATTTTTGATAAGATAAAGAGAATTTTTGCTAAGATCTCTTCTCCTTTACCCAGAAAAAAGTGGATTTTTCATATATGAAATTTAAAATGAGTTTATCTGTGGCACTAAGTTAAAAATTATTATTGCTTTTCTGAAATGTTAAGAATTTATGATTGGCTAGTCACTGATGCTTATTGTGGTAATCTTTATTTGCATTAAAACTTTTTATAGCCTCTTTTGAGGCAGCAACTCTTTTGGGATGCCTTTTTTCCCCTTCTTTGTTAACCTGAATGCAAATTTATTTCTTTTTGAATTTTAAACTTCAGCAGCCAAAACTTATTATATATGTTCTTAATTATATGTCAATAATTATGTTCTTTATTATCTTGTTTTGGAGAATCATCACAAATTTATGTGTAATTTCAGAATAATGTCCTTATTATAATCCATTTCACTTATTAAATGCTACTGTATATGAATGTTAAAAAGCCAAAAGATATCTGTATTATGTTTGATTTTGGTGAATTACTGAATAAGTTCTTTTAACTGTAGAAGTAAAAAATGGTAAAAATTGAAGCATTTTGCATTTGTCTCCTGACATTTAGTAAAAGACATGTCTTTATTTTCAAGAGGAAAGATTGGTATGTCACCAGTAATCCCACCAAGAACATACCAATCTGTATCACGAAAAGGGCCTATTTGGGGATGAGGGCATTTTTTTTCTCCTTATAGTCATTATTTTATTTGACTTATGCCAATAGTGTTTTTTAACTCACAAATCATTGAGATACATTAACCTTTAACACTAGGTTAAATATGGCTTACATCTAGGAATATAGTTGTTTACTGTTTTTTACATAGCTTTTTTTAGTTGTACCAACTATCTTTGGCTTCAGATAGTTATTGCTTTAATGACAGTAGTAAACTAGGATACATTGTAGAAATGGGAAATCTGAGAGTCACAATTTTGTTGTTTATTCATTAGAAGCACTTCCTCTGCCTTATGAAGCTTTTCAATGGTAAAGTATAAGAAATTGATATTTTTCTGAGTAATTTAAAGCTTTATTTTCATAATACATATTGGCTGTTCTTAATCTGTGTGTAAAAGGAGAAATCATGGATGACTCAATCTTTTTTTTTTTTGCCTTTAGCAGCTGGGTGGATGATAAGATGTGGAGGCCTCAGGAAGTAATACTGTCAGAGTCTAGGCTTCTTTACTGTCATCTCAGGCCCAGATATTTCTGGTTGCTCCGATTTTGTCTTTCATGCAGATACTGCTTAGGTGATTCATGAGTGTCACTTAGTGGGTAGACGCCAGTTATTGGGGATGTAAAAAGGATTAAGATGTCCTTTAAGAGTTCAGTTAAGGGAGAGACAAACATGTCAACTTGTGGGATATTAAAATAAACACATGAATGAGGTGATTCAGGAGCAACCAGGTCCAGAGTGCCTGTAGCGGCTAGGCCTGAGTTTCCTACACTCACGCAAACACTGGTTATTTTGGTCTTTTCATCTTTGCCAGATTTGATGATATCTCAGTGTTTAATATGCTTTTCAGGTCCTTTGCTCATTTTTCTTTTGGTTTGTCTGTGATTAGTAGATTTGTGAGAGGTCTGTTAAATATGAAGCATATTAAACTCTTTGTCACCTTGTTGCAAATACTTTTGTTTCATATTTTGCTTTTTTAAAAAATGTTCAGTAAATGTAAAGTTAAAAGGACTTTAAAAATATGTCTAAGGAATACTAGTAGAATTAGTTTTGTAGGAAGCAGAGTTGTGTGCTGCTGAAGGTTTAGGCTCTGGAGTCAGACTGGCCTTGCTGGACAATGGCATCTTTTCAAGTTTTTGTGAAACTAAAATGAGAGCAGGGTGGGGGGGTTGGAGGGGGTGGGTACACATTTTTGAATTGCTATAAATAGAATATAATGTCATTTTACTGGGGGAATAATGCTGCTATTGGCCCACAAGTCTTATGTGGAAATTTAGTATTTTTCTTCTATTATCGGCTAGTTTTTCTGTTGCTTTATATTATAATTAAGCTTCAAGCCTGACTTGAGATTTCAGTAACTTTAGGTACTGGTCTCTGCATACACCCTTATCTTTTCACCTTTTTCACTTAAATTTCAGTTTAAAAAATTTAATATATATTGAACTTGACTAAATTTCCTTTGGTTGGAATTGTACCACCCCCATCTATTTATTATGCTCATGAACTTGGACAAACTCCATGAAATTTAAGGGAAAAGCCTGGTGTGCTGCAGTCCATTGGGTCGAAAAGAGTCGGCTACGACTTGGCGCCCGAACAGTAACATGTATTTGTTACTTGTGCCCGTGTCTCCTACATTGGCAGGAGGATTCTTCACCAGTGAGCCACCAAGAAAGCCTTTGAATTCAGTTTTGAGATGATGCTAGTGGTAAGGCTCTGGTGTCCTCTGGGTGGGCTAGGGCAAACCTAGCTTCAGTGATGAGAGAAGTGTCACATGGAGTTTCCTCAGTATCTCCATTGACTTGAACTGCAGGCTCCTGTGGCCTTTGTACCTAATTGTGTCTTGAGGCTTATCCTTAGGGGACTTAGTTGGAGAATTCAATGGATTTCTCCCAGTGGCTGAGAAATAGCAGACACTCACTATCTTCATGGGGATCCATAGGATCCACAGTATGAGATCTGTGTTCCTACTCCCACTTGCCACTCTGAAAGTTAAGAGTGTGATGTTAGGAGAATTTTCTTCCACAGTACATATATTTTTATCCACCTTTGCTTTTAAAGTTTATTGAGATATAAGATTCACACACTGTAACATTCACCCAGTGTAGAACCCAGTGGGTTTTAGTTATGTGACTGTTTCCGTGATCTAATTCCAGCATATTTTCATAACCCCGGTAAATCCTGTACCAATGAACAGGCCCTCCCAACTGCGTTTTCCCTCCGCCCCTGGCAACCACTGATCTCTTTCCCGTCCCTGTGGGTTTGTCTGTTCAGGATATTTCATGTACATGGAATCATAAAGTGTATACCTTTCTTTTCTGTTTGGTTTCTTTCACTTAGTGTAATGTTTTTCAGATTCATCTGAGTTGTAGTATGTATCTGTATTTTATTTCTCTTTATTAATAAATTCTGCTGTATGGATCTATCACATTTTGTTTATCCATTCATCAATGGATAGATAAATTTGAGTCATTTCCACTTTTGGACAATTATAAGTAATGTTGTTACAAGCATTCCTGTACAAGTTTCTGTGTGGACATATGTTTACAGTTTTCTTGGGTGTATACATAGAAGTAGAATTGCTAAGTCATATGGTAGCTCTATCTTTAGCATTTAAGGCATCTTCCGGCTTTTCTAAGCAGATTCATCATTTTACATTCCTGCTAGCAATGTATGAGTGTTCAGTTTGTCCACATCCTCACCAAGCCATACATGTTTATTTATTATTGTAAATCTGTTTTTTTTAATTTATTTTAAAAAAAATTAATTAGTTTAATTGGAGGCTAATTAGTTTACAGTATTGTGGTGGTTTTTGCCATACATCGACATGAATCAGCCACAGGTGCTCATGTGTCCTCTGCATCCTCAACACCCCTTCCACTTCCCTTCCCACCCTGTCCCTCTGAGTTGTCCCAGAACCCTGGCTTTGAGTGCCCTGTTTCATGCTTCAAACTTGCACTGGTCATCTATTTTACTTATGGTAATATACATATTTCAGTTCTATTCTCTCAAATCATCCCACCTGCGCCTTCTCCCACCGAGTCTAAAAACCTGTGTCTCTTTTGCTGTCTTGCATATAGGGTTGTCATTACTGTCTCTCTAAATTACATATATGTGCTTTAATAAGCTGTATTAAATATATACAGTATTAAGTATATATTTAATATACTGTGTTTCTCTTTCTGACTTACTTCATTCTGTGTAATAGGCTACAGTTTAATCCACCTCATTAGAACTGACTCAAATGCATTCTTTTTTATAGCTGAGTAATATTCCATTGTGTATATGTACCACAACTTCTTTATCCATTTGTTTGCAGATGGACGTTGTCCATCTGTTTTATTTTGCCATCCTAGTGGGTGTGAAGTGGTTTCTCTTTGTAGTTTTGATTTGCACTTCCTTAGTGGCTGATAATGTTGAGCATCATTTTATATACTTATTGGTCATTTGCGTATTTTCTTTGGTGAAATGTCTACTCTGGTCCTTTGCCCATTTTAATATTGAGTTATTTATCTTTATTACCGAGTTCCAAGAGTTCTTTGTGATTTTGGGTACAAGTCCCTTAGCAGATATGTGATTTGCAAATATTTGCTCCCTTTTTCTGAGTTGTCTTTTCATATTCTTGATGGTACCATTTGCAGCACCATTTCCCTTTGCTTTTAAGCTTTTGTGTCAAAGCATCTACCTTTTGTTTCTATCTGTTGGCAGAATTTAACAGTGGTCCTAAAGACCTCTTCATCCATCAGAATTAGATTTACTTGAAAGAGCATGCTACGTTACAGAGAAGTGGATGGGCCCCTTCTTAGGCTGAATTATTTCAGTATGGGTACTCTGTATCTCCTCACTTCAGTATTCTTATTGTCTTCTTTATCTTTAGATATCCCTCCCTCCTTTCTTTTTTGCATCTTATAGATTAGGTGCTTCCCTCCACACTGGAACTTTCTGTTTTGAAATTAGCAATCAAGCTGACAGATTCTTCTAGAAGATCCTTTGTCATTTCTGTGTTAGATAAAGAGAACAGCAGGCTACCTGACTGAGCCGCACCAGTTTCGTTCTTTATACGCCCATCTGCATTACCACCAGCTTGCCTGCCAGTCATGCTGAAATGTGTTTTCTGCTCCTTCCTTGGAGCTTTTGTGAGAAGTGAGGGGATGGGTGGTCTTGTGAAAAAACCACCAGACAGTCAGGTCTCTGTGAATTCTTAAATAACTACCAGATGTTTGTATGTACATTGTATCAGCAGATATGAAGCAGGGACTTACGGTTTCCATTTACAGATGAGGAAATAGATCCAAAGAAGTTGTGATTTTGGGCAGTGGCGGGATAATTTTTTTAACATATATTTACTGATACCTGCTATTTACTTACACTGTTCCAGACACTGGAGATTAAGCAGTGTACAAAGCAGAGTCATGGACCGTCCATTCCAATCTTACAAGTCATAAATGGCAGGATTTAAATTCAGATAGGCCTGACTTACAAAATTATTTCTTTCTCTGTATCACTGTGTCCTTGGTTTTGGATTCTGCCATTTGTGATTAGCTGCATGGTTCTGTGCAAGTGATTTATTTTTATTTATTTATTTATTTATTTATTTATTTATTTCCCATTTATTTTTATTAGTTGGAGGCTAAGTACTTTACATCATTGCAGTGGTTTTTGTCATACATTGAAATGAATTAGCCATGGATTTACATGTATTCCCCATCCCGGTCCCCCCTCCCACCTCCCTCTCCACCCGATCCCTCTGGGTCTTCCCAGTGCACCAGGCCCGAGCACTTGTCTCATGCACCCAACCTGGGCTGGTGATCTGTTTCACCCTAGATAATGTACATGTTTCGATGCTGTTCTCTTGAAACATCCCACCCTCGCCTTCTCCCAGAGTCCACAAGTCTGTTCTATACATCTGAGTCTCTTTTTCTGTTTTGCATATAGGGTTATCGTTACCATCTTTCTAAATTCCATATATATGTGTTAGTATACTGTAATGGTCTTTATCTTTCTGGCTTACTTCGCTCTGTATAATGGGCTCCAGTTTCATCCATCTCATTAGAACTGATTCAAATGAATTCTTTTTAATGGCTGAGTAATATTCCATGGTGTATATGTACCACAGCTTCCTCATCCATTCGTCTGTGCAAGTGATTTAAACTCTTAAGTTTCTGTCTTTTTTTCGTGTGTTAAATGGACCCTTGACTTACAGGGTTGCCTCATGGGATAAAATGGCCTAATAAATGTGAATTTTTAAAAGCTATATTAATATAATACTGCCTTTGCTGTAATTGTCTTGCTAGCATTTGAATGTGTTTATTGGTGGCCATGCAGTTGTGTTTTTAAATTTATTTTTAATTGAAAGATAATTTCTTTACAGTATTGTGTTGACTTCTGCCATACATCAGTGTGAATCAGCCATAAGTATCCATATGTCCCCTCCCTCTTGAACCTCCCTCCTACCTCCCACCCCATCCCACCCCTTTAGGTTATAGAGAGTCATGTAGTTTTATTGTTTTAGTTTTGTTTGTTGGCACATGCTAGTAGTGATGTGAGGCTACAGTAGGCGCCTGGGACACTGTAACTCGAAATCAAATTTCCGTTACAACTCTGAAAGGAAACCCCACAGTTAAGAATTTCAGTGTCTTAGAAGACATAGTTGTTTGTTTTTGAAGACAGTCATCCCACATTTTAATGTTATCTTCTAAAAATACTACACAAGCAGATTTAAAATGCTATACAAGCAGATTTCAAGACATCCAAGTTTCTACTAACTTTATCAACTTTTTTTTTTAACCACCTTGATGAAAGGTTGGGAGGATGGTGAGCTAGAGCTCAAATTCTTGCATGATAAACCCATCTTTTCTACCTAAACCCTAGAACTAGAGAATTAAATTAGGAAAAAGGAGGTAGAAATCACACAACAAATAACCATTTTGGACTGTTGAGTCATCGTTCAGTGTAAAGAAAGAACTATAGAGTTTGAAAGAATTTTTTAAAATGAGTCAGAATTATAATTTTATATTTGGTAATTTTTTTCAGTTAAAGTAGGCTTTGGGCAGCTTGTTTTCAGATATTTTACGAGCACAGTCAAGATGTTCTGGGAGCTGAAAGATTCATAGGAAATGTGAAGCAACAGATGTGAGAAGGTACTTCTAAAAGTAGATATACTGACAGCAGCAAGAAATGGCACCTTATAACAAAGGAGGAGATGGACTAAACATTAACTCCAAAACATGCTGACCTGGCTCAGTATATACTTTGGTAAAGTTTGAAGACATTGCAGAATGGCAGTGTGCTAGATGCTTTCATTTTAATTCTCATGATATTGATGGGTGACTCAGAACCTTTGAAAGATTATTTTCATGTTGGTATTTACCTAAAGGAGTTGAAAATTTATGTCTACATAGAACCTGCACATAATTGTCTTTAGCAGCTTTGTTAATAATTGCCAAAAGTTGAAAGCACCAAAATATCCTTTAGTCAGTGAATGGGTAAATAAATGGCAGCACATCCAGACAATGGAATATTAATTCAGTGCTAGAAAGAAATGAGCCTTCGAGTTTGAAAAGACATGAATGAACCTTAAATGCAAATTACTAAGTGAAGCCAATCTGAAAAGGATACATATGGTAGGATTCCAACAATATGACTTTCTAGAAAAGGTAAAATGTGAAAAAGATAGTGGTTGCCAGGAGTTGAGAAGGGTGAAAGGGAGATGAATAGGTTGAACTTGGAGGATGTTTGAGGCAGTAAAAATAATCGGTGGTGCTATAATAATGGACATATTTGTCCAAACCCGTAGACTGTATGGCACCAAGCGTGAAACTTCGTAACTCTGAACTTCGGGTGATAATGATGGGCAGTGTAGGTGCATTGATTATAGCAAGTGTTACTTCTCTGGTGTGGGGTGCTGAAAGAGGAGGAGGTTGTTCATGGGTTGGGGCAAGTAGTATATGGGAGCTTTTTGTGTCTTCCTTTCAGTTTTGCTGTGAATCTAAAACTGCTCTAAAAAAACATGGTCTTTAAATTTTAAAAAGTTATGCTCTGAGTTTTAAGACTGAACTTTCTCATTTTTTAAAAATTTGTTTTTTTTCCCTATAAAAATTCACACGTAGCAGAGAAAAGTAAAAGGTGAAGGCCTGGAGTACATTTCCCAAGTGCTCCTTTCAGGGGTAACCACAGTCAAAAATATAGTGCACAGTTTTTTGGGGGTTTTTTGTATGCAACACTAAATTAAAAAAAAAAAAATAACTTTTTCGGTTAGTAATGGTTTGGATAACTTCTTATATTAGAAAACCATGCACATCGTTTCTAACTGATTTTTGCATAAACTAGCTAAACTGTTTAAAAAGCTTAATTGGAATATTGCTTTTTCTGAGGGTGGAGAAAGTTATTTTGTTTGTTAAACCTTGTGTGAATTTGCTCTTTGAAAATAATGACCTGCATTTTCTTTCACATAATCTGTGATCTATGACTTAATGACAGACCTTTGCTCCAGTGTAGGTTAAATCAGTACAAAAGCAGAATTGGATTTGCACCAAAGGGTTTCCCCTGTAACTAGATTTTCCAAATACTATCCCCATACTATTTAAATTTAACATTTTGAAATGTTCTCTAATTAAGCATAAGAGACTATAGTTTAGTATTGTTTTTAGAACTGCCTTGCAAAATGAAAATTTTGAAATTCCTTTTAATCTTACAAACTGATATCAATTTTGGCATGAAATAGGGACCAACCACCTAGCTCCTTGAACGCTTATCTATTCAACTATCAAGGTGTATTCCCTCTGGCTTTCTATGTTGCATTGGTGGGTTGCTTCAAACACTTTAGTCTAATGAAGTAAGAGAAAATTAGCACATAAACCTAAAATATAGAGAGTAGGTACTTATTATATATTAGAATTGGAAATGAGAAAATGAACTTTTTATCTTTGAGCTCTTTTTTGTACTGCTAACCTAAATGCTATTAGTGAATCATAATTAATTAAAATACATTAATATTAGGACAAAGGGAAATACTAAATATATTGAGGTGATAAGAGGAACATAAAAGGTGTAAGTAAGGAACAATATAGTTATTTTGATTTAAACAATATGTGCTCGGATATCAGTGACTGGATCCAGATGATATTAATCCAAGGAGAAGTTTTCGGAAAAGGGTTGTTTGACTAGAAATTTGAAGACAGAGAAAAATAAAAATTAGCAGAAAAGATTGAGGGGGAAGGCTTCTTATTTAGGTGCTAAGATAGAGTGTATAACTTTTTCCGGGCACACCATGCAGCATTCGAAACTGCCCTGACCAGGGATAGAACCCATACCCCCTGCAGTGGAAGTGCAGTCTTAATCACTGGACCACCACGGAAGTCCATAGTATATAAATTTTAACAACGTATATCAGTTGAATTGATTATAGTTCTTTCAGATAAAGGCTTTCTATTGGTCAGCTTACTCTGCTACCCTTTTAAGGTCAAAGTTCCTGATTCTTAGGCAATCAGAGTCCTAAGGATAATCCCCAAATTGATGTTTCAGTCTTTAATTGCTGATGACCCTAGTATGTTGATGATATAATTATTAATAGGGGAAAAAAGACTATTTCGGACAGCTGTTCTTTCTTTGGAATTCTTTAGGTGTATATTATTGTATATACCAGAGACCCAGACTTACAGCCTGACTGCTGTATTGTTGCAGTTAATATTTAGAATTCTTATTTACTTCTATAATAATGTAAATTGAGAGGCCATCCTG
This sequence comes from Odocoileus virginianus, assembly GCF_023699985.2. Taxonomy (NCBI): domain Eukaryota; kingdom Metazoa; phylum Chordata; class Mammalia; order Artiodactyla; family Cervidae; genus Odocoileus; species Odocoileus virginianus. The sequence continues at coordinate 30,328,416 of NC_069689.1, forward strand.
GGAAATACTTTTTATACCCTAAAAGTCCCTATTAAGTAGTCACAAAGATAAATGAATTTGTTTTTCTAAACATGTTTAATTCAAGTAACGTATAAAACTTCTGTTGTAAATTTTCTGTATGGACTCAACTGCCTGATGTTTAACAAAATAGTTCAGTTAAGTTTGGGCTGATCATGCACACGTATTCATTTTCTTCAGTGTTCTAAGGACCTTCCCATTTGCATTGGCCATTAGGAGAATCTGTCTAATGCCTCTCAAAAGTCTTTGGTAAATATTGGAGGCGGGTAGTTGGTGCGTGTGTGCTTGCTAAGTCACTTCAGTTGTGTCCAACTCTTTATGACCCTATGAACCTGCCAGGTTCCTCTGTCTATGGGATTCTCCAAGTAAAAATACTGGAGTGGGCTGCCATGCCCTTCTCCAAGGGTGGTTGGTATCTGTGGCAGTTTCTTTATTAATCCCTTGTGCTAATGCAAAGTCTAAGAGTCAGCTGAGTCTCCACCAGGACTTATGATCTTTATCAAGGGAATCTTACTTATAGTAAGACAGGTGATAAAAATGGGAGATGGCAAGTAAATTGAGGTCACCTCTTTTCTTATATAAAAGGAAATCAGTGTTTATTTCACTTCATGTCTTGTTTAATCGATTAGCAGCAGGATGTCAGTAGAATAGTAGTAGTCCTGAAGTTCTTAGTTCACTGTGGTCAGAGAATCTTGGAGACGAATCTCACAAAAGAGAGGAGGTTATAGCTACTTCTGCCCTGAAATCTGTTAGGAATAAAAGGGAAGTCCATTTCTATGTGGCTGTTACACAGGCTCAGGTCTGGGAAATCAGAGGCCTTCTGAGTAAAATCTCTCTCCTACATCATCTTCTGCTTCCTGTATGGTCTGTTCTATTTGGCCAATATAAGATCACAGTGGTTCCAAGTTATCTGTCTTTCTTAGACCAATTCAGAGATTATCCAAAAATAAAAGAACCTAGAGAAATGGCATAAGCTCAAATAATTTCCAGTGAATGGAAAAGGGGTGATAAAAGTACAAAAAAAAGTCTACTCATCACTAAATGCTAGGCAAGGTCCTTTGTTTAACTTAAAAACATATGCCAAGAGAGTAATTCTGAGCAGATATTGGGACACCTTTTTTAAAAATAAAGAGCCAGATAGGAAATAGATAGACTTCGATGTCCATATGGTCTCCAACACAGCCAGCCAACCCTGCTGTGATAGTGCAAAAGCAGCCATAGATAATATATACGTGAGCATGGCTCTGTTCTAGTAATTATTTATGGACACTGAAATTTGAATTTCATATTAGTTTCATGTGTCACAAAGTATTCTTATTTTTATTTTAAGCCATTTTAAAATGTAAAAACCATTCTTGGCTCATAAACCACACAAAACAGGCAGTGAGTTGAATCTGGCCCTTTGACCATAGTGTGCTGACTGCTGGTATAGAGGAAACATTACTTATTGCTTTAAAAAGGGTTACAGAATAAAGTTTCCAGAGATCCTCTTTTAATCTGGAACCTTAGAGTACAGCATAAAGAGGTGGCTTTGTGGGGGGGATGGGGGGGAGCTTTTGGAACCAACCTGAGTTACTAGTGCTGGGAATCTTCTTTGCTCATCTGTAAAACAGTGTCTCCATTCGTATAGAGGTTGTATTTGGTTAGCTTTTGCTGCATAGCAAGCCATCCCCAAAACTTAGTGGCATAAATCAATAAACATTCTCATGTTTCCTAGTTGACTGGAATGTTATTATCTGGAGCTAAATTGTCTAAATTGCTTACTCTGGCCTTACCTGTCTGGGGCCTCAGCCCGGGGTGGGTATTTTCTTGTGGCCTCTTATCAGGAGGCTAATCCAAACTTGTTCCCGGGGTAGGAATAGAGTTCCCAGCAGCAAGAGAAGGCAGTGTGCAAGCACATATCAAGCCTCAGCTTGCTCCGTGTTTGCTAGTGTCATAGACCAAAGCAAGTCACATGAGCAAATCAAGAGTTAACGTGGGAGGGGACCAAGGCTGTGGGGGCCGTAACTGCAATAGTCCGTCACGTGGTTAATAGTTTTTGGCGCCCAGCAGAGTGCCTGGCTCATAAAGCACTCAGTGATGGTAGGTCCTTCCTGTTCTTGTCAGAGATAAGCACTGCCAGCTGCGATGACTCACCTTTTCTTGTAGCCAGTCACTGATCTTCTTACATCATAGTCACTGTTCTTCAGAGGTCACTGTATGACATTTTAGGAGATGATGGCAATGCCAGTAAGCTTTTGAGCGCTTACTATATGCCAGGCAGTGTTCTAAACTTTTAACTTAGACTATCTTATTTAATTCCCACAGCAGCCACATGTGATAGGTGCCCATTTGCTCATTTTATGGTTGAGGAGTTCATGCACAGAGGTTAACTAACTGAAACTTGCCTACGGTCACAAGCCATGATGTTATCAAGCGCAGACAGTTCTCTGTAGGAATGAATGTGAAAAAAATACTAAACGAGAGCCCTTAAGCAGGGTTGAAAGATTATAAATTGAATGTACTTATTGATTACTATTTACTTTTCATTTTACTTGAGCATTTTATAATTCTGTCAAAGTGTGGAAGCAGCATAGGATTGTATATGATGTGGTTAGCTTAAGCTTTTTATCATTTACTCTTAAGACTGATCCATATTGTTGAATGTCTGAAAATTAACTGTTTTATGATTGTTGATTCAAAACGAAAAAACCTCCTGCATTTAAACAGGTTCTTCTGTTTTATTTTTAACCATTGTACTTATCAAGGTGCCTTAATGATTTTACTTCTGCATTCTGGCTATATAAGCTTTCTTCTTTTCAAATATTTTGCTTGCAGATGAAAGAAGGCTGTTGAGTGGCAACAAAAGGTGAAAGTAACTGCAAACATGGGGAAAAATAGAATTTTTATTTATGTATTGTTTTTCTGTCTTTTGGCACAATTTCAAGGGATGAAAAATACAACAGTTTATGACTTTTCCTTAGTGGTGATAGGGAATATTCTGATTTAGTATTATACAAAGCCAAATTTTTTGTAATTCATTTATTGAACATTGCGTGCTCAGTGCTGTTGTAGGTATTGGAAAGAGGGTAGTGAGTAAGACAAGGACTAGTGACTTACATTCAAGTACAAGAGAGAGAAACACAAATCAGGATAATTTCAGATACTGATGAGTGCTGTAAAGAAAATAAAACTTGATGGAATAATTTTGAGTCATTTTTTGTTTTAGTCACTTAAATTCAATTATCTGAAAATCACTGTGTTAGATGCAAGTGATTAATCAAGTGTCAGAAAAGCGTTAGTACTTATTGTTCTCTTAGCATTATATAGCCTGTTGGTAGTAGGAATAGAATTTTTAGGGCAAAGATAAGCAAAATACATATGAGTGACTAATGAAGGATTGAATAAGATAAATGCATTAAGAGGACATAGAGGGAAGGAGTAAGTACTAGGGATATAATGTACAACATGATGACTATGGTTAACACTGCTCTATGATATACAGGAAAGCTGTTAAAAGTAAATCCAAAAATTCTCATCACAAGAAGAATTTTCTTTTTTTTTTACTTATGAAACGCTGGGTGTTAAATGAGATGCTGAATGTTAGCTGAACCTATTGTGGTAATCATTTCACTATATATGTGAATCAAACCAGCATGTTATATGCTTTAAGCTTATATGGTGGTACATGTCAATCCAGTTCAATTCATTCACTCAGTTGTGTCCAACTCTTTGCAACCCCATGAACTGCAGCATACCAAGCCTCCCTGTCCATCGCCAACTCATGGAGTTCACGCAAACTCATGTCCATTGAGTCGGTGATGCCATCCAACCATCTCATCCTCTGTCATCCCCTTCTCCTCCTGCCTTCAATCTTTCCCAGCATCAGGGTCTTTTCAGAGAGTCAGTTCTTCGCATCAGGTGGCCAAAGCATTGGAGTTTCAGCTTCAGCATCAGTCCTTCCAATGGACACCCAGGACTGATCTCCTTTAGGATGGACTGGGTGGATTTCCTTGCAGTCCAAGGGACTCTGAAGAGTCTTCTCCAACACCACGTTTCAAAAGCATCAATTCTTCGGCGCTCAGCTGTCTTTATAGTCCAACTCTCACATCCATACATGACTACTGGAAAAACCATAGCTTTGACTAGATAGACCTTTGTTGGCAAAGTAATGTCTCTGCTTTTCAATATGCTATCTAGGTTGGTTGCACCTTTTGTTCCAAGGAGCAAGCGTCTTTTAATTTCATGGCTGCAGTCACCATCTGCAGTGATTTTGGAGCCCCCAAAAATAAAGTCAGCCACTGTTTCCACTGTTTCCCCATCTATTTGCCATGAAGTGATGGGACCAGATGCCATGATCTTAGTTTTCTGAATGTTGAGTTTTGAGCCAACTTTTTCACTCTCCGCTTTCACTTTCATCAAGAGGCTGTTTAGTTCTTCATTTTCTACCATAAGGGTGGTGTCATCTGCATATCTGAAGTTATTGATATTTCTCCTGGCAATCTTGATTCCAGCTTGTCCTTCATCCAGCCCAGCATTTCTCATGATGTACTCTGCATATAAGTTAAATAAGCAGGGTGACAATATGCAGCCTTGACGTACTCCCTTCCCCATTTGGAACCAGTCTGTTGTTCCATGTCCAGTTCTAACTGTTGCTTCCTGACCTGCATCCACATTTCTCAAGAGGCAGGTCAGGTGGTCTGGTATTCCCATCTCTTTAAGAATTTTCCAGAGTTTGATGTGATCCACACAGTCAAAGGCTTTGGCATAGTCAATAAACAGAAATAGATGTTTTTCTGGAACTCTCTTGCTTTTTCGATGATCCAACGGATGTTGGCAGTTTGATCTCTGGTTCCTCTGGCTTTTCTAAATCCAGCTTGAACATCTGGAAGTTTATGGTTCGCATACTGTTGAAGCCTGGCTTGGGGAATTTTGAGCATTACTTTACTAGTGTGTGAGGTGAGTGCGATTGTGTGGTAGTTTGAGCATTCTTTGGCATTGCCTTTCTTTGGGATTGGAAGGAAAACTGAACTTTTCCAGTCCTATGTCCAATGCTGAGTTTTCCAAATTTGCTGGCATGTTGAGTGCAGCACTTTCACAGCATCATCTTTTAGGATTTGAAATAGCTCAACTGGAATTCTGTTACCTGCACTAACTTTATTGGTAGTGATGCTTCCTTCCTAAGGCCCACTTGACTTCACATTCCAAATAAAAGGTACTGTAATGTCAAATTAATTTAGTACTTCATTAATAATTTCCTGTGATTAGCACTAGATGGGCTGATGTTTACCTTTTATCTTTATAAAGATGTGTTTGTATTTTTCTTTATCTACTTCTTAGTGATTCAGCATGTTGATTTCATTGTTATCATATTAAAAATGCTTATTGACCATAAGGATAACAAAAAGTATTCAGATTATTTTGTTTGAGCGTCTAGCTCAAAGAATCTGAGAATGCAGGGAGTAAAAGTATAATTTTGTCATCTTAGTTTGTTATATAAAAATCTCTTTGCAAATTCTTGTAATTTTTTATACACTGTATTTTTATAGACAGAAGTCATCTGATTTTGATTGATTTGGCTATCTCAAGTTGTAAGAACACCAATATATTGAACTTCTTTCTATGAAAAACAGGGATTTTAAGATGAATTGTTGTAATGTTGAAATGAAAACAAATTCTATTCTTTTACGTTAAAGAATAAAATGAATAACTTACATTCAGATAGGACTTTATGCTAAGTAGTAAACTAATTAATTTTAATTAAGGTACATTGGGCTTCCCTTGTGGCTCAGCTGGTAAAGAATCCACCTGCAATGCGGGAGACCTGGGTTCAATCCCTGGGTTGGGAAGATCCTCTGGAGAAGGAAAAGGCTATCCACTCCAGTATTCAGGCCTGGAGAATTCCATGAACTGTATAGTCCATGGGGTCGCAAAGAGTCAGACACGACTGAGAGACTTTCACTTTCAAGGTACCTTACTTTCTTCTGATAAAATTTATCCTTTTTAGTGTATAGTTCTGACTTTTGATGCATAGTTGTGTAATCCATCCCAGTAAGATATAAAACATTTTTACTATTTCTTTGTGCCTCTTGTTACTGACCGCATGGATCTTAGTTCCCCTGACCGTGGATCGAACCCCTGCCCCCTGCACTGGTATTTGTGCCTCTTTGTAGTCAGCCTTTACTTCCATCTTCTAGACTCAGGCAACCAGCGATCTCTTTTCTGTCCTCATAATTTTACGCCTTCCAGACTATGAATGTAAATGGAATTTGGGGTCTATCTCTGAACTCCCTTCTATTGAACTGTATGGCTGTCCTGCCAAAACTACAGGGTCATTCTTTATTGTAGCTTTTTAGTGATACATATATATTTCTTCCATCTTTTACTGATTTTTCCCCTATGATGTGGAATGAATGCTTTTAATTGGAGTTAATATTTTCCTAATGTTTATCATTTGCATTTTTAAACTAAACTTTCTATTTTGATATAACTGTTGAATCACATGATGTTGTAAAATAATTCAGAATAATACAGAATTTCCCCCACTGGTGCAGTATCACAACCAGGATATTGACATTACTATATCATGGTACAGAATATTTCTGTCGCTGTAAGGATCTCTCATATTGCTCTTTTATGCCATACCCACAAATCAGAGGTTGTTAAACTTATTTTCCTACTTCAGACTTTGTTTTCTGGAACAAATCTGACTTGAAAAATCTGTATTGCCAATGACAAGGTAACTTTCCAGTTTGAAAATCTTAACTCAGCTTTTTTGGCTGAATTGAAGAATACAGTACTCTGACTCAAAATAAATTTAACATATGTCAAGTTATAAACTGATTATTGTTTAATAAATAGAATACCTGATGGATTGCTCATATCACTTTTCCTTATCAGCTGGTATTTGACTTGTGTGCCTATAACAGGACAAATATTAGTGCATTAACAAAATAGAATTTCCGTCTCACATAGAACCAGGTGCAGAAGCTGTAGTGTGAAGGCAGGTCCACAAAGTTGTCAGGAACCCAGGCTTTTTCCTGCGTCCTGCTCTTTCATCCCAAGGTTGTGACGTTGTTTTCTTTGTTCAGGATGGCAGTAAGATAGAGGAAAGGCACGAAGGCCTGCTACTCTTCCGTGCCTATCCATCCCTCACACTGAGGCCAAGTTAAGTGCTCTAAAGTACTACTATCATTTTGAAACTGACGTGACTTGCTGCTGAGTCTGTCATGGCTTTTCATTATGTTTAATGTTTTGTTTTTTCTGATCTGCATATGTTGGTCTTTCCTCCTCACAAGGTTATCATTTTTGTTGGCATCAGCATAAAGCTGAGCCCACAAACACCTTGAATACCTATTAACTTGAATACACTAGTTGGAATTTTGTATAAAGTATTTTGGTGAGACTTTCATTAATTTGACTGATACTTCAACCAAGCTTAATCATGTGGCTTTAACATGATAATTTTGAATACTAAAGAGTTTAAACAGTATATTGCTAATATCCAAGTGTTTGAAACTTTAGAGATACATAGGATATAGCCCATATCTTAAATCTAGAATTTTTCTTTCTAGAGATTTTTATTCGCTATATATATCTTTTAGTAAAAGATTTAGTCTTTAGTAAGAATCTAATGATTCTAGTTGTCTTAGGATATTTAGGCTTATAATAAGTCAAATGCCAATTGGAGAAATAATAAGATGTGGTTCTCAGGTCCACAAAGAGTCTCAGAGCAGTTCAGGATGAAACATTCTTTGAGCTGCTCTGATCAATTTGTCTAAAAAGTGAGAGATTACAAACAAAGCAACCTTTCCTGACCTGTCTTCCCCACTGACAGGTAATCAACATAATTCACAGTCTTTTTGTTTGAAGCAGCAAACTTGTTGAGTGGTCTAGTTTCCTCCACTTAAAATGAGGTATCACTTAACCTTGAGTTTTTTTAAACTCTAAACTTCAAATTAAGCAGGTTTTACTCTGTTTCTACCTATAAACTTGCAGTAATTATTCAAGCACAACATTTTAAAAATAAATGTTCTTGGCACCTGTATTTCAAGGAAATAAAAGGTAGCACAGGTAAGCAGGTGTGAAGCATGCCATCAGTTCAGCATTTTCCATTTTTAGAGACCCAAACAGAGAAGGGCAATCTTTTATGTCAAGCAGGTCTCCCCAGGTTTCTAGTCATCTTTTCTTTTGCTGTTAATTATTTATCTTCTACCCAAATGCCTTGTAAATGCATGTTTCAATTCTAGAATTTACTTTTATATTAATTAATTTGTGTTTGGGGGTATAAATTGAACTATGTGCATGCATGTGTGCAAAGTTGCTTCCGTCATGTCTGACTCTGTGACCCATGAACTATAGCCCGCCAGGTTCCTCTGCCCTTGGGATTTCCAGGCAACAATACTGGAGTGGTTGCCATGCCCTCCTTCAGGGTATCTTCCCAACCCAGGGATCGAATCTACATTTCTTATGTCTCCTGCATTGGCAGACATGTTCTTTACCACTAGTACCACATGGGAAGCCCCAAATTGAACTATAACTATTATTAAATGACTATTAAAACAAAAACAACTTTTGTGGGGGAAGACATATACCATTCCAGAATATTCTAATAAAAGACTGTTTCCATTTTAGCTGGTCACTATTAGAAATATATGACTAACTTCTGCTATATCCTCATCCTGTGCTTGCTGCTGTTCCACAGACTTGCTTTCATTCTGAAACATGTTTTAAGTTTGAAATGTGTTTTGGAGAGGCTCCAGAAGTGCCTCTTGACTACTTGGGCTTAAAGCTCTGAACTACTCTTGTGTCAACATAGTGTTGTGTTCCCCTTACCTCCAGTAGTAGAGTGGAAGATTAGAAGATATATGGGCTTCAGAGTCACATCATACCATTATTGGTTGTGTGACTATAAGCAAATGATTTAACTTCTCTGACTCTGAATTTCATCTTCTGAAAAATGTGTCCCTTGAGGAGTTGATACGAGGAGAGAACTTTGTATCAATTATGTACTTATCTGGCACACAGGAGCTCTAGTAATAATAAGGGCCATCTTTTGATTGTCATTCTCTGCTGCTGCTGCTAAGTCGCTTCAGTCATGTCTGACTCTGTGTGACCCCATAGATGGCTGCCTACCAGGGTGCCCTGTCCCTGTCATCCTCTACTCTGTCCTCAAATAATGGAGCATGATTTTAGAGTTGCCGTACTCTCCAAGACCCACTGCTGCTGTTGCTGCTAGGTCACGTCAGTCGTGTCCGACTCTGTGCGACCCCATAGACAGCAGCCCACCCGGCTCTGCCGTCCCTGGGATTCTCCAGGCAAGAACACTGGAGTGGGTTGCCATTTCCTTCTCCAGTGCATGAAAGTGAAAAGTGAAAGTGAAGTCGCTCAGTCATGTCTGACTCTGTGCAATCCCACAGATGGCAGCCCACCAGGCTCCTCCGTCCATGGGATTTTCCAGGCAAGAGTACTGGAGTGGGGTGCCATTGCCTTCTCCCCAAGGCCCACTAACTGGGTCTTAATTCATGATGCTTTAACTGTTTTTTAAACCCCAATCTTTTGGGGGTTTAAACTCCCTAGAACTAAGAAATTACAGCAAGTGAATTTGAAAGAGAGTCTCTTTGGAAATCTATTAGAACACTTGACTTGACTTCTTACAGTTAACTGAAGTTTAGACAGGCACCAATGAGAGGCACAGCCTTGATTAGATTAGCAAAACTTGACCTATGGTTTGGGTGTGGTGCGAAGTTATAGTAGCACTGATAGTAACTAGTATAATTTATATATAAAACATTTACTACATTATAAGCAATGTCTCTTGGAAGACTCAGCAGTGGCCACAGGACTGGAAAAGATCAGTATTCATTCCATTCCCAAAGAAAGGCCATGCCAAAGCATGCTCAAACTACCTCACAGTTGCACTCATTTCACACACTAGTAAAGTAATGCTTAAATATCTCCAAGCCAGGCTTCAGCTGTACGTGAACCGTGAACTTCCAGCTGTTCAAGCTGGTTTTAGAAAAGGCAGAGGAACCAGAGATCAAATTGCCAACATCCGCTGGATCATCAAAAAAGCAAGAGAGTTCCAGAAAAATATCATATTTCTGCTTTATTGACAATGCCAAAGCCTTTGACTGTGTGGATCACAATAAACTGTGGAAAATTCTTAAAGAGATGGGAATACCAGACCACCTGACCTGCCTCTTGAGAAACCTGTATGCAGGTCAGGAAGCAACACTTAGAACTGGACATGGAACAACAGACTGGTTCCAAATAGGAAAAGGAGTACATCAAGGCTGTATATTGTCACCCTGCTTATTTAACTTATATACAGAGTACATCATGAGAAACGCTGTGCTGGAGGAATCACAAGCTGGAATCAAGATTGCTGGGAGAAATATCAATAACTTCAGATATGCAGATGACACCCCCCTTATGGCAGAAAGTGAAGAAGAACTAAAGAACCTCTTGATGTAAGTGAAAGAGGAGAGTGAAAATGTTGGCTTAAAGCTCAACATTCAGAAAACTAAGATCATGGCATCTGGTCCCATCACTTCATGGCAAATAGATGGGGAAACAGTAGAAACAGTGGCTGACTTTATTTTTGGGGGTTCCAAAATCACTGCAGATGGTGACTGCAGCCATGAAATTAAAAGACGCTTACTGCTTGGAAGGAAAGTTACGACCAGTATAGACAGCATATTGAAAAGCAGAGACATTACTTTGTCAACAAAGGTCCGTCTAGTCAAGGCTTCGGTTTTTCCAGGAGTCATGTTTGGATGTGAGAGTTGGACTGTAAAGAAAGCTGAGTGCCGAAGAATTGATGCTTTTGAACTGTGGTGTTGGAGAAGACTCTTGAGAGTCCCTTGGACTGCAAGGAGATCCATCCAGTCCATCCTAAAGGAAATCAGTCCTGAATGTTCATTGGAAGGACTGATGCTAAAGCTGAAACTCCAATACTTAGGCCACTTGATGCAAAGAGCTGACTCATTTGAAAAGACCCTGATGCTGGGAATGATTGAGGGCAGGAGGAGAAGGGGACAACAGAGGATGAGATGGTGGATGGCGTCACCTACTCGATGGACATGAGTTTGGGTAAACTCCAGGAGTTGGTGATGGACAGGGAGGCCTGGTGTGCTGCGGTTCATGGGGTCGCAAAGAGTCAGACACAACTGAGCAACTGAACTTAACTGAAGCAACGTCTCTATAAAGCTGTATTGATTTCCTTCTCCCTTATTTCTTTGCTAGGGAATTGTATTTCTGTCTGTTAATTTTCTGTTAGTTTTAAATTAATTAGCTCTTAAATTACTGTAGCTCTGTGGGCCCCACAGGAATCATAGACTGTTCCCTTCAGTGGGCTGTCAGACCATTTAGGCACCACACCAACTGTCCCTGTGCCCAGCATAGATGCATTTGTTTTTTCTCTGATGGCAGCCACTCCTGCCACTTAGGGGCACATACCTGCTGCTGCTGCTGCTGTTAGGTCACTTCAGTCATGTCTGACTCTGTGCGACCCTTTAGACAGCAGCCCACCAGGCTCCGCTGTCCCTGGGATTCTCCAGGCAAGAATAGTGGAGTGGGTTGCCATTGCCTTCTCTGAGGGGCACGTACCTAGACTCTGCCAAATGAAAACCACCTCTTTTTCTAGTTTAAAGAAGCTTGTTGCAGGTTCATGAAAAGCCTCCTTTATCACCTCCTGTTACTCTGAGCTGTATGATCCCTGCATGTCATATCTAGGCCCTTCAAAGTTGGTTCCATTTGATTATTGCTTATTTTTGTGCAGTTCATGTCACTTAAATTACAGAACTTTTTAACCATCAGACTACATAATTTCCTGTAGATGTTCCTCTTTAGAAACACTGGTTTGTTTCTATCAGCCAGTGATGAAAGTTGACCTGCAGTTCTTTTGACACTATTTCCATTGGCTTGGTAGGCTTGGTAATTGGGCCTTCTTCAGCTTTACTGTTGGGACAAAGAAAAAGTTTGGTTTTTTTTCTTAGTTGTTGTAAATAAACATAAACTTTACCATTGTAATCATTTCTAAGTGTATAGCTAAGTGACATTAAATACATTCACAGTGTTGTGTAACCATCACTACTATTTCAAGAACTTTTTCATCATCCCAAACAGAAACTCTGTACCCATTAAGCAATAACTCCCCATTTCTCCCTCCTTTCTGCCCCTGGTAACCTTTATTGTACTTTAAGTCTCTGTGAATTTGCCTACTTAAATAAGTGAAGTCATAAAATATTTGGTTTTTGTTTTTTTTAATATTTGGTTTTTTCAGATAACCAGCCCAGGTTGGATGCATGAGACAAGTGCTCAGGGCTGGTGCACTGGGAAGACCCAGAGGGATGGGATGGAGAGGGAGGCGGGAGTGGGGGTTGGGATGGGGAACACATGTAAATCCATGGCTGATTCATGTCAGTGTATGGCGAAAACCACTAAAAAAAGAAATTGGTGTTTTGTGTTTGGCTTATTTCACTGAGCATAATGTTTCCAAGGTTCATCTGTGTTGTAATGTCAGAATTTTATCCCTTTTTACAGCTGAATACTATTCCATTGTATATGTATATACTGCGTTTTTTAATCTGTTCATTTGTTGATAGATACTTGAGTTGTTTCTGTCTTTTGGCTGTTGTGAATAATGTCACTATGAACATTGGTGTACAAGTATCTGTTGAGTTCCTATTTTCAGTTCTTTGGGGTGTGCTGGGAAGGGGAATTGCTGGGTCATATGATAATTCTCTAATTTTTTAGTAACTGTCATATTGTTTTCCATAGCAGCTGCATCAGTTTACATTCCCACCACTAGTGTATAAGGGTTCCAGTTTCTCTATCCTTCTCAATACTTTCTTTTTTTTAAATAATAGCCATCTTAGTGGGTATGAAATGGTATCTCATTGCAGTTTTGATTTTTCATTTCCTTTATGACTAATGATGCGAGCATTTTTTCATGTGCTTATTGGCCATTTGTATCCTTTTTTGAGAAATGTCTGTTTAGAGCCTTGGCCCATTTTTGAAGTAGTTTGGTTTTTGTTTTATTTTTAGTTTTAAGGTTTCTTTTGTTTTTTTTTTTTTTGTCTGGTTTGTGTATCAGGGTAATGCTGGCCTTAGGAAATAAGTTAAGAACTGTTCTCTCCTTTTCAGTGTTTTGGAAGATTTTGAGAAGACTTGGTATTAATTCTTTAAAAGTTTGGTAGAACCTACCAGTGAAACCATCTGGTCCTGTACATTTCTTTGTTGGGACGTTTTTGATTACTGATTCAGCCCTCCTAATAGTTACAGATCGATTTAGATTTTCTACTTCTTCTTAAGTCAATTTGTATGTTGCTAAGAACATAATCCATTTCATGTAGGTTATCCAGTTTGTTAGCCTACAATTCATGGTATTCTCTTATAATCTTTTCCACCTTATACTTCTGGTTTTAATAATTTGAGTCTTTCCTCAATTCTTATTTAGAAGTAGATTAGTAAGGAGTCATATATGATGCTTGAAATGAATTGAGGGAAGAAGATAAAATGCTTAAGGGTTTTGTATTTACCCACCTAGTCTATATTTTATTGATTCTTAAACTTCAGGGTTCTGTGGAACCAGTTGTTTTCTTCTATTTGTGTATAGTGCAGAATTCCTAGCAGGGAATCCATGGTCTTGATTTCCTCTGCCAACCCACTCCAGTATTCTTCCCTGGGAAATCTCATGGACAGAAGAGCCTGGTGGGCTATAATCTATGGGGTCGCAAAAGAGTCAGACATGATTTAGTGATGAAACAACAACAAATGTCAATACTAGTTTTTGTTGGGGATACTTAAGATGTTCTCCTAAAGGAGAATATAAGCAAGCATATGCTAAAATGTACACTAATGAAAATAAGTTCAGTTATCTTGTAAACTTCAATCAGCTTCCCAAAATGAGTCAGCTCTAAATATACTGATTGTCTTTCTGGAATTGTATGCTTCTGTTTTGACTATAAATACAACACTTTACTTTGAAAATGTAGGCAAAAGGCCAAATTATCAGTGTATAGGATCAAAGGAAAGATAATAAGTAAACTTGAGACTGGGCGAGGTGCAGCAGGAACAAGAGAACGAATTGCCTCTGGAACCCTTGCCGTCTCTCCTCTCTTCTCACTGCACAGTGACCTGTTGCACATGGCAGAAAACATGGCTGCTGGCAGCCCTGGAATTTTACAACATACAGATTCCGTGATGGGAGAGGAGCTGATTTTTACTTTCTTGATTGCAAATATTTAAATCTTGGAAAAGATAGATTGACTCAGCAAAAAAGTACCCACTGGGTAGCAACTGACTCTGGCCAGGGTCTTGTGGAAGCATGTCAGCTCTATTATTAATACAAGTGGAATATGGAGGGAATGAAGTTCCTGGAAGAGGAGGGTTGAGTGAACAGGCAGCTTTAAAAATGCCCACAATGTATCAAAATTTGTTTATGGTATGGGATAACTAAATGAATGATACAGTGAGTAGACTGTCTAATTTTGAGCCACTGTTTCTCAGAGACTAGGAATTGATCCCATTGGTAGGTGTATATGTGTCTCACATATTCTTAGTTAGTTAATACCCTGGATTGCCTGAGACCTGTAGAGGGGCCATAGATAAAATTCCAGAAGTGCTCTCTCTTTTTTTCAGTTAGTGTGTGTTAGCCGCTCAGTTGTGTTCGACTCTTTGCCACCCCATGGACTGCAGCCCGCCAGGCTCCTCTGTCCGTGGGATTTTCCAGACAAGAATACTGGAGTGGGTTGCCATTTCCTTCTCCAGGAGATCTTCCCAACCCAGGAATTGAACCCAGGTCTTCTGCACTGCTGGCAGATTCTTTACTGTCTGCACCACCTATACCTTGCTATTGCTTGTGACTTTTGTTTTTTAGTAACTTAGGATATATTTCACATACTATAAAAGTCACCCATTTAAAGTATATAGTTCAGTGGCTTTTAGTATATTTATAGAATTGTACAACTATCACTACAAACTAATTTTAGAACATTTTTAACACTCTGCAAAGGAAGCCTATACTCAGCAGTCACTGCCAATTATGCTCCTCTTTCACCTTCTCCCTTATTCCCCTTTACCTTCAGGTTCCTTGCAACCACTCATCTACTTTCCCTGTTCTGAATGTTTCATATAAATGGGATCATATATTATATGACCTTTTCAGTCTTGTTTCTTTAATTTACCATAATGTTTTAAAGGTTCATCCATACTATAGCATGTATCAGTATTTCATTCCTATTTTTTGCTGAATAATGTTCAATTGTAGGGCTATACCAAGTTTAAATTACTTATCAATTGAAAATTGGCACAGTAAAAATGAGATTGAGGAATATTTCAGTTGTGGTGAGTGAGTCTGAAATTGCAGCCCATAAAATCCAGATACAGCAGGCAGAGGTAACGGAAGCCAAAGTAGGGTAGAGTTAGTGAGTAGGAAGCTTTCCAGAGATTAGAAATCACAATAAATGTTACTATGAGAAAGGTTATGATCAGAATTTCAGAATTTAAAATATTGAATGCTTTAAAAAAATTCTCATAATACCAATCTGTGTAATGAGATATTATGCAATATTTGATTTTCTAAACTTTAGTGATAAATATAATTGCTAAGAATCTTGATAGACTGACTTTTAAAATAAGTTTGTATTGTTTTAAATTGTAGCTAACCTTTACTTAAATTGGCTGTTTCTTAAATTGATGGCTTTCTTTTGTACTAAATTGATTATATTAATCAGCCATAGTTTCTACAAAATTGCTTTTTACTTGTTCAAAATAGATTGCTCTGAAATGTTTGATTATAAAATATCAAATGATTTATGTTTTTAAATGTCTCATTTCCTTTCAGATTACAGTGCAGGATTTTGGAAGTCCTCCCTCCATCACACCAAAATGGTTTTGCTAATGGACATGTCAGCAGTATAGATGGAGAGACTATTATCATCAGTGATAGTGATGATTCAGAAACACAAAACAGTTCTTTTCAAAATGGGTAAGTGATTTTTTATCAGCTTTTGAAATGTATGAATTCTTTGGCTGTCCACATTTTCACTGACAGGGGCCCAGGTTCAGTCCCTGGTTGGGGAAATAAGTTCCCACAAGCCACACACAGCTTAAATAAATAAACAAATGTATATATTATGTATGTATGTCAGATTGGGTACTGGTAACCCATTGAAGTAACTTTAAAGAAACTGTAACTTTCTGAGCTTTATGTTTCACTTTATAATGCATAAAGTAAAGAAACGAACTCTGAAATTCAGTCAGTTGACAGTTTTGGTCAGCTAAGTGTTCTCAGAGGGTCATATAAATCCATATAGATTGACTCTGCAGTGTGTGTACTATATTTGTATCACTTTGTATCTTACTTTCATTGCCCTATGCTTCTCTTTATCATCCTTTCATATCATTTTTTTCTCTATAACCTCCACTTACATCCCCTTCACATATACACTGGCATTCTAGAGGCAGCTTGTCTAGAATCTAACCATTTCTCTCTACTACCTTATTCTGTCCTGCCAACATTTTTTTCTCCTCAGTCTATTGTATTGCAGTTTTCCCACTGATATCCCTGTTTTCATTCTATCCCCCTGTTCACAGCCAAGATAATCCTTCAGAAATGTTAAATCATCATCACACCAGTATTCAGAATCCTCTGGTGTCTTTACTCAGAGTAAAATTTAAAGCCCTTCCTGGTGACCCCATCACCATGAGCTTTCACCTCTCTGACTGGGCCTTCTTTTTTTTCTCACTGTTTATTCTGCTTCTTGTGCAAACCATGCATGCTTCTCTGTCAGGACCTTTACACACTCTTTCTCTCTTACTTTAAAAACTCATATCCCCAAGGTTTTTCTCATGAGTTGCTCACTCATTTCTTTCAGATCTCTGCTTACCTGTCAACTTTTTGGAAGGCCTCCCGGGTCCATTTATTGGGGATCACACCCTATATGAGATGGGGACCTTTCACTCTGTACTCATCCCCTTCATAGCAGCTCACCCCTACCCTGTTGTGTATTCTGTGTGTCTCCTTACTGTGTTTCTGTTTTGCTCACCACCGAATCCTTAATCTTTATTGGTATTTGGCACAGGGTATGCTCTTAACTATTTAGTGAATGGATGGATAGATGAATGAATGAATGTACCCTCAAAGGGAGGAAAAAATGAGAAATTGGTGGGGGTGGGAATTAAATGTGTAACCCTTTGCTAGTTCTTGAAACAAGGTAAACTATATTGTCTCACTTTTGCTCTTGGATTACATAGCTAAGAAGAAGAAAGTAAATCCAGTAGCTATGAAGAAGAAAGTAAATCCAAGAAGAAGTAAATCCAGAGCTATTTGTCTGTTTATAAATTTGTCTGAACTGGGTATTCTGCTTATTTATCTGTAGTTAATTTCTTCACTCAAGGAAAACTTATTGAATGAGCAATTAAAGTACCTATCTAACATAAAATAGCGCTTTGTACTATTTTGGCTAATAAAATAGGCATATCAGTAACTTATAAAATCATAATTAAAAGCTAAATGCATTCAATTCTGTTATAGTATGTTTTTCAAAACTAGATTTCATTTAAAATATCTTGTTTCTAACCAAATTATTAACTTATTCATATCTTTGCTTTTTTTTAGAAAGAAAAAAGATGCAATTGATCCCTTATTATTCAAGTACAAGGTGCAACCCACTAAAAAAGAATTGTATGAGTGTGCTATTGTTAAGGCAACACAAATCAGGTAAAATTCCATATCTTCTCTATGCTGGTTTAAAGTAGAATAATTATATTGTTCAGTTTATGGACCAATGAATAGTATAGTTGAGATGACCAAAATTTTCCCTGTTCATTACTGAGTTTTTTCCTTTTTTTGCTTTTAGCTCAAGATATGTTTTTTATATAATGTAATCCCCTATTTAATATTTTTCACTTTTCTATTTAATTTTTGACTTATACTTTGAATATAATTCTGCTAGATCTTGGTTATGGTCTTATTAACTCGTTTTCTTCTTAATTGGTGAACCAGAGATTATAAGATGGGAAAGTTATGCTTGATAATAGAAGACTTAATTGACTTGCAGCTCTTTGTTAGCATCAAATGATAATACTATACCTATAATAAAGAAATAGTAATATTCCTGTAAGGTAGCCTTACTGTGATAGAGTAGCTCTGACAAGGAGGATTTCCTTCAGTGACAGAAAGGTTATATGTGTGCTGTCTAGTATGATGGAAGTGTGGTTAGTAATAGTGCAGAATTGAAGTTTTTATTTTAATTTTATTTATAAAAAAATATGGCTAATAGGTGCCATGTAGAACAATACATTTCTTGAGGACTAGTGTATTTAGTTAACAGTCAAAAGATAATTACTCTCAGCTAGTATATGGTGCTGGGCTCCTTTTTCAGGCTTTTTTTTCATGTAGTCCTTCCTATAGTTTAGGGAAAAATACGTATTTTGGGGAGGGCCATTACTTAAGAACTCCTATATTGTTTGTTTACTCATAGAAACTTTTAACATAGCTTTTTCTGGAAAGGAATACATTAAATTCAATTGAAATATTTGCTTTCTATCCAGAACCTTTCTAGAAATACTTGTATGTTTATTTTTTTGTCTTCTGTGTATGGTGATGGTACTGTTGGCGCTTGCTGTTTTTTAATTTGGAGCCTAAGGAAAATGAAAAACAGTGTATTTTTAGTTTTAATCATTCTCACTCTTTAATTTTAATCTCATGAATTTGCTGGCTGCCATATGAAGTTTAAATACAAAATATTTTATAATTTGATAAAACCCATGTTCACTTCTGTTCACAATATCCATTTGAATGTTGATTTATGTAGTACTATGTGAGCACAACATTCAGAAAACTAAGATCATGGCATCTGGTCCCATCACTTCATGGCAAATAAATGGGGAAACAGTGGAAACAGTGTCAGACTTTATTTATTTGGGCTCCAAAATCACTGCAGATGGTGACTGCAGCCATGAAATTAAAAGACACTTGCTCCTTGGAAGGAAAGTTATGACCAACCTAGACAGCATATTAAAAAGCAGAGACAAAAAATAAATAAATAAAAAGCAGAGACACTACTTTGCCAACAAAGGTCCGTCTAGTCAAGGCTGTGGTTTTTCCAGTGGTCATGTATGGATGTGAGAGTTGGACTGTGAAGAAAGCTGAGCACCGAAGGATTGATGCTTTTGAACTGTGGTGTTGGAGAAGACTCTTGAGAATCCCTTGGACTGCAAGGAGATCCAACCAGTCCATCCTAAAGATCAGTCCTGGGTATTCATTGGAAGGACTGATGCTGAAGCTGAAACTCCAGTACTTTGGCCACCTGATGCGAAGAGTTGACTCATTGGAAAAGACCCTGATGCTGGGAGGGATTGGGGGCAGGAGGAGAAGGGGATGACAGAGGATGAGATGGCTGGATGGCATCACCGACTCGATGGACATGAGTTTGAGTAAGCTCCGAGAGTTGGTGATGGACAGGGAGGCCTGGCGTGCTACGATTCATGGGGTCACAAAGAGTCGGACACAACTGTGCTACTGAACTGAACTGACTACATGGTAGTCTGTGAATTTTGATTATGTTAAGAATTTTAATGGTAATACTTGTAGGGATGAACATCTAATTTTATAATATTTGGTTTACTCTGTGTAGTGTATTTTCCTTGAGGTTTATTTGATCTCTAAGTGGTTCCTAAGCAACAAATGCATATACTGTTTTTGTAATAGACTTTTATGGTAGATCCACTCAAGTAGATCTTATAACATTCTACATAAATACTTCTTTACATATAAATATATATATATTCTCTCCATCATTTTTGTTTAATGAAATAGTAACATAAATACATCTGTATAAGTTTCTTGTAACTTATAAATACTATTGGAAAATGAAGTGTTCTTTTCCTAGTTTTGAAATTGAATTATGGATCTAAAGAGATTATGGAGCTCAGATTGAATTCTTGGATATTAACACTTTTTTCTTTCTCCTCCTTTTCCTTATAGCCGGAGAAAACACCTATTTTCTCGTGATAAACTAAAGCTTTTTCTGAAGCAACACTGTGAACCACAAGATGGAGTCATTAAAATTAAGGTAGTTAGAACAGTGATATTATTTGTTGAAAAGAAGGAAGAAAGAGAAAAATGAATAGTGTTATAAGGTTGTAACATTGCAGAAATGTTACTCCAAAGTTGCTTGAAAATAGCTTTCTTTATCTGGAGCCAGTTTTTAGTAATTTTCTTTGTATTCATTGGATTAAATACTGTTTTTATGCAATTGCTAGACATGCTAGATGCGTCAGTTACTTCCACTTTTCTCCTTGTATAAAAAGGTCAACCACGATAAATGAGAGTAAACGGAAAACTATGGGGGAAATTCCCTGGCAGTACAGTGGTTAGAACTCTACATTTCCATTACAGGGGGCTCAGGTTTGATCTCTGGTCAGGGAACTAAGATCCCACAAGCTGCACGGCCAAAAATAAAAGGTGAATGGGTAGTGCAACTAGAGTTTTCTAATAGTGTAATGCTGGCTCAGAAAAACAGATCCAAAGAACAATGCTAAAATAGATCCTACTAGGTAAGAAGATAACAGTATAATAAAAAGAATCTCAGAGACCGATACTAAGCAGATAGATTGTATTTCATTAATAACTATTTAGAGGGAAAAAATCAAGTTTAGGAACCTCATATTGTATACTCAAGTGAAAAGTTAAATGGTAAAATAAAACTAGTGTTTTTAAATGAGACATACTTATATTGGGAGAGAGACATTATCTAAGTAAAACAATAGAATCGGTTAGAGAAATTATGCATGTGTCAAAAGTCAGCTACTGTATGCCTAAGATTTGTGCATTTCATCATATGTATATAATACATCAAAAGAAAAGATATGAAGGAAAAGGGTATTTGAGTTTATGTGAAAAGTAGTATTTCACATCTCTAGAGACAAAGATAAATAGAACTGAGACACTTGGTTAACTACTTGGAAAATAGTTGGGTCTATCTGGAAAAATGTTGGGTCTAACTCAAAAAATAAAAAGGACATAAAATAAATCTTAATGTTATTTATGCTAAAGTACTTAGGTGGAGCAATAGAAAAGAAATACCAAAGATGAGATTGATTTGACAATATGAACTTATGTAGGATTAAAAATGTCATGAACAGATTTGAAGGGCAAGTGCTGAAGGGAAAGATACTTTCAGTGAATACACTGAGGAGCTCAAATCAATTATAAAACATGAGAACTCCATTAGAAAAATAGACATCAAAATTTACAGTGGATGAAGTATAAAAACTTGAAAACATGTAAGGTAAAATCATCTGAAAGAATTTTTAAAGTATTTGTCTTGATAAGAGAACATGATTTAAGCATTCTTCTGTCTATAGTATTGAACAGGTAGTCATGTAAAATGATGCTTTAAAAAGTTGATGATTTAGACACTTGTGATAAATGGCTAGAACAGTGCCTGACATTTGATAGACAAGTCAGTGAATATGTGTAAAGCCGCTTATGGGTATCATAAATAGCCAGTTGGCCAGTTCATCTCATTTTATAAGATTTCTTCCACATCAGCGAACAAAAATAGCCCAATTAAGGAAAAAATGGTGACGGACATAAGTTTTAACCAAGGAAAATAAATTCAATAAGTTTGAAAAGTTCAACTTTACTTAATAAATAAAAATTAAAGTTATAGTAAACATTTTTCTCTTATGAGTATAATGAAGGATGGTTAGTGGCTATTCTAGTATACTTGTACATACACACACCCCCTTAAAACAACCAAGTTTGATACCTAGTATGGTGAAAGATGGTTAGTGGATATTCTGGTATACTTGTACATACAAACACACACACACACACACCCACCCTTAAAACAGCCAAGTTTGATAACCAGTATGGTAAATGTAGACTGTTGTTAGGAATACCTGCAAGAACACAAAGATGTGGGATTTTTTTTATTGTGCGTGTTGTGTGTCTGAATAAGGATACCTTGGCAGTTAATATAGTAAAGCCTATTTGATCCTTTTTGGGTATGTGTTTCAGAGGAAGCCATCTACTCATACTTAAAGTACTGTTCTTTATGAAGTGAAAGTTGCTCAGTCATGTCTGACTCTTTGCAACCACATGGACTATACAGTCCATGGGATTCTCCGAGCCAGAATATTGGAGTGGGTAGCCGTTCCCTTCTCCGGGGGATCTTCCCAACCTAGGGATGGAACCCAGTCTCCCACACTGCACGTGGAATATTCACAGGTTATTTAAGTGGTACAGTAGACAGCCATCTTAATGGAATTTAATGTGAAATCTTAATGAATTCTTCATTTACTGTGTTTATTCAAAGCTATGTTCTACCAAAAGTAAAAATATTATATAGTGAATTGAATTCCCAGTAGAAGCAATCCTATTTCATTAATAACTTAAAATTTTAGATCATCACATTTTCTGTATTTCTGTAAATAGCATTTTTTTGGAGAGGAAGAAAGAAGATAGTCTTTGCTGTTAGACCAAATCTTACCTTCAGAATTGCTAATCGAAAATAAGAAGTTTAGAGTTGAACATGGATGAAAGTAGAAGGAAAGAAACTCTTGATTTTAGCAGATATCCAGGAACCACACAACTTACAGTAAAAATGAGGTTGACTTCTATGAACTTAAATTTTGAGTTGAAACTTTATAGAAATTTATCAATATTTCTGCTTTTATCCAGACCAGCTTTAAAATTTGATACGTAAAGTATTTAAGTTATCACTTCAAACTGGAGGGGGAAGTCTAAATGTTCAGCAGTTAGGCTAAGAAAAATTTATTGATTTAATATAGTGTATTTTTTAATATTTAATATGTGGATTATTTATTTACTAGAAAGCCTCATACAAAATTAGTCAAAAGCAAACAAAAAAGATTATTGTATAAGTGAAATTTTGAGATAGTTTTAGAATTCAGGAAACCGTTGAAGCATTCTTGAATATTTTATGGTGAAGAAATCCTTTGAATTGTAGTTTTCTTCCTGGTAAAGCTGATTAATTATGTAATTTTTAAAAGGATCAAGAAATAAAATATATGTTACTACACAATACACATAAAATTCTAGTGCTTTTGACCTGGTTTTTAACAGTAATCATATGACATGTTAGAGCTTATCTATATATGATTTACTAATGTGTTATTATTGTACCCTGTGTCTTCTTTTTTTTTTTTAAATGAAGGCATCATCTCTTTCAACGTATAAAATATCAGAACAAGATTTTTCTTACTTCTTCCCTGATGATCCACCCACATTTATCTTCAGTCCAGCTAACAGAAGAAGAGGGAGACCTCCTAAACGAGTATCTGTTAGTCAGGTAAATAGAGAATAGATAAAAAGTACTCAGTAATTCTTAATAAAACCAACCAAAGTTAAGAGTAGGGTTTGACTCCCTTCACCCCTGGACCCTGTAGAAAGGAACACTTTCCTTCACACAAGAACAGGGTGTACTGTATGTTGACAACTGCTTAGCAGTGAGGCTTGTGGAAGTTTCAGTTGTGAGTTAGACATGAGTCTCATGCCACAGGGGTTTCGTACTGAAATGTAAGCAGTTACTAAAATGTAAAGCAGGCTGAAATACAGGGAATAAAGTATGGAACTGAAATGTAAAGGTCATTTGAAACATAAAAGATAATATCACAATTAAGCAGGCTAGAGACCTTAATCTACCAAGAAAGAAAGTAAAAATAAACTTGCTATCTTTAATATTGACTACAAAAATGTCTCTGATGTGTGTTTACTCTGCCTCTTTCTTATTTGATGTCTACACCAACTAGTTTAAGTACCCTGGAATGTTTTTGTTTGTTTTTCTAATGCATATTTTTAAGGCTCCCCTTATGTATTACTGGTTGTTTCTTCTGGGAGGCTTTTGTACTAATTTGTTGAACTACAGAATTAACTGATATTCTATATGTTACTATGATTAGAATTATTAAAAGTTCAATTATATTTTAGAATAAAACCTTAGTATAAAGAAAGTATAATTGATGAGGGCTTTAAATTTTTTCATTTTTTATTTTAAGTGTAAGAAAAAAGTAGATCAGTTTGTAAAAGTTGTGGTTCTACAACTTTAGTTTCTTTGGTTTTATGTGTGTTTTGTTTTTAATTTTATTTTTTTTTAGGAGGACAGCATTGCCAGTAAACAGACTATTGCAGGTTATAGGAACAAAACTACTAAAGAAAGAGACAGACTTTTAAAGCAAGAAGAAATGAAATCACTGGGTGAGTTTTAGTGTAAAGGATATACCAAAGATCTTGGCAAACAGAAGAGGCTTAATAAATGTCTCCAATTCCTTCACCTTCATTTGTTATCTGCCCTCTTAATACCTTTTTTTTTTTTTGTCTCCAAAAACTGTTTAGTTATAGGAAAGTGGATTTCTCTGTGCCTAAGTACGGAATGTTTCTAAAATGGCTCATTTCTGGTTTTGTCTTTCTTAAGATTAGTTTTTTCCCTCAGATAACTATTAATTTCTTTGATAAATGAGACCTCTGTTTATCTCTTAAAACAACATTTCAAGGTATAACATATCCTCTGTTAAACTGACCTAATGCTAGATTAAGCACAAATTGGCAGTTTCTAGCCATTTTTGTTTGATTCCTACAGCCTTATAAAACATTGTTTCCCAAATGTGACTATATACCTGAATCACTTGGGAATCTTACTAAAATGAAGATTCTAAATTAGTAGGCCTGAGTGGAAGAAAAGATTCTGCATTTCCAACAAGGTGGTACCTTGCTGCTGGTCTTGGGACCACACTTTGAGTAGCAAGGCTTTGAAAGGCAGGTTTGTGTTTGTCCTACAGCAGTAGTTTGTCTTAAACA
The DNA here is from genome assembly GCF_023699985.2 of Odocoileus virginianus. Taxonomy (NCBI): domain Eukaryota; kingdom Metazoa; phylum Chordata; class Mammalia; order Artiodactyla; family Cervidae; genus Odocoileus; species Odocoileus virginianus. Next base: position 30,353,248 of record NC_069689.1, read on the forward strand.
GAGAGGACTTGCTCTTCCCATTTTAATCACCAGCTGACTCCCTCTGTGAGGTTTTCTTGATCTCATTTAAACCTTAAAATATTTCTGAGGTTCTTTTGTTACATTTAAAAAGTGTGTTATTTTCTGTCTGTGTATAATTCTAAGTCTGATCTTCTCCACAGCTTTTGAAAAGGCTAAATTAAAAAGAGAAAAAGCAGATGCCCTAGAGGCAAAGAAAAAAGAAAAGGAGGATAAAGAGAAAAAGAAGGAAGAATTGAAGAAAATTGTTGAAGAAGAGAGACTGAAGAAGAAAGAAGAAAAAGAGAGGCTTAAAATAGAAAGAGAAAAGGTATATCCAAGTATATTAGTTATACTCTCCACAAATAGAAAATAGTATTCAACATTTTGTATATTTAAATTCATGGTTAATTTTAAAATACTTTTATAACTTTCGTTTACATTTATAGTTGTACGTAGAACACTGATAAACTGTTTTGGAATATCTCCATTTTCCTTGGAAAATTTAATGAATGATTTAAGGTTCAACGTATATGAGTGACTTTACACCTCAGAGCCTCTTCCGAAGTACAATTCTAACATTGCTTTTCTTCATTGTTTAGACTTCCATATTTAAGGAAGTAAAACTTTCAGAAGAAAGCTACATTGTTAGAAAAATACAATAAAATGTATGAGCAATAAGAATTAGTATAGTGTTCTTGTTTTCCTTGAAGAATAAAGTATCTTTGTTTCGGCAAATCTTTAATTATCATCTTCAATGCTAGATATTTCTTAGAGAATTCTATAGTTGGTTTCTTCTGAAGTCCGTCATTGTCATTGGTTTTCTGGATATTCATAAGTACCCTTGGTGAAGGACATGGCAACCCACTCCAGTATTCTTACCTGGAGAATCCCATGGACAGAGGAGCCTAGGGGTCTACACCCCACGGGGTTGCAAGAGTCGGACACGACTTAGCGAATAAACCACCACAAGTACCCTAGGTGATCATGTTATGTATTATGTTCATTTAAATTGCATGTGTTTCTTGAATTATTTCAGATAGGCCCTTGGGTGGAGGTAGCGAGTGTCTGATATGTGTTTACTCCAGAAAGTGTAGAATACAAGGAAAAAAAAAAACCACTTGTAATCTAAATGGTAATATTTAGAGATAGCATTATTGCTTTGATTAATTTATTTCTAATCCTTATTGTGGCACTTAAAGAATAATATCCAGCATTTATAATTTTGTATATATATATATTTTGTTCAACATTATTATAAACATTCTATCCTGCTACTAAATAAACTAATAATGTGAAATTTTTAGTGACTGCATGTAATATTTAATCAAATAGATATAGGTAAGCACTTCACAAGGATTGTGTCTCTGGATTCATTTGTAGAAGTGAAATATTAGGTCAAAGGGTAAGAATATGTTAAAAACTTTCTGTACCTGGTGAACATAGGTATTTGTTTGTCAGATGTGTTGTACTTATGTATACTGTTAGCAACAGTGAATGAAAACACCCATCTTATTACACCCTACAAGAATTATTCAGGTGAGGGAGGGCTTATTTCAGCAGGCCACTCAAAGCACAGGTAAGTTCTGTAACTGTCTAGGTGTTTTCTGTTAAACTTGAGAAGTGTCCACCTGTTTACTTTCAGTGTTTAGTAAATTTTAAAGAAAGAATATTAACATGCATTAAACATATATATTATTACATAGTTAATGTATATTTATTGGAAATAATTATAACAAAATATTTTGTTTACATTCTGCCTTACCAGAGACTTTTTAGGGTCAGTATTTATCCTGCAGTTTCAAATACCAGAACCAAGAAGAAAAGTTGTCAAAAGACCACTGAGCAAAAAGTCCACCAATTGTGCTCTAATATTGCTTTACCTGCTGTCCCCTCTGTGTGTCTCTAGGCAGTTAGTCAGGTTTAAATGAATCTTGAAAACTAGTGTATTACAAATGTGTGTGGGGGGGTATTTTAGGTACTCTAATAATTTCTTATCTCTTCACTTGAGATCTAATTGATTTAAAGTAGAGAAAGCACTGCTATAGACAAGGTCAGATTGAATTCATATTTATCCAGGAGTTGCTATGTTGTCAAACATCTTTCATCTTTGTAGCAGTTCTATCAGACAGGCATTGGTTTGATCAGTGATTTTCACACTTTTTACAGCAGATTCCCCAAAAGAGCTTATTAATACATCAATTGCTGGGTCCCAACCCTAGAGTTCCTAGTTCAAGAGATCTAGGTAGGACGCAAGTATTTGTGTTTCCTACTAGTTCTGAGGTGATGCCGATGCTGCCTTATAAATATCTCATAAGAATTTTTATTGACCTTTCATTTTAGGAAAGAGAGAAGTTGCGTGAAGAAAAGAAAAAGTATATGGAATACTTAAAACAGTGGAGTAAACCCAGGGAAGATATGGAATGTGATGACCTTAAGGTATAGGCATGTTATGTGATGTTTCACACACCTGTATAACAGAGGAGATAGCTGATTAAGCAAATATGTATATTTAGAGTACCAGGATAGCATTGTTAATATTTTATAACAAGCTTTGATAATGATTCTTATCCTGTGGGAATAGTTGGTCATCTGTGCTATCCTTGATAGTCCAGTAACCACTGAGGCCAGGCAAACATTTAATTTGGTTACTGGACAAAGATTCTGCCTGCAGAAATAACCAGAGTATCTATACCAAACTCATTCATCTCATTTTATAAGGACTCATTTCTAAGACAATAGATGGTGGATTAATTTTGTTCCATATCCTAAGGAAAGGACCACATTGGTGATCATATTGATATGGCTAATGCCTTGGCCTCAGAATCTAGATTAGGAGTCACTCCTAATGTAGTCAGAAGTACAGCTCAACCTAAAGTTATGCTGTTAGTTGAATGAAAGAAAAAGTGATTTAGAGTATGATTTAGTAAAGTTGAATTAAAGCCACAGCATCCATAACTTTTATTTTTTTTATTTTTGAAGTTTCAGATAACAGGGTTTCATTCCGAATAGGAAAGAAAAAAGTAGACAATTACACTCAAGCAAATAGAAGGGTAGAGTTGGTATTAAATGAGTTGGGAAAGGCTGCGTGCATTACAGATTTTAGAGGGAAGGAGTTCAGCTTTGGACCTGCAGTTGTATACATACACCCTGATGTTTGGGGGAGAAGTCTGGGTTGGAGATAAATATTTTTATGCAATTAGCATGTTAATAAACATTTACAGCCATGAAACTTTATTATGAGCTCGCCTAAGCATCTATAACTTTTAAAGTTCCAAAAGTGATTATAATGAACATCCAGGGTTGAGAAATGTGAAATAGTTCTTATTAGGTAAAGAATATATCATCTCTGTCTTTGTACAATTTCCTATACTTGGTTCAAATAGTTATACAAATTGTTTAAACTTGCAGGAACTTCCAGAACCCACTCCAGTGAAAACTAGACTACCTCCTGAAATCTTTGGTGATGCTCTGATGGTTTTGGAGTTCCTTAATGCCTTTGGGGAGCTTTTTGATCTTCAAGATGAGTTTCCTGAGGGAGTGACCCTAGGCAAGTGCTATTGCTATGTGACAGTTCACCCTGAAATTAGTGGTTTAAAAGAACAAGTTATTCTCTCTCAGAGTTCTGTGGAGTCCCTGGACCCAGCTAGCCAATCTTCCCTTAGGGTCCTTCATGTGATCACAGTCACAGTGGCTGGGACCGGAGTCACCCGAAGGCTCACCTGGCTCGGTGTTCAGGGTGGCTTCCTCACACACGTGCCTGGTGCCTTGGTGTTTCTCCACACGCTGTCCCGCTTCGTCAGAGTAGCCTGACTTACGTGGCAGCTGAGTGTTCCAAGGGGCTGGGTACGGAAGCTGTCACTTTTCTTAAAAGCCAGGCCTAGAACTGGCAAGCCTTGCTTCTGCCATATTCCATTAGTTAGGCCTGCTGGGATTCAAGTGGGTGAAGGAATAGACCTCATTTCTTGAGGGTTGCATGGTATGTAAGTGCAGGGAAGGGAGGGATTGATGGCCATGTTTAAAGACAAGTTACCGCTAACTTTAACTTTTGATTGTTTCTCCTCTGCATTTACATACTGTTGCTTTGTATGTACATTGTTTATAAGAACTAAATTAGTATGAGAAGGGCTTTAGATCCCATTTTAGATTTTTAGCTAACCGATAGAAAAATAATCTTCTTTAGCTCCAAATAAAAATTCTAAAAGGATTTTAATGCCACTCTTATTTTATCGGCTGTATTCTTCAGGAGGGCTTTCACATTCCCTTAGTTTTTCTTTGTGAGCTAGGTGAGGCATGAATCACTGTGCCTTACAGATCAAGAAAGTCTAAACAACGCTGGTTGAGGTAAGACATTTAGGGTAGGTGAATTAGATGAGAAACACTTATGACCTGAACACAATATTAGGATTATAGCTAATGCTGATGATTATCTCTTATGTGTACTATTTGGTAAACAGTAATGTCCCACATAGCTCTTAAGAACACTGGGACAACAATAACATCTTTGATGTCATTACTCAAATTAGAGTAAGATTATAATTTTTAATATATGGCTAATTTGCATTTCAGGCTTAAATTTAGATGAAATATTATATCAACTGAGGCTAATTTGGCTTTCTTTGAATGCAGTGATTTTTGGCTTATGATTTTATTGTAATTACTGAAAATTATTTTGTGATTTTGCCTTAAATAATACTTGGCTTTACTTTGATGGGCACATAAGAAAATAGTTACACAGGCTATTGTTGATTAAAATGTTTATTGTTCCAATGGAGTTGTTTTTCCAGTATGTGACCAGAACTTTAAATTCATTTTAAACATTTTATTCACAGAAGTGTTAGAGGAAGCTCTTGTAGGAAATGACAGTGAAGGCCCACTATGTGAATTGCTTTTTTTCTTCCTGACTGCCATCTTCCAGGCGATAGCTGAAGAAGAAGAGGAAGTAGCCAAAGAGCAAATAACTGATGCTGACACCAAAGGTCAGAATTCAATATTATTGCTGGCTGTGATAGTAGCTTTGTAGTGAAATAAACTTTTCATTAGTTAAATTTTAAATTAATTTGGCTTTTACGGTTATAAAACATGGTTGTTCAAGTTACTTGATTTTTGAATCATATACTAGCAACACATTATCAGTTGTTTTACAAAAGATTTGTTTTAATATATCCTGTTTCTGATGACCTTAAAAATGCTGCAACCCTCACCCCGCCAATCTATCTTGTTTTTTTATTCCTTTAGATTTCTCCTGTGATTTAGGAACCTTACAAATTTCATTGACCAGTGTCTGTAATTCCAAGAAATTTACTGAATAGCACTGAGTTTTTGTCCCCATCCAAGAAAATACTTCAATTGTTGTTATTAACACTTTAAAAGTATTATTATTGATTTCATTTCATATCTGACAATTTTTAGATCAGAGTTAAGTAAAATTTAATTTTTAAATTTTGCTACTTTGAACTAGAAATTTAGCTCTTTAATTTCTGTACAGTTAAGTATCTAGAGTCTTTGTGGTACATATTAATGTAGGAATAATTCTTGGGGAAACAGAGTAGAGTGTTCACTGTTTTATTTAGGATTTATTTCCTCAATCAGAGGAATTCTTAAGCATTTATATTAACAGGTTGATTTGACTTCCTGAATAATATTCTCTGTGAATTTTGCCACCTATGAGATAGAACCATTAAATAAACTTTAGTGTATTACCTAGAAATACACGATAAGAAATAGTTTAGAGCCATCTTGATAGCAGAATCTTAGTAGGAAAAAAAATGGGACATTTCTCCATTCAGGTAGCATGGTTGGCCTTAGATAACTGGAGCTAATTTCCTTTATGCCTGGTCGATGGAACAATAGGAGAGTCATGAGTATGTAGTCAGTTCGGTTGTCTTGATTTTGCAGCCTAAGGTCAAGCAAAATATATTCTCTTGCTTGAGTGCTAATCACTCTGTCTCCCTTATCAAGGCCGTTTTAGCAATGTGGTCTTCATTGTCATCTCAGATGATTCAGTCAGTTTCATAAAAGGGAAGGGAGAGGGGTATATCCATTTATAAAGCATCCAAAGATATTCTAATGACAAGTACCACCGCTAAAGATGGGTGATCTAAGGTAGACTGTGTAACATATATTCATTCTTTTAGCCTTTAGGTTGTCTTAATGACCAATAACATCACAGGGTTATTGACCAAATTCTGACCTTAATACAAGACATAAAGCTTTCTTTAAGTTGGGATTTGAATTAGGTGAATTTTGTAGTTTTGGAAGCCTTAATGACAAAAAGCGGGGTCTAAAGGAAATTGTATTGGAAAATCAGCTAATGTAAAGGAAAAATATATGTAACTGTTGATGTGTGTATTGCCATTTTATTTTCTATTCATGATTTGTTGTTCCTGTAATTTTTTAGTATATGTGCTGCCAAAGTGAGCACTCCTGTAATTTTTATAGCTTACTCCTATACCAACTGTCTATAAAGTCTGCCTCAGAATAAGTATTGATCATCAATAATGCTTCTTTCAAAACTATTTAAATGTATGGAGGGAGAAAAAATTACTTCAAAAATTTCACCCTGCTCTCATTTGCCTGTTACCACATTTTAAATGGTGACTTCAGTTTCATTAAGGGCCCCAGACTGTTCCCCCAGGTATTTTTCATATCTTCTCCCATCTCAGTAACAAAAAGGCTTTTCCATAGTCTTCCTGAAAGCACCTGAATAATCACATGGAGTTGAATATCATTTACTTCTTCATTAGCTGGCCTTATTTTGTAAGGTGTTTCTTGATCCTTTTAGAAATGGGAAAATTGGGCAGACAATAAAAGCATGTATTTACCTCAGTGATGAAAAAACATGAGCTTCAGTGAGGTCATTTACTGAAGATCACGTAGAGAGTAAGTGATCGCGTAACTAGTAAGACACCATATATGTGTTGTTTTATCTCATGCCACCGTTATAAGGAAGATGTAATTATTTTCTGCCTGTATATGTAAAAGAAACTTAATTTTAAGGAATTTAATTAACTTGCCCAAAGACATGTGGCTAATAAGAAGTGATGGATACAAACTCAGGCACTCTTACTGTAGCCTCGTAATGATTACATTTTATTACCTTATAATATGGCAAAGAAGTAATTATCTGTCAAGAACATGTAATTTTTTTGGCGCCCTTGTTTTTATATCGAATCTTGGAAATTTTGATCAGCAATTTTTAAATTCTTACATTATAAATAATCAGTTCCTCTCTTTAGTCTTACATCATGAACTTAAATGCCTTTCACAAGTATAGGGACAAAAGCATTCTCCTGATATATAACAGTTTTGTGTATTGCTGAGATGTTATTGTTTAGTGTTGAAATTATGTGTACCTGATTGTAGATTACGATGATGATAAATGTATCTGTTTCAGGTGGTCATCCCCCACACAGTTTAGCCTATTCTCTTGGTATGATGTATCCAAGTGACTATATCAGCAGATAAATCCTAGAGTAATATTTACAGTTTCATGAAAGAGCACTTCGGTAGATAGTTGATTTGAAGAATATGTGTTAGCATGTTAAACACAACTGAAAGTAAACCATCATTTTGTTGGTTGTCCATTTCCTGAGGCCTTTACAGCATTTGTCCTAGGAAGTTATAACTTACTATAGATAAAATAAGTTGAATTGCTGCAAAGAAAGAGAGCCAATACACTTATACAGCTTTTTAACTAGGACTTGTTAATTTTAGAGCGCCTATATTAATTTTAAGTTTGTTTGGCTTTGTATGTAAAATGAAAATTGAAAAAAGTTTTACATCTAGTATTTCCCTGGTGACAAACATTATAAATGTCTGTCATTTCGACTAAATTCATGGCCTGGTAGGAATAGCTGATGTATATATGTAACATTTAGTTAGGTAACTTCTCCTGTGTGGTACTGTTTATGCCTCAGATGCTGTGGAATTGTCAGTAACTGCAATCAGACATTTATCCCAAAGGGCCTTTTTCCTTTAGTAAAGGACAGCAGTTCTTTTCTCTAAGGTTCATTTTTTTAGCTTGTGAATCTTGAGGAGGGAATCATAAAGTAGAAAGTGAAGGACCCACGGAACCAGGTTAGCTCAGTGATTTCCCAGCTCTAATCCATGGAGGCCTACAAATTGTACAGGGGTTCCTCCCTGCTAGTGGAGGAGAGTTGAAAAGATGAATGGGCAGGATTATCATCTCCATTCACTTTATATGGTGCTTCCAAGAAATACTTGAAGAATTTGAAAACTGCTGGTCTTGACTTAGCGCTGTAAAAAAAATGAAGCCAATTAAGTGCCTGATCTAAAGGCAACGTAAGTAGGAACTAGGGATGGACAGAGCTAAAAGTAGAACTTACATTATCTGAGACTTAGTCTGAAGCTGTGTCTACTGTGGTAGAGCAGAAGGTCTTTTTATCAGCTTAAAAGTTTTTTCATTGGTGACATTTTAATTTTATTTTCTATGTAAGGAATAATTGTATATCCTAATGGTTTAAATATATTTGTGTCAGTAGACTTGCTCTTTGGTCCTATTTGTACCTTAAGCATTGTTTTCAAAGCTGAAGCAATTTACTTAGAAAATACAGGGATATCTTCCTATTGTTTCATGGATCAGAGAGTTTCAAAATAAAAACAGGCAATTTAAATGAAGAGATAAATCTGTGGTTAAGTGACAGTAGTATTGTCTTTAAGTTCTTTTAGCTCTTTTTCTGTGTTGGTTTTGTGATGATTACAACTTACACTTTGTTATGATTCAGTATTTGTAATTGAATATTTATGAAAGATTTGTATATCTTCAAATAGATTCTGATTTTCAAAGTAGACTTTTTTTAAAGTTATATTGAGCAAGGAAATTTGTCTTTCATTTTAAAGTGTATTTTACCATTTTTTTGGAATGTGTATGTGTATCTTGTTGGTAACTTGGAAATTGTCTTCTTTATGTTAAGTAAGGAGGAGAAAATTAGTGTGTAGTGCATATCTTAGGATTTAGTTTTAGTTGGAGCCTAGGCAGAATGTGAATGATGCTTGTGGTACTTAGTGTCAATTCTTTTGAGGTTCCGGAATGTTAAGCTGTTTGCTGTTTCTTTCATCATTTTAAAAGGGCATTATTCCCAAATATTCAAGCTTTGATTTGCACTAGAATAAAGTATTTATTTCCTTAAAGATCTAACAGAGGCTTTGGATGAAGATACAGACCCCACAAAATCTGCACTGTCTGCAGTTGCATCTTTGGCAGCTGCATGGCCGCAGTTGCATCAGGGTATGTGTGGGTTTTATTTTTTTATTTTTTTGATTGCCTTTTTATTTTTATAAAGGTATATTTTACATTACTGAGGATTTGTTGTTTACATTCTAAATGACTTTCATTTTTAACGACTATAGGCTGCAGTTTGAAAAGCTTGGATCTCGATAGCTGCACTCTTTCTGAAATCCTCAGACTACACATCTTAGCTTCAGGTTCTGATGTAACATCAGCAAATGCGAAGTACAGGTATCAGAAACGAGGAGGGTTTGATGCTACAGATGATGCCTGCATGGAGCTTCGTTTGAGCAACCCCAGCCTAGTGAAGAAACTGTCAAGCACTTCAGTGTATGATTTGACACCAGGTAAACATTGCAAGTTGGAATTTGTATAACCTTCCTACTTATGCCCAGAATACTCGGTAGCTGGAGAGAAAATTTTAGATGACACTCAGTCTTAAAAGAGAAAGAGAGAAAGCAGTCTTTTAAAATAAAATTGTCAGAATACAAATAGTGACCTAAATTAACTACAGTTGTTATATTATTAACTTTAATTATTTATGATTTTCTTGTCTTTTTCTCTTTGGATTTTCTATTACTTTAAAAATGATGGTTAGTTTACTACATCTAGCAAGTCTAGAAGGATAAGTGGGAATTAGCTAGCTTTCATTTTTATTCATTAGTATATCAGAAATGTAAGCTGTAGCTGCAGAATTCTAACATTCAGTTGAGTAAATGTTTGAGCAGTGAGGCACAATATGTAAAATTAAGACGGTTAGTTTTTACTTTTATAGATAAAAGTAAAAATTGTACAAATATATAGTATTGAATTTATTATGCTTATTTAAGGAAACATATAATAAGAGTACACTAAGAGTCATGTAGTTAAAAAAATTTTTTTTGTGGTATAGTTGATCTAACATTCATATAATTTTTAAAATTTATGGTAGTGTTTTTGTACAGTCTTTTCTGAGTAGCAGTTTGCCTGTTGCCATTTGTACGTGTGTGTGTGTGCGTGCGTGCGTGTGTATGCGTGCTCAGTCACTTAGTCATGTCTCGTTGCAATCCTGTAGACTGTAGACTGCCAAGCTCCCTCTGTCCAAGGGATTCTCCAGGCAAGAATACTAGAATGGATTGCCATTTCTTCCAGGGGATCATCCCATACCAGGGATCGAACCCATGTCTTGCGTCTCATGTGGTTATAACTTAGTTTTGATTTGAACTTCATACATAAGCCTAAAATTGAAACTTAAAAATTAACTCTTTGCAATTAGAAAGTTTTTCATGTTGTTTAACTAGTATGTAAGGTAGTTATTAGTATTTGAAATGCGTTGTATATCACATAAGTGTTAATTGGATTCAGAGTTGTTTTTTTCCATAAATGCCACTAGCCTAGTTGTTCTTAAGAGACTCTTCCCTAGTCTTTATTAAATATTTTCACATTGAGCCACAAATTAAATTTTTTCTTGTTATTGATAATCCAGAAGTTGTTTACCAATTTTTGGCAGGAGAAAAGATGAAGATACTTCATGCTCTCTGTGGGAAACTACTGACCCTAGTTTCTACTAGGGATTTCATTGAAGATTATGTTGACATATTAAGACAAGCTAAACAGGAGTTCCGGGAGTTAAAAGCAGAACAACATCGAAAAGAGAGGGAAGAAGCAGCTGCTAGGTGAGAGATAATTATAGTCCATTGTGCTAATGAAAGCTGTTTGTTTCTTTGCCTCTAAAAACATGTTGGGGACTTCCCTGTGGTTAAGACTCCACACTCCCCATGCAGGGGACATGGGTTCAGTCCCTGGTCAGGGAACTAAAATCCCATACATGCTGTACAGCACAGCAGAAAAAAATAAAAAGTAATAAAGTTTATTAAAAAAAAAAAACCATGTTGGGCTGTAATGTGGCACTGGCGTACCACTGAGAGGTTATGAATAGGTTACTTTATAGTTTTGTGATAACATTTGGAGCATTTTCTGTAATTGGGTGGTTAAAGATACTAAAAGTTAAAAGTATCATATAGACTATAATATTTTATTTTAACTTTCAGAATTCGTAAAAGGAAAGAAGAAAAACTTAAGGAGCAAGAACAAAAAATGAAGGAGAAACAAGAAAAACTAAAGGAAGATGAGCAAAGAAATTCAATTGCAGATATATCTGTTGGGTATGGTTTGAATTACACTGCATATCTGGATGACATAAAGAATAAAAATCAGCACCTTAAACTCTAAAATGCTTTCCAAGTTTTTAGAAAACTAATTTTCTGTAGTTTTGTAATAGTGTCAGCAAGCTTGTGAAGTTTACATACAGCCAGTCCTCAGATATACATGTGTTGTTTTTTTTTTTTTTTAAAGCACTTTCAGGGAATCTAAAACTCATTCTAGCATCACTAATAGTATCTCTCCCTTCCACCACCATCATCACAGTTGTACTCTGAGTTTCACGGAGTTCCTTTAAGCCTTTTGAGGAAGAGATTGAAACTTTTGGTAGAAGGTGGAAGGAGAAGATGTCAGCACTTTAAATAATTCAGTGACTGCCTAAAGTATCTTATTACATAGCGACATATTAGGGATGAAGATTGGCTGTAAAGACAAGTGGGAACTTTTCCTGTATTGTAGATGGCAAATCATATTCAAAATTAACAGAAATAATCATTCTAAAATAAAATCTGCAAAAGAAATTCTAAAAATCTCAGTATTCCAAATTTAGTATATTGACTTTTGCTTATACTTTACATGTAAAAATACCTGTTACATCTTAAGATCATAGGTCACAAACTTGGAACCGTTGTATTTTATATGGCCATCAATAATACTTTAAGGAATTTATTTGGATACCTTGAGAAGTTAATATTAGATATGACACCTAAAGTACAAGAAACCAAACAAAAAATAGACTTCACCAAAATTGAAAACTTTCGTGCTTCAAAGAACACTGTTGAGAAAGTTAAAAAAACAACCCAGAAAATAGAAAAACAATTTTATAAATCGTATATCTGATGATGGTCTGACATCCAGAATGTATAAAGAACTCATACAACTCAATAGTAAAAAGACAACTCAGTTTTGTAAATGGGCAAAGGATTTTAACAGGCATTTCTTCAAAGAAGATCTATATGAAGCACATAAAAAGATGCTCAGCATCATTAGTCATTAGGGAAACACATATCAAAACCATGATGAGATAGTACTTCACACTTATTAAGATGGTGGTATTTCAGTTGAGGGACGATAACATGTTGGTGAGACTAAAGAAATTAGAACTCTCATACATTGCTCACAGGGATGTGTAAAACAGTGTGGCTGCTTTGGATAAGTTTGACAGTTCATCAGACAATCTAAACCATATGTTACCATGTAGCCAGCAATTCCACTCCTAGGTATGTACCCAAGAAAATTAAGAGCATACATTCACCCAAAAATGTATACATGAAAGTTCATAGCAGCATTATTCTTAATAGCCAAAAAATAGTCCAACCCAAATGTCCATCAGTCCATCAGTTGATGGATAAACAAAATGATATACTGCTCCTGTGGTATATCCTTGTAGCAGAATGTTATTCAGAAATAAGAAGGAATGGAATTCTGATACATGCTACAACATGGATGAACTTTGGAAACATTATGCTAAGTTAAAGAAGCTAATCACAGAAGACCATGTAATTATTCCATTTATAGGAAGAGTCCAGAATAGGCAAATCCAGAGCAGAAAGTAGAATCAGTGGTTACCAGGGGCAGTGAGGAAAAGGAATTGAAAATGGCTATCCAGTTTTTCTTCTGATGAGGAATTAGATAGAGGCAGTAATTGTACAACCTTGATAATATTACTAAAAACCACTGAGTCATACACTTTAAAATGGTGATTTTTATGGTATGTGAACTATGTCTCAAATTTTTTTTATATGAACATTTTTCCAATTATGTCAGTTATACATAAAGTACTGTATTCATTTAAGGCATACAAAATAATGATTTGATAAATGTATGTATTGTTAAATGATTACTGTAATTTAGTTAATATTCGTTGCCTCATAGAGTTGCAATTATTTTTTCCTTGCAATATCTCAGTTTTTTAAAACAAGAAATCAGGCATGTAATAGATCCCACCACTTCATATGTTTGTACTCATCTAACCTCACTCATTTACATTATCCCTCTGGCTCCTAAATACATTGAGTTTGCAAAACTCTGAATGTAGGACATAAATGGCGGAATTCAAATTCCACACAACTTTAGTTTTGATTTGGACAGTCCAGCAGTAAAACATCCATATTGTTCCTACTTACTGTACCTGAATTTGTCTACTTCTCTCTACTGTTTGTCTGCTTATATCCTTTTATACTCTGAGCCACCACTACCTCCCACCCAGCTACTGGACTAATTACAGTGACCTCTTTACTGGTCTCCCCTCATCTGCTTTCTATCTCAGATGATTTTCCACATAGCAGCAAGAGTACCTTCTAATCATGTCATTTCCCTTTTCTAAACTCTTCCACTTTTTCCCTGTAGCTTCTCCCCACCCACCCCCATTGCTCTTTGAATAATGCCCTACAAGGCCCAATATGATCTTGCCCTGATTTTTCTCATTCGTATCTTAAATTGCTTCTTTTTTGTTTACATTCCTGTCAAAATTACAAGCTCCTTCTTTTTCCCTTGAGCTCAGTGCATTTGCAGGTTATTCCTTCTTCTAGAAATAAAGATTTCTTCTTACCTGCCACCTCACCCCTCCCAGCCTCCTTAGTCTTGCAGTTTAAACGTCACTTCTTTAAGCGAGCATTTCTTGATCCCTGAGACTAGAGATCAAGTTCTCCTCAAAATGCTTTCATAGCATTTGAACTTCTTCTTTTTTAGTATTTATTACATATTTAAATTTTGCAATGATTTATATCATTATCTGCAAGACTATAAACTCTGTATTGTTCACTACTTCCTGAAGGATAAAGCCTGGCACTTCATAGGCAGGCAATAAATATTTCATGAATGGAATTATAAATATTTTTTTCTTCTTAAGGGAGGAAGAAAGGGAAGATTTTGATACTAGCACTGACAGCAAAGAAATAGAGCAAAAGGAACAAGATCAAGATACAGTTACTGAAGATGAAGATGACCCGGGACCACATAAAAGAGGCAGAAGGGGTAATACAGAATTTCTTAAGGGCATGCTTGCTTGTTTTTAATTGATAAGGCATATTATTAATTCACTATTCTGAAATATATATTAGGTGACTTCCATTTGTGATTCCAAGGTGTGTTGTTGCTTTTTTGTATTTGCTACTTTATGTTGACCAAGTAGAAATTTTTATTCTATAATGTACCCATTCAACATTGAATGCCTTTTAGATGCTAGAGATGCAAAGATCGGTAATGCTTGTAACTGGTGTCATATTGCTGAGAATGGAAATCTCTGCTGCCTTAAAGTAATCTCATAAGTTGCTGGATCAAAGGAAATACATTTTTTTAAAACTTGTGATACAAGTTACTTCTGAGGATCTCTAACATTTTCATTTGATAACTATTAAAGGAGATACTTTATTTATAGTTTATTCTGTGCCTGTAATTTGAACAGTATCTCTTTTTTTACATTATTTTTTAAATGGTTATTGTAAGTGGACAGAAAATCTCTTATACAATACCATGGAGGCTGTATTCTTTTGACTACAATGCAATTGATTTGGAAATCCAAAACAAATCTTAACGTTATTAGAATTTAGAACATACTTCTAAGTAATTAGAGTTTCAAAAGAGAAACCCTAATAGAAATTTTAAAATATTTAAAAGTAATTAATACTGCGTATTGATGGATACAGTCCATACAAGTCCATACTTGTTGGATACAGTCCCTCTACTTACAGGAAAATTTATAGCTTTAATACATATTAGGAAAGTAGAAAGGCAAATTGCGCTAGGCATTCATGTAAGAAGTTAGAGGTAAAAACTAGAATACTCTCCCTAAATATAAGGAGACAATAGATATGAGTAGAAGTTAATAGAAAATAAAACTGTAATAGAGAAAAACATCAAAGCCAAAAATCTGTTCTTTGAAAAAGACACAAACTAGACAAACCTTGGCTTAATTGACTTTCAGGGGAGTGAGGGATCACAATAAGCAAAATTAGGGCTAAAAATTGAAGCAGCATGACTAGAGATAGAGTAGAAATGTAAAGATAAGGGGATAACAACAATTTAATACCAGTAAATTTGAAAGTAAAGGGCAAAAAGCAAAATCCTAGAAAAAGTGCAAATTATAGAAGTGAATCAATACAGAGATTAAAAATGTGAATGGTCCTAAACCATTAAAGATCTTGAATTAGTATTAAAAACCTTTCTATAAAGAAAACATCGTTCCTAGGCAACTTTGTGGTGAATTCTGCCAAATTTCAAAGAAGCAGGTAATTCCAATCGTACACAAACCCTTTCAGGCAAAAGAAAGAGAGGAAACACCCCCCAACCATTTAAACAATTTGACAATGACTGAAACAGGAGAGAAGTCTAATTCTTCAACACAGCATAAAAGGCCAGCCAGGAATCTAGGCTCCTTCTGTTTGTTGGTACTGTCATCCTTGAGGGTTTGCTGCCAGCCTCATGTTCCAAAATGATTTATCACCCTGTCTCCATTCTATCTAGGGAAAACGGAAAAGAGGCATAACCCAGAGGTTACATACAATTCTTCTGCTTCCATCTCTTTGACCGGCAGTTTCTAATGTAGCCATATTTACTGGGGAAAGAGGATCTGGGAAATGGCCTTCTCTTGGATTGCTAGGTGCCTGCTAATAATTAAGGCTTCTGTTACCTTAAAGCAGCGGTTGTTAAAGTACAGCCCATTGGCCAAATCCTCCCTGCCCCCTGTTTTAATATCACCCATGTTTTTACATTTTTCAATAATTGGAAAAAAATATTTAAGAGTGATACTTTGTGATATGTGAAAATCACATGAAATTCAGACTCAGTGACCATAAATAAAGTTTTGTTGAATATAGCCATGCTCATTCATTTGTGTGTTGTCTGTGACTGCTTTCATGCTACAGTGGCAGAGTTGGGTAGCTGTGATGGAAACCATATGACCCACACAGCCTAAAATATTGACTAGCTAGCCCTTCATAGAAGTGGTTTGCTAACTTCTGCCTTAGAAGAAGGACTGAATGTATCTTGCAGAATAACTAGCAGACTCTGGCACACTCTCCAGTATGGAGATAGAAGATTTTTGTGTGTCTCTTTATATATAAGTGTGCCGATTTCTTACTAACTTAGTGTATTAGTCTATTCATGCCGGCATAACAAAATGTTACAGACTGTGGTTTAAACAACAAAATGTTTTATCACAGTTCTGGAGACTGGAGGTACCAGTCAGGGTGCCAGCAGGGTTAGTTTCTGGTGAGGCTTTTCTCAGCTGATGATAGCACCTTCTCACTGCGTCCTCACATGACCTTTTCTCACCCACAAGTGGAGAGAGTGCCCTGGTCTCCCTTCCTCTTGTTTAAAGACACCGGTCTGACCTAATTACCTCTTTAAAGGCCCTGTCTCCAAATTCAGTCACATGGGGGTTTAGGACTTCAGCCTACAAACTGGGGGTGTGTGGGAGTGGCACATAGTTTACTCCCTAATGTGTAGTAACTTGGGGTAGCTTGTGTCATGTTTTTCTAGTGAAAAATTAAAATATGATGATGTTTCAATTATAGGGAAAAGGGGACAAAATGGATTTAAAGAATTTACGAGGCAAGATGAGGTCAACTGTGTAACAAGAGAGCCTCTTACTGCTGAGGAGGAGGAAGCTTTAAAACAGGAACACCAACGAAAAGAGAAAGAGCTCTTAGAAAAAATCCAAAGTGCCATAGCATGCACCAACATCTTTCCCTTGGGCCGTGACCGCATGTACAGGCGGTATTGGATTTTCCCTTCTATTCCTGGATTGTTTATTGAAGAGGATTATTCTGGTCTCACTGAAGACATGCTGTTGCCTAGACCTTCATCATTTCAGAATAATGTACAGTCTCAAGCACCTCAGGTATCCGCTAAAACTGGAGATTCTTTGATGTCTGAATCTACCTCCAGCATTGACCACGGTCCGTGTGATGATAGTGTGCAGCTGCCAAAACCGGTGCATAAGCCGAATCGGTGGTGCTTTTACAGTTCCTGTGAGCAGCTGGATCAGCTGATTGAAGCCCTTAACTCTAGAGGACATAGAGAGAGTGCCTTAAAAGAAACTTTGTTGCAAGAGAAAAGCAGAATATGTGCACAGCTAGCCCGATTTTCTGAAGAGAAATTTCATTTTTCAGGTAAAATTTCAATGAAACCTATTTCCTTTATTTTTCTTTTCCTGTAATCTCTGGGTCAGGTGTAAACATTTTTCAAACTATCAAGAGGTGTATTTAAAGCACTTTCTCTTTCATCTGGACAATGCTCTCAGTTCTTGACTTAGAGAAATTTGCTAGTTAGAGAAATAAGGTTTTCTAGATTCTCCTGGGTTCCACTTGGGTTATGAGAAACACATCTTAACAATATGAGAAGTTACATACTCTTTCTGAGCTCATTGTTTGATCAGTAAATTGAATACTTGAGGCACTAGGGTTACCATCGACTTTTGAGATCTGCTAGTGAGTGAGGTCACTTACTAAAGGTTTTAGCCGAGGGTCCAGGGACAGGTTCTATCAGTGATCACACCTTAGGAGATGGGCTGCAAGGACAGTTCAGGCAGGTAGCAGTATTTCCTATTTGATGGCTGGTCTGTTGATGACAAATAAGAGAAAGAAGTAAGGCATTTTTAGGTGTAAATGGGGTTTTATAGGTAGAGTGATCTTAAATTTAGGGTTATATTAATACTATGACTACTTTAGTTCTCTAAGAATTGTTGATCACAATTCTTTAACAGCTTTGTTGAGAATTAATTTATCATACAGGTCACCCTTAATTAAAGTGTACAATTCCATAGTTTTTTATATATTCTTAGATATTTTACACAGTCAATTTTAGAACATTTTCATTATCCCCAAAACTGGTATTGTATAATACATGGTCTTTTGTGACAGGCTTCTTTTACTTAGCATAATGTTTTCAAGGGTCATTCAAGTTGTACCATACATCAGTACTTCATTCTCTTTATGTTCATTGTATACTATATTTTAGTACATTTTACGTATCCATATGTTAGTTGATGGACATTTCTATTGTTTCTGCCTTTTGGCTATAATGGAAAATGCTGCTTTAAACATTTGTGTATAAATTTTTGCTGACATGTTTTCATTTCTCTTGGGTATATACCTAAGAGTGAAATTACTGGGTCATATGGCTTCCTCATTGGCTCAGGTTGTAAAGAATGTGCCTGCGATGCACGAGACTCAGGTTTGATCCCTGGGTCAGGAAGATCCCCTGGAGGAGGGCATGGCAACCTACTCCAGTATTCTTGCCTGGAAAATCCCATGAGGAGCCTGGTGGGCTGCAGTCCATGGGGTTGCAAAGAGTTGGATACAACTGCAGCAACTAGGCATGCACACATCATCACTGTGCACTATGGTAATTCTGTTTAATCATTTGAGGAACTGTCATCAGACTGTTTCCTGAAGTGGCTCACTATTTTATATTGAAGGTTAAGTTTCTCCACATCCCTCTCAATGCTTGTTATCAGACTTTTTTATTCTAGCCATTGTAGAGGTGTGAAGTCTCATTGTGGTTTTGATGTGCATTTCCCAAATGACTAATGATGTTGAGCATCTTTTCATGGTTTTATTGGCCAGAGAAAAAATGTGTTCAGGGAAATTCCCTTTTGGTCCAGTGGTTAGGACTCAGCACTTTCACTGCCATGGGCCTGCATTCAATCCCTGATCATCAAACTAAGATCCTGCAAGCTTCATGACACAGCAAAAAAAAAAAAAAAGAGAGAGAAAGGAAGAAAAGTGTATTCAGATCCTTTGCTCATTTTTTAATTGTATTATTTGTCTTTTTATTGAGCTGTAAGAGTTCTTTATATATTCTATTGGATAGATACAAGTCCCTTATCAGATAAATGATGTGCAAGCATTTGCTTCTTTTTTTCCCCATACTTGAGGACTTACTAGGTGTTTTTATATCCACTGTGTCACAATCATACAGTCATATGGGTAATTGTATTTTTTAATGAGAAAATCATAATAAAGCTGTCTGATAACTATTTCAGACAAACCTCAAACTGATAGCAAACCTACATATAGTCGGGGAAGATCTTCCAATGTATATGATCCATCCCAGATGTCTGCAGAAAGACAGCTTGAGTTGAGGCTGAGAGATTTTCTTTTGGATATTGAAGACAGAATCTACCAAGGAACATTAGGAGCAATCAAGGTTTGTACCTGTTCCCATTTTTAACTTGCCTAATTACCAGAATTTTGGTAACTTATTTGATATTTTATGTTTGTTAACTTATTTGATATAGTCAAGGCATGTGTGTTCTGAATAAATAGCAGGAGTGATACATTTTTTATAATAACTAATTTTATTTCCCTGTATCAAATTATATATATATAATATATATATTATATCTATATATAGATAGAAATCTTTCTTAAAACCTTTTTTAATATTAACTTTTGGTATTTAAAAAATATCTGTTTTGCGGTATTTTCATCCAAGATGTTGAAATGTGTAAGGATATTTTCTTCTTCCTTGACTAGCTCCTGCCTGCTCTGCTGAGTCTGGTTTGTTTATTGGTTTCTTTGTTACCTTTTTAAAATCTGTAAGTAATTCATGCTTGATATGTGTGTTCTGTTCATTCCTTTGCTATCATCTGTCACTTTTTTTGCTACTGTCAGGTGACCAACCTTAGAGTCATTTATAATTTCACTATATAGAGAGTAAGGCATTAAAGCTTCCATCTATGAATGATATGAACTCCATTTTGGCCACTTAGGAACCTTATTTTTAGATCTCTTTTTGATTCACAATCTGTTCTAGAATATTCATGAATTTTTCATATGTACATTGAACTTCATACTTCTTAGGAACAGTACATGCCATTTTCAGGGTTAGTAAATTTGAGTTTTGTTACAGGTTACAGATCGACACGTCTGGAGATCAGCGTTAGAAAGTGGACGGTATGAGCTGTTAAATGAGGAAAACAAGGAAAATGGGATAATTAAAACTGTGAATGAAGATGTAGAAGAGATGGAAATTGATGAGCAGACAAAGGTCATAGTAAAAGACAGGTACAAAAAGGATTTTTCTAAAGTAACCATCACTTTTTCTTGCCATTTATGTTTGCTTTTAAGAAAATGTTTCCTTTTCTTCAAAACATTGTCTTAAAATCTTATTGTGAGGACATTAATGTTTATCACCACTGAAATGATGATTTTACTAAACCACAAGTTCTCTGTTACCTCTCTTAGTACTAAAGCAGCCAGAAGACAACTTGTTAGGATGATGATAGTTATTCAAGTTTCTAAAAAGTCTTTGAACTTAAAGTTTTATTAATTTCAGAAAGTAGCTTTACATTATCCATTTTTCTTTTCTGTAGGAGAACTTGGTAAACTGTAATAGACTAAAATATTATTTGAGCTATTAATCAGAACTGATTTATCTATAGACAGATACTTTTACTTTTTCAGATAGCATCTGCCCTTAGGAGAAGTTTATTCTCTAGAAGGAAATGGTGGAGGGACCTTAAGCTAGCAATTACAGAGCAGTCAGAGTTCTGGTAGAAGTAAATGCCCAGCGGAGATGTAATATTAATACGTAGGAGAATATGGAAGACAGCAAAGGAAATGCTAGGGAAGTGACTGTGAAACTGAGACCTAAAGGCGGAGAGGATATGAACCTGGGAGGGAAGACGTTATACAGGTTTTCAATAAATGAGCTTGCATTTTTAAATGGTCGTTTTAGGTGCAGCATGGAGATTTGTTGCAAAGAGAGTAAGATTGGAGGCCAAGGAACAAGTTGGTTAGGAGGCAGCTATAAGTCAAAGTTGAAGCATGAGATACAGAGATGAGCTGCCTGAGCTACCCCTCCCTTAAGGGCCATGTGGTATCACCTCTCTGAAACCTTTGCTTGGCCTTCTAAGGCAAGGTTTCTTTCCTTAGAGCCTTCTAAGACTTCTTTCCTAAAGCCTTCTAAGCCTTCTCTCATCCACCTTCCCACCTCTCTGTATTTGCCCTTGTGATGTGCCTAAATGACATGATAGTTTAGCTCTTGATTCATGTTTTTCTATCCCTTTCCTGGTGGCTTATGAGAACTCCTAGAGATTGAGGAAACCATTTCTGACACGGGGATAAGTAAGGATTTGGATAAGTCAGTGGACTCAGGTTTCATCTAATAGTGGTTTTAAGTACTATAAATGCTTCAATGTTTTAATTGTAGACTTTTGGGCATAAAAACAGAATCTCCAAGTACTGTCTCAACTAATGCGAGTACCCCACAGTCAGTGAGCAACGTGGTTCATCATCTTGCAGTGGCACTTTTTCAAATAGAACAGGGTATTGAGAGGCGTTTTCTAAAAGCTCCACTTGGTGAGTATCTGTTTTTAACTCAAAATATGTTATATTGTAAATGCTTTTCAATTACCCCTTAATTAATAGAACTTTACTGGCTGACAGAATAATATTGATCAACTAATTGAAAATATAAGTTCTTTCAGGTAAGATTTATTTAATAATACTTTAAAAATTTATTCTAGGTATTCATTCATTTCAATGAATGTCTGTTTAACTATTTCTGTCAGTCTCTTCTATGAATGTTTCTTCCAAAGAGATTACCAAGTCCTATGACTTGCCATACCCTGAGTAATCAAACACTAAATGTATTGTCATTTAAAACAGAACCTCAAAGAAACTACTTAAATGCCCCCCATTAAGGGTATGGTTTAATAATGTGGGTCACTCACCTGAGCATGTGTACGAAGTGCTAAATCAGAAATACCAAGTGTTTCAGGGTACATAGATGAGGAAATGCTCTACAGTATATGGTTAGGATGACAGAAATAATTCTATCATGAGTGTGTTTCAGTAGTTATGAAATTAATCTGCTTTTTAGGACTAATCTAGGAAACATAATCCTTATGTTTTTAGGAAAATATGTTTCAAGTTCCAAATCAATTTTCATATCATAACTGACTCTAGTTCACTGTGGTCTTTCTGAAAAACTGAATTAATTTATAATTCATTATATTTTGAGATAGTTTATATCTCAATAGTAAAGTACTAGAAGAAACAAGTTGTTTTAAACCATATCTTTTTGATCTCATATTGAGAGAGAGACTTGAGTAGACTAAAATCCTTTAAAAATGATTTGAATGTTACTTTTTTGACTAGTAAGAACAAAGTTTTCATAAATATATAGCACTTGAAACATTAGTATATTCATAAATTATCTATTTTTAAAGTGAAGAATTTGTAGTCAATATCTCATTATTCTAAGCCTGTCCATATTTTAATTTTTTTATAAATTGATAATTCCAACATGAGCTTCATAACTCACTTTTCACATTGAAAGTAACATTTGTAAGAAATAGAATACATATAATCACGAGGATTCAAATTTGTGTTTGTTGTATCACTGTTAATGTTGTCTTTGGTATTTCCTAATACTTTCTGTGTCAAAATCAAATTATATATATAAGGGATCTCTGTATTGTTTCTTAACAAACACATGTGAATTTACAGTTATTTCAATTAAAAGTTATTTGTAAGTCATAGGACTCTTATAAATGTAAAATGTTATTACTACTATTAATTCTGTGATTCCAAAAGGGGTATGGGAATAAAATGTAATTCTGCTGATTTTTCCACTTCTGAAATTGCCATCAATTAAAGCTATTTATAGGTTTGGTGGGGGGGGGTCAAATTTATTATTTAATATATTTGTAATTTCATCAGTACCTTTTATTAAATATTTAGACAAAGGGAAAAAGTTGACACTGAGTGATATTGCAGTTTACTTCTAATAGATTATACAAGAGCAGAGAACTATAGTGTTCCCTATGCTTGTTTGTATATAGCAGTGTTTAGACATTTATTTCATCCTGAGACATATAAAAGAAAAAATAAATGAAATAAGACAAGTTCAACTTGCCTTACTTATTTTGTAAGTGTTCAGCTTACTTTACTTTGTAAATGTTGGTCAGAGTCAGGTGTTGATCATTTGTAATAATGGATGTTACCATCTACCATTGCTGCCTCAAAGTTAATAGAACTGGTGTCTGTAACTCTTTAAGCCTTTGAATGATCTATTTTAATGAGACACAGGAAATGGAAGTGCCTCTAGGGTTTTAAGGTGGTCTAAATATTTGGAGCAAAGTAATCAAGAATATATACTTAATCCAGGAGAGAAAAGGGTGTTCTACTTTATGAATGTTTGAGATAGAAAACATTAAAATTCTCTGTTTTTGATAATTTTTCAACATAGCAAATTAACTGTAGTAGGAATTTTCCTAGTTTAGCTTCAGAAATTATTTCAGTTTCTTGAAGAATCAAGTAAGAAATAAAATTTCTACTTATATTCCACCTTCTCTAGATGTCCCTCTTATTCTAGTGATCAATCACATTGATAAAACTTGACTTTTTTAACTTGGGGAGCATAATCATATTTCACTTAATTTTGGGTAAGATGTGATATTTGTTTTAGGTTGATAATATAATAATTTATTAAGTCATGCTTATGGTTAAACCCTTAAGCTATGGGTGGGGGCGGGGGATTGTCAAACTAACTTTATCAACTTGGTAGCACAGGAATTAATAAAGATCAAAAGGGAGATAGAAAAAAAGGGACAAGAAAAAGAGGAAGAACAGTCTAGTATGAGAGATGGTAAATATTTAACTTTTTAAAGAATTTTGTATTTTTAAGGAATTATGATTTTACTTTACTGCTGAATATTGATTTACATTTTTAGCTTTTGAAGGAAAAACCTTAAATTTGGTTTTTTGGAGAGAGTAGGGTGGAGGGCAAGCTTATAAAACAGTATCTTCCTAAAATTTTTCTTTTTCTTGATACATTTCATACTTCAGCTAATCAAACTCTTTTACCCTGTTATATAAAAAATTGACATTGTTGAACTTTAGTATACTTATTGTTAAAGAATGAACATCTATGGAATTTACATGTACTTGTTTTACATATAGTATTTATTCACATTGTTTTTTGCTTTATGAGCATAGGGAGAATTCTGGAGTATGAGATGTTATTGTTTTATTTCCTAGGGAAGCCTCCATGGCATGGTGACATGAATTACTGTATAGTGGCAGTTAACAGCATAAAATCTCCTGGTGTGATATTTGATCATATGAATCTACCAATATTTTATATTAGTAAAATGCTTTTAATTAGCCATATCTTGAGGAATTTGTCTGTGCTAGCTTAATGGAAAATGAGAGACATTTCTGCCCTTGAGAATTGTATAATCTGGAGAAGCAAAGTTTAAGATGAGAAAACAGAAAAAATGGAATCAATTTTATATACTATTTTTTATCCTTTTTTAAGTAGTTACACGAAAATAGAAAAGTATGGACATCCATTTATATTTCATATTTAGAATATTTTAAATGGATTGGAGTAGGTGGGATAAAAATGGAGCTACCACTGGGTTAATTTTCTTAAAGCATCTTTTTAATCAAAACCCATAGTTTCACCAGCCTTTGAGTCAAGAACCAGTCAAATTGACTTTTAATGTTCCAAAGGTTTGTCATAATTTTTCTTCCATTCTTTCACATTGGTGTCTGCAATCTTATTTCTTGCCATTACCAGTAAGAATACCCTCTGATTTACCCAGAAATATTTCTTTAAGATCTTTGAACTAGCAACTCTTGTTGCCTTCTTCCTTGGAGAGTCCCACTTAGGGCAGAACTTTCCATAAAGACTTATGTTAGAAAATTAGGATAAATAGAAGCACAAAATGAGAGGATGGAAGAAAATCACATGAACTATATTATTGCATTTATGTCCCTCTTTGCTAATATTTCTCTTTAACTTTGTCTAAAGAGTCATTTGACCCATCCATTTTTCTTTCTCCTTCTCTCATTGAGTTATAAATCTCAATTATTTTTAGAGATCCAGATGCTTTTTCAAATGGCTTGGTCATTTACACATACCTTCAAATGTTTATTTCTTAAGGCATATTAAACAGTTATTTTATATAGTGTCTAATTCTGTGTGTCTCATGCCTCTTTATGGGTCAGATTCTGCAGGCTCTTGCTTATAGTGTTTTGTTTCCACACGTGCCTTGTGGTTGTTGACTATTAACTCTCAGTCCTTAGAACTTAATCTGCAGAAGTTGCTTCATTACAGAGATTTGCCCTTGTTTCTGTCATACCTGAGGTCACCAGTTCAGTTCAGTTCAGTCGCTCAATCATGTCCGACTCTTTGCGACCGTATGGACTGCAGCATGCCAGACCTCCCTGTCCATCACTTAATTCCCGGAGTCCACTCAACTCATGTCCATTGAGTCGGTGCCATCCAACCATCTCATCCTCTGTTGTCCACTTCTCCTCCCACCTTCAATCTTTCCCAGCATCAGGGTCTTTTCAAATGAGTCAGCTCTTCGCATCAAGTGGCCAAAGTATTGGAGTTTCAGCTTCAACATCAGTCCTTCCAATGAATATTCAGGACTGATTTCCTTTAGGATGGACTGGTTGGATCTCCTTGCGGTCCAAAGGACTCTCAAGAGTTTTCTCCAACACCACAGTTCAAAAGCATCAATTCTTCAGTGCTCAGCTTTCTTTATAGTCCAACTCTCACATCCAAACATGACCACTGGAAAAACCATAGCCTTGACTAGACGGACCTTTGTTGGCAGAGTAATGTCTCTTTTTTTAATGTGCTTTTTAGTATGCTGTCTAGGTTGGTCATAACTTTCTTCCAAGGAGCAAGCATCTTTTAATTTCATGACTGCAATCACCATCTGCAGTGATTTTGGAGCCCCAAAAAATAAAGTCTGACACTGTTTCCACTGTTTCTCCATCTATTTGCCATGAAGTGATGGGACCAGATGTTATGATTTTATTTTTCTGAATGTTGAGCTTTAAGCCAACTTTTTTCACTCTCCTCTTTTACTTTCATCAAGAGGCTGTTTAGTTCTTCTTCACTTTCTGCCACAAGGGTGGTATCATCTGCATATCTGAGCTTATTGATATTTCTCCTGGCAGTCTTGATTCCAGTTTGTGCTTCATCCAACCCAGCGTTTTTCATGATGTACTCTGCATGTAAGTTAAATAAGCAGGGTGGCAATATACAGCCTTGACGTACTCCTTTTCCTATTTGGAACCAGTCTGTTGTTCCATGTCCAGTTCTAACTGTTGCTTCCTGACCTGCATGCAGATTTCTCAAGAGGCAGGTCAGGTGGTCTGTTATTCCCATCTCTTTCAGAATTTTCCAGAGTTTATTGTGATCCACGCAGTCAAAGGCTTTGGCATAGTCAATAAAGCAGAAATAGATGTTTTTCTGGAACTCTGGTCACCTGGACCACTTTAAAATCTTAGCTTGTGTTTTTTTAGGTTTTAAACCTGTTCAAGGCTTTGCTTGTAGTTACATAAAATAGATTTATTTCCACTTTCCCCCCAATACCATGGTCCAGATGAGCAGATTTTCTTGCCTGTTTCCTTCCTTACCTGTTTCCACCCTGACACTTACAGGTGCAGCCTTTTGGGGCCCTAACTTTTAAGGGAGGATTCACCACATTGAGTGGGCCCTAGGTTTCATGTCCTATCTCTCCCTCTTGCCTAACAGTCAAACAAAAGTTCAAAATCTGCTAGTGTTTGACAGGTCTCTTGCTTTATGACTTCACCTCATTGTGTACATCGTCATCCTCCCAGCTATATTAAAATTTTCTTAAGAGCAGGGGCCATAGAGTAGACTTGTTTCATATCTTCTAAAATGCTGCATACTGGAGGGAAAATACAATGCAGGAATAATGATAACAGCAATAGCATTTGCACTGTGACAGAGTTTACATGTCTAATGTGTATTATCTCATTTAATCTTCCCAACAGCGCTCAGAGGTATAAGCTAGCCACATACTACTGCTGAGGCACCTTAAGTAACTTGCCCAAGCTATATAGGGGAGCTAGGACTCACCTCAAGGCAGACTGACTCCATAGCCAATGTTTTCTTAACTGTCATGCTACTATCCATGAGATTTCATTTGAGGATATATCTTGCAGAATTTTGATGTGATGTGGTAGGCACTTTATAGTTAAGTATAATGGTTAGGAAAACAAAGATAGTTGCCGTAGTGAAGATCAATTCAAGGTCAATGTCACATGCCAATGTAAAATGATAGACTAGCTAGATTAATAGGATCCAGTCAAATGATTCGTAACAGATTCAAATGTTTCTATATAAAAATTGGTACTGAAAGTCCTTTTTAAGGGGGTATTAACATTTTTTAAATCTACCTTATTTTAAAAACAATATTTTTTTAGATATAGAAGGCAATATAGTTGGCATTTATACATACTTGATATTTTAGTAACAGTTTTATTGAACCATATTTCACATATATAAAATTCACCTTTTTTTTAAATTGTTCAGTTCAGTGGTTTTTAATATATTCACAATTGTATAGTTATCCACCACTATCTAACTTCAGAACATTTTCATTAACACCAAAAGAAACCTCAGATATGATTGATACTTGGCAATCCATCTTTTATCTGCAAGTGAGGCAGTAACATTCTTGATTCATATGAATAGTGACTGACTTATTATTGTATTTAGCCAACTTTCAATCAATAAGATCAAGATTTGATACAAAGAACTAGATTGCTAGATTGAGAACACATTGCCCTAAGTTATTTTTCTCTTTTAACTGTTGAAATCCCCAAGCATTTGTTTTACAGATTTAAGTTATTCTTCATGTCATAAACAAGGTGTGGCTCAGCAAATTTTCTTTATCTTGAATTTTTTGTTTCTAATATCAACATGGTCTTTTTGTGAAGTATTAGGAGAGAAGAACTCTAAATTCTTACCTACTTAACAATACCAAGAAAAATAGTTCTAGGAGATGCCTAGGGTTTGCCTAGGAAATTTTAATTACTTTCCCTTTCATTTAAGATGCCAGTGACAGTGGGCGTTCTTATAAAACAGTCCTGGACCGTTGGAGAGAGTCTCTCCTTTCTTCTGCTAGTCTATCCCAAGTCTTTCTTCATCTCTCCACCCTGGATCGTAGTGTGATATGGTCTAAGTCTATACTGAATGCCCGTTGCAAGATATGCCGAAAGAAGGGTGATGCTGAAAACATGGTACTTTGTGATGGCTGTGATCGGGGCCACCATACCTACTGTGTTCGACCAAAGCTCAAGGTATTTTTTTTCTTCTTCTGCTTCTCAGATTAGAATTGAGATTTTGAGTGAGAGATGATTACTGATCATTTGTGTGATTTATCAGACTGTGCCTGAAGGAGATTGGTTTTGTCCAGAGTGTCGGCCAAAGCAGCGTTCTAGAAGACTCTCCTCTAGACAGAGACCATCCTTGGAAAGTGATGATGAGATGGAAGGTAGTATGGAAGGTGAGGATGATGAAGTTGATGATGATGAAGAAGAGGGTCAAAGTGAAGAGGAAGAGTATGAGGTAGAACAAGATGAAGATGATTCTCAAGAAGAAGAAGAAGTCAGGTAAGTCCTAACATGCAATAAAACAAGAGTTTGTGAGTCATGACTAGGCAATCTCTTGACTTTTCAAATACAAATGGAGTGGTTGGGGCCTCTAATTTTTAAAAAACAAGCGTGCAGTATAGTGTCGTAAAGTTCCCCTTGTTTTTTATGTATTATAAACATGAAATTATTCCCAAGGGAGTATGGTCCTTGTGTGAACTTAGCTAGATAACAAAGTCAAGTATGAGTTTAAGTTTGGATAGGATGTCAAGTCAGAGCCTCATTAAGGTTGATATTACTTAATTTTTTACTTAAAGTAGCAAATAAGCAGTCCAAAGGACAGCTAGGAGATACAGATGAGCACAGCTCTGGGTGCATCTTTTGCTTTCTCAAGAAGTTATACACAAATATTGGTGATCTTGGTAGTCAACAGAGAGAAATGCCAGGGGGCACGTTGTATTTTTATACTCTCGCCACATCAGCACCTACTATACTACTATACTATACTACTGCATCGCCAAGTATTGACAACTTAGCGCAAGCTGTGTCACCCAGGCCTAATGAACGGATCTGGTTATTCCTGCTGGGCAGTCTCTTCCTGTTTGTCCCTAAGACTCTCCCATCCCTTTTCAACATTTGAACTCCATTCATGTGGAATCACTTCCCAGGTGGTTCAGTGGTAAAGAATCCACCTGCCCACACAGGAGATGCAGGTTCAATCCCTGAGTCAGGAAGATCCCCTGGAGTAGGAGATGGCAACCCATTCCAGTATTCTTGCCTGGTAAATTCCACAAGAGAGGAGCCTGGAGGGCTATAGTCCATGGGGTTGCAAAGAGTCGGACAGGGCTGAGCGACTGAGTTCATGCAAACACACACACACGTGGAATCAAGAAAGTGAATGTGCAGCAAGGGCAGCTGGCACTGACACAGTCCGGGAAGGTCACAGCCTGAGGGGAGATGAGGAGAGAGAGCCAGCCCCTCTATTTCAAGCAAGTTGTTTAGTAGTTCCAACTCAACAGTATTATATTAAGCATAAAGACAATAAAGAACTTGGAAAATTCTTGGAAATATTTTAGGCCAACCAGAGGTTCAGGTATGTGGGGAGATGGATATAGGAGGCTTAATGGGATTCTCTCATCTTTGTCTACAACATAAAGGCAATTAAAAGGTTGAATATAGTTTTGTATCTTACAGTAAACATCAAAATATAGCAAAGAGATTCTTGGCCTGGTGTTGAGGAGTAGTAGGTTCAAGGCCTACTTTTGTGGAACCCATTGGCCAAAACTGTAGGTTACCTCAGTATCAATAATAAAGAGTGACAGTCTCCTGAAGCATAAGGAAACTAAAGATTTGCATTTTAAGTTTTCAGCATGATCAAGTCCATTTATTCAGCTCTCCTGAGGATCTGATTATAGTTTATTCATGACTTAGGATTTGATTTTTACGATGATGTCCTGGAGTTACTGGGAAATATTACATGTTCTCCTTGCATTACAAAGAAATGAATGAATAAATAAATAAATGAAAGCACATTTTAGATTTCATCAGTTCTAAGTTTTTAAAAAAAGTGAAAGTTGGTCACTCAGTCATGTCCAACTCTTTTCGATCCCATGGACTATAGCTCTCCAGGCTCCTCTGTCCATGGAATTCTCTAAGAAAGAATACCGGAGTGGGTTGCCATTTCCTTCTCCAGGGGATCTTTCTGACCCAGAGATCAAATCCAGGTCTCCTGCATTGTAGGCAGAATCTCTACCATCTGAACTACCAGGGGAAAAAAACTGAGTAATAAAGATGTTGCTTATCCATGTGTTACTGAGGACAAGTCTCAGTAACACATAAGTTATGTGTGTTAAACTCATTGGCTGAATAGTAGAACAAAGGGGATAAAAGTATCATATGTGCATCATTGTTCTGTACAATAATTGTTTTCTAACACTGCTTATAGCCCACCAAAACGAGGAAGACCACAAGTTAGAGTATCAATTAAAACAAGAGGGAGACTTAGCTCTTCTTTCTCAAGTCGTGGCCAACGACAAGACCCTGGAAGATACACTTCACGGAGTCAGCAGAGTACACCGAAAACAACTGTTTCTTCTAAAACTACTGGTAGAAGCCTAAGAAAGATAAAATCTGCTCCTCCTACAGAAACTAAATCTTTAAGAATCTCCAGTCGTTCTACTCGCCAGAGTCATGGCCCGCTGCAAGCAGATGTATTCGTGGAACTACTTAGTCCTCGTAGAAAGCGCAGAGGCAGGAAAAGTGCTAATAATACACCAGAAAATAGTCCCAACTTCCCTAACTTCAGGGTGATTGCCACAAAGTCAAGTGAGCAGTCAAGTCCTCTAAATGTTGCTTCAAAGCTTTCCCTCCAAGATAGTGAATCCAAGAGAAGAGGCAGGAAAAGACAATCTGCAGGTATGAAGATGTCTCAATTAATCTGTTTTCACCTAAGAAAATTGAGTAATCTGGAAAGATTGAATGTTTAGATAGTTGGTGTCATTTTTGAAAGACTGTCCATTATACAGAGTTTTTAGGGAGCAACCTGACCTGAAGCATAATGTTCAAAGAAGGGGCAGCTCTTTGGGGAACAAAGGTAAACTACACTGCTAGTATCTGTAGTAGTGTAGCAGAGTACTTGAAAGAAATTTGCTAACAGCGTTTTGTGTTTAATGGAGAGATTTGGCCAATACTTGAACAACCTCAGTATATCACATTATAACACATTCCGTTCTCATCCACCTTTGCTTCCTTCAAAACACACACACTCAACATCACCTAGACAAGCTACAATTGGTAATTTGGTAAGGTTCCATCTGACATACTGAATTTGGGGGCAAGGGAGAGTTGGGAACATTAATATTGTTAGGGAGTGATTACCAGCTATCGTTTTTATTCTGATAAAAATATTATTTTTAATATTTATATATAATATATAAATTGTTTACGTACTATATAGGGTTATATTTTTATCATGTTTATTATATGATAAATTATTTGTCATATTTATCTATGTAATAATCTCTTTACCCATTAATCTGTTTAATGCTATCCTCTTTTTTCTTTATTATAGTGGTAATAAAACCTTGGTATTTCAAAGAGAAGTTACACATAAAAACTGCTACTCGTCATGGACATAAATACACTCCCATTTGTAAACTAGATAGCTGATGGGAAGCAACTGTCTAGCACAAGGAGCTCAGCTCTGTGCTCTATGACAGCCTAAAGGGGTGGGGTCGGGGAGACAGCAGGTGTGAGGAAGGCCCAAGAGGGAAGGGGGATATCTGTGTACTTACAGCTGATAACACATTGTTGTCCAGTGGAAACCAACACAGCATTGCAAAGCAGTTATCCTGCAATTAAAAAAAAATGAATGCTAATCACTGTTCTTTGAAGAACTTTAGGTAGCTTGTACTACTTAAACACATGACAGGATTAATTCATTGGTGAAAGAACGCAACATAATGCAGTCATCAGGTTGTCAGGTTTGATGGGTTGTGGATATGAGGTAACTTTGTACCAAGATCTAATTGAGCTTTTCCTATCCTCTTACTTGTTTTGCTCTTCCACAATCCTGAACCCCAAGCTATTTGGAAAATAATACACCTGAAGCATTTTTATTAAAAAAAAAAAAAAACCTGCTGGAAAAAAAAATGTTTTTAACCGATTTGTAAACTTACTAACCTGAGGACAAATAGACAAGGAAATGTGTGGATTTACATTTAAGCAGGGAATTTAAACACCTAGATTCATCTATGGACTGTACTACCCTTTTCTACTAATTCATACACCTTAGATCTCATTATATACCTTACATTTTATGAGAAAGCATTTTGCTTTAAGAAAATTCTCCATATGAAGTTAGATTTATAAGAACAATCTTTTATTTCATCGAGAAATATTTTCTATTATGCAAGGTAATTTATAAAGAGTCCAGGTTTCTAGATCTGAAGAGGTTATTTTCTTAAGGATGTATTTCAGGAAATACCAGACAATTGCTTGCTTCATCTTACTGTAGTTGAAAACATATTTTTAGAACAACCCAAAAACTTTGTGTTCTAGAATTACCTTTTGTATTACACTCTTTTTACACCAGTCTGTTCCCAATGAGTGTTTGTTTCAATTTGAAATTTTTAAGATCAAAAGGAAATAATGAATACTTGGTCCAGATTTACCTGTCTCTCAGAATATATGTTAGTTTAACATCTCAGTGTGTAGAGTGTTGATTTTCTGTTTGAATGTAGTTTGTATTTATATGCTGTATTTAACTTACGGTGACCAAATACTTTATTTTATCATCACCTAAAGTTAATATAATTATTTGTTCAGAATCATCCCCTATGACACTTAATCGAAGGAGTTCAGGTCGACAGGGAGGAGTTCATGAACTGTCTGCTTTTGAACAACTTGTTGTGGAATTGGTACGGCATGATGACAGCTGGCCTTTTTTGAAACTCGTTTCTAAGATTCAGGTAATGATACTGGACTATATAAAATGTATTTGTGTATATTATCTGATTTAATCTGCATGGCAACTTGAGGTGGTCAAAATGCTTATTTAGTCACTGTCTACTTAGAAAACAAGGCAAGACTTGGACAATTGGTTCCTATGTTGAAGAAAATGAAGTTAGTATAGTCTCCTCAGTCCCTTCAAGTTCTGTGACTGATTCTTATAATCGATGACAGTGTATTGAATAACCTCACCGTTTATATTTTGTGTAATGAATATGAATAGAGTAGATTCAACTAAGTACCACTTTTGGTACTTCCCTTATGTTAAACAGTGTCTTTAACTTGAGCATATACCAGAATCAACGGAGGGCTTGTTAAAACACAGCTGACTGGGCCCCACCCCATAGTCCTTGAGTTCCTAGGTCTGGGATGATGCCCAACCATTTGCATTTTTGACAAGTCCCCAAATGATGCTGATAGTGCTGGTCCAGGAACCACATTTTGAGAAACACTGATGTAAAAGGTACCCTTAACAGAGATGGCATGACCTAACTAAGGGGTTTGAGATGGTGCTGTGGTTATTTATATATGTATGGCAGAATATGATGTGCCATAGCAGAGACAGGACAGTGTTAGAGTACTGTACTGGAAGTTATACTGTCTTGCAGAAGTAGAAAAGAGAGGGTAGATTTGAGCATTTCAGAGGGAGGAAATAGCAGGAATTAGAAAGTTTTTTTATGGAAGAAAAATGGGATTTCAACAGTGAGAAATGGAGTAAGGACATTTTAGGGAGAGACGGCAAGTTAAAGACCTAGAAAAGAGAATATGGAAATGATTGATAGTTTGAATGGAGCAGAGGGTGTATTAGAGGGGCTTAGACACAACTGGATTGTAAAGGGCCTTATTTGTCAATATGAGGTGAAGGGTTCTCAATGAAAAAGTGACATCATCAGATTTCTGTTTTGAGACTTATAAAGCCAAAATGTGAAGAGTTAGTTGAAATAGCATCTTAAAAAATTAGCTCTCAGTTCCAACTGTAACTTGTTTTTCCTGAGTAGTTTTTTGTGCCAAATTTTGTTATACATATTTTATTCTTCATTACAAATGTAGTTGTGCTCATTAAAGAAGTTTTTTATAGATATATGTATGTATGTATATAGAGAGAGACTTTTACAGTATCAAACAATCTTTTACAACATTATAATGACTAAAATGTATTATGTAATTTTAATGGAATAATAGTATTCAGAGGTTAATATTCAGTTGCTTTTTAAGTACAAAACTTGCATATTTTTGACTACTTATCTTCAATAAATTTTCTATAGGAGAGATATATTTGAATTATTTTACAGGTCCCAGACTATTATGACATCATCAAAAAGCCCATTGCCTTAAATATAATTCGTGAAAAAGTGAACAAATGTGAATATAAATTAGCATGTGAGTAATTTATGTTTTTCTCTGATAATTATTTTTAAGGAAATAGAGACTGTTTTTCTTTCAATGATGCAATGTAATTGTGTAGATGGCATCCCAAGAAATCCCTAAAATGCTTATACATGCATATATGGGAGTGAAAGATGGATGGGGATTAGATGAATTAAATATATTTTATAGAATCTGACCTTAATAGACATTCTGTACAGTTATATAAAATACATCTAATTAAACATTAAGCTTCAGTTCTGCCACCTTGTTTCAGTTTTCAATTTCTAAAAAAAAAAAGTGGACTTACATTTTCTTAATGAGATTTCCAGATATGATACCAACAAAGATTATATTTATAATTGACTTTCATTTAATCTTATTTGGTTTTTTCATTCTAGCTGAGTTTATTGATGATATTGAATTAATGTTTTCGAACTGCTTTGAGTACAACCCTCGTAACACAAGTGAAGCAAAAGCTGGAACTAGGCTTCAAGCATTTTTTCATATTCAGGCTCAAAAACTTGGACTCCATGTCACATCTGGGAATGTGGATCAAGTTAGCACACCACCGGCTGCAAAAAAGTCACGAATCTAATTTTGTCCTTCTAAAGGATATGAAGAAATCAAATTGTTCATGAAAATGGAACATTAAATCATGCTCTAAAGCAGACATATATGTATGAAGCAATAACAACTGATTGACCACATTGAAGTGTGGCCTGCACTATATTCTCAACTTTAATATTAAGCACTCAGGAGAATGTAGGAAAGATTTCCTTTGCTACAGTTTTGTTCAGTATCTAATAAGTTTGATAGATGTATTGGATACAGTACTGGTTTACAGAGGTTTTTGTACATTTTGAGATCATTCATGTGTCCCAATATCTCAGAAAATATTTTTTCACCTATGATTTATTTTGTCATTGACCTTTTTTTAGAAGTGTGGTATTAAGGGAGATTTATCGACACAGAAAAATCTTCCATTATAGCACAGTCTAGGAAAAAGTGTATACAACTAAGAATTGTTTAATGAGCACATTCTTTCAACACTACACATGAATGAATCCAATTTTATATCCTTGAAGTGCTGTACCAGTGCTGGCTGGAGGTATTGAGTCTTGAGTTTATTAACTAGATATTTATTTAGCATTCAAAGTAATTTGTGACTTTGTTTTGTATTTATAAAATTTGTACCTGGAAAATGTTCTTTAATTTTTTTAAACATTTTATTGTGTTTTTGTTTTATTTCTCTAACTTCCTTAATGATCAGTCAATAAAGGTAACACCCTCCCTTTTCCTTGACAGTTCTTTCAGTTTTACACAGCTGTATTATAAGTTTCTATGTACAACTTTTTAAGTGTACAAATAAAATGATACTTTTTTTTTCAAGTATTCTGAGTTTCTGGAATTTTTTACAAATCAGAATTGGACTTCTACATGTGATAAATACAGACCATAGGAACCAATGTTTTATTGTACCTGAGTCTCAAGCTATGAATTGAATCTTTTCTGCCCAAACCCTTTAGGAGTAAGATACCTTCTGTCAGAACAGTAGCATTCTATCCCAGGGATTCTTACTAAAAAGGAAAAAGAATGTTTGGAATATACCCACCTGTGTTAAGAAACACAACTATGAAAATTTTTTTTAAATAAATGCTATTTCCTATTCAGACAATAACCAGTCTGTTCCAGCCATAGAAAAAAAAACTGGCCTTACAAAATAGGGAGCCTAGACCTCACCCTCATAAGGATAAAATGAAGTGCCAACACCCCCATGGTGTAGGGCCACAGATGACCAAGTAGAGATCCTGGACTTTCATTCCCATCAGCCAGTAATGATGGGTCCCTCTATCCCTGCACAGTGTCAGTGGAGACCAGGTGCGGGGCCAGGACTCACCCAGCAATAATGAGAAGCACCCAGTTTCTGGTGGCAACACAGGCTGAGTGGATAACCTTGACTTAGCTTGCATCTGGCAGTCACAAGGTTCAGCCCCAGCTTCTCCTGTCAGTGGGGTCTGGGAAGGCCTGCTAGCTACTGACAGATGGTTTAAATAGCATCTGGAGTCTCATAATACAAAAAATGTCCATGATTCAATCAAAATTATACCAAGAGCCAGACAGTTCAAATTGAAGGGAGAAAAAAGACACCAACACCAAGATAACATGTTAGGATTGATAGATTTTAAGCCATGATAAAAATGCTTCATGAGCAATTTTAAACACACTTGAAACATGAAAAAAGTTTCAGTGCACTAGATTTCTATTGATACTGTAACAATTTACCACCAATTTAGCAGCTTAGACAATCAAAGTTAGTTCTAGAAGTCTGACAGGAGTCTCACTGGGCTAAAATAGTTTCCAAAGGGTTGCTTTCCTTTCTGGAGGCTCCATTTCCATGATTTTTCTAGATTTCCAAAGTTACCCCCATTCCTTGGCTCATGACCCCCCTTCCTCCATCTTCAAAGCTGCCAACGTTACATGTCTTCATAGTTTCTCGGTGGTTTCTGTGCTTGCTTCAGTAGTCACATCTTCCTTGACCACTGCTGTGAAATGTTCTCCCATTTTAAGGACCCATGTGATTAGACTACACCCACTCAATTCAGGATAATCCCCCCATTCAAGGTCCTTAAAATTTTCACATTTTAAAGTCTCTTTTGCCATGTAAGGGAATTTATTCATAGGGATTCCAGAAATTAGGACGTGGACATTTTTGGAGGACTTATCCAAAATATACAACAACTCTTTAAAATGAAACAATAAGAAAATGAACAACCCAATTTAAAGATGGGCCAAAGACCTTTAGACATCTTATCAAAGAAGACACATAGATGGTAAATGAGCATATAAAGAGATGCCACACATCATATATCAAAGATATGGAAATTGAACAACGAGACACCTACAGACCTATTAGAATGGCCAAAATCCAGACCACTGACAACACCAAATGCTGCTGAGGATATGGAATAACAAGAACTCTCGTTCATTGCTGGTGGGAATGTAAAATGGCTCAGCAGCTTTGGAAGAAAGTTTGGCAGTTTCTTACAAAACGTATCGATGTGACAACTACACTCCTTGTTATTTACACAAGTTGAAAACTTAAAACTTATATCCACATGAAGATCTATATACTAATGTTTATAAGCAGTTTTGTTCATAATTACAAAACCTGGATGCAACCAAGATACCCTTCAGTAGGTGAATGAATAAATTGTGGTACAAATAAACAATGAAATATCATTCAATACTAAAAAGAAATGAGCTATCAAACCATCAAAAGACATGGCAGAACCTTAAATACATATCACTAAGTAAAAAAAGTCAATCTGAAAAGGCTCCATACTATATGATCCCAACTATATGACATTCTGGGAAAGCCAAACCTATTGAGCTAGTAAAAGGATCAGTGGTCACCAGAGATGAGGGAGGAGGGTGGGATGAATAGGTGGCGCTCAGGAGGTTTAGGAGGCAGGGAAACTACTCCACATGATACTATAATGGTGCGCATGGGCTTCCCTGGTGGCTCAAAGGTAAAGAATCTGCCTGCCAATGCAGGACACACAAGTTCAATCCCTGGTCCAGGAAGATCCCCTGGAGAAGGAAATGGCATCCTACTCCAGTATTCTTGCCTGGGAATCCCATGGACAGAGAAGCCTGACCAGCCACAGTCCATGGGGTCTCAAAAAAGTCAGACATGACCTAGTGACTAAACAGCAACAACATATCTTTGTATTAATATTTGTCCAAATCCATAGAATGTACACCAAGAGTGAACCCTAATACAAACTGTGGGCTTTGGGTGGTAACATGGCATTGTAGGTTCATCAATTGTAACAAATATACAACTCTGAGGGGGTATGTTGATAATCTGGGAGACTATGTATGTGTGGGGGTAGGGGTATATTGTGAATCTGAATCTTCCACTCAATTTTGCTATGAATGGGATAATTTTTAGAACAGGAAACTAATCTGTATGATACTATAATGATGGCTACATGTCATTATAGGTTTGTTAAAACCCATACAACATACAACACAAAAAGTGAATCCTAATATAAACCATGGGCTTTAGTTAATAATAGTGTATCAATAGTGACTTATCAATTGTAACAAATGTACCACACTAAATGGAAGAGACTAATACGGGTAACCACTCCAAAATCACTGCAGATGGTGATTGCAGCCATGAAATTAAAAGATGTTTACTCCTTGGAAGGAAAGTTGTGACCAACCTAGACAGCATATTAAAAAGTGGAGACATTACTTTGTCAACAAAGGTCCATCTAGTCAAGGCTATGGTTTCTCCAGTGGTCATGTATGGATGTGAGAGTTGGACTATAAAAAAACTGAACGCAGATGAATTGATGCTTTTGAACTGTGGTGTTGGAGAAGACTCTTGAGAGTCCCTGGGACTGCAAGGAGATCCAACCAGTCCATCCTAAAGGAGATCAGTCTTGGGTGTTCATCGGTAGGACTGATGTTGAAGCTGAAACTCCAATATTTTGGCCACCTGATGCGAAGAGCTGACTCATACAAAAAGACCTTGATGTTGGGGAAGATTGA
The DNA here is from genome assembly GCF_023699985.2 of Odocoileus virginianus. Lineage (NCBI taxonomy): Eukaryota > Metazoa > Chordata > Mammalia > Artiodactyla > Cervidae > Odocoileus > Odocoileus virginianus. Next base: position 30,392,452 of record NC_069689.1, read on the forward strand.
GGGCGGGAGAAGGGGACGACAGAGGATGAGATGGTTAGATGGCATCACCGACTCAATGGACATGAGTTGGGGTAAACTCCGGGAGTTGGTGATGGACAGGGAGGCCTGGTGTGCTGCGGTTCATGGGGTCACTGAGAGTTGGACACGACTGAGCGACTGAACTGAACTGAACTGAATACAGGTAACCAGGATTAGGAGCTATATGAGAATGCTGTACTTCCTGCTCTATTTTTCCATAAACTTCCAAGTGCTCAAATAAATAGTCTATTAATTTTAAAAAGTGGCAAAATGGATTAAAAAATATGATCTAACTATATGCTGATTTCTATAAGAAATCACTTCCAATTTAACTATATAGGTAGCTTAGAAGTTAAAAGGATGGGAAAGATATAGCATGCAAACATTAGACAAAAGAAAACCAGGAGTGGATTTTTTTTTAAATAATTATTTATTTGGCTGCACTGGGTCTTAGCTGGGGCATATGGGAGCTTCATAGCAGTATGTGGAATCTATGGCATTTGAACTCTTAACTCTTAGTTGCAACATGTGGGGTCTAGCTCCCCAACCAGGGATCAAACCAAGGCCCCCCTGTGTTGATAGCACCGAGTCTTAGCCACTGCACCACCAGAGAAGTCGCAACCCTGTGTCTTTTAAGCAAGTTTAAGCTCTTTTTTTTTTTTTTTTGAAGAATTTTCAGTGTAAATTAATAAATAGGAGTTTCCTGGTGGTCCAGTGGTTAAGACTCCATGCTCCCAATGCAGCGAGCCTGGGTTTGATCCCTGGTCAGGGAACTAGATCCCACATGCCACAACTAAAGATCCTGTGTGAGGCAACCAAGACCCAGCACAGCCAAATAAATAAAGAAAGAAAAATAAATGGATCACTTTCTCATTGTTTCAAATCCTACCCTACTCCTGAACTCTATTCAATATTCCATCTTTTATTCTTCTATATTCATCCCAAGCCTGCAAGTTTCCATTTGAAGGGTTAAAAGAAGCAATATGATTGAGTGATTCAGTCTTCTGCAGAAGACTAACACTTTCCAAGTTCTCAGATGCTGATTTAGGCTATAGGATCAGATGATGAGAACTATGCCAGTGACATAAGCTCATCAATGAAGTACTTCTGTCTCTCTCTGGGCAAAGTGGAAGCTTCAGAGATAGATGAGTTTTTGATGTTTTCTATCTCATTTTATAATGGTGCTTATTTTTGGTCATTAAGTTAAGAATTGGTAGAAATGAGAATGTCTCCTAAGTCTCAAGTATCTATTCTTAGTTGAAAGGAGAGAGAAGCAGATGCAACCAATGTACCTCTTTGAACACTTGTATCTGCTGCAAGGACTATCACTGAATTCTCTGCTTTGCCATTAGAGTTGGTAACGGGTTGTTTAAGACTTTTTGCACAAAGAGTTGGACCGATAAAGTACCAAACACATAGGGGATACTCAATAAAATAGCATGGCCTCTAAATCTGCAGGAAAGGAAGCCAGGTTTCCTTTGTTCTGGGTTGTATTACAAGAGCATATTTTACTTTATTCTGAGATCTCCTGGATCTCAGTAAGGCTGGGCAATCACATTTTATTTCAGAGGAAGAAAAAAATTGTTTTCAAGCCATATGCTTCTTCCTTACTACTCTTCCTCCATTTCAGCTCAGAGCTTTTTCTCTCTAAACTCACAATGTCAGAATCTACACTATACTGTACTTAACTTACCAAGTGTTTTAACACTTTAAACATCTCTTAGGGCAAACAAAGATAAAGGGCCCACCAGTCCAGACTATTTCTTGACAATTTCTTGGAGAAAATAAGCAAACTACAAATCAAAAGAACTTCTGGAAATCCATCCTATGTAATATAAAGCCAGCAGTCTGTAACTAAAGCAGCTTATGGGTTGATGAACTCTGAACAGCTTGGCTACATCTGGTAGAATTAGAGAAAGTGTGTTGAGGGTTCACATGGGTTAGAAATCCGAGCAGATCAGTGACTCTGAGCCTGAACTCTTTGCTAGTAGATTCAAAAACATCTGCCACTCACCCCACCCGAAACGTAACAGGAGCTCTTCATCTCTCTAAATATATGTGTTACTTTGAAGGTAGGAATTTGGGGGCAGAATCTTAAAGAGTGAACTTTTGAGATGAAGGCTTTAGCAAAATTATTTTACACAGATCAATAGGCATTCATTACATTTTAAAAAATGTTCTGACATCACTGAAAACGCATAAATGGTCAAAAAGAAACTAAGGATTTAAAAATCTTTTAATAACTTCAGATGTTTCCTTTGGTTAATCCTACTTCAGAGGGATTTCTCAAATTTGTGTCCAAAAGCATGTTTTTACATAACCAAAGCAAGTTGTCCCATTAATTTGGAAAGGGCTTTCCAAAGACAGAGAAATGTCATAGGACCCAGCCAGCCACACAAGCACTCCTCCTGAGCACGTGTGGGAAGCCCAATAAAAGCCCACAGTCTCTGATGCTTTTCCCATTCTTCTATGGTGCTCCTTCAGAATTATCCGGGATTAGAGGCCTAAATGGAAAAACAAACTTTAACATTATTTGAAGAATGTATAGGAAAATATTTTTATATCAAGATTAGAAAGGACTTCCTCTCTCTCTCTCTTCTCTCTCTCTCTCTTGCCTAAATAATAATAAAAGAAGGAACTGGCTAAAATCACTGAGAATAAATTTGGGCTGAAATAGTTCCCAATTAAAAACATATCCTTTGATACTGAATAAAATCCATCTGGGAAAGTGGTGATCCCCACCTTGGGGAAAGGGTTCAAAGACTGGAACCTTACTTTGAGTAATCACACATGAGGACTATTAGGATAGATTTGGTTCCATAAAACAAAAAACAGTCCAGGCCAAGTAACAGCAGCTTGAATAAGACAAATTTCTCTATCATGTATATAAAAAATGAAGCAACAAAAACCACAATTAAATAGTTGGAAGACCATAAGCGGAAGCTCTCATGCCCTGTCAGGATAGCAGAGGCCCAGAAGAAGAAAGACTTCTTTCATGGCAAAGATTCAGCCAATGAAAAGCCATAGATCCTTTGTTTAATATAGCCTGCCTACTTCCCTCCATATAAAAAGCATGGGCGGCGGGGGGCGGGGCAGGGGTGGTGGGGGGAGGTTGGAGTCCCCTGGTGGTCCGCTGGTTAGGACACCGTGCACTGCGCTTTCACTGTTGCGGCCCAAGTTCAGTCCCTTAGCTAGGGAACTCAGACCCCACAAGCTGGTTGACCCAGCCGAAATAAATCAGTAAGTAAATAAAAAGCACTCTCCTTCCCTTACCCTGGAGGAACTGCATGTGGCTAGCACCATGTTTGGGCTTCTCAGGTGGCCCTAGTGGAAAAGAACCTGCCTGCCAATGCCGGAGACATAAGTGACACAGGTTCGATCCCTGGGTCAGGAAGATCCCCTGGAGGAGTGCATGGCAGCCCACTCCAGTAGTCTTGCCTAGAGAATCCCATGCACAGAGGAGCCTGGCAGGTTACAGTCCATGGAGTCGCAAAGAGTCGGACACAAGTGAAGAGACTTAGCACACATACGGCAGCACCACGGTGAAGTGAAGTCGCTCCCAACCCAGGGATCGAACCCGGGTCTCCCGCATTTCAGGCAGACGCTTTAACCTCTGAGCCACAGCAGATCCTGAATTGCAATTCTTTGCTGATCCTGAGTAAACCCATCTTTGCCGGAGAAATATCAATCTGTTTTAGGCCAACATATATGAGTCCCAAGGAAGACTGTCCAGGACTACTGTGGTGGCTCCACAGTCATCAGAGACGCCGGCTCCCCCATCTTTCTGCTCCATCATCCTAGCATCCAGCTTTCATTCTTAAGGTCATCTCATGGTCCAGGAGAGCTGGTAGTACTCTATGAAATCTGTGCCACAAGCCAAAAGTAGGAAGGGCAGAAAGAGTACAGCTTCCAGGCGACTCAGCTCCTCTGAAGCAGCCTTCAGGGAAGGCCACGTAACATCAGTTGAATTGATCACATGGCCACATCTAGTCAACAGAGACAGGAAAATTCAGTCTGTTAGCTGGGGGACCTAACTCCAAATAAAATGGAGACTGATGCTCTTTGGTTTACTAAAGTAGAAGGGAGCCAGTGGTCACTGGTAGCACCAGTAACCTCTATTACAATCATCAAACCCATTTGAAAGGATACAAATTTCAAGCACTTATAAAGGAGGCAGATTTCCTGGCATGATCTAAGTTTAGATTTCTATTCCATACTTTACAACCTCAAGTGAACCAAGAGTCATCAGAGTACTGGGTCCTGCCTCTCTCCACCTTTCTGTTGACAGTTTGTGGAAGGAGAAACAATTTTAAGTCAACAAAAGAAGCCTACTTCTGCTTGGGTTCTTAATTGGTCTCTAACCTTGGGGCAAACCTCTCTCCTAGGGAGGAAAACACTGGCGTTCTTAATTAGAGTTAAATCTAAAGACATTTTTGTAATTAAACAAGTAATTGAAAGCAAAATCACTTAGGTAAAATGTCTAAATTTTAAAAATATCACTTCAGTAGAAAACATCAAAGCCTCAAGCTCACTCTCCCCATTTCAAACCTTTTAATAATTGCCTGTAACATTTAGAATAAAACTCCAAAGTCCTTAACCGTAGAGGCTCCCCAATCTTCTCCGTTTACAGTGCCCTTGTTATAGTAAAAAATTTTTTCACAGCACTCGTGGGCCAGAAGAAATACCTAACAGTTCTGTTTATTAAGTATCTACATTCAAACAATATTTATGTCTTAGCAGCTTTGCACCTGCTGGGCACTGCATAAGTTCTCAAACCTTGGAATCATGTTGGACACAATCACCCTCATTTCCAGCTCCATACTGATTTTCTCGACAAGTGCGGAGAACCTCTTGGATGGAACTGTTGAGGCATCTGAAGTTAAAGCGTAAAACCGAATGATTTAGTAGTTCCCTTTGTGTCCGACAGATGGCGCTATGTTTCCCGTAAAATTTAAAGCATCTGCGGCGCCCCTGAGAGTTTGGCACACGGTTTATAGGTCCTTTCACTGGCCCTGCCCACTTCTTCACCTTGTCCGGAACACTTTGGCAGCACTGGCGTTCCCCCCCACCCCCGCCCCCGCCAAAGGTTAAGCTCTGGAGAAGGAAATGGCAACCCACTCCAGTATTCTTCCCTGGGGAAACCCGTGGACAGAAAAGGGTAGCCTGGCAGGCTACTGCCCATAGAGTGGCAAAGAGGAGGACATGCCTGAGCGACTGAGCACGCAAAATCAGGCTCCTTCCTTGCTCGTTCTTTTTTTCATACTGTGGTTTTGTTTGCGGGACTCTTCAACCAGAGAAACCTTCCTCAGTTTCTCTAATCTGTTAATATATCAGGGTCCCTGGTTACTTTCTCACTAGACTACAAGATCCATGAAGGCAAGGGGCTGTGTCTATTTTGGTCATCTTATACTCAGTGTCTAGCACATTTCCTGGCACATAGTAGAGATTCAATACTTTAAAAACAAAAGAAACTACATTCCTACTGACGTGCTTATTAAGGAATCAATTTTCAGACACACAAGTAACTAGTTGTGAAATACAAGAGAAATTCCTTATAGTCAGTTAAATTCATCAGTAAGCAATTAGAAATCTAAAAATTGACAACATTTTACAATGTGATTGCCAGCATACCTGTAACAGCATTTAAAAAGCAAATTTGAGGAAAAGAATAATCTTTCAACAAATGGTTCTGCTGCTGCTGCTACTAAGTCGCTTCAGTTGTGTCCGACCCCGTGCAACCCCGTAGACAGCAGCCCACCAGGCTCCCCTGTCCCTGGGATTCTCCAGGCAAGAACACTGGAGTGGGTTGCCATTTTCTTCTCCAATGCATGAAAGTGAAAAGTGAAAGTGAAGTCGCTCAGTCAAGTCTGACTCTTCGGGACCCCTTGGACTGCAGCCTACCAGGCTTCTCCGTCCATGGGATTTTCCAGGCAATGGTTCTGAGACAACTGTATATCCACATGCAAAAGAATGAAGTTGGACCTCCTACTTCCACATAGTAAAAAAGAAATCTCAAAATGGATCAAAGACCTATTCCTGAAGCTGGAACTATGAAACTCTTAAAAAAAAAAAATAGAAGTCTACAAACCTAGATTAGATTTCTTATAACACCCAGTGTATATGGCATTTTTCTTTTGGGGGATAATTAAAATATTCTAAAGTTAGATTGTGGTGATGGTTGCATAACTGTGAATATACTAAAAAACAATGTGGGTGCACTTGAAAGGGGTGAATTTTATGGTATGTGAATAATATGTCAACATAGCTGTTATTTAAAAAATAAAACACTGCTGGAAAGTCTATTACATCCCTGATCTCCTGCAGAATACAATTCTGACTGTGGACTTGTATACAAGGTTCACAAGAGCTAGTACTTCCTACCATTCTATTTTCATTCTCTACCAAGGGCACAGGCTCCAGTTGTAGCTAACAACTTGGGACTTCTTGTGCTTTATTTTGGTGCTACTGAGGCTTTGACTGCCCTGTCTCTATCTGCCTAGTCAGCTTCCACTTGTCCCTTCAGATCCAACTTGCTCCAAACTGAGCTGATGATCCTCTTCTGTGTTTCCAAAGCATCTTGTATGTACCCCATTGGAGCACGCATTGGATTGTTCCATATACTGGCTTCCTTGAAGTACTTATTTCCTTCAAAGCGGGAATTTTGTTATTCTTACCTTTGTATTCTTTACCCTGGCAGAAACTCTCAGTAAATTATGTAAAGGAATGAATGAATAAATGAAATGGACAAACTCTTCTCATTCTTAATTTGGTTTTTGATCTCTTGCCTACTCTTCTTCATCTCTGTTAACATACAGTGTAGGTATATTACATTTTTTCTGTATTACATTTCTGTGCGATTCTCTAGAATATAAAAATCCATAACTTTTGTAATAAAGTAAGCTAAACAAAGGCTCTGCACCTTAAATAAGTTACAAGCAAGTTTCTTTTCTCAGATGCTGTTTTTGTATGGTTTGTATAGTTTAGATAACCAATTGCTACTTATTATCATGAATTCAGTCAACATTAGAAATAACTGACAGGTGGATCTGATAAATGTGCTTGTAAGTAAATAAATGGAAACTAGCATTTATAATGGAGAAGGCAATGGCACCCCACTCCAGTACTCTTGCCTGGAAAATCCCATGGGTGGAGGAGCCTGGTAGGCTGCAGTCCATGGGGTCGCTGTGAGTCGGACACGACTGAGTGACTTCACTTTCACTTTTCACTTTCATGCACTGGAGAAGGAAATGGCAACCCACTCCAGTGTTCTTGCCTGGAGAATCCCAAGGACAGGGGACCCTGGTGGGCTCCCGTCTATGGGGTCGCACAGAGTCAGACATGACTGAAGTGACTTAGTAGCAGCAGCAGCAGCATTTATAAATTTAGAGTTTGAGACCATTTTGAACTACATTTCACTACTTAGTGTATTTCACTGCTGCTACCCTGTACCTCATCATCTCTTTCCTGGACATAGACGCTAAGTTCTTTTATTGTGAGGGCATTTTCCCAAATTAGAAAGAACTGAAGATGAGACATGGAAGACTCAAAATGAATTTTGTGGATGAGGGAATGAGTCACAGAGATCAGACTCCAACACATATTTCCCACTATGTTTATAGTTCTAAGTTCAAATTTGGATTTAGAAAAATGCATGACTTGCCTCCTGACCAGTCTTTTAGCTCAGGCGTGGGTTATGAAGATGTCAGATGAAGCAGGCATGTGGGTGGAAAGGTACATTTGGAAGTGATGAGCATCTTTAAGTTTACATTTGTCTTTGTTAGGAAGTGGCTGTGGGAGCTGAATATGATGTGTCTTGACAGGGAGTGGGGCTCGAACAGAATGTATCTACATAATCTTCTGGATGCATCACTTCAGTCAAGACTTGAGGGGATGGGGAGGGATGTGGGAGGAGGGTTTAGGATGGGGAACATATGTACACCCATGGCTGATTCATGTCAATGTACGGCAAAAACCACTACAATATTGTAAAGTAATTAGCCTCCAGTTAAAATAAAATAAATTAATTTTAGAAAAAAAAAAAAGACTTGAAAAACCATTCTGAGCTTTTATATGCCACAGGAACCATATTGTCTGCTTCGTGGGAGAATATGCATTAAGGGGTGTTCACTTTTCCAATTTTCTAAGAAATCTTTAGGGGAGCCTTACAAATCAATAACAGGGAGGTTTGGGATTGCTTCATAACTGCTGCCTGTGTGTTGGTAAAGTCATGCTCTCCCCTTCACTCTGTACTGGGGGTAATAGCCCCAGAGTTCCTTTTTCTGTACTGGAAGGAGCTTTACATACACTATTTCACCTGATGCTCACCACAACTCTGAGAGGGAGGTGGTAACATAATCCCCATTTCACATGTGAGGAAACAGCTGTGGAGCAGTTAAGTAAATGGCTCGGGATTACACCACCGCCGTGTTAGAGCTGAGATTCCTTTCAGATCCATCCTCTTTAAGGTTACCCTTACTTAGTTCCTATGATTTTTTTTGCAGCTGTCACACATGGATTTTTTGCAGAGGATCACACATGGGTGGAAATTAGAAGTGGAAAATTAGAGTTTTGGTGGCACTGGTGGTAAAGAACCTGCTTGCCAATATAGAGACATAAGAGATGTGGGTTCACCTCTTACACTGTTGGTGGGAATGCAAACTAGTACAGCCGCTATGGAAAACAGTGTGGAGATTTCTTAAAAAGCTGGAAATAGAATTGCCATATGACCCAGCAATCCCACTTCTGGGCATACACACCAAGGAAACCAGATCTGAAAGAGACACGTGCACCCCAATGTTCATCGCAGCACTGTTTATAATAGCCAGGACATGGAAGCAACCCAGATGCCCATCAGCAGACGAATGGATGAGGAAGCTGTGGTACATATACACCATGGAATATTACTCAGCCATTAAAAAGAATTCATTTGAATCAGTTCTAATGAGATGGATGAAACTGGAGCCCATTATACAGAGCGAAGTAAGCCAGAAAGATAAAGACCATTACAGTATACTAACACATATATATGGACTTTAGAAAGATGGTAACGATAACCCTATATGCAAAACAGAAAAAGAGACTCAGATGTATAGAACAGACTTGTGGACTCTGGGAGAAGGCGAGGGTGGGATGTTCTCTTGAGAGAACAGCATTGAAACATGTATATTATCTAGGGTGAAACAGATAACCAGCCCAGGTTGGGTACATGAGACAAGTGCTCGGGCCTGGTGCACTGGGAAGACCCAGAGGGATCGGGTGGAGAGGGAGGTGGGAGGGGAGACTGGGATGGGGAATACATGTAAATCCATGGCTAATTCATTTCAGTGTATAACAAAAACTACTGTAATGATGTAAAGTAATTAGCCTCCAACTAATAAAAATAAATGAAAAAAAAAAAAAAGAGAGAGAGATGTGGGTTCAACTCCTGGGTCGGGAAGATCCCCTGGAGAAGGGCATGGCAATCCACTCCAGTACTCTTGCCTAGAGAATCCCAGCGACAGAAGAGCCTGGAGGGCTACAATCCATGGGGTCGCAAAGAGCTGGACACCACAGTAATAACTTAGCCTGCATGCACACAGTATTGTTTAGGGTCCTTCTGTCCCACCTGTTAATCTTTACTTCGGCCTTGAGATGGCTAAAGAGAACAGATGTGGCATGGTAGGCAGAGTAACGGCCTCCCAAACATGTCCCTGTCCTGTGAATATGTTACCCTACATAGACAAAAGGGCTTTGTGGATGCGATTCAGTAAATGATTTTGAGATGAGAGATTATCCTAAATTATCCAGTGGATCCAAAGTAATCACAATGGTTCTTAGCCGTGTGAGAGGAAGCAGGAGAGTGAATCAGGGATATGATGACAAGCAGAGGTGCGAGTGATGGTACTGCTTTCTGGGGGCCACAAACCAAGGAATGTGGGCAGCCTCTAGAAACTGGAAAAGGCAAGGACACAGATTTTCCTCCTACAGCCTCAAAAGCAATGAAGTGCTGCTTTTAGTCCCATGAGTCATTTCTCACTTCTGCCCCTCAGAACTGTAAGAATAAATTTGTGTCATTTTAAGCCACTAGAATGTGGTAGCTTGTTAAGCAGCCACAGGAAACCGACACACATGGTGTCTGACACTCAGATCCCTCCACCACAGAGGGGCCAAAATTCATGCAGCAATGCTTGGTAATGCTGTCTCTCTAGCAAGCGCTGGTAAGTTCTGGTTATAAATAACAGGTGTGAAGAGTTGTTACTGGTTTCTACGTCCTAAGAGCTGGCCTCACAAGGGCATGCAGAAAGGTCTCACAGTCTTGAGGTGCTTCCTTTTTGTTCTCTTTCTAGCACTAAAACATCTTAAAATTGTTATTTTATCATCTATTGAGTACCTGTAGGTGCATGTTAAGCCGCTAAAGTCATGTCCCACTCTTTGCAACCCCATGGACTGTAGCCTGCCAGGCTCCTCTGTCCATAGAATTCTCCAGGCAAGAATACTGGAGTGGGTTGCCATTTCCTTCTCCAGGGGATGCTTCCGACCCAGGGATCGAACTCAGGTCTGCTGCATTACAGGCAGATTCTAGGGAATAATCCTCCTCATTATGATTTTCCATCCCTAAATTTACTTAATCCTAAGAACACACACACCATTTCCTGAGAAACACTGGCACACTAGGAAACTGAATTTTAAAGCTGGAAAGGACTTCAGAGATAATCACAGCAGCTTTCCAGGTGGCTCAGCGGTAAAGACTCAGCCTGCAATGCAGAAGACCTGGGTTTAATCTCTGGGTCGGGATGATCCCCTGAAGGAAATGGCAATCCACTTCAGTATCCTTGCCTGGGAAATCCCATGGACAGAGGAGCCTGGCAGGCTGCAGTCTATAGGGCTGCAGAAGAGTCAGACAGCGACTAAGCAATAACCACAGCTTATAATACAGATGAAGAAGGTCTGCAGGGTTGAAAGTCCTTCCAATTTATAGAGATGGGGCAGTGCCAAGATTAATACTACTTTCTCAACTCCTAGCTCTCTTACCCTGAACTTCTGGCTTAGTTCACCTTGAAGTTTATCTGGACTATTTTGTTTCCAACAGTTTTAGCCATTAACAATTCTACGTTTTTAGAGCCAGTCTTCTTCACTTGAAAATAATTTAGTTATTAATCAGAGTTTTAAATTCATTTTGCCAGTTTTACAAATGAAGAAAGGTGGAAATGATAAATGTTCAGGAGAAAAGGTGATATAAATCAGCCCCAAAACTCATGAATGAAAGTTTGTTAATTTTTTATTGTATTAAACATAACCACATAAAATGTTTCATTTAAATACTTTCATTATAAACTCATAAAACATTGAATCTTCATGTAAAATTTCCTCAAAGTATATGGTGACAATTTTTTCTGCGATAAATGCAATGGATACTTGTAATAAGTATCAAAAAGGTTTAGTTAGAGAAGAGCCTTGGCTCAGTCACATGGGTTTTGCTAGAAAAGGTTGTGATCGCCAAAAAGAGGGAGGAATCTCTACTCTTGGGTCCACTTATTTGATGCCAGCTGTCAAACGTGGGGGCCTCATGAGGAAAAGACTATTAGCAGAGAGTACAATCCTACTAAGTCTAATAATATATAAAAGAACATTACTAAAGGATGTTATTAATACTACCCCAATTTCCCCATTATTGTTATATTTCAACCATAGACTTTTAGAAAGTGATTTCCCACCTCTGTTTATCCTTTTGTTTTTGCTGAGTAATTCAATCATTTAGATTAACCTCTGCCCCAGTGTTTATTCTCACTGAATTGATGGAAGGAGATCTAAATAATTTTCGCCATCTCTGACGGGGGTTTTCCAAAAAGACCCACAACGTAGGCATCCAGTGGAAACCACAAACGAATAAAAGACACCCTGAGCGCCGTTCGCCTCACACACGCCCAACCCCGGGAGCAGCGGCCTGGCCCTCGGGAGGCAGGGTGAAAACGCCCTCCCGGGAGCCGGCTGGACCGGACAGATGGTGCCCCGGGGTTGGAGACCTCCCCGCCTAGGCCCGCGGCTCCCACCGCGGATGCACAGCCCGCGGGGGCCCGCCGAGCGCGCGCGGGGTCAGGCCGAGGACGCGCGGGGGGTGAGGAGGGCCGGCAGGCGGGAGGGCCGGCCCGGGGCGTGCCCACGTGACCGCCCCGCCCGCGCCGCAGCCCCCCGAGCCGCCGCCGCCTCTCGGGCCGCACTCCCGGCGTGCCCCGCACTCGCCGCCGCCCGCCTGCCCCTCCTTCTCCTCGCAGCGCCACACCGCCGGAGCCCGAGCCGCCGCCGCAGCCTCCGCCGCGGGCACTATGGTAAGGCGGGCGCGCCGGCCGGGGGTCGCGGGGTCGGGGGGCCCAAGGGGGCCCCGGCGTGGAGAGTGCAGCCTCCCGCGCGGCTTCGCGGGGCCCTGGACCTGAGGCCGCCATTTTAACCTGCTTTCGGCCTCCAAGGTGGGCATTCCTGCGCTGCGGCCCCGCTGCTGTCTCTCCACCCGGCGGGCCTGCCCTCTCGCCGTCAGGCCTGGCGAGTTCGCTCTTCGGATTCCTGGGGGCGGGGAAGGCCCGGGCAGGGGGCGTCGCGCGGGGGTTCGAGGCCTGAGCCGCGCGGGCGGAGGCCGGGGGCGCGGGAGGGTCCGCCAAGCTGTTCCCCCGCCACCCCACCCAGCTCGCCGCCTTTGCCCTTCGCTTCCTTATTTTATTCCCACGCGCTCTCTCAATTCGGTTTGTGCGGTAAAACCCCTTGCTGAAGGCTGAGGGTCTTGAGGGCCTGTCATAAAACCCTTAGCGGGAGATTAAGGAGGTGGGAAAACTCTTGAAAATGCTTTCTCGCCGTAAAAAGCTTTTTACACGCGATCCGTTAGTTTTGAAGTGCCTGCATTTGAGCTGTGAGGCAATTATGTTGTAGCCGTGGGCGGTTTGGAGTTCACACTTGATTCTCTTTCCTTATGAGGAAACGGCACTGGCTAGGATGACTTTAAAGAAAAAAATAGTAGAAGCATTAACTGAAATCCAAAAGTGTTTTTTTAAGGCCTGCCGGTTGACACAATACAGAAGGTATTTTTGCTGCTGCTCCTGAAGCTCTGACATCAGCCAGTGAAATAGGAAACATTTCAGGGATGGGACAGCCTGTATTTGTCCCTTTCCATCTACCTTCCACTTGCTTCAACCTCCACACACCTTTTTTAAAAAGGATGAATGGAACAGGATGAGTTAGAACCCTTAGGTGCATCATATACTGACACTTAAAATGTGGCAAATCTGATGAGACGGCTTGCATGGTATGATGCAACTTTTGATGTCCAGACTACAGTGAATCCTCTAGAGCAAACAATAATTTTGGTTAAAACCGAATTACTTGTTCTGAATTTCTGTCCTTTTTTTACTTTCAGGCTTCTGGAGTTACAGTGAATGATGAAGTCATCAAAGTTTTTAATGATATGAAAGTAAGGAAATCTTCTACACAAGAGGAGATCAAAAAAAGAAAGAAAGCAGTTCTCTTCTGTTTAAGCGATGACAAAAGACAAATAATTGTAGAGGAAGCAAAGCAGATCTTGGTGGGTGACATTGGTGATACTGTAGAGGACCCCTACACATCTTTTGTGAAGTTGCTACCTCTGAATGATTGCCGATATGCTTTGTACGATGCCACATACGAAACAAAAGAGTCTAAGAAAGAAGACCTAGTATTTATATTCTGGTGTGTAAAAACAAAAGAAAAAAGTACTTTTAAAATGCAAGGATTATTAACTTAGTCAGTTTTGCCTTTGTTTTTCTTTTAAATAGGATTCAACAATTTTTTTTTCCCCTGTAGGGCTCCTGAAAGTGCGCCTTTAAAAAGCAAGATGATATATGCTAGCTCTAAAGATGCCATTAAAAAGAAATTTACAGGTACAAGCATTGACTATTTTGTGCAGAAGAATTGCTCCTTCTTAATTATAATAAAGTAATTGGATAATTTTTTTTTTCTTTTTAGGTATAAAACATGAGTGGCAAGTAAATGGCTTGGATGATATAAAGGACCGTTCCACACTTGGAGAGAAATTGGGAGGCAACGTAGTAGTTTCACTTGAAGGAAAACCCTTATAAATCAGTCAAGTGCCATCTGGATCTTAAGGAGCTTCCATTTCTCCAGCTCAGTCAATTGGAATAGTATTAGGTGTTTTTTTTTTTTTTTTTTCTTTTCCCACTGGGTCCTTCCAACACAATGAATGAAGGAAATATCATTCATGTAAGCAGCCTATCAGTGATTGCCATTAGACTGTTTAATACTGTTACTTTTATGTAGAACCCAAGGAATGCCTTCCCATCATATTTTAGCCAAAGCAACTGGGTATATGCCTCCTTTGCAGCAAACACTACAGTGAATTGTGATTGTCAATGTGAATAGCTTAGAACACTACAAAGGGTTAAGCTCATTGAATGCCTTCAAAGTATTATCCACTGGTGAGATGGTAAACTTTATTCAGTATTACTGATAGTTGCACTTGATTGCAGTTCTGTGAGGCTTGAGCATTCATACACCTCACCTGCCTTGGCAAGCCTATTTTTTTGTGACATGGCAGCACGGATATAACACTATGCATTAAAAGCACTTTTTTTGTAATAAATTTAATCCCCCACCAGAAAAGGAATGCCAAGTTGTGTTAACTGTGTCATCAGCTCATCCTAGTACCTCAGTGTTCATTCCTTTTTCCTGCGTATCTTCTTAAAAGAAATAGCTGTTACTAATGCCTTTTTTCCCCCATTGAGTGTACACTACTGAATACATGTAGGAGTTTTATGTTTACCATGTAAGTCTTGCAACACTAAAGATATTTTGAGTATCAGTCATGATGGCAATTTCTGTATAAAAGAGCCTTAAATGGAACATTGTTTTTGAGATCAAACTCCCCACCCTCACAAAAATGGCCACGTTGCAATAAAAATTGTGGCATATTACAGAACGGTTGCCTTGTTTTCCTTGGACATTTTGCAAAATACCATGTGAAGCAACTCCTAGGGTAAACAGCTATTATTAATCTCTGCACTGGTCATTTAAGAATTTTTTTTGTACAACATTCTTGCATGATATTTTCCAGTTTGTTGATTTTATTTGGTTTAAAAAATATTCTAAAGCTAATATAAAATATTGTTACAGAGGTATACTTTTATAAGCTTTATTTATTTCCTTATGTATTAATATGGTGATCAGGAATTATTTTTTGCACTTTGACATACTCTTCAGTATCTGATTAGTTCTCTGGATAAATTAGCATAGTTATTTTTTTAATTCACGTTTACATTTCTAAGTAGTTGACCAGTAGAAGAAACAGGAAGCTCTTATTGCCTATTTGGTCATAGTGAAAATAATTTATAAAATATTGTCCTTCAAAAGTTTAATAATATTTCTCCTGTTTAGGGACTTTAATTTCAGCTACTATTTCTTAATATATTTCACAAATTTAAAAAAAAAGTTTATATAGCAGTCTTAAAGATTAGTAGTGGAATTTGGCTGTGGTCCAGGCGGCTCTCCTTATAGAGAATTTGATCTGTTCAGTGTGAGCAGTTTGCTGTTAGCCAGAGCTATTTATGGCAAACACATGCTTTTGTATCTTGTCATAGTTATCCACAAATGGCAAAACTGGACTTGATTCTACTGGTATGCAAAACAGGCATGCTAGTAAGCAGTGGATTGTAGCTTAGAATTTAACCCCATAGCTCTGAAGAATGCTCTTATTAGAAAAAAGGAACTGAAAAATCCCTCCTTTTTCTGATGTCTGGAAGTAATTTGAGTTTAATTAAGTTTTTTTCCATGTTTTCAAAAGGTTTTTCAGATTAAAACAAAAATAGGAGGTAAATGTCTAGGTTTCCATTTAAAATTATATGAATGGCTTGGGATCTTTTGCACTGAGCAATTTTATTTCAGGCTTCCAGCTGTCCCTGTGAATTATCCTGGACATTTTGATGGCTTTTTGGTAAGGCCAAACTCATAAGTAAAGCATGAGAATACTGACATATACTAAACCATATGTGTAACTGATACTTGTACCATGAAATTTTTCATTATTTTCCTCATTCTAAAAAATAAGGGACTCTAAAGTTTGCAGTCTCTTGTGTTTTTATAGCTGATTCTCAACTTTTCTTATGTACCTCTTTAATTACCTAATTTCAGAGGTTAAATATTGCTTTAAACTGTGGTACTTTGATTTGTTAGATTGACAGAACTGATACTAATATTAAGTTCATCTTTGAAATACATCTTTGTGCATAAAGCCAAAAATAATGATAATTAATGGTTCTTACGTTACTTGAGACTAATTTGACATTTGAAATGATCATTTTACTTTACAATCATTTACATTTGAAACAATGTTCCAGTTAGCTTTAAAAGGTATACGGTGCTAATTAGTAAAATATCAAGGACAATATTTTACTGCTAGCTTGCAAAATTATAAGTGTTTAAAAAATAAAATATATGAAACTATGTAAAGCTGTTGAGATGTGTTTACTTATACTTTGGGACATTAAAATTTTTTAAAACTAATATTTCAAATCAGGCACCATTATCTTTAGTCTGTTTTTTAGGATTTTAGTTGATACACTTTCTCCATAGATAACAATATTCTTTGAAAACTAAGTGTTGTTGCAATTAATTTTGACATTTTTCAGACAAATGGTAACAGTTGGCATTTGTCCCAAACTGGCTATCAGCTGTTGTTTTCCATCATTATCAAAAATAATGTGGCCAACGTTGTGTATTTAATGTGCCTTTCTGGTAGTGTAAGAAGAGCCTCTTATTAGGTTTGAATTTCTCTGATATGGATTCTTTGTAACAGCTAATTTATGGAATCTAGCAAATGAGCTCTAGGAGAAAATTATTTTTCCTTGTTAAAAAATAATCTCAGCACTGGTTATCATAGGGGGCTTGAAACACTTTTCCCTTAGGTTTGCCACTGAAAAATAATCTACTTTAGTTCTTTAATAATAGTTTGAGATCCCAAACAAGCATGAATATTCATTTTGCTCTGAACATTAAAGCTACTAGAGATGTGCAGACAGGCCCCAATGAATATTGCTTTTGAAACAGCATGAATTCACAAATGTTCTGTGTCTCATCTCAGCCAATAGAGAAGTTTGAGGTTTTTATTTTTCTCTAGAACATCCAAATAATTGCTTTCTTTCCATGTAGATCAGGAGTCATCCTTCCACTTCAATTTCCTGTCAAAAAGCAGTTGTGCAAATTAATTTCTCTGAGCCTCAGTTTCTTCATGAGAATGATGATATCTGTCTACCATTCCTGATTGCTGAGGATCAAATATGGAAATACTTTTTGGAAGACAGGAAAATACTATGTAAATATAATTATTTAAGCTTCACTCTTAAATATATATAGTTAAGAACCTATTAAAAATAAGATTTATTGTAAGCCTTTGAACCTCTTTATTATTGTGACTATTTAATATACAAGTTCTTTAAGGACTGATTAGCTGATAAATTGCAACTGTTTCACAGAATGAAATATAAAGGGTAGCCCCCGAGTTGTTCATGACTGCTGTTAATGTTTTTAGTGTAATTTTCTTTTTCACGTGATCAGTGAGAGACTAGCTTCTTTTCCCCAAACTTTGAAGTAAAGAGTAAATAGATATTCTTGTTCTGGAACACTTGGCATAAATGTATGATCCAGGTTGTTTAAAATCTGACTGTTTATTAATTAATACTCAAAGTTTAGGTAGTGCTTCATAGTTCTCAAAGCACTTGAAATCCGTTTGATCTTCTTAGGTCTTAACAAGCTAAACCATATTTCTCTGCCGCACATGAAGAAACTGACGTTCGGAGAGGTTAAGGGACATCCAAGCTGTTGAGTAGCCAAATGGATTCCAGTCCAGTACACTTTTCACTCTGCGTTCATAGTGTAACATACAGTGAGTTACTAATTTTCTTTTATAAAAGGTGGAATAATCAGTTTGAACAGAACATAACTAATTATTTAGTATGTTTTTAAAGCATCTCAAAGAATATTTGAAAAATATTCTTGGGGTTTTTGTTTTCTAAGAAAGCCCATACTCATAAAAATCTGAAAATATTTTTACACTTCAAATATTTTCTTAGATGTTTCAGTATCATAAGTTTTTTGAAAACCATAAGGATTGTATACACACATTTTCTAGAAAGCTGATACCTCTCAATCCTTATCCAAAATGTTGGATATTTTCCTCCCTCTGTTCCTGTACCCACCTTTCTAAAAAATAGTACAGTATATTATGATGGTTGAATACTAGGACTTTGGTATCAGACTGTTTGGGTTCTTCACACATAGACCTTTAATACTTTCTAATTGAATGATCTTAGGAAAATCACTTAACCTCTCATAGTACTGTGAGGATAAATGAAAGCCTTTGGGATAGTTCTTGCATGTAATAAGCATTCAGTAGGATGACCCTGAAATTTAGTCCAAACCATTCTTGAGACTGAAAGGGAAAGCTAGTAATAATTATGCCTAGACAACAGTCTTAAACTGGTAGAGTACAAAGCAAATCAGATGTGTTCCTCCATTGAAAAGTAGGCTAATAGCAACATGTGATAGTTAAATAGAAGAAACTATTGACAACTCAAGGTCGTCATCATTTCAGTTATGTGTACTAGCTTACTAACTTGGGAGTCTCCTGAAGATA
This sequence comes from Odocoileus virginianus, assembly GCF_023699985.2. Lineage (NCBI taxonomy): Eukaryota > Metazoa > Chordata > Mammalia > Artiodactyla > Cervidae > Odocoileus > Odocoileus virginianus. Next base: position 30,411,113 of record NC_069689.1, read on the forward strand.
TACTGTATTTTGCTCTTTTCAGTATGCTTTGCCAATAGCAGCTTCTCTTACTGTTGCTTTTCATTTCATGTGGACTTGGAAAGCTAAGTTTGTTAGACTTGTGTAGAAGGAACCTGGTAGACTCTGAGGGCTGAGAGCACAATGCCTGATGGAGCACAGGAGCCTTCTTACATTCCTTTTGACTATTCAGAGAAAGTTGTCTGGGTTTTGGTTTTATTTTTTTATCAGTAAGGTTTGTATGAGGTCTGAGCTGTCGGTAAAGGAAACATTACTATATCTCAGTGAGGTGTCTAAAATACCATTAGTTAGAGAAGTTATATTTGCTTTTGATTGTACTTTTGTCATTAAAGGCACACAAAAAGAATTTGTTCCCATTATTAAGAGAGAGAAGGTTTATTCTTGCTCCAGCTTTTCTAGATAATTGAAACAATAATAGGATCTGAGAACAAACATTTGATAAATCTTTATAAAAATATAAAATGCCAATTGATTTTTTTTTAGTTTGTTAGATTTTTCTTACATGTTCACTTGCAAGTAGCTTTGATTACTCTTCATCTAGACATGTAGATACTTCTCATTTACTCTTTTCTGTCAACTAATTTGATTATGCATATATGACATTTTGGTACTTTATTTGACATAACAAAAATTTGGAACAGATTTTTTCAAATGTCTAGTTTTCTCACAGAAATGAAAAAGCATTTATGTTAATTATGTTTTGTAGTAGCACTCTTTTTCTTGTTTTATGTATTCCTAATAGTGGAATTTCAAATATTTCCTTTGGGAAGATGATAGTTACTGAGTGAATCATAGAATTCCTGGGCATGTGGCCCAAAACCTTCTGTGTGTTCCTGTGAGCTGATGGGGCCCTTTTTTAATTAGCTGTAAACTAAATCACCAGCTAAAAAGAGAGTTCCCAAATTGGCATAATTTGAAAGTTTTATAAAATGTAAAAATGATAGCAGAATATTTGTTCTAGAAATCATAAAATTCTGCTGTACCACACAAGAAATAAGATGTGAAGGAGATGTATACTTTATGAAATAAGTAGAACATAATTGTATGTGAAGATTAAATTAATATTTAAGCCTTTTGTGTGTAAAATAGCTATGGTTCAAGGTAGGTTCCTTAACTCATTACTGTTTGTTGATAACTGTTATGAAGGAATGTATAGAAATATAGTTTTCATTTCAAGAAGTCTTTTACATGAGAGAAAAGAGGGATGAGGAGCTAGCAAAACGGGTGTTAATCATTTTCCTATTTTAAAATATATTTAGGTTTTAGAATGTATCTGCATTTTTTCTAAGGTTTAACTAAGTTTTAAAAGTAAAAAATAGAATTATTGATTTACCATTTTCAATGCCTTTACATATTGAGTAATATGCACACTTTGAATAATTAATGCATTAGAATTATATGAAGTTAATTTAACAGTACTTCCCTCCTGAGAGAGGAAAGAGAAGAAATAAAGGGAAGCAAAAGATAAAGATTTCACCAGGTGCTATAAAAATCTGTATGGGAAGGAGCTATATGAAGTATATTTTTTTGTCTATTTAGTACAGTATATTTAAAGTGCTTGAAAATTCTGTAAAAAAAAAAAAATTACATATGTATAAATACTTGCCTCTTTATTTTAATTTTGTTTTTATCTACCTGATAAAGAAAAATGCTTTATGGTTATCATAGTGTACTGGTTCTTAAGAAATAGCAGGTGATTGAATTAGGTATCTGTGCCCTGGCTTTAGAAAAAAGGTTTGGGGATTAGTTGAAGTGTCACTGCTACTGTAACAAAAAAATTTCCTTCTCTGAACTAGATGTTTTATTTCACTCAGTTTTTCTGTTTGCAGTATGTGAAATAATAGAATTTTTGAAACTGAGCCTTAGGTTAAACAGAGAAGGTCTAATGGTATTGTAGGCAAACCCTAAAAATTGGGGCAGGTTAATATTATTTGTGCTGGGTAACTCTTTAAAATAATTGTGTTTTTATTTCAAAAATAATATGTTCAGTGTGGAATCTCTGTAAAATACAGAAAGGAACAAATAAAGTGAAAGCATGAGTTAATTTCTTAGGTTAAATTATTATGACTAATTGGAAGATTCCTATAGTTAAAACTAGTTTTAAGTTAAAACTATTAATGTATGCTGATCAAAGGCAAGATTTTATCCTTAAATATTATTTGTGTACATTCCGTAGTATTTTTCACCCTATAAAGAGTTTTGATGTGGCTCTAGACAGAGGAGCAGATTTAGATCTTGAAAATTATGCGTTGTCCCTGCATGAATGCTTGCTGTATGACTTGGGACCATCCACTGTAAATATTTGAAGCCACAAAATGTCCCTGTATTTCTCATGCCACCTACTTTTTTTCCATTGGAATTTGATAATAGGCACCCCTTGCATAATTTTTATTCTTCTCCAGAGGAATTATTTTGGGCTTTCCAGGTGACACTAGTGGTAAAGAACCCGCCTGCAAATGCAGGAGACACTGGTTCAAACCCTGGGTCGGGAAGATCACCTGGAGGAGAACATGGCAACCTACTCCAATATTCTTGCCTGTAAAATCCCATGGACAGAGGAGCCTGGTGGGTTACAGTCCATGGGTTGCAAAAGCGTCACACTCTTTTAGCAACTAAACAAACAACTCTGCCAAAAGATTTAAGGTAAAACATAATGTATATAATTTGCACTAAGCCAGAAATACTCAACCTATATTTAAGAGTTTGTGTTTTGTATACTGTTCCTAAAGGGTCTGGTAATCTCTCTGATTAAAGAAAAGTATGATTTATGTTTGCTGTGGCAAAGCATGATCATCTTGGCCACTATGAATGACTCTGGAAACATTCCATCTCTGTTTCCCAATTACTCAGATCATTAGATCAAATTCAGTCCAGTTCAACAAACAGGAAACACCTTTCATGATCTCAAAAGGTTTACATTGATAAGGAAAAGGCAAACATATAATCAGGTAATTATACTATAACGTGATAACTAAAAGATAACGTTACAAGATTTAGAAGAGGGAGTGATTAATTTTGGAGTTGGATGGGCTTTAAGAAGGCCTTACAGAAGTCACTTTGAGCTGGGTTGTCAGGGATGATGGAGTTCACCAGAACTCAATGTGAAAGGATGGTCCTAGAGAAAGGAGAGCTGTGCAGAGCCCTTCTAGCTGATTAGTCTAGCATGAAGCACGGGGACCAGAGAAGTACAGGAGAGGCGGGTGTGAGCCTGATCACCGAGGGCCGTGGGTACCGTGCTCACAAACAAGAGATCTGTGCATGGTGAGGAGCCACGGCAGCGTTTTGAGCAGAAGGATGGGGTGATCCTTCTGAAGCACAAATCTGATCACTTTGTGACCATGTTGAGAACCTATGGAAGAGGAAAGAAATTGAAGCAGTTAGGAGGCCTGAATTGAGGCAGTGGCAAGTGTACTTGGAGTGGATGTGTTTGGGAAATAACGTAGGAGAATTGACAGGACTTGATTAATTTCATAATTAAATAGGAGGGTACAAAAGCTTTAATCATCTTGAAAAATGTTAGCTATATTTTTAATATTGTTGACATTTAAGATGATTTAATCATCAGATTGTCTTAGGGAAAAACAGGAAATTTGGAAATGTGGAAAGAAGAAATATTAAACACATTTTTAATGAAGGTAACATTTTGAAAACATGAGATAAATCACTGACTAAAATGTCATAGGTCTGCTGTTTGAATTTAGATTTACAAGGCTTATTTGCAGTAATTTTTGTATAACAATGGTTTCAATAGATAAAATTTAAAACTACCATAACAATAGCATCTTTGAAATGAAATATCCTGTAGTTTTAAAAAATTATAGTTTTTTTTTTTTATTATTCTGTGTTTGAGCTTTCATTATAAAACTCACGTCTGTCCACATATAAGCTGTGGCTAAATTCCTGGATCAAAGATTTTAGAAAGAATTTAGCAATGTTCTTCATCACATAATATGCTCATTAGAGAAAGCCTGGCCCACTCTGCTGGTGTTAGAATATGGAATTTTCAGGTCATCTGACGGATCACTTTCTATTAAAGAAGACTTTTAATCCTTACTAGTAAATAAAAGTTATTTATAAACATGGTGTCTTAATTCCTTTCACAAGTACTGTCCAGAATCTGAGATTCCTCTTTTTTCACCGCCTTGTAATTTTTTCTCAACCATATTGGCTTTTAATATGCTTTTATGTAAATAAATTCATGTTTCTGAAAAGCCTTATACTCATCAGGAAGCATTTATTGTCTATTTGTAGAACACTATTCTGGCCCTCCTGAGAAATAAACTTCTCAAGGGCACTTTTATAATCCAGCTGGAGAGACAAAATAGACCTGTGAACTAAAAAGTATTCAGTGATAAACAATTGAATAACCATTGAGGGAACGCAGGGAAAAAGAAGGATCAAAAAACAATTTCCTAGAAAGGAGTTTTAAACGGCACTTAGAGGAAATGTTATTTTAAAAATTAAGATATTTTCACTTCAAATATACGATTACTACTTAAAATGAGGTTCCAAGAGGCTCTTTCTTCATTGAGAATGGTCTTCATAACATCAAGAACAGAAAGGGTCTTTTTATCACCACTTTCATTAGGTCATTTTGAAGTACTGGAGCCAAAGTAGAGACCTTACTCTGGGAGTTCTGCGTTCAATGTGAGTAAATTGTCATGGAGCCCTGAGTTTCCACAGAGGTTCTTAGCCTTTTCATGTGCCATTAATCCCTTTGGCAGTCTGGTAAAGCCAATGAAGCTCTTCTAATTTATATTTTAATTGGAGTATAATTGCTTTACAGTGCTGTGTTCGTTTCTGCCGTACAACAACATGAATCAACTCGAAGTATACATATATGCCCTCCCTCTTGTCCCTCCCTCCTGTGCCCCCCACCCCTCCACCCCTAGTTCCCCTACCCACCACGCCCACCCCCGCCATCCAGCCTCTCTAGGTTGTCGTAGAGCAGGAACTGCCTAGTAGTATATTTTTGTGTGTCAATCAAAAGTAATACATTCACATGTATGCTTTTGCTTAACACATTGTACAACAATATCTCTGTCAGTAATAACTACCATAATATGTCCCGATAAAGGTAAATGATACTTTGAGGTATCTACAACCACATGATATGACTTGTATGAGTCTGTGATTTCTATTGGCCTAAGTTTAAAATTGAAGGAACTGGTAGATTTCAAATAATGGTTACTTAAAAATGAAGTCTTAAGGGGTCCTCTGAATTCTTTCCATGGATCCCTTCAGGGTCCTAAAATCCCTAGTTAAGAAATCCTGTACTTCAGTGATTACTGAGAAGCCCCAGGAAGTAAAAGACGGAATGAATAGGGGTCACCTTCATTTCAAGGAAACTGCTTTTATTTTGCTTTATATGTAAGAATTTCACATAAAATTTCACTTGAAATAAAAATGGTTTCTGGAAATAAATATGTAATTTTGAAGACAATTATAAACAAACACCTTGATTCTTTATCTTTTTTTTTAAACTTAAAACTTATTTCTTTTGTAAACATTCTCTGTACATTAGTATACAATCAAGTTGATAAATAAAGATTTAGAAGTCAACAGGATATAGTTGGAAGGTATGGAACATCAGTACGGTTGCCCAGCAGTAGTATGTGTGAGTGTAGCCCAAGATGAGGAACAATAAGTAGAAGAGTTGCCTGGAAAGAAGACAGAAAGAAGGAGTTGTCAGAGGGATAAGAGGACAACATGATTTCTGCTATGTTAAAGAAGCAAAGAGTATCAGTGCTGTGGAGATGTCATAGATGATGACGAGAGAATTCACTGAACCTGGCTGTTAAGGAGGTGAGTAACCTTTTCTCCATCATTTTCAGCAGAGTGAAGAGGGAAGATGCCATGTTGGAAGGGCTTGAAGACTCAACGAGAAGTGATGTGGAGACAGTGTCATATATACCCGTGACTTTCAAAGGTCTGTGGTGAAGCACAGTGTCTCATTTCTAACCTGTTGTGGACTGATGGCAGTCCTGCTACACACAACAAGCATGCCAGTTGCACAAGATGTAAGCTACCCTAAGGGTCGGATGGCAACCAAACTGGTCCAGACTCTTTAACAAGACAGGTCCACTGATGACAGGCTTGGGTGTCATGGCCGTGTCACATTGCTGTACAAGCTTCTAAATGCTTATTCTTAATTCTGTACAGTAGTGTCTCTCCTGTGCATGCTCAGTTGTGTCCGACTCTTCCAACCCCCTTGGACTGTAGCCCGCCAGGCTCCGCTGTCCATGGGATTGTCCAGGCAAGATTACTGGAGTGGGTTGCCATTTCCTCAGGGAATCTTCTCAACCCTGGGTCGAACCCATGTCTCTTGTGTCTCCTGCTTGGTAGGCAGATTATTTACCACTGAACCACCTGGAAAGCATAGTATACGTACAGATTATTCTTTCAAGAAGCTTACCTGTCAAGGAAGAAGGAGAATAGCTAGTGCTCTATGGGGCCTTTAAAGGGTTGAAAGAAGGTCTCTACCAATATTATTTCTTACAACTCTCTCCTAATGTTCTTCATGCTTCACATTCTTTTCAGCCCCTAATTTACATCTCCAACACCTAAAATAGTTCCCTGGTACATAGAAAGCATTTATATTGAAAGGTTGTTGGGAATACCCCGGCAGTTCAATGGTTGGGACTCTGCACTCTCACAGCTGAGAACCAGGGTTCAATCCCTGGTCAGGGAACTAAAATCCCATAAGCCACATGATGTGACCAAAAAAAAAAAAATTAATAGGATGTTGGAAAAAAATAAATTTCATTCATATGAACTGTGGAGAATCTTAGTGGTTGTGTGATTTTACAGTAGAATATCCTGCCTCTTTAATCTCTGGATATTTGTTTTGTCAAGGAGTTACCAGGGAGGCCCATAGTCTTCACAGTCTTTCAGTGCCTTAAATCATTACCCTCTCTTTTCAAAGATGACATCACTGACTTGTGCTTTGAGGAGTTTTGTTTTTTGTTTTGTTTTTCAAAATTGGAATTGGGCTTTCCTCTTGATTTGCCTCGTCTTCCCTCTTCGTGGGCATACATTAACAAAGAGCTAGACAGGTTTGGGGCAATACCATGACCACAGAATAAGGAGAACTGAATTGAGCAGCGAGTTAAAACTTGAGAGTATCATCTAGTATGAAAGACTCTGGTTTTCCATAAATCTCTTCACTTTCCACTTTCTCTTATGGGAATGATTTTCAAAGCTTCTCTTGTTTTCTCATCTACAGCAGTGCCTATGGCCCACACAGCAAAACTCAAATTTGTACCTGAAAAAATGAGACTTCTAATCTAAAATATGGGCAATATGAATAGGAACCAAAGAAAAATGGACAATTTCTGTCCTTCAGCCAGCAGACTTTTACTGCTGAATGTATCGTATGTGCCAGACACACATGTGCCAGGTGTTTAATGTCCCTCTGGGGAAGTGTAAAACTTGGGTCTAATTGGTGTAATAAGCTAGACTTGTGTATTTAAGTGCTCTCCCAGACTTGTTTCCTATGATAGCTGGAAGGCTTTCCATAGTGTGAGTCACTTATGCCATTCAGATTCATCCTTTACTAGATTGTTAACCTTAATCAGGCATTATTTAACAGATTTAAGGGTCCCAGCTGTGTATGTGTGTTTGGTTTTATGAGTGGAGTAGAGAGGGAAGTGATTAAATGAGAACTTTTGGTAATTTTTGGAAATAAGTGTTAGTTAAAAAGGATTGTTATGACTTTTTATCCATTTCTGGGATGAGGAGGACCTTGACTCTTTAGCTGTAAATCTTATTCTCAATCTGGTCCTTAGTATGAAGTTCTTAATTTCTAGGAAAATCTATTGCTACATGAAAGCCAATAACTGCCAAAGGGTATGGCTTGCATGTATTTGTTCAATCATTTATTAATTCATTCAAAAACAATTTATTGAGTATATTCTATGTTTAAAATCCTTAACATCTCTAAAAGAGCTTGGATGAGAAGGGAAGAGAAGAAATATGTCAATAGCCATAACAGGTGGGAAGTGTTCAGTTCTGTGCTTAGATAATACATTATTAATTCCATTCAGTTCAGTTGCTCAGTTGTGTCTGACTCTTTGCAACCCCATGAACCGGAGCACACCAGGGCTCCCTGTCCATCACCAACTCCTGGAGTCCACCCTAACCCATGTCCATTGAGTCGGTGATGCCATCCAGCCATCTCATCCTCTGTCGTCCCCTTCTTCTCCTGCCTTCAATCTTTCCCAGCATCAGGGTCTTTTCAAATGAGTCAGCTCTTCGCATCAGGTGGCCAAAGTATTGGAGTTTCAGCTTCAATAAAAGTCCTTCCAATGAACACCCAGGACTGATCTCCTTTAGGATGGACTGGTTGGATCTCCTTGCAGTCCAAGGGACTCTCAAGAGTCTTCTTCAACACCACAGTTCAAAAGTGTCAATTCTTCTGCACTCAGCTTTCTTTATAGTCCAACTCTCACATCTATACATGACCACTGGAAAAACCATAGCCTTGATTAGACGGACCTTTGTTGACAAAGTAATGTCTCTGCTGGTTTTTTTTTTGATAATCTGACTTCTCATTTTTATTTTATTTTTTCTTCCCAATTATTTTTATTAGTTGGAGGCTAATTACTTTACAATATTGTAGTGGTATGTCTCTGCTTTTTAATATGCTGTCTAGGTTGGTCGTAACTTTCCTTCCAAGGAGTAAGCGTCTTTTAATTTCATGGGTGCAATCACCATCTGCAGTGATTTTGGAGCCCCCAAAAATAAAGTCTGACACTGTTTCCACTGTCTCCCCATCTATTTCCCATGAAGTGATGGGACCAGATGCCATGATCTTAGTTTTCTGAATGTTGAGCTGTAAGCCAACTTTTTCACTCTCCTCTTTCACTTTCATCAAGAGGCTCTTCAGTTCTTCTTCACCTTCTGCCATAAGGGTGATGTCATCTGCATATCTGAGGTTATTGACATTTCTCCCAGCAATCTTGATTCTGGCTTGTTCTTCCTCCAGCCTAGCATTTCGCATGATGTACTCTGCATATAAGTTAAATAAGCAGGGTGACAATATGCAGCCTTGACGTACTCCTTTTCCTATTTGGAACCAGTCTATTATTCCATGTCCAGTTCTAACTGTTGCTTCCTGACCTGCATGCAGATTTCTCAAGAGGCAGGTCAGGTGGTCTGGTGTTCCCATTTCTTTAAGAATTTTCCACAGTTTATTGTGATCCACACAGTCAAAGGCTTAACCTGGCCATAAAAATAGACCAGTACCATTCAGAAACACCCCATGAATAGAAGGAAAGTCTGCTAATTTCTCACAAAGACAAATTGTGATCTTATTGAACCTCTTTATATCAGATCAAGCTAGAAAAGTTTATGTGTTTAGTCACTAAGTCATGTCCAACTCTTTGCAACGCCATGATCTGCAATACACCAGGCTTCCCTGTCCTTCACTCATCTCCTGAAGTTTGCTCAACTCATGTCCACTGAGTCAGTGATACTCAAACCACCTCATTCTCTGCCACCCTCTCCTCCTTTTGCCTTCAGTCTTTCCCAGCATCAGGGTCTTTTCCAATGAGTCAGTTCTTCGCATCAGGTGGCCAAAGTATTGGAGCTTCAGCATCTCTCCTCGCAATGAATATTCAGGGTTGATTTCCTTTAGGATTGACTGGTTTGATCTCCTTGCAGTCCAAGGGACTCTCACGAGTCTTCTCCATCACCACAGTTTGAAAGCATCAATCCTTTGACGCTCAGTCTTCTTTATGGTCCAACTCCCACATCCATAGATGACTACTGAAAAAACCATAACTTTGACTATATGGATCTTTGTCAGCGAAGTAATGTCTCTGCTTTTTAACACGCTGTCTAGGTTTGTCATAGCTTTCCTTCCAAGGAGCAAGTGTCTTTTAATTTCATGGCTGCAGTCACCATCTGCAGTGATTTAGGAGCCCAAGAAAATAAAATCTGTCACTGCTTCTGCTTCTTCCCTTTCTATTTGCCATGAAGTGGTGGAACCAGATGCCAGATGCCACTCAGACCAGATCTTAGTTTTTTGAATGTTGAGTTTTAAGTCAGTTTTTCCACTCTCCTCTTTCACCTTCAGCAAGAGGCTCTTTGGTTCCTCTTCACTTTCTGTCATTCGAGTGGTATCATCTGCATATCTGAGGTGGTTGATATTTCTTCCAGCAGCCTTGATTCCAACTTCTGAGTCATTCAGCCCAGCATTTCGCATGATGTACTCTGTATATAAGTTAAATAAGCAGGGTGACAATATACAGCCTTGACCTACTCCTTTTGCAATTTTGAACCAATCAGTTGTTCCATGTGAGGTTCTTACTGTTGCTTCTTGATCCATGTATAGGTTTCTCAGGAAACAGGTAAGGTGGTCTGGTATTCCCATCTCTTAAGAATTTTCCACAGTTTGTTGTGATCCACACAGTCAAAGATTTTTGCATAGTCAATGAAGCAGGAATAGAGAAGTTGGGGGAATATTAAATAAATAATACCACTTTGGCATAAAAAATTATGTCAAAATTATGTGGGTTTTTTTCAGCATATTGATTTCTCATATGAGTTACATAATTCTTAAAGCACTTTCTTTAAATGTATATTATACCACTAAAGATATCTCTACTCTGGCAGGCACAATTACATGGTGGAAAAACCTGGCTTTTGCAGTCATGTGTCATCAGAATGCCCACTCTTACTTTCTATTGGCTTAATAGGCAAACTATTAACTTTTTGGGGCCTCAGAGTTCCAATGTGAAAAATGGGATTAGTGCCAGCTTCTAGGGTTGTTGGATTATCAGGAATATTAACAATAGCTAATATTGAGCATTTACTTTGGGCACTTCACATAGATTTTCTCGTAGATCATCCCCTCAAACAAGGCTAGTAGTGGTGCTGCTACTTCTCTACAGACACAGTTGCTTAGAGGTTAAATAACTTGCCCGAGGTTGCATAACAAAGAAAGCAGCAGAAACAGGATCCAAATTCAGGCAGTATTTTTTTTTTAATTTTATTTTTAAAATGAAACAAAGATGAATTTTTTTTTAGTTGAAGGATAATTGCCTTACAGAATTTTGTTGTTTTCTGCCTGACATCAACATGAATGAGTCACAGGCACACACATGTCCCTTCCCTCCTGAACTTCCTTCCCATCTCCCTCCCCATTTCACCTCTCTAGGTTGTCAGAGTCTCAGTTTGAGCTCCCTGAGCCATACGGCAAATTCCCTCTGGGTATCTGTTTTATATATGCTAATGTAGGTTTCCATGTTATTCTCCTACATCCCACCCTCTCCCTCCACCCCTCCCCACCTCTTCCCCCCAACCGCCACCACATTAGGTCCACAAGTCTATTCTTTACAGTCCATGTCTCCATTGCTGCCCTGCAAATAATTTCATCAGTACCATCTTTCCAGATCCCATATATATGCATTAGTATATGAGATTTTTCTTTCTCTTTCTGACTTACTTCACTCTGTATAATAGGCTGTAGGTTCATCCACCTCATTAGAACTGACTCATATATGTTCCTTTTTGTGGCTGAGTAATATTCCATTGTATTTATGTACCACAGCTTCCTCATCCATCCATCTGTCGATGGACATCCAAGTTGCTTCCATGTTCTAGCTATTGTAAATAGTGCTGCAATGAACACTGGGGTACATGTTGTCTTTTTCAATTTTGGTTTCCTCCGGGCATATGCCTTGTAGTGCCTTGCTGGGTCATGTGGTGGTTTTATTCCTAGTTTTTTAAGGAATCTCCATACTGTCTTCTGTAGTGGCTGTATCAAGTTACATTCCCACCAACAGCATGAGTGTTCCCTTTTCTCCACACCCTCTCCAACATTTATTGATGGTAGACATTTTGATGATGGACATTCTGACTGGTGTGAGGTGATTATCTTATTGTAGTTTTGATTTGCATTTCTCGAATAATGAGCAGTGTTGAGCATCTCTTCATGTGTTTGCTAGCCATTTGTATATCTCCTTTGAGGAAATATCTGTTTAGGTCTTTTCCCCACTTTTTGATTGTTTATTTTTGTTTGTGTTTCTGGTATTTAGTTATATGAGCTGCTTGTATATTTTGGAGATTAATTCTTTATCAGTTGTTTCATTTGCTATTATTTTCTCCCATTCTAAGGGTTGTCTTTTCACCTTGCTTATAGTTTCCTTTGCTGTGTGAAAGCTTTTAAGTGTAATTAGGTCCCACTTGTTTGTTTTTGTTTTTATTTCCATTACTTTAGGAGGTGGGTCATAGAGGATCTTGCTTTGATTTATGTCATCTAGTGTTCTGTCAATGTTTTTCTTTAAGAACTTTATAGTTTCTGGTCTTGCATTTAGATCTTTAATCCATTTTGAGTTTATCTTTGAAACAAAGATGAGTATTTTTAATGATAAAAGGTTTAGTTCCCAAAGAAGGTAGACATCATAAACCATTAGACACCTAGCAACAAAGAAACAAAGATACATAAAGCAAAAATCAGAAGAAATATAAGGGAAAGGAAAAAATATATATATCATAGTGAGACATATTAACATTTCTCTGCAAACTCAGGCAGTCTTGACTCCAGACTTCATTCTTTTTTTTAAACAGTTTTATCAAAATATAATCCACGTGGCATACAGTTCACCCACTTAAATATAAAATTCAGTGGTTTTTATTATATTCATAGCTATGCAGCCATCACTAAAATCTAATTTTAAAACATTTTCATCCCCTCTAGGGACTTCCCTGGTAGCTCAGTGGCTAAGACTCTGCACTCCCAATGCAGATGGCCTGGGTTCAGTTCCTGGTCAGGGAGCTAGATCCCTTGCGCCACAACTCAGAGTTTGCATGCCACAACTAAGACCCAGTACAGTTGAAATAGATTTTAAAAAATGTTTTTATCCCCCCTAAAAGAAATCTCATATCTATTAACAATCACTTCAACCCTAATCCCCTGCTTCCAGCCCTAGGCAGCTACTAGTCTATTTCATATTTCTATAGATTTGCATTTTCTAAACATTTTATGTAAATACAATAATAAAATATGTGTCTTTCTTTATAATTGGCTTCTTTTACTTAACATAATGCTTTCAAAATGTATGCATGTTGTTGCATATATCAGAACTTCATTCCTCTTTATTGCCAAATAATATGCCATTGTATGAATATACCACTTTTATTTATCCATCCATCAAATTTTGGGTTGTTTTCACTTTTTGCCTATCAGGAGTAATGGGGCTGTGAGCATTTGTGTACAAGTGTTCTTGTGTGCAAATTTAGGCTTTCATTTTTCTTGGTTATGTATCTAGCAGTCATATGGTAGGTCACATGATAAATAAGTTTATCTATTTAAGGACATTCTTTTTTATTGTGAAAAATTTCAAAAGTTGAAAGAATATAGTACAGAGTACCTATACACCCTCCATTTAGATTCAATAATTGTTAATATTTTACCGATTTTACATCCCTGCTTGTTCTCTTCCTCCCTCTTTTTCATTCCCAGATTTCATTTTTTTAGAGTCAGTCTTCTTAACTACTACGTTATATTCATTTGCAATTAAATGAGTGAAAATAGATTAAGTAGTTAGTATAATGCCTGGCCAATAAATGTTAATTTCTTCTTTTTCTCAGTGCTTAGAAACACAGTGTAAAATCTGGGGCTGCAAGCTCTATATCAAGATAAGAGAAGTGAGATTTAAATAGAGATTCAAGGACCTTACTTTCTACAGTAATCCTGGACCAAAGTCAGTGGAATTAGGTGGGTGGCCATCCAAACCATGGCGGTTAATTTGTGGTTGCCTTTTTTAGGGTGATGGATCCTATGAATAGTTAAATTAACAGAAAACAAAACAGACAATTCAAACCATCACGGCTTTTTTTAAGGTAGCATGAACTTCAGCTCATGTGATGTACAAACAAGCCTATCGAAAGCAAATTAAGAAATCCAACTTACTAATGCCGGTTTTTTCACATCCCCACATTTCATGCATGGACATGAGGAAGGAGTTGTGAGAGAGAACTGACCAAAACTGAAGTTTTACCAAAAATATCAAGAGGAGGGGTTACTTTCTTCCTGGACAGTGACATATATCAGGTGAAAACAGGATAGCACATGACTCTACTCATTATTGACTTATTCTGAAGAATTGATCATAATACTGGCTCCTTGGGGACTTCAGAACAGTTTTTCGTCCAGTGAAATTCACATGCTTCCCAAAAATCCATGGGACTTCCTGGAATTTTTATGTATTATTAGTCTTGATCTTATGAACACCTAAGTCTGGGACCCGAGTCTCACTGAGCCCGAACCTGAGATTCTGAGCCTTGGCTGTACATCAGAGACCTTTATTACACCTAACAAAATTAGCAGTTTCTTAATATAAACTAATACCTGATCTATATTAAAATTTCCCCAATTTTCCCCAAAATGTCATTTACAACTGGTGTGTTCAAACCACAATGCAGCAAAGTCTACACATTGTATTTGGTTTTATTCTTCATAAGTCTCTTATAATCTAGCATAGTCTTCAACACTTTTTTTTTTTAATGCCATTGATTTGTTGAAGAACCTCTGTGTGTCGTGAAGAATGTTCCTACCTTTTCACTTGGATGATTTCCTTGGGATGTCATTTCCCTTGTTCCTCTGTTCCTTGTAAGCTGGTAGTTGGATATAAAAGGTTGGTTAGATTCAGGTTAAACATTTTGGGTAAGAATACTTCATAGGCGACATTATGTCCTTTGTGCTACATCATGTCAGGTCCACACAATATCTGGTTGCCCCAATACTGAGACCAAGATTGACCAATGCAATCATACAATGGATCACAGCCTGATCCTTCTCATTACAGAGCTGTGTTTTCCTCTATAACCAGCGTGGGGTGATACTTTGGTCCTTCTATTCACTGCCACCCTGTGCCATCCAAGTCCTGAAAGATTAAAAAGAAACAAAACAAAAGATTATCTTCACTTTCCTAGTTTGAATCAGTGGATTTAAACAAAGTGTATTCCCTGATCACAATGGAGTAGAATTAGAAATTAGTAATGGAAAGAAATTTAGGAAATTCACATTATGTGGAAATCAGCTCCTAAATTTTAAATTAAATCAAGATTGGAAAAATTGGTTCTTTACGAAAGAAAAGAGATTTGCTAACCTAGCATCATGATTGTACCCCCTCCTCCACTGTTCCTCCAATGCCCTGTGCTGCTTCCTGTCATAGGGATTTGCATCCACTGTTCCCACTGCCTAGAATGCTCTTGTCCAGCTTCCTTGCTCAACTAGTGCCTACTTTTCACTCAGATCTCAAGCCCAGTGTTGCTTCTTTGGAGAGAACTTCCATGATCCCCACACAATAGGGCAGGTCTTTCTGCTGGTATGTGCCATCCAGTAACTTATGCCTTTCCTTTTTATCACAGAATATATTTACGATCTGTATGTGATCAGTGGTTTAATGTTTATTAAATCTCCCCTGCTAGGTTGCTAACTCCCCAAAGAATGGAACCGTGCTTCTCTTGTTCACCTTTGTCTCTCTTATGTTCAGCACAGTAGCTGGCACAGAGTAGGAGCTCAGTATATATTTGATCATTCATAAGAATAGAACAAAAATTTACGTAGACATTTCTCACAAGTTTATGATAAAAAAGATCAATATAAAGGCTAAAATACAGAAAATTTACACAATGAAATATGTAGCCTTTATAAAATCATGTTTCTCAAAAATCATGTTTCTGAGTAATATTTAATGATACTGGGAAGCATTCATTATATAATGTTAGATTTAAAAATTAATGTGGCATAAGAGTCCTATTCATTTACTTTTCCACATATTTTTAAAAAGTAGAATTATTAAGTGTAGTTTTGTGTCATGCTTTTCACTTAATACTTAAGCCAATATATCAATATATTATGTATGCATAGGATATAAGCAGAGAAGTAAGTTGAAGACAATGTTACTGGTGATTTATTTTAGTGGACAGAATTTCAGGAGGATTTATTTCTTCCTTAGACTTCCTGTATTTTTCAAATGTGCTGATAATAAGCACATACTTTTTTGTAATTAGGAGCCACTGTAATTAAGAACATGGACTTTGGTGTTAGCCTGATCTGAGTTCCAGTTCCAGCTCTGTCTCTGCCTCCTGGTAGCTGAGTAACCTGGGCAGCATTCTCCCCTCAGAGGAATACGTAAAACACACAACCCTCTTAGACCTCTTTATGCTACATTAATAACTAGCAGGTCTTATTATACATTTTGATCTGATAAAAATATTACTTTTAAAATTTAAAAAACCTTTCTTCTGGAAAGAAAAAATAGAAATAATACCCATATCTACTTTCAATAGTATTTTCAAAATGAAAAAAAGTTTAAACTCATACTTGGAACATTGAAAAAATGAAAGATTACTGGACCTGGAGAATCAGCTGTAGGAAGAAAGACCATTGAAATTCAGGAGTTAATTCCTGGGTCACTTTCTAAAAAGTAAAAACAAAACTCTAACGTTGCAACCCAAAGAGCGGTGAATGAATTCCTGTACTAGGTGCAGCTGCTGCAGCAGGGCCGGTCAGAGCTGTCCACAAGCAGGTAATGATTTAGCCAAACTGTTGGACTCAGCTTGTGTCAGCAACATAGTGGATAGCTCTGCTTGATAGGCAGACTTAACACGACTTTGGTTTCTCCCCGGTAAGTTGGCAAATTGGCTCCACAACCAAGATGATAATTTGTAAGCTATACAAAATTCGTGCATCTTGTTCTAATTGGAACAGCGTGTAGTCAGGGAGACCAACTTTAGTAGAAGCTATTAGATTTATCTCTAGTGGAAAGACCTGATTGGAATCTCAGCCCTTCCACTTACCCAATTTTATGGCTTTAGGTTAAAACTTAATGATGCATGAGCCTCACTTTCTCATTCGTAGCTGGGAATGATGGTTCCTACCCTACCAGGAAGCTGTGCAGATAGAAAGAAATGATGTCCATGAGAGCCTGGAACAGAACCTGACAACTGACAGGATCAGTGGATTACTTCCCACCTCCCATGGGGACCCAGTCTGTGGGACAGAACCAGACAGCCAGGCCTGTATCTGAGCACAGTACTGCCATGAGATATGCGGGCCAGTTCCTCATGGGGCTCACGTCCAGCTAACAGAGCTGTCTGCCAGGCGGTAGGGGCCTTCAGAGAGCAGACTGACGCAACCCCTGCCTTCGGGAGGCAGCATTGCTAAACAGCCCTTCAACCATTAAAACAGTTCAAACTTTATTGGTTTTAAATAGACAATGATCACATCTGTTTCTTGAGTGATTATACCTCCAACTTTTCTAAATCTAAGCTTAAACCTTGATACATCTTACACACACACACACTCACACACACACACACACACACACACAGAGTCCTTGAATCAGAACGACGGTTTTCTCCACTAGTCACAACTTTTACTCAACTTTTTATTTTGAAAATTTCAAACAAACTGCAAACAAAAATTACAAGTAGTACAATGAACACCATATACTATACATTTAGATTCATCAATTGAATTTAGCCATTTGCTTTCTCTCTTTTTGATTTTTTATTTCTGGCTGAACCATTTAGAGTTAATTATAGACACTGACAACTTCATCCCAAAATACGTTAGCATGTATTTCCTAAGAACAAGGACATTCCTTCTACATGGAATAAGACTCTCACTCAGGAAATTTAACAGTAATGCACTAATATAATCTGATACACAGTCCATTATTAAAATATTTTCATTTGTCCCAACAATATCCTTTGTAGGCTTTTTTTCCTTTTAATCTAGATTTCAAAAAGAATAAAAAGGTAAAAAGACCACACGTTGCATTTAGTTGTTATCCATTCACTCTGAAATCCAAAAACCTTTCCCCTTTAGAGCTAGAACTATTGTTTTCCTCTGAATTTTTATTTACAGCAGTGGGCCTCATGAGTAAATGCAGAAGTTTCTCATCTTCACTTTTGGCCCATGTACTTCTTGAAAAAGTGACTTGTACTGAATATAATCCCACTATTTTTCAGATCTTAGCTTTAAACCATATTGAAATAGAATGATAGATGTTAACAGCAGCTATGTGATGACAAGTCTGGAAAAGGTGGAAAAGGAATGGGGCATTCAGCTTGGGGCATGTTCAAGTCAAGAACTGACAGAACAAGAAGGTGACAAGACCAGCAGGCCATGACTGGAGACAGGAACCTGACTCTCTCCCTAGGGAAGGTGAAGAGCATCGCAGAGGAGTGGGAGGGAGCCATAGAGTGGTGACTTTCCTAGGGGACAGATCATTCTGAACCCTGGAAGGCTTCCAGGCCAGAGGAGCAGCAGAACACACTGGAGACCCAGAAGAACCGGGGGTGGGGAGGGTGGGGTGCCCAGGTAATGAGGAAGAAACAGTGAATCCCACCCCTGAGCTGCGCATGGTTTTAAATCCAAGGTGCAAATTAGTTCTCTAGAAGAGGGGCCTTGGGACCCAGACCTATGCCAGCTGGAGTCAGATCAGGTAACCTTCTGGAGGGGAAAGGTAGAGGGCAGGTTAGAGGTGCAAATTCCCAGAGCGTCATATCTCCTGAGGCAGAACTCCTACAGGTAAGGAAAACAGGAGAAAGAACCCAGAATAATCATCAGGAAGAGAAGTTGCCGACGAGACCACGAAAGGACAAGTGGAGAACGAAGGCCAATTCAGTTGGGATGGCCAGGGAACAGTGGAAAGAATCTGTGTCCCTGACAACATTGATCCATGAGCTAACCGACTCCTAAGCCGCACCACCTCTGGACTTCTTGCTACGTAAAACAATAAATTTCCACACTATTAAAAACAAGAGGCCACTTTAAATTGATGAATTAAGAAGTTATCTGAAAAGTATATTTGCCAAGAAGTCTTGAGAACCAAGAGAATAAAGATATCAAATAGATGAACATAGACAGTGACTATAGCAAATCCATTCAGCTTGTTGGCTAGATCTTATGCATATGATTACCTTGAAAAATTATGAAGAACAAACCTATCAACTCAATGATTTTTAAAGGACTAGAGAGAAAACCAGTAAAGGCAGGTGAAAGGAAAGTCTGCTCTGTAGGCAGTTTTTTAAGACATATAATATACACACAAGTATATATGTGTATGTGCGATGCATATGTATATACACACGTGAGTGTATATAATATATATGTACAAAATGTGCCCCACACAGGAGGCACTGCTGAATACAGAAGCATTCCAGATTATTCAAGTGGGCGAAAGCAAGAGAAAGTAGGATACTGACTACTAAATGTTGAAAAGAGGTTTGAGGTGCTCTTGCTACCTAACAAGGAAATTTGTGCCAGAATAACTAGAATAAATAGAGCTTCCACAATGCAACAGCTTTAATAAGGTTGCAAAGCCGTATGAGTAATAGAGGAGAGGGAAGTGTCCTGACTCTGTTTCTGCTGTTGAGTTTCTCTATGGTAAACTCTTCTCAGCAGATACTGAATCACCAGGGAGAGGTTATTCAACCCTCTCCGCGTCTAAAATTTAACCCCACTGTACTTCAGCTTCCTGGCACAAACCTTACTTTAAAGTTGTTTGTAGGACTGACCGTGAATGAATTTAACAGACTGTAAATTTAACCCTAAAAATATGTAACCTTATTTCCCCCAATTTAGTGTGAAAATAATCTGTGCTGGAGTTGGGAAGAAAGGGAGAAAGGAACATGTTTTCACCCTTTTCACCTTCAAATTAAGAGTGTGATTGTTGACATGGAACATCCACCGTTCATTCAGAAACTGTTGTATTGACTACTTTCCTGTTCCTCGGATCTGCTCATCTGAAGGGGTGGTGTTGATGGGGATTCGAACAGCTGCACATTTCCAACATAGTATTCCCTAAATGGTGTCAAATGACTGGGAATGAAGTTTTGGTGACTGGATGATTTATTCACTTAGTCATCGTTGTTCCGTCAGGGGAAACAATAAGAGGCTTTTGTTTGTTTCTGAGTGTAGGGTGTGAGGGATGAAGAGAAGAGAATAGTCATATAATGAAACTTTGGTCCTCTTTCTCCCTCTCTCAAAAGAGGTCTTTATCTTCAAATTACTATAAATATATCATAAAAAGAGAACATATACTGCATTGTGGCCCCTTCTACATTGTTTTTTCATATTTTCCTGGAAAGGTTCTTTTTTTTCCTTATTAAAAATACCACAAAAAATACTGTATGAATATGTTCAAATCATAAAATATTCAAACATTACAGAAATAACAGAGTGAAAAACAAAAGTCTCCCTTCACTGCCCTTGCCCAACCCCCTTCTCCCAACAGTCAGCCCCTACAAAAAAAAAAGTTCTTTCTTTTTTTTAAACCTTTATTACCCTGGTTTGGGGCAGTTTCATAACAACAGATGGTATATTCAGTCAAATTCCAAATTATAAACATCAGGAAAATTCCAAAATATAAACAACCAGGAATCACTGAAAGTGAACCTCCCTGTGAAATATAGTCCCAGCAAGTGCCAGGGAAATTCGTGGCAGAGTGGCTGAACACAGACCAGAGTCCCCAAGTGAAAAGTCTCCCGAGGCCAAAAACATCTGGGTTTGCTTCTCCCCCTGCCACTAGCTAGCTGGATGTCTTTGAGCATCTTTGTTTCCCCAGCTGTAAGGTAGGCTCGACAATAGGAGTCCAAAATGAAGCTTATGGCCAGGGGACACCTAGCAAGTGCCTGACCTATGCTAGATCTTTGGCAAAAATAGTTTTCCTCCCAATTCCAGAGGAACTTTGATGCATCTAAAGCACATGTTGATTTCTGGTGAAATTCTAGTTTCATCTGCATGTTCGTGGGGAAGTTATAATCCAATTTGTGCACTGTTTATAAAAGGTGAAAAAAGAGCATGCTTTGTTGCCCTGCCAAACTACTTGGAGTGCATCGTGTTTTTGTTTGTTTGTTTGTTTGTTTAGCTGTTGCAAGTAGAGCTGCTGTGTATAATTGTGCGATAGGTTGTCTGGACACTTTTTCAAAGCTGTTTTCTAAGTGCTAGATGTGTAGTGTTCAGGTCACAGGTGAGCCTTGTTTAGCTGTGGAAAAATCCAGAGAAGTTTCTCTGCCGTATGGGATCTTCCTGGGTAAGGGATCGAACTTGAGTGTCTTGCATTGTCAGGCAGATTCTTTACCACTGAGCCACCAGAGAAGCCCCGCATCAGTTTTTTTATAGGTTAATTAAAGGCTGGCGCAGAAATACATCTGCATTGGACTTCGGTTCAGGCAATGGATGTGGATTCAGGCAAGAATGTTCAGGATTATGAAATCCTGATAATCATGTGTAAGTTATCTCTGGGAATCCTGTGTCATAAAAATAATTCAAAGGCAAATTGGAGTAACTGGGAAACACTTATGCAAGAACATTGGATTTAATTTTAAAAAATTATTTGTGTAATATTAACATGGCTATTGGGGAGTTCATAATTTTTAATTTTCATCTCTCTCTCTTTCTCTCACTCACACACACACACACACACACGCAAAACTCAGCAGTCATCCAACAGGCAAGCTCATAATAAGGTGAAAAGTAACTTGCAGAAGGTAAAAGATAAGGCTTCTGGCAATTCTGGGGCTTTTTCTGCAGTCTTTGAAGGCTAGAGTGCCCTCTACTGGTTACTTTCTAGAAAGCCAGGCAGCTAATAGTCCACAGAGGACTCAAAATTTTTGGAAACCTGTGAATACAATACTAAATCTCTGTATAATTCCTATTGAGTGACCTTTTTTCTAAAGGCTTATCATCTGAAAAAGAGAGATCAGTGACTTTTTTTCGTTCCAGCTTGATTTCTTAATCAGAAATACCAAAAAAAAAAAAAAATCAGAAATACCATTTTAAGTAAGTAAGTGTTAGCCACTCAGTCGTGTCCGACTCTTTGTGACCCCATGGACTGTAGCTCTCCAGGCTCCTCTATCCATGGCATTCTGCGGGCAAGAATATCAATTTGTCTGTTGGATCCTAAGTTTTAAAGTAATCAGCATTTCAGAAGAAAGATTAAATGGAGTAAAGTGGCCCCCAAATATTTAAAACTAGATTTTACATTAAAAAATATATTTTGTTGTTGGGTATATAGTTTCTAGTATACACTAGTCTCTCTATACTAACTTTTCAATTTCCTGTAAATCTATGAGTAT
This sequence comes from Odocoileus virginianus, assembly GCF_023699985.2. Lineage (NCBI taxonomy): Eukaryota > Metazoa > Chordata > Mammalia > Artiodactyla > Cervidae > Odocoileus > Odocoileus virginianus. The sequence continues at coordinate 30,433,232 of NC_069689.1, forward strand.
TTCAAAATGAAAAGTCAGGGAAAAAATCTAATGAGTTTACTTTGCAGCTTTAAATCATTTAAGTCTTTTTTGAGCTTGTTGAACTGTAATGGAAAGAAAATAACAAAGACAAAGATTAAAAATGTGCATCAGTTGAAATTTTGACTTTTCTGTTCTTTTTCTTGTCCTACTCTCCTTTTCTTGCGCTACTCTTCCTGGCTACTGGCCAGGAAGGGTGGCCAGAAGCCTTTCCCGATAATCCCTGAGGAACCTGCAAGAGGAATCTAGCCAGAACAGGTGTGTGCATGCTCGTCAGCCAGAGCAAACCATAATGCCAATGTGAACTAGCTTACTGCTTTTCATTCATGTATTTAAAAGCAGAATTCTTAGCTTCTAATGCAGTGTGACCCAGAATTCATCCACTTTTCATCCATGCATTCACTTATTCCACAGTTACTGAGCACCTATTATGTACTGCACACTATCTATATGTCATGAATATATGTCACTTCTACCAAATAGGGGTCTAAAATTTAGTCACGTTCCTTTTAACATCAAAGCACCACACAAACAAACGCACATACCAGTCTCTGGAAAATCCTTTCTTTCTTCCCTCCGCAAAATTCCTCTGTGTTACAAATCCATGTGAACCCCAGAGGGCTAAAACTCATGCTGGGACCCAGTCCTGCACTTAACTTGCCTACTGGTCTCTACTGGGAGTGTGGGTGTGGGAAATCCGATTTGGACAGCTTCCACCACCCTGGAAACATTGCTTGATTGTCCTCCACCACAGATACCTGCAGTGGGTCCGAAAAGAGGGAGGGGGATGTTTGTCCCCACCCAGTGTTATTGCACACAGATAGGACTTCCACGCTTTGTGACAGAAAGGGTGCCGCACTCTTTGTTCATCCCTCAGTTGTGTCCGACTCTTTGTGACCCCATGGACTGTAGCCTTCCAGGTTCCTCTGTCCCTGAAATTTCCCAGGCAAGAATACTGAAGTGGGTTGCCGTTTCCTTTTCTAAGAGATCTTCCTGACCCAGGGATCGAACCTGGGTCTCCTGCATTGGCAGGCAGATTCTTTACCACCAAGCCACTAGGGAAGTCTGTTACTGTACACAGAGGGCAGAAATCCCCAACTGCTCTTTAAACACACACACACACACACACACACATCAAAGCCCACTTTCCCCTAGAGGACTGGCAGCAGGAATACCCAGTTTTGCATCCATGACCTGAGAAATCTCCAGAGCAAAGTAGCCTGTCCTTGATCTGGACTCCTCAGTCACATCCTTGGTTATCTCGTTCCACAGAAAGCTTACAGCACAGCTGCCCTGGTTGGAGCAGGGCTGGGGCTCTGTCTCTGTCTACCTATTTTTCTTTTGCATCTCTCCCCTCCCAAGCTAGTAGACATTGAGGTACCTCTGTGAAGCTGTGGGGTTTTGTGAAATGCAAATTGAAAACTGCCAATTTAAAAAGTCTTACTTTATTGAAAAATGAGGCCCAGAAGTGTTGTAAACTGCTGATCTGGACCTCAAACTGAGATCCCCTCATTTCAAACCTCTTGCTATTCCTATTGCTTTGTGTTGTTTCTTTTATCTCTATGAAGCTTTATTTGTCCTAAGTCCCATTCCATCTGAGCTCAGCCTTAGGTGGTTATACATTGAAAAGCAATCTCATAATTTATAATTGGATGTTTATGGCCAATAATAGCTTGGTAAATTGCTTCTATCAAGGAGTATCCGTCAAAGTCCCAGGAGGAAACAGATGGCACACTCAAATTAGGATAATTCAAGGTGGGTTTAATAAAGGTGCACGTAGTGTGTAAGGAGAGAAAAGTGCATGTAGGATTCAAGGGTGTTCCCACCCCTACTCCCAGAAGGATGCAGGGAGTGAGTGGATTCTCTAGAGACACATGGAGCTTGCCAGAAGAGGAGCTGTGACCTTTGGTCATGGGACCCAAGCTGCCCAAGGTGACCTTTCAGGCTTGATGTTGGGCAGTTATAACAGCACCTCCTGGGCCTAAGAGTGGGCTCTTATCTTCCACTTGGAAATGAATTGTCAGAGGAGACACAAGTGCTGACGAAGCAAGAGACTCTTTGGGGAAGAGGTGCCCAGGTGGAGAATAGTAAGGTAAGGGAACCCAGGAGAACTGCTCTGCCACGTGGCTCTAAGTCTCAGGTTTAATGGTCATTTGGTTAGTTTCCAGTTGTCTCTGGCCAATCATTCTGACTCAGGGTCCTTCCTGGTGGCACGTGGATCGCTCAGCCAAGATGGACTCCAGCAAAAAGGAATCTGGGAGGTTGGTAGGACATGTGGGCTGGAGTCTCTCTCGTTTTGACCCTTCCAGAACTCCAAGACCTCCTGTTGTAAGATAACTCATGTGAGAGTCTGGTTCCTGTGGTGCTGGCCAGGGCAGGTGGTTTCAGCAGTGGTTCCCCGAACAGTTTCACTATCCTTGCTTCCTCTGATCTTTCCCAGGGATCGTCGTTGGTTAAACCCAACTAGAAGTCAAAGGCACTGAACTAGTCTGTAGGGATCAGCCACCCCATAGAGCAGGCCGAAGGTGGGTGGAGAGTGAACCTAGGGGCAGTGGAAAATCTTTTCCTACAAGGTGCTGAAATAAAATTCACATTTTATGGCAAGACAAGAAAAATTTTAATTTAAATTTTTAAATTAAAATTTTTCTTTGCCTGTTTGGGCCGCAGGCCTCTCCTTTAGTGCATGTTGTGCATCTGCTTTAACCAGTTCTCTTTAGGAGATAAAATTCCTTCTTAATGTCATAAAGGCTCATAGCTCCTTAGGAGATAACCTTCCTTCTTAACCTTGTAAGAGGCCAAGAGCCATGTGTAAATCTGGATTGTGTAAACTGCCAATTGACTATAGCCCTTTGTCTTAAAGACTTATATCACTGTACTTCGACCTCTAAAGAAGGAAATAGTCCTTGGAGCTTTCTGAAAGACTGTTTCCCAGGTTATAATCCTCAGGTTGGTAGCAATACAATTTTCCATTTCTTTCTTAGATCTGCTATTGATTAATTACTAAATTGTATATGACCTTTTTCGTTGACATATGTGACAAAGGTTGCATACAATTTAGTAAGGGACTCTTGGAGTCATCTAATGATGATTCACTGTGATGTTGTCATTCATACTCAGAAATATATATTTGGTCTTATCCCTGTTTCTAGCAAAGAGCTCCTAAAACCCTTGGAATTTCCCAAGTGAAGAGAATGGCCAAGGTGTCCTTTGTGATGGAGTGGTGACTTTCAGGCTGCACCTCAGATTGAGGGCAGTAGGCCAAGAGAGCCAACCAAGTAATAAGAGGATTGGAACTTTCAGTCCCATGCCTCCATTTCCAAGGAGCAGAGGAGAGCTAGAGGCTGATCAGTCACCAGTGGCCAGTGATTTAATCAATCATGCCTATGTAATGAAGCTTCCGTAAAAACCCAAAAGGATGGGATTTGGAGACCTTCTACATTGGTGAATCATAATGTTTTCACATGCCACTGTGCTGGGCCCCAAACTCCATGGGGACAGAAGCTCCTTTGTTTAGGACCTCCCCCTATATATCTTTATTATCTGGCTGTTGATTCCAGTCCTTTAATATCCTTTGTAATAAACCACTAATCCAGTGAGTAAACTGGTTTATGAGTTCCCCAAGTCACTCTAGAAAATTAATCGCACCCCAGGAGGGAGTCATGGAAACCTCTAATTTCTAGCTGTTGGGTCAGAAGCACAGGTAACTACCTGGACTTGTGATTGGCGTCTGAAGTAGGGGCAGTCTTGCAGGGCTGAGCCCTCAATCTGTGGGATCTGATGCTGTTTAGGCAGATAGTGTCAGAATTGAGTTGAATTGTAGGACACTCAGCTGGTGTCAGAAATTTGCTTAGTGTGGGGAAAAAAGCCACCCATCAGAGTTAGTGCTAGAATCATGCTTATCTAGTAATAGGATCCTGGAATATGGAAAAACAAAGGAAAAGCAGTCTCTGGAAGGAAGTTTTCCAAGTGCCCTGAACTCTTACTACACAACCTATCCTGGAATGAACCTTACTATGATCTGTGCTCTATATTTCTTTGAAATGATTCAAACACAGGGATTTTTTTTTTTTTGGCCACACCCGCAGCTTGCAGGAACTTAGTTCTCTGGCCAGAGATCGAACCCAGGGCCACGGCAATGAAAGCGCCAAGTCTTAACCACTGGACCGCCAGGGAATTCCCCACAGGGATTTTAAAAGATTTTAAAATTTTTATTCAACTAGAGTTGATTTACAATGTTGTATTAATCTCTGCTATATAACAAAGTGACTCATATATATATAAATATATATATACACACACACATATTTATATATATATATTCTTTTTCATATTATTTTCCATTATGGTTCATCACAAGATACTGAATATAGTTGCCTGTGCTAGACAGTAGGACTTGTTTATCCATTCTGCACATACTAGTTTGCATCTGCTAATCCCAAACTCCCAACCCATCCCGCTCCTGCCCCACCTCCCCCTTGGCAACTACAGATCTGTTCTCTATGTCTGTGAATCTGTTTCTGTTTCATAGATAAGTTCATTTGTGTCGTATTTTAGATTCCACATATAAGTGATATCATATGGTATCTCTTTCTGACTTACTTCACTTAGTATGATAATCTCTAGGTCCATCCGTGTTGCTGCAGATGGCATTATTTCATCCTTTCTATGGCTGAGTAGTATTCCATTGTATATATGTATACCACAGCTTCTTTTGCATTCATTCTGTCAGTGAACATTTCAGTGTTTCCATGTCTTGGTTATTGTGACGAGCACTGCTATGAGCATAAAGGTATCTTTTAAAATTATATGCCCAGGAGTAGGATTGCTGGATCATATGACAATTCTGTTTTTAGCTTTTTGAAGAACCTCCATACTATTTTCCATAGTGACAGCACCAGCTTACATTTCTACCAACAGTGTAGGAAGGGTCCCTTTTCTCCACACCTTCTCCAGCATTTGTTCTTTGGAGACTTTTTAATGATGGCTGTTCTGATCAGTGTGAGGTGGTATCTCATTGGAGTTTTGAATTTGCATTTCTCTAATGATTAGCAATGTTGAGCATCTTTTCATGTGTCTGTTGGCCATCTGTATGTCTTCTTTGGAGAAATGTCTATTTAGATCTTCTGCCCATTTTTCGATTGGGTTGCTTTTGTGTTTGTTTGTTCTTTAATTGATTTGCATGAGCTCAAATGGATGCTTCCCTAGTGGTTCAGATAGCAAAGAATCTGCCTGCAATGCAGGAGACACAGGTTCGACCCCTGAGTCACGAAGATCCCCTGGAGAAGGGAATGGCAACCCACTCCAGTACTCTTGCCTGGAGAACTCCACGGACAGAGGAGTTTGGCAGGCTACAGTCCTTGGGGTCACAAAAAGTCAGACACAACTGAGCGACTGACACGTTCACTTTTCTTTCATGAGCTCAAACATGGTTTTTAAGCAGAAGTGTTATGTTTCTTAGGTTCACACAGGTAGCTGGGAAATCCCTAACAGTACCACTTGAGCAAAGAGAGAGAGTCTTGTTTAGGGTCAAACCCACAACAGGTCAAGAGGGGAGTCTGAGGTAAATGGAAAGAATTACTGAACTACAGGTAAATGTTTGTTCAAAGTAAAAACTAGTTATTCCCAAAAGATTTCTCCAAAGTTAAAAAGAAAGCCTTAAAAAAAAAAAAAAAAACTTTAGGAGATTAATGTCCCTGTTTTTTCTTGGCTAATTTCTTTTTTTTCTTTCTTTCTTTTTTTTTTTTTACAGCACAATCTAGCTTTTCATATTAACTTTACTATTCAGACAATAGAAAGTAGGTGGTAATTTCAGGACTGGGAAAGAGAGAACACCAAAAAAGCTCTTCCTGGACGTTTATTCTATGCTGTGTATAGCTGTGCTCACAGACGGCTTCTCTTACTTCTCTGCTGTGCGGCCATTCAGTTGTATATAAAATTGACCCTGCTCAAAAGCTGGGGGAGACTAGAAATGATGGGTCCACATCCAGGTGCATTGTTACACAGTTCAAACAGTGGTGCAGCTACCAGCTTGTAATTTTTAGGGACTGCAAACAAGGCTTTCTCTTGAAGCTGAACCAAAAACAACTTCTTATGTTCCTTAGGTTTTGTAATATGTACAGGAATATATGGGTACTGAGGAGGTTCAAAATTTGGTCTCCACCAGTTGCCAATGCAGTCATCAAAGACCCAGTCTTGCAGGACTCCACCTTGACGACCCGGTATCTCTGTCATCAAGCGTTGTCGTCCTTCAACTTCATCTTCTCCTGGGTTAAGCTCACCGCCAGGTAATTTGAAGAAAGTTGTTCCCAGTTGTAGTAGTAACACATGGGGTAGCCCGTGCTCATGGACAGTCAAAACGGGTTCTACAGCTTTCCTCATGCCAGTTCTATCAAATTCCTTCCTCATGCGCTGAAATCTGGCTGCAACAGAGCTGGCCTTCTCATAGAGCGGCTCTTTTGTACCAAAAAGGGAATCGCTAAGAGGGTACAGGTTGACGGTGCGCTCCAGGGTGAGGGGCTTGGTCTGCTGGAGGTACTTGTTGCTGAACTGGGTGACTCCCGGGGCCAGCCGTTCTGCGAGCGATTGGGAGGCACCACGGCCATGCTGGCGAGCTTGGGCCCTGGCGGCAAAGCGGGAGGCGGGCAGACTCCCTGTGTGGGCAGCGGTTACCTGCGTCCCACTCCGCCCACCATTGACAGGAGAACGCGGAAGGAGGCCTTGGCTAATTTCCTAATGGGCATATGTGTAAGTTTGAATTTAAAGTAAGTCAATTTACTATTAAAGCTAGATTACATCATTGATGTCTTAAAAATATTAAGTAACTTAAAAGAACATTTGAAATGAAGACTACATTTTTAGTGTCTCTTAAATAGAAAAATGCTGATGTAAGAAAAATCTTGAAGAACAAAATATGTTAAAGAACACTTAGTTTAAGGAAAATACTCACATACCCCCCCCCCCCCAAATTATGGGAAGATATTTCTATCTAGTACTTACTATAAATCCACAAAGTGCAACTAGGTTAATACATTTATCTTAGATAAGAGTGAGATCTTCAAAAGGAGATTTCTGAGCTGAGATGGAGAAATAACATGGGACTGACTCTTCAGCTAATAGTCAAAGCTGGGAAATCTATACATTTGGCAAGATTCTAGAAGGAAAAAAAAGAACACAGAAATCGTTTTAGTCTCTATCTTTCCTATCACAGCCCATCAGTCTCTTAATGGAGGCAGTTCTATCTTTTATAAACACTTCTTGATCCTAATGACAAATAGAAATTATAATGAGTCATCACAGTTCAGGAATACAAAAATGGAGTCAGGGAGCCATTTAGGATCTAGTCTCTAGCAGTCTCTGCATCAGTGAGAACCTGGATTTTACTGAACTATACCAGACCCAAGGACACTACCTGCCAGCTGCAACCTTATGGTCTCAGGGTCTCTCTTTGCAACTGTGTGACCATTTCAGACCCCAGCCAGTCCTTACTTAATAAACACCCTGACTTCTTGGCAGTTCCAATTACAATTCTTGACAAAGAGCTGATTTAACTGACTCTAACCTTACAGTTTTTGCCTTTATAAGCCTCCCCCATGTTGTAGTATGGTGGAACACAATTCAAGTTCTTCTAGAACCTGTGTCTCCCCAGCAGCAGTCCTAACAAACCCCATATAAGCATTTTTTATTTCAATCAAGTCTCTGCTTCTGATGCTTTCTCTAACCTCCTGCTTGCTCGCCACGTGGTCTCAGTCCCTACTTCCTCACCCCTGGATGGTAAGATCCCTTCCTCAGCAGTGTCTGATCTTTAGTTTCTCAGTGTCCATCCCCTTCATCCAACTTCTACCTCGAAGGCAGAATTATTTCTAGATGCATGTCTGACCATTTACTGCTCCACTTAGTAACCTTCAATGACTTAACCTCACCTCAATACAATCTGTATCTGTAATGAGTTATCCTAAAATGTAGTGGCTTCAAACAACAGTAATCACATATGGGTCAGGAATTTAGGAAGGGCTTGGCTAGGAAGTTCTTGCTTGGAATCTTTCATGAGGATACAATCAGATTTTGCCTGAGGCTGCTGTTATCAGCGGCAAGGATCTCTAGGAGCCCTCTTGGAAACTGACTAGTACACATACCTAGGATAACCTCTAATCTTAAAGTGTCCTTCAAGGCCATTTACTCTTTATCATCAGTAACAAGGACCTGCCATGCGGCTCAGACAGTAATGAATCTGTCTGCAGTGCAGGAGACCTGGGTTCAATCCCTGGGTCAGAACACCTAGAGGAGGGGTGGTTACCCACTCCAGTATTCTTGCCTGGAGAATGCCATGGACAGAGGAACCTGGCAGGCTATAGTCCATATACGGTCACAAAGAGTTGGACACGACTGAGCGACTAACACTTTCATTTTCATGTCCTAGTATATCTTCAAGTTTGCTATTTCAGAAGTAGTGGGTAGGGACTTCCCTGGCGCTCCAGTGGTTAAGACTGCCCTCCAGTGCGGAGGGTGCAGGTTCAATCCCTAGTCAGGGGGCTAAGATCCTACAGGCTTGCTGCCAAAAAAGCCAAAACATAAAACAGAAACAACAATGTAACAAATTCAATAAATGCTTTAAAACTGGGGGAAAAAAGAGATAAGGGGTATTTTTTCATTTATTTACTCCTTGTTGTTCAATTGCTAAGTCATGTCCAACTCTTTGTGACCCCATGGACTGTGGCACACCAGGCTTCCCTGTCCTTCACTATCTCCTGGAGTTTGTTCAAATTCATGTCCATTGAGTCAGTGATGCCATCTAGCCATCTCATCCTCTGTCACCCCCTTCTCCATCTTTCTCAGCATCAGGGTCTTTAAAGTTGGTTGAGTCAGCTCTCTGCATCAGGTGGCCAGAGTATTGGAGCTTCAGCACCAGTCCTTCTGATGAATATTCAGGGTTGATTTCCTTTAGGACTGACTAGTTTTCATCCAAGGAGCAAGCGTCTTAATTCCATGGCTGCAGTCCCTGCATTTACTCCTAAGGCCAGTAATTAGGGATGAGGGTTCTACTTCAATTGGCTCATTTATTTTAATATTCTTGAGGAAGCAAGGGTGAGTACCACTTTAAAAAAATATTCTTTTGTTATTTGCTTATGTACTGACCAATACAGAATTATCTCAGAATCATGTATATAAAACAGTATACATTAGGTATGTATATTTAAAGCAACATAACATACTTAATGTGTTGTTAGTCTTTCAGTCATGGTTGACTCTTTATGACCCTATGGACTATAGCCCACAAGGCTCCTCTATCTATGAAATTAATTCTCTAGGCAAGAATACTGGAGTGAGTTGCCATTCCCTTCTCCAGGGCCAGGAATCGAACCCAGGCCTTCTGCATTGCAGATAGATTCTTTACCATCTGAACCAAGAGGGAAGCCCCTAACCTACTTAATACCTAAAGTTTAATATATTTGATAATTTAAGTACAACATAGTCAATATTTAAATACAAAGTTCAGTTAATAAAATTAAATGTGCCCAATATTTCTCATCTGCTCTCTCTTCCTAAGACGAGACAGGCACAGAACTCTTCTTTATTTTCTCCTATAGCACCTCCCAGCCCAATTCTTAGCATAAAGTGGATAGTCATGAAGTATTTGTTGGATTGGGTTGAACAGTACCAGGGATAAGTAACACCCCAGCCTTCTCTTTGCATTCCTTCTGAATTTCTGCAGAGCAGGAGACAGTATTGTATTCCAGGCACTATGCCGAGCACTTTACATGTGTTATTTCATTCAGTCTTCACACCTGTCAGGATGGTGGTACTTTATTTTACCTGTTTTGTAGATGAGAAAACTAGATTTAGAGAAGTTCTCTGCTATTCATAGCCTCACCAAATTCTTTATATTCTGTAGTTTGAGTCAAGAAAAAGACTATTTGATTAACATTATGCCTAGTTTTGAATATACTGATTGTTTCATTTATATCTGAAAGCTTATTTTGCATGTATTTAGCAATACTATTATTGAAATAACTTTTTCTTCAGGATATAGAGGAATGTGCTATGGAAGACCTAAACAGAAAGGACAGTACTCCTTACTTCTAAGATACAGTTTTATTGTTCTCATTTTAAAGTACTGAAATCAGGATGGATGTAACCTAATGCTGGTGTGAACATCTAATGCACTGCCTTTTTTCTTTCTCCCAATCTCTTGGTACACCTTAAAATTGCAGAAATACACTATGTCAATGACATGGCCCATGCCTCTGCTTCTTCTTGGTCTGTTAAAGAATGTGATGACAATACATATGCTTCATAAAGCTGGGCTGACATCCTCTTTTCTTCCAGGAACTTGCTGGCTTTCTGCCAGACTTATACATTTACAGAATGCATCTGCAGAGATCAGCATTTTTAATTTTGAGAGCTTAAAGCGCTTTAGAGACTCTGGTTTCTATTCTGTGGTTTACAGGGGTATAATATACAACCTCTTACATGTCAAAGAAAGGACTATTGATTTTCCTGGAAAAGACCATTTTTCTCCTCATGTGATAACTTGTTTTTACTCAAGGGCTATTGTCATTATCACCATCATCATGATGTACATGTAGTGACAGAAAAAAGTCAACACCCCAGGGTTCCTTTCGTAGTTCTAATTGTTAAAATTGAGCACATTTTAAAATTAATTATGAAGATGAAACCTTTGGGAATAACTTGGATGGCCTGGAGCCTGTAAAGAAAGAGCTAACCTGCTCTGTAAGAAATGAATGAGAATTTGAGGGATTGAGGACCAGTAAGTAAGGGAAAGATGGGGACTAAAGCAAGATGAAGGGAAACCAATGCTGAAATCTGGCCCACTTTCTGTTGTTGTGCTGAATATTGCCAAGGCTGCTGAAGAAGGGCTGCCTTTTTTAAAAAAATGTTCGCTAAAGTGTCGTATGGGTCAACAGTGACCCCAAGAGGGACCCAGCACAACTTGGATGGAACAGGTATGGGATGAATTCGCCATAAGAAAAAATGGACCAGGGATTTTTAAGTTCAGAAATGTTAAAATCCTCTTCAGGTCATTCTGCCCTGGAACATCATCTCCTCCATGGTTCTCTTCCTTTGATAATACCTGCTTACATATAGCATGGATGAGTGATGTTTCAGGGTGAAGAAATTGGGGGACAAGGTTGGGGAAAAGGAGAAGAAACCCTGAGTAGAAGGGCTGTAGTGTTGCTGGAAGGAAGACTGAACCAGAGGACACCGAGAGAAGGCTAAGTCCCAGAGTATCCTCAGAGAAACAGGGGATGGGAGTTTGAACCAAACCTCATTTGAATTCCAAAGGGCTTGGGAACATCCATGGAGCTGCCATTTATATTATACAGATGTAAATATCATTTAAAGGCATTTGAGTTTTCAACAAATGGTGCTTGAACAACTAGACATCCACATGCAAAAAAAAAAAATTAGACACAGACTTTATACCTTTCAAACATAAAAAACCCCTCAAAATGGATCATAAGTTAAACATAAAATGCAAACCCATAAAACTCCTGGAGGAAAACATACGTTAGTTAGTCATTGTTATTTAGTAAACCACTCCAAAATCTTTTGCCTTAAAATGACAATTACTCATTATAAACACAGATTTGTGGGTCAGCTGGGGTTTGGCTGATCTGGACAAGCTCGGGACAGTGCAAGCTCATGAGAGTGGCAGAGACATGTGAGTGCAAGTGGAAGCACAAGCAATGTCTTAGTAAAGCCTAGGCACACAGTCAGTCACTCCCACTCACACGTTATGGACCAAACCAAGTCCCATGGTCAAATTGAAAGTCAGGGGGCCAGGAAGTTCAAGGAACCACAGTAAGAGTGTGGACCCGTGGGAGGACAGCATAGTAAAAAGCAGCGGTATTACATTGCCGACAAAGACCTGTCTAGTCAAAGCTATGGTTTTTCCCGTAGTCGTGTATGAATGTGAGAGTTGGACTATAAAGAAAGCTGAGCACTGAAGAATCGATGCTTTTCAACTGTGGTGTTGGAGAAGACTCTTGAGAGCCCCTTGGACTGCAAGATCAAGCCAGTCAATTCTAAAGGAAATCAATGCTGAATATTCATTGCAAGGACTGATGTTGAAGCTGAAACTCCAATACTTGGGCCACATGACTCAAAGAACTGATGCATTGAAAAAGACCCTGATGCTGGGAAAGACTGAAGGCAGGAGGAGAAGTAGACGACAGGGGATGAAATTGTTGGATGGCATCACCGACTCGATGGGCACGAGTTTGAGTAAACTCTGGGAATTGGACAGGGAGGCCTGGCGTGCTGCAGTCCATGGGGTCGCAAAGAGTCAGACACGACTGAGCGACTGAACTGAACTGAGAGTTTTCTCCCTTATTTCACAGTCTATCTTGTGTGGTAGGCAGGGAAACTCTTACTATCCAGTCATCCAGCAACCCAGCCTCCTGTCCTGTGGTTCGTTCATCTCTTTGGGCTTTATCATTCTCTTCTCTTAGCTCAAAGACATGGAAAGAGAGACAAAGGGTGTAGGATCACTGTGGTAGGCTGAGTAATGCCCCCAAGGATGTCCACATTCTCCTCTCTAGTATCTGTGAATGTTATCTTACACTGCAAAAGGGACTTTACAGATACAGTAAAACTTTTAAATTGGGGAAATTATCCTGGATTATCTGCTGCTGCTGCTGCTAAGTCACTTCAGTTGTGTCCGACTCTGTGCGACCCCATAGATGGCAGCCCACCAGGCTCCTCTGTCCCTGGGATTCTCCAGGCAAGGAATAGTGGAGTGGGTTGCCATTTCCTTCTCCAATGCATGCATGCATGCTAAGTTGCTTCATTGTGTCCGACTCTGGGACCCTATGGAAAGTAGCCTGCCAGGCTCCTCTGTCCACGGGATTCTCTAGGCAAGAACACCGGAGTGGGTGGCCATTTCCTTCTCCCACTGGATTATCTGGGTGCACCCTAAGTGTAAGTACTCAGCAGCAGCAGCAGCAGGGTCCTCATTTTAGAGGGAGGCAAGAAGGTCAAAGGAGAAAGAAGTAAGTAGATGTAAAGATCAGAGATTTCAGAGTGATATAAGGAAGGGATCAAGAGTCAAGGAATGCAGTGGGTGGCCTCCAGGAGCTAAAAAGGCAAGGAGATGGATTCCCCACTAGAACCTCCAGAATAAACGAGTCCTGCTAACACCCTGACTTTAGCTAGTAAAACTGATTTGGAAGGAATGGCCTCTAGAAATGAGAATAAATTTGTATTGTGTCAAGTGACTAAGTTTGTGGTAATTTGTTGCAGAAGTAATAGAAAAATGATATAATTGCATAAGAGGTTTTTCAGGGGCAGACGTGTGCACAGCATTTTCACTCACAGCTCATTCAACTTAGTCACACAGTCACTCCTATGTTGATGGGGTCCACAGAATGTAATCTCGAATGGCTGGGAAAATAAGAGGGTTTGGTGAATATCTGGCCAGTCTCTTCCAGAGCCTTTCATGAAAGCTTCCAAACCATGGAACCAGCCAGTCAAACTGAATATCTTTTAGTGCCTAAAGAGCACCACATTTCTACCTCACATCAGACCATTACAGTGACTGCAGCCTCAGTCTCGCAGTGAATCCTATCAGGGACGATGGTGGTTTTCACCTGAATTTCTGGGAGCCTCCCATACCAAGTTTCTACATCTCTATTCAGTTAAATACAAGAGGGCAAAAGAAATACCTTTAATGATTCAGAAATTAGTGTATGTTTCCAAGATGCCTGTTAAAATGATGATAAACATGTTCTGACTTTCCTTTTTAGAAACTGCAAGCAAGGCAAAGGAAATTGTGTAAATAGCAAGGTCAGAGAAGTGACTAAAAATCTGGTTGTAGAACATACAAGAGTAAATAATTCAGTACCTTTTCTGAGTCAGCGAGCAGAAAGAAAACTCAAAAGGTCGTTTGGCCCAACTCTCTGCTTCTGAGGAGGCCCAGATAGAAGTCATGCCGGAAGGTGTGTGATTGCAGGTGGAGACAGAAAGGTATCGTGTGTTCTGCTCCAGGATCTTTAAGCATGGAGAAGGTTGTATAGAACTTCTCAAGGTATTATCTGAATCCTCATAGCTGACATACGCAATGCCAATATCTGCTAGGTGCCTTGCCCATGGAAGACTTTCCAGCACCCAACTCAGCTGTCTTCTGACTTTGAGGAAGGGCTGAGGGGTGGGGAAACTCTGGGCCTCAATCATATCCCTAAAGAAAAAAACTCACTTCTCTCTGCCTGGTGGGGCTGACTTAACAAGGGGGGAGCCCTCTCAGCCCTAAAAGTGAGCAAGAACATCTCCCTACATTAGCATATGCCCCATGCATCTGATGCTCCATTCTTTCCAGACCTAAAGTCAGAAGAGAGGAAATCAAGACCCCCTGTGACTGTCCATGCCCTCTTCTCCTCTTGATTCCCTTTCTCTCCATCAAGGCTAAAAGGAACTGGTGATACTCTCTCCCTCTCCATTCCAGCCCCATGGCAAAGTCTTAGGAACAGGCAAGCATATCGTCAGGGAATTCCCTCGTGGTCCAGTGGTTAAGACTCTGAGTTTCCACTGCAGGGAGCAGGAATTTGATCTCTGGTCATGGAACTAAGATCTCACCCGTTGTGCAGCCATAAAATTAAAATATGTATGTATCTGGTTTCAGCTGTTGTGGGCACTATATGTTATAACTACTTCCTCCAGCTGAGTGTCCTGCAAATGAGAGCAAGGGCCCACTCTTTCTTGCCCCGGGGCAGTCACCCTCTAGACTCAGGTCAGAGGTGGAAACACAATTTAGGGATGTATTTATATTCAGTGTTTTAATATTTATAAAAACAAGTCCTATTTCACCAAGAAATGACAGAGTAAATACTCAAGTACAGTTCTGTCTGACTCAGTTCTTTGCACTTGAAGGAGTCATTCTTTAACCTTTTTTTTTTTTGCTCATCATCAGCCTTATTCTATAATGTTATTTCCCAGCTTTTTTTCCCCTTACTTTTTTATCTTTTAATTTCATACCATATGCTGCTCTCAGTTAAAAATTCCTACAATCTATCTTGGAGACCATTTCATATATATTTCCCAGCTTTTAAATTCCAGTTTATTGCAATTTAGTTAATACTATTTGTTGAGGACCCATTAAGGACTCCTTACTGTCCTGTTGCTATGGTGCACTTATTCCTGTCCTCAAGATTTAAGTTCTTCGGGGACTTCTGCTGGCTTGGGTTCTGCTGGCCCTAGTTCTGCCTTATCCCCACCCTCAACCTTGAACTTTTTCACTTTGTAAATGAACCCTTTCTGAATCTCTTAAGGAGTGTGACATCTGTTTCCTGTTAGAATCTTGACTGGTAGACAGGAAGTCTGTGACTCTGCTGCTTGAACTCCAGTGGCAGATGGCTAGCTGAGTCACACGCCCTTCCAAAGCACAGAGTTCTTGCCGCTCAGCCCAGAGGTTACTCTCATTTCCCAGACCCCTTGCATCAGGAAGGGGCCATGTGACTGAATGTGGGCAGAGGAGATGTTCCTATTACCAGGCCTGGGCCACCAAAGCTTCCTATTTGATCCTGATGCTTTCTCTGCCCTTGTTTAATAACATCTGAACCCCCTGGGCAGGCGTTCCTATTTATTTTGTACCATGGATGCCTGCATTCCTTGTCAGAACGTTTTTCTTTTTTCATAAACTTTATACTTTGGAATCATTTTAGATTTACAGAGAAGTGGCCAAGATAGTATCTTAGTCCATTTGGGCTGCTATTACAAAATATAGACCCAGTGGCTTATAAACAACAGAAATTTATTTCTCACGGTTTTGGAGGCTGGGAAGTCCAAGATCAAGGTACCAGCAGATTTGGTGTCCAGTGAGGGCCTGCTTCCTACTATAGGAAGATGGTCATCTTCCTACTGTAACTTCACATGGGAGAAGGGGTGTGGGGTCTCTCTACGGCCTTGTTTATGAGGGTGCTAATCCCATTCATGGGGACACTAATCATCTCCCAAAGAATCCACCTCCTAATACCATCACCGTGGGGCTCAGGATGTGGATCTGGGGGATATGAACATTCAGTCCATTGCAATAGCAGAATTCCCACATGCTGTCCACTCAGTTCTGGTTTCCTCTGATGTCATCGTCTTACATTACTGCAGTACATTTGCCAAAACCAGCATTGGTACAGTATTATTAAGTAAACTCCAGAATTTATTCCGATTCCACCAGTTTTTCCATTAATACCCCTTTTTTGTTCTGAGGTCTAATTCAGGATACCACATTGTCTCTAGTGGCTATGTCTCCTCAGCTTCCTTCAGTCTGTGACAATGTCTTGGTCTTCCCTGGTTTTCATGACTTTGACAGGTGCTTTTGAGGAGAACTGGTCAGGAATTTTGTGGAATTCCAGAATAATGTTTTACATGCAAAAAATAGGATTATAAAGAAAACAAATCACATTGAAATATAGGTATTGAGGTTTTTTTTAAAAACTGTGATACAATAATTTACGTGCTTTTTCTTTTTGTAACACATTGCATAACTAGATCTAGTTATGTAGATTACTAGATAACTTGACTTTGAACATAACTTGACTTTGAAATAGTAGTGAACATAAACATTATTTTGAGATTCTGTAACAACTGTAGTATAACATGAAAATATCTGTGAGTTGTCTCCATGGCAGTCATGGGTACTGAGATTTTTTGCCTACAGTAAAGGCTAGAGAAAATAGAGATGTAAATTTTTTCCCATCCAAGTCTACAAATTCTCTGAATTCTGTGGCCACCATGACTGTCTTAAAAGGGATGTAGAACCCCAGGATTGGAGGCCTGAGTTCCTGAATATCAATCTTCATGTAGCTGAGACTCTCAAAACAGCCCCCCCCCACACACCCCCACCACTGCCAAATACATTTTGCTTAAGTTAGAAGTAAATCATATAGGGTTACACCATTGAAGTTTTAGGTTTATCTATTAAAGCAGTTGGCATAATCTCAAATAATATGGCTCTTAAACATTAAATTTTATTTATATATGCACTTGTATTAACTAACAATACAAAAGTACATGTATTTGTATTCAATGAGACTTCTTTTCCTTACAAGTAACCAAAAGCTTAACCAAAGAAGGAGATGTTACTGGAAGAGAGCTGGAATATCTCACTGGATACAAAGGTAAGGTAAACCATCAGGCATCTTAATGGACTGGGGTCAGAGCAGCTCTAGGAACCTCAGTAGTATTCTGGGGTGCCTGCCTCTTTTGACAGGCCCTGCCATTAACATGACTGGGCTTCCAACTCTGTTGCCGCATGTCTCTAAGACCCTTACGCAAAAGAATCTGATTGGCCCAGCCAGCTTTAGTCAGGTATCCTCTGGCCCAGTCGTCTGTGACCAGGGATTTACTGTCCATGACTTAAACATGGTTTTGGAGGCTCACTATCTCTCGAGTGGACAGATAGTTCTAAGCAAATGATAATAATAGCATTAAAACAAATATCTGAGCTTTTGCTGCAAGCCGGGTACTCTTCTGTGTGCTTTCTAAGGATTATTTTAAACCTCTTCAACCACTTTGAGATAGGTATGTGGGTATGTGCTATTATTCCCATTTTAATGAAGAAACCAAAGAACAAAAATAGTTTATAAAAGTGTTTGAGGCTCCACGATAATCAAATGGCAAAGGTGAGATTTACACTCAGCCCATCTAACTCCAGAGTCTACGTGAGCATTGCCATATTACAAAGCAAGGAAACAGGCTCAGAAAGACAACTTTCTTCACCCACAGTTACAGGATACAGGGCCAAGATTTGGACAGGAGACTGCCCCCAAAACCCATGTTCTTTCCTAACTATTCCAGGTAAAGAAGGGGCGGTGGTGGAGGCAACTCCTGGGCCCCTCTTGAAGGATGGTAAGGTTAGGGAGGCACAGATGAAGAGGGAAGTAAGTTCAGGTTGTGAGAACAGGGGAGGTCTTGCATTACCTGCACAGACTAAAATCTAGGCAGCTCCCCTTTCTGGGCCAGACACAGTCTGATTCTATTCCCTACAATGAGAGGGAAAGTTCAGCACCACTAAGCGAAGGGTTCCTGGACCTGTCATTGTATTCCTTCTGAGTGCAGTGTCTAAACTGACTCCTAAAGTGGAGAACTTCATGTGTCTGGATACTCTTGTGCCAGCTGGGGCCGAGCAACATTTCTGAAGAGACAGACAGAAGGAGGAGCAGGGCCTCGGGCTCAGCCTTTTGGAGGGATTTCTAGGCCTTTTGCTTGGGAAGCTCGGAGAGTTTTCTGATTCCTGAAAGTTTCCTTTCTTGAGACTCGCGTGATATAGCCATGGGCTGAGGCCAGTTCGCAGGATTCCTGGGGTTTAACCCCATTAGTCTTTGCTGGAAAAATGGTTCTTGCCCAGGTACTCTTAGATCTTAAGCAAAGGGATAAGCCACTCCTAAAAAGATGAATGCAAAGAGTCAGACATGACTTAGCAACTAAACAACAACAAAAGATGAAAGCAGTAGGGAAGCAGCAGGTTTTCCAAGCAAGGCCTGGGATTTGTAAACATTACTCATCTTCCCTTTATGCAAAGATGCAGCTATCTTTTCACAAAAGAATTCTGTGACTTTTTGGAATATCATTCTTAAAAAAAAAAAAACCATGTGTAGGATCCTAAAAAAGAAATTCCCCAAATCACTTCTTTCTTTCTTCTTTAAATTGAGAAATAATCCACATACTGTAAAATTCACCCTTTTAAAGTGTATGATTCCATGGTTTTTAGTATATTCACCTTGTGTAACCAAAACCACTAATTTTAGAACATTGTCATCACCCTAAAAATGTAACCACATACTCTTTAGCAGTCATTCCCTAGTTCCCCATCCCTCAGTCCTTGGCAATCACAATCTACTTTTCGATATATATGTGTGTGAAGAGACGATCTTCAATTTATTTTCTAAACTTTCTCCTTAAAAAACACATCAATTAATATCTGGCACTTCAATAAATGGTGTTGGGAAAACCAAATAGCCACATGCAAAAGAATGAAAGTGGACCACTATCTTACACTATATAAAAAATTAACTCAAAATGGATTAAACACTTAAATATAAGACCTGAGACCATAAAACTCCTAGAAGGAAACAGATAGTAAGCTTTTTTTTCTTAAATTCATTCTTTTATTTACTTATTTTTTGGTTGTGCTGGATCTTAGTTGTGGCATGTGGGATCTAGCTCCCTGACCAGGGATTGAACCCAGATCCCCTGCATTGGCAGGCAAATTCTTTACTACTGAGCCACCAGGGAAGCCCCTTCTTCATCTAACTTAAACAATTACTATTTCATATGTTTAAAGTATTTCTTCTAGAAAAAAAAAAAAAAAAACTTTTGTTTGACAAAAAATGTTCAACACCAATACAATTGTTTATTTCCAGAATTTTAAAGTAACTCATTCATTATTCTCTGAAATCTTACTCTCCTTTAAAATCTTCCAATGCATGTCTTTTTTTGGCCACATCATGAAGCATGTTTGATCTTAGTTTCCTGACCAGGAATCCAACCCACAACCCCTGCATTGAGTCTTACCCACTATACCACCAGGGAAGTCTCCCAATGCATGGTTTTGCTTAAGCACACCACTGGGAAACTGTTCATAATTATAACATTTTACTTTCCTGTTGAATCTGTGAAGTAATCAAATTGTGATTCAACATAATTTGCCCATGAAATTTAGATAAAGTAGGTAATTTCATAGAAATCTATCAAAACAAGATGAAGATTGATTATTTGGTTAAAAGTATTAGGAAAGGGGTTTACCTTTAATATCTTCTTGATTTATTTTACAAGTAGTTAAAAAATCTGTTATGCAAACTTCTACCTTAATTTCTTTTCATATTCCTGAACTTCTATAACTGTCTTTTTGATAGTTGTTAGTATCAGTTACTTATAACTCTTTTTTTTTTTATCATTTACAAAATATATCTTGAGACCTTTGCTCAGAAAGGAAGGCTCAAATGTTAATGAACAACTTTATTGTTTCAAGATTGAGTTCTCTATTCATGCCAGTTTTCAGCTATTGATTTTAGCTACAGTAATTACTATATGTCTTTGTTGATCACTTTAGTTGGTTACACATATCTTGTTTTAAAATTTTTTGTCATTTGGCTGCACTGAACCCTAGTTGTGGCATATGAATTCTTAGTTTGCAGCATATGGAATCTAGTTCCCTGACCAGGAATCAAACACAGGCCTCCTGCACTGGGAGCTTAGATTCCTAGCCACTGAACCACCAGGAAGGTCCTAGTTACTCATAACTTAAACCCTGCCTTTTTGTTTTTTTTTTTTTTTTTCAGAACTAGTGATCTTAAGTTTTGGCATTTGAGAATTTCAGTGTTTCTGTATAGTGTTCCTGGACTTGGCTTAATTATTGAAATTTAAAACCCTTGGTTAATACAGAGGCATTTGAAATCATCTTATGTGGCATTTCTTGATCTTTGTCCACAAGGACACACCTGACCCTCCTACCAGTTGTGTACAAATCCTGAGCTCATTAATTTGTAGCTCCTTGCTTCTGTCTCCACCTAGGAAGTGTAACCTTATAGGCATTATCTTAAAACCAAAAACAAATTATTGGGAAATATCGACACATTTTATCAGCAACAAGTTACTGGGACATTCCTCCTGACATTTCATCACACTACACTGACACCACATGATGCCTCATGACTCCCAGTGAAAAACACCACCCCAGTAGTTATTACACTGCACTGGGAAACAAGAAACAAACAAAAAATAAAATCATTCCCCCCATGTTGGAGAATAACCCTGTTGGAGCAGTAACTTAAATCTTTCTATGCCTCAATTCTCCTTACACATAAAATGAAACCTACAATTTCTCATGAAAATGTCTGGAAGTTTAACATTATTGTTTTGTAGAAATTCCCTGGCAGTCCAGTGGCTAGGACTGTGTGCTTTCACAGCAGAGGGTACAGGTTCAATCCATGGTTGGATAACTAAGATCCTGCAAGTCATGGAACCTGACCAAAAAAAAAAAAAAAAAGAACAACACCCATTACTGTTTTGAGAGCTTCAATTTACTAAGATAGGATGGGAGGGCCTGGCAAAATAGGGACTCACAGGCTAAAGAGCTGGACCTTCACATAACGGAGACCTAGGAAGATTACTGAACAGGGTAGTAACATAATCATCAATATCTGTGTCTTAGGAGGAAAACTGGCAGCAGTATATATAGAATGGCAAGAGAAGTTATGAGAGTATTGCAAAGGGCTGGACAAGGGTGGGGAGAGAGAAATATGGAGTTTGGGATTAACATATACACACTGCTATATATAAAACAGACAAACAACAAGGACCTATTGTGCAGTGTGCACTCAGGCTCAGCTGCTCAACTGTGTGCTACTCTGTCACCCCATGAACTGTAGCCAGTGGTCAGGTATGGATGTGAGAGTTGGACTATAAAGAAAGCTGAGCACCAAAGAATTGATGCTCTTCAACTGTGATGTTGGAGAAGACTCTTCTGCAAGAAGACCCAACCAGTCCATTCTAAAGGAAATCAGTCCTGAATATTCATTGGAAGGACTGATGTTGAAGCTGAAACTCCAATACTTTGGCCACCTGATGCGAAGAGCTGACTCATTTGAAAAGACCCTGATGCTGGGAAAGATTGAAGGTGGGAGGAGAAGGGGACAACAGAGTATGAAATGGTTGGATGGCATCACTGACTCTATGGACATGAGTTTGAGTAAATTCTGGGAGTTGGTGATGGACAGGGAGGCCTGGCGTGCTGCAGTTCATGGGGTCACAAAGAGTCAGACACTGAGCACTGAACTGAACTGAACTGAACTGAACTGTAGCCCGCCAGGTTCCTCTGCTGTGGGGTTTCCCAGGCAAGAATACTGGAGTAGGTTGCCATTTCCTCCTCCAGGGGATCTTCCCAACCCAGGGAAGGAACCCATGTCTCCTGCATTGGCAGGCAGATTCTTTACCAGCTGAGCTACCAGGGAAGCCCACGCTATACACTAGGAGCTCTACTTCAATTTTTAAAAATGGTTTTTAAAAAACAGGCCAGACAAGAGATGCTGAGGGTAATTGTTGTGGAAGGGAGTTGGAAGGAGGAAGGAGACCAATTTAAGAGGTAATGGCAGACAATCAACTATAGATGTAATGGGCTTTGGTTACGAAATGGTGTGAGGACTGAGGAAGGAAGGACTCGAATGGGACTTTGAGGTTTCTGGCCTGAACGTCTGAATATACTGATGCCATAAACTGGAAAAGTAGGATTGCTTTTTTGTCTGTACACGTGTGTGCACTCTGTGTAACAGAAGTGGGGCAGGGGGTAAAGGATGATTTTGTCTTGTTTCACGTGCCTGAGGACACCTGGTGCTATAGAACTGGACAGGTAGAGTGGGCTTTGGGACAGTTCTTGGTATAAGGAAAAGGAATACTCTAGTAAAGCGTACAGCTCATTTGTATAGTGCTCAACTATTAGCGCCCGACACCCTGAGGTAGTTATTACCTTGCCAGCAGTAAAAACTTTATTACAGCCCCTGACCGATGACTGTGTAAAGGGCCTTGGTTCCCACAACATCTACGGGCAAAATATTAATTGTGATTAATTATCGTGTGGCACCATACAAAAACTAGAGGTTTCTTGGGGCTCCCGGAGGGCACTTGCTTGGTTTTTCGCTACAGCCCTCAGGGAGAGGGAACTGGACAGCTCCCCGGGTGGCCCTTCGGCCCTTCCCGGGTCTGAACCGGCCAGCCGAGAGCGGTCTCCAGACACGTGCGCCTGGGCCTGGGCGCTCTCGGCCTAGGATGCTACGACCTTGGGCGCAGGGCACTGACTCCTTCTTCCGCGCTCTCAGACCCCGGCCCCCCGCGTCGGGGCGGGAGGGGCGGGGCGGGGCGGAGCTGCTCCGAGGCCCCGCCGCCGGCCCCGCCCCGCCCGCCTGCAGCCGCCGCCGCCGCCGCCGGCTCCCTCCGGCCCGCGGTGCGGTGCGCGCCTGCGCTGGCCCTCGTCTCGGAGCAGCCATGATGGTGGGTGTTCGCGGCGCCGAGCCCAGGGCGCGCGGTGGGGGCGGCGGGCGCGGGGCGGGCGCGGGGGCCGCGCCGGCCGGGCACTAACGTCTCCCTTTGTGTCTCCCCCGCTCCATCCTCTCCCCCCGGCGCGCCGGGCCCCGCCGACCCCGCAGGAAGGCCTGGACGACGGCCCCGACTTCCTCTCGGAGGAGGACCGCGGAGTAAGTTCTGCCTCCTTCTGGCTCGCGGGACCCCCTCCCTCGCCTTGGCCCTGGGGTGGGTTACCGGAGGGGGGTCCCCGGCCGCGCGGCACCCGCTCCCCGCCGGCCTCCTTTCGGTTTCCTCGCCGCCCCGCGCCCCGCCCTCCTGCCGCCCTTCTTCCCTTGGGCCGTGCGGTTCTGATTTCCCGGGGACCCGCGGCCGCTCCCGGCCCCCCGCCCCGGTTCCGTCCCTGCGGTGGACCGCCTTCCCCGCCCGCTCCGGGTGCAGGTGGGGAAGTGGAGGGGGAAGCCGGAGCTGGACAGTCCCCGCCCCCCGCCCCATGTTGGGGGCTATGAAACCCATTGTCAGACCTTCCTGCCCGCACCCTGAATTTCCCCTTCGAACCCGTCTCCGCCCACCCTCCTCTCTCTCTAAAACATTGTAGTGCTGGCTTGTTGTAAATTATCCTTTTGCAAGGGGTTTTACAGTCGCCGGGTCTTATCTCTTCTCCAGTATCCTACGAGATTTTGCAAAGTGCTGGTAGCCCACAGTGCCTTTACTTTTCCTCATGTCCAAAAGACACATCTTTTGCGGAGACCCCTTGGTGGTGATTTGAGGCAAACTGCAGTTCCCTTCAGAAAGGGCCTTCAGAGCTGTGATTCCTCCCTTCCACTCTGCCCCCATTTACCTTGGCTGAAGGGTGGTAATCTGTATAGTGCCTTGTACAAGTGAGCACTTGAAAGATACTGATACATGATGATTGCAACTCAGCAGCGTTCCATGGTTCCTTCACATTGAACAGCCTGAGCTTTACTTTTCTGTTTTGCTTTTACTTATTTATCTTTGATAATGTGAGAGACACGTCTGTTAGTCGATTTTTGGCAGATGATAAAATATTCTTCTAAGATTTTATTCCTTTTTAAAAATTAAAGATAAGATAGTATTAACTGATGACCTTTATAAAGCTTTAACATGGTAAGAAAGATGCAAAGGGTGCAGTATACTTTTATAGATGAGGAGTTAATACATTTCTCTGTTTACACAAAACAGGAAAAGCAAACAGGATTTGCTGTCTTGTAAAATCTGACTAATGTTCAGTAAAAGTATTAATTTTTTGAGTATTTATGTTGATGTGAAAAATAGAGTATTTTCTGGTGAATATTCCAAGCCTTATGGCTTTGATGAGATTTGATTATCGAACTGGAACTTTTTTTTAAGTAATGTGTCCAGAAACTTTTCATGTATTACAGATTAAAGGCAGAGTGAGATGAAAGGCATGGGTGACCAGGAGATTTCTTACAAAATTTTGCAGATGAAAATTTTAATATGAAAATGGAAAAAAAAAACCCAACAAACATTTCCATGAATTTGAAAGCATTTAGAATGTCATGATGAATATGTCTAAATGTTCAGTTCTTCCTTATTTTTGTCCTGTAGAACTAGGTGAATCATAGTAATAGCCGCAGCTGGACAGTGTGTTAGCACTGTATAAGCATTGTTTCCTTATATCTTCTCATCATTCTTGTGAAGCTTTTAGTATCCCCCTTTACAGATGAGAAATCTAAACCTCAGGGAAACTAATAGTCTGAAGTCACACAGTCAGTGAGTCGGAGAGGTGGACTTTAAACCATGTAGCTGACATCAAAGCCAGTGCACATATTTCTCAAAGTCTCCTTGAAACACTTGCCTCAGAATCACCTGGGGTGTTTGAAAAACTAAGGTCAAAAGGTTCTGGGCCCTCTGTCTAGTAAATCAGTCTCTTGAGATGGAGAGGGAAGAAAATTACTTTGTTAACAAACAAGAAGATTCTATTGTACATGAAGTTTGATTATGGCTGCACAAAGTTATCCTGCTGTTTCCTCATTTCAGGAACAGAAATTGCATGCCTGTTCAAATTTCCTTATATTGTGTTTGTCTTGATAGAAATAGATTAGTAGAACTTTTAGGCATTGCACTTTTAGTTCAGATTGTCTTGTTCAGCCTTTTAAGAAAGTCTAGATAAAGAGAAAGCATGAAATATCTATTTGATACAAATTGCAGAGGGGAACATCACAGATTCAAAAATAATAATGTAAGCACTTCATTCAAAGCAGTAAGCAAAATTAAAGACAGTATTTTAAAATACATTTATAAGCAGCCTTGAATTTTCATTATGCTATTTGGAGCAGAAGAGACTCTTAGAGCTTTAAGAAAATACTGTTTTGTGAGAAACATAAAAAGCAGACTTTAAGAACACACAGCATTGAAAATATTGGTCACGTTTAATCTCTTTGGTTACACCTCTACATAATAGGGTATTTTTTTCTTTCCCAAAGGCAGGACAGTAACATATTATTTAGTAAACAAATGAGCCCTTTGAACTGGACACATTTTGCTCTGATGTCCTTGTTAAATAGAGCAGTAGGTGCCAGCCTGATGGCATAGTTCTGTTAGAATTTGATTTGAATTCTAAATAATATGTTTATTGTTTTCAGAATTACTTCAGGTGGAGGAACTACACCTGTCCTGGACTCCTTGCCTTGCTCCTCCCTCTGTATTTCTTATCTTCATTAATATCATTTCCATTCCTGCAGGCCAAGAAGCCGCTGAATCATATCCTTCATCCCCATACCAGAACAATCATCAAGGCCAGATAATTTCACCTCAGAAATGTTGTTTAGCCCATCTTTTATTTACATGACCTCAGTTAAGGTCCCTGCCATCTCTTGCCTGGCTTGTAGCAAGTATCTGTTATTGGTCTCTGTCTCTGGTGTCTCTGTTTTCCAGCCCAGACTTCACATGACTGCTAGTTTATCTAACTGAAATGATTGAATCACATGGCACCAGTAGTCACAAGCGCTTACTTGGACCCAGTTCTTTTTGCAGTAAGGTCTAAACTCCTTATGCTAGCGTTGAATACCGTTCGTCATCCTTTCTGGCCAACTTCATTCTCAAGATGGCCCAGCAGACATCCCCTCCCCAACACACACACTGTAGGCATATTCTAGACTATTTGTCAAGCACGTCTGCCCTTTCTAATGTCTGTTTTATGCATGCTTGTCAATGTTATGGAGTGGTTTTTTTCCCTTCACCTCTTTTTTTCCACATGAAATTCGGCTTATCTTTTAAGACTTGGCCCAGATGTCTACATTTTCTTTCGTACCTCCTCAGCATTTAGCTTGAGTACATTCCACATTCATTGATAGTTGTTTCAGATAAAAATGTCGCGTAGATTTTGTTAGCAAAGGATGAGTTGAATGTTGGCGGAGGAAGAAGAGAAAGCTCCTGCCTGGGATCATGGCAGTGTAGTCGGGACTCAGGGTGAAGTGCTGAGGGAGAACCAGGGAGGGCGATGACGCGACGATAGCTACGCACTGCTGAAGCGTCTTCTGCGTGCCGGGGGCTTTCCATATATTAGCTCACTTCTCAGATCCTTGTGAAGTAACTGCTTCTGTTATTCCTACTTTGGAAAGGAGAAGTGAGGTTTAGAAAGAGTAACTTGCCCAGATTCCTACAGCCAGTAGGAAATAGATTCAAACTCAGAGGGAATCTAGCTATGGGTCCTGGGCTGTCATGTCCAACTGTTTTGTGACCCCATGGACTGTAGCCCACCAGACTCCTCTGTGCATGGGATTCTCCAGGCAGGAATACTGGTCTGGTTTGCCAGTTCCTTCTCCAGGGAATCAAACCTGCATCTCTTGCATTGCAGGTCTGTTCTTCACCCCTGAGCCACCAGGGAATCCCATTAACTGTGGTGCTGTCTCCTAAAGGAGCTAAACCTTAAATGTTGATCAGAAATTGTGTAGGCTATCAGGGAAGGGGAGGGCTAGTCAGCAGAGAAGATAACATGTGTAGATAAGTCATTTGGTTCCACCTGCAGCACTTGTTCTTGTTGGAAGCAGGAGTAAATAACAGTAGTACAGTTAAAGTGCATAATGATAACAAATCTAGCCAGTGGAAAGTCCTGAGGGTTCTTAGCTGGGAAGGACATATACCATTGTAGATGACTCCAGTGTGGAAGATGCTTTTCTTACAGAAAGCAGTTACCAGGCCGTTGTGGCAGTCCAGATGAGAAATGTTAAAGGTAGAACTAAGGCCATGCAGTGGGAAAAGGGATGAAGGAGAGGACATAGCAAAGAGATGTCTAGGAGACAGAATAGACAGGGCATAGTGGCTTAAGAAATATATGGGCTGAGCAGAGGAGGAGGAGATGAGGAATATAGCAGAGAAGAGTAGAAAAGGGATGAAGGAGAGGACATAGCAAAGAGATGTCTAGGAGACAGAATGGACAGGGCATAGTGGCTTAAGAAATACATGGGCTGGGCAGAGGAGAAGGAAATGAGGAATATAGGAGAGAGAGAGAAGGTGGATAATAGGTTTGGTTTTCAGATATGCTAGATTTGAAGTGCCTAAACTCTTTCCCCCAAAACCACAAACTAAGATCTGAAAGGACAAAGATTGTATCTTTTCACCCTAGCACCTCCGGCAGTGGTTGGCACAATGAAGGCACTCGGTTGTTTAATAAGTATTAAGCAATAAATACATAAACCCTAAACAACAAATACATCCAGATGGATATGTCTAGTTGGTAACTTGAAATTATGATTGGGAACTTAGAATACGAGATATAAGTTGAAGGTATAAGTTCAGGAGTTATTAGTCAAGAATGGCTGAGATTACGAAGGCTAGATACCCAGAGGAAACAAGATTCACAAGCCAAGGGAAGAAAATGGACTAATTGATGGGGCTGAGATGGGCAGGAAGAGAATGAGAAGCATTCCCAGAAGCCGAGTTTTAAGGGAAAGGGTCAGAATGATCATTAAGGCAAAATACCGAAGAGAGGTCAAGAAGACTGCAAAGTATTGGATTTGGAAATTAGGTCCTCACCGTGTGGAGGTTTTGTGAGACTAGGGCTAATTTGACTAGAAGATCATTGCTAGAGCAGACAGGAAGGTTATATGCTCAGGTGGCCAGAAAGCTCAGCTCTCTGTAGGACACCATGTCTTCTGAGAAAGCAGAGGCATTGAGTCCAAATCTATTTGTAGAAAGGTTTATTGATGGGTCTGAAGGGGTAACAGCTGCTAGTGTTTATTTTTTGGAGATGTGGGAGGCAGTGTCCCTTATTGAGCATAGGGGTGGAAATGTGGTTGAGGCTTGAGACAGGAAAGGTTTGGAGTAGTTGCTCAGGGAGTCAGGAGGGGAGCTGAGCAGGTCGGCCTAGGACTGTGAATGATTTTAAGGATCTAATGCAGTTTTGAGACCAGTCGTTTGTAGTGGACAAGTGCAACAAACAGTTGTGACTTTTCTCTAGCCACACTCAGCTCAGAAAGCAAAAAATGTTGATTGAATTGATCCTCCAGGTGGGAATTTGCAAGTCAGGTATGGCAAAGAGCAATGAGAGTTGACAAGACTGGTGAGAAAGGCATTGGAGTGACATCAAGTGACTTATTTCTGGTATGGTAGATGAAAGGAAATATAGTTTCCAGAAGGTCTATGTATATCAACCATTGATTTGACTGCTGAGTATACTGGGTATAATAATGGAAATAATTCATTACAGGACTTCCAGAATTATTTGTTGTTGTTCAGTCGCTAAATCGTGTCCAACTCTTTGCGACCCCGTGGACTGCAGCACACCAGGCCTCCCTATCCCTCACCATCTCCAAAATTATAACTGGTTGTAAATCAACTGTACTTCCAAGTTAAAAAAAAATTTTTTTTTTTTTAATCCTAACTGGACTCGGAGTAAAATAGATTTAAATTTTGGCCAGAACCAGAATTTCTGTTTATCTCATGGGGTTTTTCACTGATTGTACTATAATTCCCTAGAAATAGTTTCTTAGCATTATTATGGTTTGCACCTTTCTTTCATGGCTGCATTGAGCCAGAAGAATAGGGCCTGGGGGCTCATTGTAAGGACTAGGCTTTTCTCCAAGGGAGAACCCCTTAGGTTTTGAGCAGGAGAATGAGTTCTAGTTTAGTGGTATCGTTCCAGTGGCTCTATATGGAATGTAGATTGAAGAGGAAAGAGGACAGAAGCAAGAGACTGGTTGGGAAGCTGTGGCAATACAAAAGTCAGTTACTTTGCTTTCTTCTTCCTCCTCCTTCCATCAATCTATCTCTGTATGTGTATTTACTTTTCTGAAAAAAGATAAACAGTTTTTTAGGAGTGTCATAAAGTAGATACTTTAATGTGTAAACACGTCAGTGTACTAAACTAGTAGTGAATGTCGTCTTTACTAATTACACATGAAGAATTAATCTATTAGCTGTAGGGCAGTGTCTTTATATTTCTAAGGATGGTGTATTTATGTTGCTTAATCCGTTTTCTCTGCCTGGGCTTTCTCTTGACCATGACACAAGTGTTTAACCTAGTAAGTCTTTGACAAAAGAAAGTACAATTTATTGACCCAGATTAGGATTAAATTGATGAGTGTAGTCTAATTAGAATATCCTCAAACTGACCTGACTAGTTGCACACAGTTAATTAAATGTTAATAAATCACAGTTGTTTGCTTCACTCCTCCCCTTAATAAAAGCTACCTAAAATTACTTATTTTTCTCTAAACCAAGAAGATACTCTGCTTGCGAAATCTGTGCATGTGTGTATGTGTGAGGTCACTCAGTCGTGTCTAGCTCTTTGTGACCCCACGGAATGTAGCCTGCCAGGTTCCTCGGTCCATGGATTTTCCAGGCAAGGATACTGGAGTGGGTTGCCATTTCCTTTGCCAGGCAAAATCTGTGTACATTGTATCTAATTAGCACTAAATTTACAGAAGTTCCCTGCAGTCCAGGGTTAGGACTCTGTGATTCCACTGCAGGGGGCGGGGTTCCATCCCTAGTTGAGGAACGAAGATCCTGCAAACTGCACAACAGGGCCAAGAAAAGAAAGAAAGAAAAAAAACCCCACTAAATTTACAATACGATATTTTATTAAATCTAAGGTGCAGTTGATTGGAAGATATATTTTCTTACATGTACCACTAAGAAAAAAATAGAGCCAACCAATTTGTCATCAATTACAGGGCATCCACATTAAAATGTGGAAAATATGCATCTGGAATTGATGAAATATTAAATCAGATTATCTTTCTTTTTAAATTTTTTTAAATTGAAGTATAGTTTTAACAGTGTTGTGTCCACCCCTGCAATACAGCAAAGTGACTCGGTTATACATACATAGTAGTGAAAATAGCTCAGCTGTGTCCCATTCTTTGGGACTCTATGGACTATACAGTCCATGGGATTCTCCAGGCCAGAATACTGGAGTGGATAGCCTATCCCTTCTCCAGCAGATCTTCCTGACCCAGGAATCAAACTGGGGTCTCTTGCATTGCAGGTGGATTCTTTACCAACTGAGCTATCAGGGAAGCCCTTACACATACAGATGTTCTTTTTTTTTTTTTTTTAATTCTTTTCCATTGTGGCTTATCCTAGGATATTGAATACAGTTCCCTGTGCTATAATACAGTGGGACCTTGTTGTTTATCCATCCAGATTATCTTTCTGCGAAAGTTTTGTATTGATGTGGGAGATGGTTTTATTGGCTGGCAAACCCTTACGTGTGTGAAACAGATCTTGTGTTCAGACAAAATAATCCTTCTCCATAGGCCCAGGAAAGGGAAAAAAATTGCAGTCTGACATGTATATGGGAACTGACCATAGGAACATCCACTATCAAAATGAATGCTTCTACTGATGTTTAGCTAAACTTATTATGAGGTGTAAAGAGGAAGAATCAGAATCTTAGCATCAGCATTTTGCTGTGACCACATTTGTAATTCATGTACATTTTCCTGAGATCAGTTCTAGAACTCAGTTGTTAAAAGAATGAAAGAAGCAAATGGCAGGTTGAATTAATAGCTATTAAGGCTATTATATGGGGTGCTTTAGTAAAGCATACAAGAAGAGAATTTATAGAAAGGTTAGAAAGAAGTAGAGGAATAAAAGCAAAGGAGGGAACTTCTGGGACTGATGGAAATGTTCCATATCTTGATTATGGTGATGATTACAAGGGTATAATCTGCTTATTTGTTAAAACTTTTCAAATTATATCCTTAAAATCTGCATTTCATTATATGTAAACTGTACCTAAAAAAATAGAGTACAAGACCAAAAGTGATATATAGGAATATAGGAATGTGTAATGTATAGGTATACTTTTTGTATATAGAAATACTTTTATTGACGAGTTGCAATTTTAAAAAGCCCAGTGTTTACTGTCAGACAAAACAAAGCAAAAAAAAGGAAATAGTGGATGTGGTATAAAAGGATACTGAAATAGAAGACAGAGAAATATGTTAATAATTTGAAATAATCTTTAGTTGGAAGAATAAATAACAGCTGTTCATAAGTAGAAATCCTGAAAGGCGTGTTTCCAGATTAATAGTGCAATGGTTAAAAAAATAAACCTGAAAATTAAAATGTACTTAGAGATATGAAGTCTGGCAAAATGTTTTATGTAATCATTAAAAAGAAAATATTAGCAACTGAGATAAAGTTTTGACAGAATGTAAAGACAGTCTGGAAAATCTAGACTAGCGTTTCCTCATATGGTTTTTAAGGCTTATTCTGAAAATTGTTTTGATACGTCTGTGATAGAACACAGGATTCTGTGTTTTTTAATAAGCATCCAAGCTGAGTCTTACCAGTTGTGTCTGAGAAATGCTAGACCAAGCAGTGAAAACATAAATGAAGAACTGCCAAGATTGTTATTCCAAAATCCGTAAGATAAATTTATTAGTTTCCTGGGGCTGCTGTAACAAGTTACCACAAACTTGATGGGTTAATACAACAGAGTTTTATTCTCTCACGATTCTGCAGGCCAGAAGTCTGAAATCAGTATCACTGAGCTGAAATCAAGGTGTTGGCAGGGCCATGCTCCCTGAGGCTCTAGCGAAGAATTAGTTACTTGTCTCTTCCAGCTCTCTCGCGGCTGCCTGCACTCCTTGGCTTGTGGCTTTACCACTCTAATCTCTGCCTCCTTAGTTAAGTTGCTTTCTCTCCTTTTGTCTGTGTCAAATCTCCCTCTTATAGAGATACATGTAATTGTATTTAGGGCCCGCCTGGGTAATCCAGGATAAACTCCACATCTTTTTTGTTGTTGTTGTTTTTACCGTATAAGGTCACATCCACAGGGATTTGGACGTGGATGTCTTTGGGGGAGCTCTAATTCAGCCGACCACAATAAACATCTTAAGAATGGCCTCAATATGAGTAAAAAGAAATAAGCAAACAGATTTCTTAAATTAGAATTAAGGTAAGGGGTTTAGAGGAGAGGTAGGAAACAGTTTGAAGACCTGATAAGACTAAATAAAAGCAAGAAAACCAAAGAACAGAGACTAATGTTTCCAACATTGTGGAAGCAATGAAGGTAATTGGAAAATGAAAAGGAAAACTTCTTTGTAATTCAGGACAGCCTTTAATTTCTTTTATCAGACAATGGCTACATAGCAGAGTACATTAGTGATTTCTAAAACATTTTTATGTAAGTTTATAGTATTAACTTAAAAATATGATTGCCGGTTGAAATTTAAATTCAGTATAAACTTATTAAAGTTCCCAATAAAGTTTTTGTTAAAGGCCATCATAGATAGTATCATGCATTTTAAATAATGATTCATTTCTTCTGTGACTGTTAAGTTAGATTGTAATGGTATTTATTTTTTAAAAATACGTCTGCTCTATAATATAGAGCCAGTAGTGCAAAAGTGAAATAGTATTTTACTTTCATTACTAATAAACAACTCTATTTAATGAGAAACTTCACAAAAATCATCTTTTAATAAGTCACAAAATTTCTTAGAGGCTTTTTTCCAATTTTATAAAAGTAATTCATGCATATTGTGGAAAGTTGGGAGAATAAAAGAACATAGAAGAAAATCCACTGCAACTCACATTTTGTTGTATTTCCTATACATAATATTTTATGTATGCATTTTTTAAAAATATAATTGAGATCATAGAGTGAACAGTTTTGCTTCTAGCGTTTTTTCCATTTGCATCGTAATTGAAATTTGAAACACTAATGATTCGGGAAGATTCCAAAGGCAGTCCTGCTTTTACAGCTGGAGTATTTGAAGCAGGCTAGTTAGTTAGATTTTTAATATTTCGTATCTTTGCATCTGGCTAAGACTTGATTTTATCTTTTAGTGTATTTGCTTCTTTTGTAAATCTCCAAATTACCCTAAGATATTAGAGTGTTAGTCTGTTTAAAAGGGAAGAAAAATGAGTGATATTTAAGAATGAGTAAAATTGTGGTTAGAATTATGAGTGAAGTCTTCTCGTAGATGAGTAAATAGAAGCACTAAATAGGGAATACACCCAATTCTTCTAATGTACTGAAGCTATAGAGTAAAATTTAATACATATCACAGGAGTTAATTATTATCTGTTAGCATTTTTCTTAGCACTTTGCATATATATAATATGTTTAACTGTCATTAATTTTATTATATATTCCTGAATTAAAATAAGCAATAAAATTTAAATGATTGGCCGTTATTCTTTCCATTATTTTTCTTATTCTTAAAGGTAGATACGTTTCTTAATTTTAGGACACTTGAACTTGTAAAAGACCATCTTTTTGGAAAATAGTTTACTGGTTTACTTTCTGGGTGAAACTATAGTAAATCATAGGTGAGCACATTGACTCATACAAAGGATAGTTGAAAGGTGTAGAATGAAAATTGATTAATATAACATACCCAAAGCACCTTCCCCAAAAGATAGATTAAATGAACTTGCGTACTTGTTAGATCTAAGATTCACTATTTTAGTTTTGTTTTTGCACGTCTTATTGTCTAGGAGAAGAATGAATTTGCATAAAAACCTATAGTATTTTCACTGAGGTATTATTTTTTTCTAGCTTAAAGCAATAAATGTAGATCTTCAGAGTGATGCTGCTCTGCAGGTGGACATTTCTGATGCTCTGAGTGAGAGAGACAAAGTAAAATTCACTGTTCACACAAAGGTAAATGGGATTTTTTTACTTATGTTATTTTAATTATTGTGCTGTTACATATGTAATAGTTCACTGACTAGAATTTTGGTTTTTAGCATAATTAGAAATTGTATTTTAGTTTATAATTCACTGCTGCTTATTTTTCATTAAAGACTAAGTTTAGAAAATAAGGTATAAAATGTTCATAGAAGTTTATATAGTCTAATCTTAATTTTTATTTGAGAGAATCTCTGTGTTTGCAGAGTTCATTGCCAAATTTTAAACAGAACGAGTTTTCTGTTGTTCGACAACATGAAGAATTTATCTGGCTTCATGATTCCTTCATTGAAAATGAAGACTATGCAGGTTACATTGTAAGTATTGAGGTTCCATTTTAATCGGAGCTTTTTGGATACTTTGTTATGTGTGGAAATCTTATTCAACACTTCCAGTGAACTGATGTAATTTTTTAAAAAATTGCCAGCTATGAAACATAATTGACTGCCACCTTTTATCCCCAAGTTGTCTTGTTTGGGAGTGTGGCGATATCGATATGTAATGCTCCCTCATTTAAACTTAAATTCTTGCTGTTTATTAGAATTGAAATGAGCTTGTCCTGGGGGGATAATAACTAAGGAGGTGTTACAGACCGTATTGGTCTTGAACCATTAGGTAGGCAGATGTTTAGAGTTGGAGGGCTCCTGAGAGATTATCTAATGTGAATATGCACCTGGTGTTGTTCCTCAGCTGTTGACCACACTCAGATTTCTGGAACTGTTTCATTTGATTTCCTTGAAATCATCCTGACCTGACTCCATCTTTATCCTTGTGGCCCTTACTCTCAGTCATTTGCGTTTTTTTTTTTTTTCTTTCTACAACTCCAGTTTGGTGCACAAGAGGCAGTGCTTTTGTTGTTAATTGCCAGTTTTTATAAAGAATACAACTGAGGAACAGCCCAGTGGAAGAGATGTATAGGATGAGATATTGGGGTGAAGGGTTGGCACAGAACTCTCATGCCCTTGCCAGGATGTACCACCTTCCATTTTCCCAGCATGTCAGTGTGTTTACTAGCCTGGAAGCTTTCCTGTTTCCACCCTTTTCCCCCTCAACCTTCTTGTATGGTGTTATTTTCTTAACTACTTTTTTCTCTCATAGACTAAACTGTCCTCAAAGATCAAGACCATGTCTTATTTATCCTTATCTGCTGGTCTTTCAGCATCACGCCTGGCACACAGTAGATGTCGTGTGTGGGCAGCAATGAGCATGTGCTAGTCTCTACCTGGTGTTCCCTTCCCTGTTGCTTTCCTTGATATAGTCCTTTTCTTCTGGTCGTTGCTGTTTTAACTTCCCCCTACTCACCTTTCCTTCTGTTAACTTGCTAGCTTTGCTTTTCATCATTTCCCCTTCACAGTTCGTTCTTGCATGCTCTTCCTCTAAGATAGATTTTTTTTTTTTTCTTATATCATTCCCTTGAGTGATACATCTCTTTTAGACCTTGTATTTTTATTTAAGGTAAGTGCTTACTTTCCCCCTCACTGTGGGAGAATAGGGGGAGGTTAGTCATTAGTCTGTGCCTTATTCTCTTGTAGTTGAGTCAGTGCTTTCTGCCTCTGGTACACTCCAATCATAACATTTACATACTTTGGAAAAATAGCATGCATATTTGCAACACATTTAATTAGTGTGTACTTAGAGCTTAATGTGCATATACATTTGAGAGCTCTAGGTTGTCACATAGGAGTCTACAGACTAAAGTTTGGGTTCAGTTCAGTTCAGTCGCTCAGTCATGTTCCACTCTTTGTGACCCCATGAACCGCAGCATGCCAGGCCTCCCTGTCCATTACCAACTTCTGGAGTTTACCCAAACTCATGTCCATTGAGTCAGTGATGCCATCCAACCATTTCATCCTCTGTTGTCCCCTTCTCCTCCCGCCTTCAATCTTTCCCAGCTTCAGGGTCTTTTCAAATGAGTCAGCCCTTCACATGAGGTGGCCAAAGCATTGGAGTTGCAGCTTCAGCATCAGTCCTTCAGTGGACACCCAGGACTGATCTTTAGGATGGACTGGTTGGATCTCCCTGCAGTCCAAGGGACTCTCAAGAGTCTTCTCCAACACTCCAGTTCAAAAGGATCAATTCTTCAGCGCTCGGCTTTCTTTATAGTCCAACTCTCACATCCATACATGACTACTGGAAAAACCGTAGCCTTGACTAGACGGACCTTTGTTGACAAAGTAGTGTCTCTGCTTTTTAATATGCTATCTAGGTTGGTCATAACTTTCCATCCAAGGAGTAAGCGTCTTTTAATTTCATGGCTGCAGTCAACATCTGCAGTGATTTTGGAGCCCCCCCCAAAATAAAGTCAGCCACTGTTTCCACTGTTTCCCTATCTATTTGCAGTGAAGTGATGGGACCAGATGCCATGATCTTAGTTTTCTGAAAGTTGAGCTTTAAGCCAACTTTTTCACTCTCCTTTCACTTTCATCAAGAGGCTCATTAGTTCTTCACTTTCTGCTATAAGGTATCATCTGCATATCTGAGGTTATTGATATTTCTCCCGACAATCTTGATTCCAGCTTGTGCTTCTTCCAGCCCAACATTTCTCATGATGTACTCTGCATATAAGTTAAATAAGCAGGGTGGCAGTATACAACCTTGACGTATCCTTTTCCTAAAGTTTGGGTGCTGCTGATATGATACCAGAATATAGTGCTGCGCTCTGTTTCTTCCTTGGTGTTAAGGACCTCACGAATCTTAATTTCTAGACTTAATCAACTTCTCTAACCTTAATTAGGATATTCCTCATTCATTCAGGATGTCTTTAGCTCTCTCAGACAGCAGTCTTTTTTTTTTGAGAGGGAAATAAAGTTTATTAGAGTGGGAGGCGCTGTTAGAACAGCGGGCCAGCTCAAGGGAGAACTGACGAGACAAGTCTTTTGTGGTGGCAATAGTGCAAATACTGAGAGAAATAAAAATCTTTAAAAACTAGTGGTTTAGGGAACTTCCCTGATGGTCCAGTGGTTAAAACTCTGTGCTTTCACTGCAGGAGGCGTGAGATATATCCCTTTTCGGGAACTAAGATCCTCTTGATGCATGGCACAATCAAAACAAAACTAGTGATTTTATTCTGTGACAGATCCCTCCAGCACCACCAAGACCTGATTTTGATGCCTCAAGGGAGAAACTGCAGAAACTTGGAGAAGGAGAAGGGTCTATGACAAAGGAGGAATTCACAAAGATGAAACAGGAGTTGGAAGCGTATGTGACTTTTGTTGTTATTTGTGCTTGTTTTTATGCCCTTTTTTTGTTTGGTTGGTTTTTGTTTTTGTTTCTCTGCTCTCTGATATCCCATCCTTTCAATCATTTCACCACAGTGACCCTTTCTGGAAGATGCAGGAAGCCATACAACCAGTGTTAACTATCATGATCAGAGCCTACAGGAAAATTATAGAATAATTGTCTGCATTGTAAAATTCTTTAAATTGCTGTTTTCAGTAAACTCTGAATATTGAAAACAAAAGATCCACAAGTTCATAAAAGATAGTAGAAAGGGAAATAATGATTTTTTAAAACACACATGTAGATCCTTTTATTTTTTATTTACTTGGCCTTAGTCATTACCCACCTGGTTCTCTTGTTTGGACAAGTGCATTCTACCAAGATTTCTGTTTCTCATATAAGTATGCACTAAGCAACTCTGGATATTTTCTTCTTTCTTTTTCAAAAAGTGTTTGTGTGTGTGTGTGTGTGTGTGCGCGCGCGCGCGTGCGTGAATGTGTGTGTAATTTTCCCCCTCCTCATTTGTCTGCCTATGGCTTCTGCCTGAAGGGAAAAGAATAGGAGCAAAGCAGTGAGAGAATACAGTTTTTTAGCATATTTTATTAAATGATTATTAGACATACATTGACATACTAGACATACATTGAATTCTTGAAAAAATTCTATTTCATTTTTAGTGTATTTGCTGAAAATAGTTTTTCCCCTTCTCTTAAACATTTGAAATAATTTTGGATTGCTGCATATTGTTTTTCTGTATTTTGAGAGTTAAACAAGGAAATCTCTTTCCTTGCATTACCATCACCTCCATCACTTTTTCTGATCATTTGTCTGTTTGTGCATTTCCTTTTCTCCTCTTCCACTGAATTTCAGTTTTTAAGCATATATTCATGCTGCTACTAGACTCTTCTTCAGAATGTTAAACTCTTGACAAGAGAAGTTAACAAAGTAGGTCTTCCTTGTTAAAGTGTAAGGTGACAGATATTTTAAGAATTCTGTCAATACTGAGTGCAAGCAGTAGCCTGATAGTGGACAGGTACAACTTCTAGAGTTTATAAGCCTGAAAGCTGGAAGTGATCAGCACACATTAATATTGAATCTGTGGTTTTCCAGTGGCCCTGATCATGATTCTTTTGTGGTCTGGTCAGGGGTTGGATAACAGAGAACCTTGGGTTTATTCTACTGCTACCTCCATCCTCTGCATCCTTCTTTTTTGTCTTCACTGAATGACTACCCTCACAGAGATCAAACTTCTCCCAACATTGGTCCTGCTGGTTTGCTGGTATGTAAAACTTAACCTCCTTGCACGTAATTGAAGCAAGAATATTGGTCCTTTTCCTTGAGTGTCTTTTTTTTCCCCAAACTGACATGTATTACTATATGATCGCTGTGATTCACTGATGATATTAAAATGTTTTAAACACAGTTCTTCAATGTAATGGAAAACACTGGTCTCTCCATGGTGTGTTTCTTTCTTGTGTGCTTGGGTCTTTAGACGAAAATAGTTTTTTAAGTTGAAAATATGCTTACTGAGGTTTGTGTTATTTATTTATTTATATGAAGGTGTTTAAAAGCAGTAATTATCTAGAAATTGAATCATTAAAATTGTATGCTATAATTTGTAGTATACTTTCTCTGAAGCTGAAAACAAAAAGCCCTCTAGTTACTTTAACATCAACTTGCATAGGAAGAAAGGTTCATAAAACCTAAAAATATTAACATTTATATATAATAAATACTATTAACTAGCATGAAGTCTTTTCAGAGCTGGGTTTTATATATTTCGTTAACAGTTCAACTAAAAACCTTTGTTTACATGGATCATATCTTTGTGCCTCTAGTTTTGCATTTAGAATAATTCCTAGTATTTGCTTAAAAAACTTGCGGGTGTTTTTCTGCAATGTTTTACCTTTAATTTTGTGTATTATTTCTAGTGAGTATTTGGCAATATTCAAGAAGACGGTTGCAATGCATGAAGTGTTTCTGTGTCGTGTGGCTGCACATCCCATTTTGAGGAAAGATTTAAATTTCCATGTCTTCCTGGAATATAATCAAGATGTGAGTATTGAATTGAACAAAGCAGTGATCAAGGTTTATTTTTAAAGAGTCATTGGAAGGAGAAGGGAATTGTTAGAAAAGGCTTAAGGCCTTATAAATACATTTTATAAAATGTTCTGATTTTTCAAGGCAGTTTAATATGACTCTTTTAATGATGATCCAGTATTTCAGTAGAACTTGAGTAGATTAATTTTTTAAATGATGCTAAACTATGTTACTACATGGGATATTGATTTTGATCCTGAATTGTGAACTTCTTAAGAAATAAAGTTATTAAATTGGTTAATGTTTCTTAAATTTGAGTTTGGAGGCTTCTGAAGCCTTATGGAGAATTCCAGAGAAGTTCTTGAGCTAAAGAATTCCCAGTTACTTTTGGGTTGATCATTGACTCTTGATCTGTTTAACCTGCCTCCTTCAGTGCTGGTTGCTGCTGATTTTCCTCCCTCCCTTTCCTCCCTGCCTCAAGAGGCTTCTTCATTCGTGGTCCTAGAAAGAAATCTTTTTGGTGGATGGATGGTACAGATCTTGGAGTCTCTATTTGGATGCCAAGATTAACTCATACTTTTAGCAGAAGACAGATGTTTCCTAACCTTCATTCATTTCTTCCTATGGCATCAGTGACCACACTCAGGACCTCATCTCACCCCCGAGTTCTTAAACCCTGATATGATGGACTCCAAACATAGCCTTGTCCTCACAACTTCCTTTTTCCCAGTTCCCACTGGAGTTCTTTGATTCACTGCTGCATCTAGACCCTTGACTTCTCCTGCACTTTGACCCTGTCAATAGCCCTTTTTTTTTCTTTCTTTCTTATCTTGCCTAGAATGCCTGTTCTATCACTTATATTAGTGCTATGACTTTAGACAGATCTCTCATTTTCCATTAAAGCTAATTTCAATAATTCTTCTTGATCAAATAATGACCTTGTTCACTGGGAGTGGACACCAGTCAGAAAGCAAATGCCTGAACCTCCTGTATCCCCCCATAGCCTTCAGTCACCTTGGCAGCCACACTCCTTTAATAGCTTTCTTTTCTTTTTAACTTCCTCTCCAATCTGGATGCCTTTTTAAATTTTGCTTGCCTGACTGCCCTGGCTGGAACCTCCAGTACGGTGTTAAATGGAAATGATAAGAGCAGACATCCATGTTCTGTCCCTGATCTTTAGGGAAAAAGCACTTACTCCTTCACTATCAAGTGTGATGTTAAGTGTGGGTTTTTACCTAGATACCCTTTGTCAGCTTACAGAAGTTCTGTTCCTAGTTTGTTGAGTGTTTTTATCATAAAAAAGTACATCTGTTGAGATGATCATGTCTTTTATTCTGTTAATGTGGTGAAATACATCATGCTTTTCCATTTTGACTGAGATACCTTTCTAGCTATGCTGACTCCCATGTTCTTGTGGATCTATGGGAATCCGTCTTGATGTGTTCACCTCTTAACTCTATGGCTGCTTCCCAGTCTGCTTCATGGGCTTTTCCCTCTATATATCCATTCATTTAAATCTGATTCTTCCAAGGTTCCTCACTGAGTTCTCTACAAGTCTATATAAGATGTCTAATTCTGTAAATTCTCTCTAATACCTGCTTCTGTGGCTCCATTGATTCTGATATGCTATTAACTTAGAAATCTATGGGAATTCCTTGGTGGTCCAGTGGTTAGGACTGTGTACTTCCACTGCTGGGAGCACAGGTTTGATCCCTGGTCATGGAACTAAGATCCCAGAAGCTGCATGGGACAGCACCGCCTGGCCACTCCCCTCGCCCCAACTGTATCACTCCTGAGTCCCAGCACTATTCATTAAATAGCCTCCTGAAAAACCTCCATTTAGGTGTCCCTTGGCCTTTTACCCTCAGCTGAACCCTTCTTTTAAATCCATGCCTCCTTTTGTACTCTCTGTCTTATCTCAAAGAAGGCATCAATAACTCCCAGTCCCTTCCACCATGACAATTACTCAGGACTCCTTTTGTCTATTCCTATCAGGAGTCACCAGATTCTCTCTGTCTCATTTTAATGTGCATACTTCCTTCCATCACTAGACCGAAAGGCTAGTCCAGACTTTGATAACCTTCGCCTGGGTTATTGGGTAACTGACCCTGACTGGTCAGTCAGCCTCCAGTCTTAACCTTTCTCAACCCCTCAGTCGTATTGAGTTCCCTGGATGCTTTGCTGATAGCCCGTCAGTAGCTTTAACACTGTACTTCTCATACTGTTTGTAATTATATGTTTGCTTCTCTCTGTCCTCCTCTGTGCCATAAGTTACTTTAAGGGTAGGGACCACCTCTTAATCATCTTAATATTTGTAACACCCAGCGCAGTGCATGGTTACAATATACATTCATTATGGTTTGTTATTAAATAAGTGAATTAGTGAAATAATTAATATAAAAAATAAGGTTAAAAAACTGGAGTGCTTTGAGAGGCCCAAGATAGAGCAGTGAATTCTAACTGGGAATTTGAAGGGGTTTCATGAAGAGATGCCTTTTATTTTGAATGTTTAAGTCTGAATAGTTTTTGGTGGGAGAGGAGATACCATTTCAAATACAGAGGAACCTAAGAGTTCAGATCCTCTTTCGACAACAGTGTGGAGCATAAGGCTCTTCAGGGGTTGGGGGGAGATAGAAAGGTAACCTGAACCAGGTTTTTTCAAAGTGTTGAGTACCTTGCTAAAGGGATTGGTGTTCAGTCTCTGAACATTATGAAAGTCTGTGAACTTATTTAAGTATGGAAGAGATGCTCAAAGTGTGATTTTGGAAGGAAAAAGAAATAAGTTGTAGATTGTGTCAAGATTTTTAATAAAAGGTATGGGGTTTTCATACTTTAATACCTCACAGTCATTCTCTCCCATCAGGAAGCTTCCATAAGTCTCTTATCCTTATCCATCAGAAGGCAGACAGAATGAAAACCATAATCACAGAAAACTAATCAAACTGATCACACGGACCACAGCCTTGTTTAACTCAGTGAAACTATGAGGCATGCTGTGTAGGGCCACCCAAGATGGACGGATCATAGTGGAGAGTTCTGACAAAATGTGGCCCACTGGAGAAGGAAATGCAGGCTACTTCAGTATTCTTGCCTTGAGAACCCCATGAACAGTATGATAAGGCAGAAAGATATGACACTGAAAGATGAACTCCCCAGGTCAGTACATGCCCAATATGCTACTGGAGAAGAGTGGAGAAATAACCAGAAAGAACGAAGAGACGGAGCCAGAGTGAAAACAGTGCCCAGTTGTGGATGTAACTGGTGATGGAAGTAAAGTCCAGTGCTGTAAAGAACAATAAAAGAATGATATTGCATAGGAACCTGGAATGTTAGATCCATGAATCAATTGGAAATGGTCAAACGAGATGGCAAGAGTGAACATTGACATTTTAGGAATCAGGAACTAAAATGGACTGGAACGGGCAAATTTAACTCAGATGACTGTTACATCTACTACTGTGGGCAAGAATCCATTGGAAGAACTGAAGTAGCCCTCATAGTCAACAAAAGAGTCTGAAATGCAGTACTTGGGTGCAATCTCAAAAATGACAGAATGATCTCTGTTCGTTTCCAAGGCAAACCATTCAGTATCACAGTAATCCCAAGTCTTTGCCCCAACCACTAATGCCAGAGAAGCTGAAGTTAAACAGTTCTGTGAAGACTTACAAGATCTTCTAGAACTAACACCCAAAAAAGATGTTCTTTTTGTCATAGGGGACTGGAATGCAAAAGTAGGAAGTCAAGAGATACCTGGAGTAAGAGGCAAGTTTGACCTTGGAGTACAAAATGAAGCAAGGCAAAGGCTAACAGAATTTTGCCAACAGAACGCACTGGTCATAGCAAACACCCTCTTCCAACAACACTAGAGATAACTAACTCTACACATGGACATCACCAGATGGTCAATACTGAAATCAGATTGATAATGTTCTTTGCAGCTGAAGATGGAGAAGCCTTGTACAGTCCACAAAAACAAGACCAGGAGCTGACTGTGGCTCAGATCATGAACTCCTTATTGCCAGATTCAGACTTAAATTGAAGAAAGTAGGGAATACCACTAGATCATTCAGGTATGACCTAAATCAAACCCCTTAACAATTATACAGTGGAAGTGACAAATAGATTCAAGGGATTAGATCTGATAGAGTGCCTGAAGCACTGTTGCTGGAGGTTCATGACATTGTACAGGAGCAATGATCAAGACCATCCCCAAGAAAAAGAAATGCAAAAAGGCAAAATGGTTGTTTCAGGAGGCCTTACAAATAGCTGAGAAAAGAAGAGAAGTAAAAGGCAAAGGAGAAAAGGAAAGATATACCCATTTGAATGCAGAGTTCCAAAGAATAGCAAGAAGAGATAAGAAAGCCTTCTTCAGTGATCAGTGCAA
Source organism: Odocoileus virginianus (assembly GCF_023699985.2). Lineage (NCBI taxonomy): Eukaryota > Metazoa > Chordata > Mammalia > Artiodactyla > Cervidae > Odocoileus > Odocoileus virginianus. The sequence goes on from NC_069689.1 coordinate 30,477,046, forward strand.
GGAAATAGAGGAAAACAATAGAATGGGAAAGACTAGATATCTCTTCAAGAAAATCAGAGATACCAAGGGAATATTTCATGCAAAGATGGGCACAACAAAGGACAGAAATGTTATGGACCTAACAGAAGCAGAAGATATTAAGAAGAGGTGACAAGAATACACAGAAGAACTGTACAAAAAAGATCTTAATGAGCCAGATAACCACAATGGTGTGATCACTCACCTAGAGCCAGACATCCTGGAGTCCAGTCAAGTGGGCCTTAAGAAACATCATTATGAACAAAGCTAGTGGAGGTGATGGAATTCTAGTTAAGCTGTTTCACATCCTAAAAGATGATTCTGTGAAAGTGCTGCACTCAATATGCCAGCAAATTTGGAAAACTCAGCAGCGGCCACAGGACTGAAAAAGGTCAGTTCTCGTTCCAATCCCAAAGAAAGGCAATGCCAGAGAATTTTTAAACTACCACACAATTGCAGTCACCTCGCACACTAGCAAAGTAATGATCAAAATCATCCAAGCCAGGCTTCAACAGTATGTGAACCATGAATTTCCAGATGTTCAAGCTGGATTTAGAAAAGGCAGAGGAACCAGAGATCAAATTGCCAACATCCGCTGGATGATCAAAAAGCAGGAGGGTTCCAGAAAAGCATCTACTTCTGCTTTATTGATTATGCCAAAGCCTTTAACTGTGGATCACAACAAACTGGAAAATTCTTAAAGAGATGGGAAATATGAGACCACCTGACCTGCTTCCTGAGAAATCTGTATGTAGGTCAAGAAGCAACACTTAAAATCGGACATTGAACAATGGACTGGTTCCAACATTGGAAAGGAGTACGTCAGGGCTGTATATTGTCACCCTGCTTATTTAACTTATATGCAGAAAGCAAAGAACTAACGAGCCTCGTGATGAAAGCGAAAGAGGAAAGTGAAAAAGCTGGCTTAAAACTCAACATTCAGAAAACGAAGATCATGGCATCTGGTCCCATCACTTCATGGCAAATAGATGGGGAAACAATGGAAACAGTGAGAGACTATTTTCTTGGGCGTCAAAATCACTGCAGATGGCGACTGCAGCCATGAAATTAAAAGACGCTTACTCCTTGGAAGGAAAGCTATGATAAACGTAGCTAGCACATTAAAAAGCAGAGACATTACTTTGCCAACAAAGGTCCGTCTAGTCAAAGCTGTGGTTTTACCAGTGGTCACGTATGGATATGAGAGTTAAACTATAAAGAACGCTGAGCACCAAAGAATTGATGCTTTTGAACTGTGGTGTTGGAGAAGACTCTTGAGAGTCCCTTGGACTGCAAGGAGATCCAACCAGTCCATCCTGAAGCTAATCAGTCCTGAATATTCATTGGAATGACTGATGCTGAAGCTGAAACTCCAGTACTTTGGCCACCTGATGCGTAGAACTGACTTATTTGAAAAGACCCTGATGCTGGGAAGGATTGAAGGCCGGAGGAGAAAAGGACAGAGGATGAAATGGTTGGATGGCATCACCGACTCGATGGACTTGAGTTTGAACAAGCTCTGGGAGTTGGTGAGGGACAGGGAAGCTTAGCATGTTGCAGTCCATGGAGTTGAAAAGAGTTGAACATGACTGAGCTACTGAACTGATGGGGTTTTAGGGAACAGATGAGAATTTGAGAGACTGTATAGATGGGAAAACCATGAATAGGGAACCAAGAAGAGGGAAAACTTGGAGATCAGATTATAATAAATACTTTAAAAAATATTCTAATGTGCGGTTAGCAGAATATGTGTGTAAAGAATATGATGTAGGCAATTGGAAATAGAATCTAAGATTTAGGAAAGAGCCGAGGCATAGTGATAGAGATCTGTGAGTCACTTACTTAATGGTGAGTGTTGAAGCCATGGCAGCAGGAAAGGACGTTAGATGAGATCTTCCTTCATGGGGCCCTGATGCAATAAGTGGTAAAGTCGGGAGTTGACTGCTTCTCAGTTTTGCCTTTAGATATATACTGTTCATGCCATTCAGTCATGTTTTGTGTCCTTTGTCTCGTGAGTTGCTGACCCCAAAATAGGTCAGGAGATGAGATTTGGAGTTCAGAGTGAAAAATTTGCAAAATATATTTTCAAGAGTTTCTATAGAATCATATGATGGTATATTTTTCTCCAATAAATTTTACATGTTCAGAGAAACTCCTGATTGAATTTTTAGTTGACATTATATGATGTAGTAGTGTTTGACAACGTATGATGAAAGGGCTCCTGAGAGCAGAATTATCAACTGTACTTATACAGTTTGGGGGGGCTTCCCTGGTGGCTCAGCGGTAAAGACTGCCTGCAGTGTGGGAGACCTGGGTTTGATTCCTGGATTGGGAAGATCTCCTGGAGAAGGGAATGGCAATCCACTCCAGTATCCTTGCCTGGAAAATTCCATGGACAGAGGAGCCTGGCGGGCTATAGTCCATGGGGTCATAAAGTATCAGACACGACTGAGTGACTAACACTTTCACTTCTGAGCCTTACTGTAGATCAGCTGAACCTGAATCTTTGTGGATGAAGCCAGACTCCTCTAAGTTCCCAGAATTTGAAAATTACTGATCATACATAATGAAATTGCCACTTTATTAAGTTTAAAAACTGGAGTCCTTTTGGGATTGATGTTTTGATGACAGAGAATAAAGGAGGTATTAACTTCTCATTTGTAATCTTAAAAGAAATACTAACTTTTAAATTTACCTTTCTTTCAGTTGAGTGTGCGAGGAAAAAATAAAAAAGAGAAACTTGAAGATTTCTTTAAAAACATGGTTAAATCAGCAGATGGAGTAATTGTTTCTGGAGTAAAGGTAAGACACTATTTGGTTAAAAGAGGTACTGCTTTGAGGATTTACTTCTTTTACAAGGGAGATACTTTGAGATTTTCCAATGTGTAGGCAGTTTTATTGGAATGAAAGAGAAGTTTGAATAGTAGACTTCTTAGGCCTGGGCAACTGGGCCGCTTGCCCTGAGTTCCCCTCTTCAGAGAGCTCCTTTCTCTAAGGAGTGATAGGTCTGCAGCTCCAAGGGGGTTTGCCAGCCCAGAGCCCACACCCCTGTCCTCCAAACCAGACCATTCTCCTTACCTAGAACCCCACATTTTTTGCCGAAATTCCCAGCCTGCCTTCAAGTCCTGCCTGGACTTCTTGAATTCATCTGCTGGTGAGTAGACAGTGCCTCTGGTGGTCTGTCCTCCACAGGTACTCAAGGAGAAGAGGGCCAGCACGGGAAGAAGAGCGGTGTGCAGGGTGGAGTGGCTGTCCGGCCACATGCACGTGAGGTCCCTCTGGGTACCTTACAGAGTCACAGGGTGGGGCGCCGAGGGGCTGCCTCAGTTTGTACACTTAGCCTTGGCTTTACAAATGTTAGGGGCCGACTTGGGTTCAGATTTGAAGTTAGAAGAGCTCAGTTGAAGTTTTGGTTTTGTCTCATAATAGCTATGTGACCTTGAGAAAAGTCACTTTCCTTTCTCTAAATCTCAGGTTTCCCATTTTGAAAATGTGGTTAGTAATGCTATCTAGCTACAGGATTGTTAGAAAGACTGAGTTAGATTTAGAAAGAATGAGATGATAGGTATGCATATACTTACAATTACCTAGATAACACTTAGATTTTTCTTAATGATGGTCTGAAAATGGTACAAGAGTTGATTTTTCTGAAAATCTGTTACTATTAAAATATTGAAAAAAATGTTTATTGCAAAATGTATTTTCAAAGTTTATATAGAATTATATAATGGTATATTATACTCCAATAATAATATTATTAAGCAAATAATAAAGCAATAAATAATGCTTTATCATCATTGCCTGTTTTTATAAATATATCTACACTAAAACTTGGGTGTAAAGTACTGTTTGATTTATACTTTGATTTTGTGGAGACAGGGCAGTTGATATGTTGACAGTGCATGTCCTGTGGCTACTTTAATAAAGAGTTGACATGGGAATTCCCTGGTAGTCTAGTGGTTAGGACTCGGCGCTTTCACTGCCGAGGGCAGTGGGTTCAATCCCTGGTTAAGAAACTAAGATCCAAAAAAAAAGAAAGAAACTAAGATCCCACAAACCATGCAGTGAGACCAAAAAAAGATTCAGGCTGTTTTGTTTTGTTTTTAGATTATTTCCATTTTAATGCTGCTTATGTTGAACTTTTTGATTTACATTAAGTATAAACCACTATATTGATTATGATTTTGATAATTTTATTAAAGTAATAGCTGACTTTTTTTGAACATTCACAGTGTGGTGTTTCATAGCCCACATTTCATTAATCTTCACTACAACTCTGCAAGTTAGTTTTTTTTTTTTTTTTTTTGCAAGTTAGTTTTATTTCTGTTTTTCCAGTAGACCTCACGTGTACTAGTTAAGAAAACTAGTACACATGAATTAACAGATTTTAAGTCGAATTTTGTTACACTAACTTTCACTACTATGTTCTGTTAATATGGGTCTCAAGTTACATCATTTCAGCTGGTGCTTTTTCAGTAAACAATTGCTATTTTAGAAGGGAGAAAAGTAGTTCATTGTTTTTAGTTTTAATGGATTTCTAACTTTGTTCCAAAAAAGATTGAAAACAGTGTTTAATACAAAAATTGCTCCCAGATAGCTAATTTGGCCAGGTTCCCGAAAGCAATCAGAGAGGGCCAATGGCTGAGGCTTGGCAGCATTCAGGAATGGTCCATAAAATGCATAACAGACCAAGAGAAGCAGATTTCTACTTGTCTGCCAGGCTTTCCCCCCCTTTTTTTTCTCAAAAGCAATTGATTGCTCCCACTGCAAGAAATAAATGTGTTGGAGAAGCAGGATTGTAGTGGAAGAGCACAAGCTGGCATAGGTTCGAGTACAACATGGGAGACTGGACCATATGGGACCATAAGCCTTCTGCTGTAGAAGACTTCTTACTTGATAGAGAGATGTTTTTGAAGTTTGAACTTGTTTTGAACTTGTTGGTGAAATCAATATAATGTCTAATTATTAGCAGATGGCTATGCTGTTAAATGATGATCTTTTATGATTATAAGGGTAGCAAAGTGATTTATATGTTAGATTAAAGCAAATAAGTGAAAAAAGCTCATATTTTCTTTTGATCCCATAGGATGTAGATGATTTCTTTGAGCATGAACGAACATTCCTTTTAGAATATCATAACCGAGTTAAGGATGCATCTGCTAAATCTGATAGGATGACAAGATCCCACAAAAGTAAGGTTTTTCTCTGTGGCTCAAGTTTACATTGTTTAATGGAATAATTATCAAGTTGTTATGTTATTTACAGTTTGTAAAAGTCTTGATATAGGGCAGTGATTTTCAAACTATGGTCTATGAAGCTTTGATCTCAAGGCTCTTTTAAGCAAGTCTGAGATCAAAACTATTTTCATAATAATACTAGGATGATTTTTTTGTCCTTTTCACCATGTTGACATTTACACCAACGATGCAAAAGCCGTGGTGGATAAATTGCTGGTGTCTTAGGACAACTTTCACTTTCTCTGGGATAAATCAAAGCAGTGGCACCAAGCTGTACTAATACTAATAGTCTTTGTACTCTTTGCCACAGTACATTCAAAATTTTAAAAATTCAATTAAGAATGTCCTTGATGAAGCAGTGAAATTTATTACTTGTTGAAAGTCTCCTCCCTTGAGGATACTTTTTTAATATTCTGAATGATGGATTGGGAGGTATGCATAAAGCACTTTGCATATGGATGTATGATGGTTCTTTCTAGAAAAGCAACTGAGTTGCAACTGAACTGTCTGCTTTTTTTCGATACCATTTTTACTTGAAAGAACAACTGACAGACAAGCTGCTATTTTGCAGACTTGTGTTTTGGTAGACATTTTATCAAAAATTAATTAAATGAGCCTCACACTTCATGGAAAACTACTGGCAGTGTTTGTTGACAATGATAAAAATCAAGCTTTCCAGCAATTAGAATCTTGGAAAACTTGTATCAGTCACCATGAGTTTGCTTTTCAGTAATTAAAGACTTGTCTGAGGAGATTGATGGTAATATTACTGAGTGTGATACTTTTTATATACTGAAGTGCATCTGCATTTGGTAGATCTGTGTGATTCATTGAACCAGTATTTTCTAAATGTTCAAAATCATATTAAGTACACCATAGACTAATGGTTTTTTTTAACAGCTGTGTTGAAGTGTAATTGATATCAATAAGCTGCAATGTTCAAAGTTTACAATTGGATAAGTTTTGACACATGTATGACATCATCACTAGAGACAGCATAATGAACATGTCCATCACCACACACAGTCCCCTTGTGGCCATTCGTAATCCCTCCATCCTGTCCCTGTCCCCAGGCCACTGCTGATAATACTTTCTGTCTCTGTAGATTAATTTGCATTTTCTAGAGTTGTATATAAATGAAATCCTACAATATGTACTTTTTATGGTCTGGCTTTGAAATTCAACAAAATTAGTTTGAGTTTCATCCATGTTGTTGTATGTATCAGTAGTTGATTCTGTTTTATTGCTGACTGGTATTCCATTGTATAGATATACCACAGTTGTCTATTCAGCAGTTGGTGGACAATTGGATTGTTGCTAGCTTTCACCCGTTCAAAATAAAGTTGACATATGTAAGTCTTTGTATGAACATATGCTTTCATTTCTCTTGGGTAGTACCTAGAAGTAGAATGACTGGGTCAAATGTAAGTGTATAATTAACTTTTTAAAAAAAATTGCCAAACATTTTTGCAAAATGATTGTATCATTCTGCATTCCTACCCGCTGTGCACGAGAATTCCAGCTGCTTCATATCCTCACTAACAAAGTCATCCTTAAATTTTATCCATTCTGCTAGACCAGTGTGGTTTTAATTTTAGTGATTGATGATATTGAACTTCTTTTCTTGTGTAAGTCTTTCAACTTTATTCTTCTTTATCAAAGTTGTTTTGGCACCTCTAGGTTCTTTATTTTTTCAGATGGATTTTAGAATTAGCTCATCACTTTCTACAAAAATGCCTGCTGGGATTTTTTTATTGGAATTGTGTAGAATATAGATCAATTTGAGGAGGATTAAGATCTCAAAAGTATTGGTTCTTCTGATACATGAACAGGATATATCTCTGTTTGCTTTGGTCTTCTCTCAGCTTCCTTTGTAAAGTTCTTATACATCTTAAGTTAGCTCTCTGTTTTTTGATGTGATTCTAAACGATGTATTTTTTACATTTCACTTTCTAGTTTTTTTGCCAATATATAGAAATACATTGTATTTTCAGCATTGAGCTTATATCTTGCAGCCTTTCTAAATCAACTCACTTATTAGTTTATTAACTATTTTGTAGATTCCTTAGCATTTTCTATATAAATGGTCATCTGCAAATAAAAAGTTACACTTCTTCTGTTCCAGTTGGAATGATGTTTATCTCTTTTCCTTGCCTATTATACTATAGCTTTACCCTCTAGTACCATGTTGGTAAAAGTGGTGAGGGCAAGCAGTTTGACCTTGTTCCTAATCTTATGGGGAAAGCATCCATCTTAATTGTGATGTTAGATATAGGTTTTTCCTAGATGCCTTTTAGCAGGTTTAAGTCAGGAATGAATGTTGGATTTTGTCAGATGCTCCTTTTGCAACAATTAAGATAACCATACAGTTTTTATTTTTTTAGTCTGTTAATATGGTTAATCGAATCGATTGATTTTCAGTTACTAAGCCAATCTTATATTCTTGGGATAAATATCACATATCATTGGAGTTTAATGTGATAGAGTACACAGACTTCATTGATAGGACTTTAGGTTCCCCAGTGTGACTCACCCTTAAAGAAACTACTGCTTGTTGAGTAGAGTATCCACAGTTATCTGAAAATATTAGTAAAATGCCTCCTGCTTTTCCAATGACATACCTGTTTGAAGCTAGATTTTTTTTTTCCCCACATACTTGAGCAAAAATCTTGTGTCACAGTACAGTGAATGCAGAAGCAGATAAGAGAATGGAGCTATTGACTATTAATCCAGACCCACAAAAGAGATTTGCAAAAATCCAAGTGTCACCATGCTAATTGATTTTAAATATTTTTCATTTAAATATTATGTTATAATGGTTTTAATACTGTTATTTTAAAATAGTAAATATTAACACTGTACTTTCAGGGATCGTTTCTATTGTTTGTTACTCTAGAAGTTTCTCTGAACGTGTAGAGCACCGGAAAGCACGAGGAGACACACTTCACACAGCATTCTCTCCTCAGCGCGAAGCCGGCTCGTGGTGTTGGCTTCTGCAGTTGCTATTTGCTGTTGATGATTGTTCTCCTCCTCCTTTGGGAGAGAATGCTGTCTGAGTGGTTTCCTTAAGAACAAAAAAAAAGTAAATACTTATTTTTTTTGTTTTACTTTTAAAAAAATAACCCTCTGTACTGTACAGTGCTGTAGACCCAGAAGTCTCTTTGAATGTTCTTTGCTCTTGAATGTCTCCCTGGTCTTTTTCCAGGCCCTTCTCTTTATTTAGAATGCTCTTTCCTCCACTTTGCCTAGGAAAGATTTCCTCACCCTGCAAGCTCCAACTGCTGCTGTAGTGTCTGTAAATCCTTCCCTGATGTCCTCAGGTGGAATATGTGTTTCCCCTGCTCCTTAAGTAGTTTATAGCTACTTCCAGTTCCATATTCATCATAATGTAGTATAGTTTGTGTCATTTCTTTCTCTAGACTTCGGTATCTCATATTACATACACATTTTTTGGCAGGTACGTATTCAGTAACTTTTTAAATCCATGAATAAATATATTAAATCCTTAAAACTTTTTCCATAGGTGCTGCAGATGATTACAATAGAATTGGTTCTTCATTATATGCTTTAGGAACTCAGGATTCTACAGATATATGCAAGTAAGGATTCTGATTTAAAACATTAAATAAAACAAAATTTTTGTTGGCAGCTCGGGCACACACACTTCTGACCCAGCAGGCGTTTTGGAATATTTTTGTCAAAACACATTGACAGTATAGAGCTTCTTTATAAACTTAGGTTGGTGTTATTTTTCTCTTCCTTTTCTCTCTTACTTTTTTAAATCTGAGAAATAAAAGTCGACCTTAGTATAACATTTACAGTGTTTTAGTTGATGAAAATTTGCCAATTTGGGTGTGTGAGAGAGAAACAGAATTTATATTAAAATGTTCTTAGATTTTGATAAAGTTTATTTTAAATATGAAATGCTATTTTAGAATTAGAATATATATATATTAATATATATTGTGTTGGAGGCCAAGTTTTAATCTTTGGCTACCTGATGCAAAGAACTGACTCACTAGAAAAGACCCTGATACTGGGAAGGATTGAAGGCAGAAAGAGAAGGAGACGACAGAGGATGAGCTGGTTGGATGGCATCATCAACTCACTGGACATGAGTTTGAGCAAGCTCCAGGAGTTGGTTGTGGACAGGGAATCCTGGTGTGCTGCGGTTCATGAGGTCACAAAGAGTCAGACACGACTAAGCAACTGAACTGAACTGAAGTTTTAATCTAGCCATAAATCTTAGTTGCTAGTGTAATGTTGTTTAAACTTAACTCTCTGTTGAAAATAGCTCAGACATACTTTTAAAATTATAAGAGGAAAAACTGTGTTCATAGTCCGTGCCCTTCTCTAAACCACGTCCTTGAACTTTTCTCTCATATATCCTGCCTCAGTGGTCATGTCAGATCAAATTTTTCAGCAAAGCAGGATGCCATAGTCTACTAATTAACTAATTAACATGCTACCTTCCCAAAGAGTTAGTTCTTAAGTCTTAGATAAGGAAAAAAAGGCACCTTGCCATATGTTATCTTACATAAACCTGTCAAAGCAAGTTCTTTTTAGTAAAGTGAAGTTCATAAAATTCAGCTCTCAATAGTATATGCCCTAATCCAAATATAACATTGTCTGCCATATTTTACAGAATGCCCTTTAATAGTTTGGCATTGGGATATTTTTTTAGTTGGCATCAGCATTTGAAAGATGGACTTTCTAGTTAAAAATGACAGTGGGGACTTCCCGGTGGCCCAGCGGTTAGGGTCCGGGCTTTCACTGAGGTGGCCCCGGTTCAGTCCCTGGTCAGGAACATCCTGCAAGCTGCAAGTGTAGCCCCCCCACCCCCCCAAAAGTGAAAGTGAATTCTGAAATAGAAGTTGGCTATTTGTTTCTATTGTTTTCCGAAACAAAGCAGCTCTATTTGAAAATATTTAAAATGTAGTTCTTTGGATGTGATTGTTCCATACTTCTGTAATAATTTAAAGGAATAGACCTTATTTAATATTATGCAGCATATTGCTAAAGGAATCAAGACAAAGGTGTTTTTTAAAAAATATTTATTTAATATATTTATTTGGCTGCACTGGGTCTTAGTTGTGGCGTGTGGGATCTAGGTCCCTGACCAGGGATTGAACCTAGGCCCTTGCATTGGAAGCATGAAGTCTTAACCACTGGACCACCAGGGAATTCCCAAGACAAAGTTTTTAATGTATGGCTTAGACTGTACCTTGAAATGGGAGGATTTTCTATAACAGTACATCAAGGGGAATCTGTTACATGGGTGCTTGTACAAAGAAAGATTTTTGTTGACCTAGATGAAGTCTGCAGTGAAAAAAATCATTAAATATTACTGTAATGAGATAAGAATGTTCATTATTAATATGGTTTGGGGTATGTTCTTTGAACATTTGCAATAGAAAATTATTTCAAAGATAGCTTATGATGAAATATTTTTCCCTTTCAGGTTTTTTCTTAAAGTTTCAGAACTGTTTGATAAGACAAGAGTAAGTACTATTAATTAACCTTTGGGAGTATAAATGTCTACAAACAATAGTGTTTAACTTGTAGGACTGTGTTTAACTTTATTGAGGAAGATGAGTTATACTTTAGAAGAATGAAGAGGCAGAATTAGACTTGAAAATAATGAGTTTTTCAGGAAATTCACTTTTTGTTGTGGTGTAAAAGTTCAAATTCTTAATCAGAAAATGTGTTCAGTAGGAAACTGGGTTTATTTTTATGAAAAAATCATTTTTTCTTGGGGGTTTTGTAAGCTAGAAGAAAACCTTGGATTCACTATAACTTTACCAAGATTATTGTTTTTGATCCCCCATGACATACTGAGTTAAAAGTGAGTTGTATCAGTGTAAAGCAAATATATAACTGCATGAAGTTTTCATTCATAATTTAATACTGATACAGTCTTGGTTATCAGGGTTGTGTTTATAATCACTATGATCGTTAAATAACATTTAACGTTATTTTAAATTGATAGAATAGTGAAAATGTTTACTATATGTTTGATGGTACTTAGCTAATTAAGTAGAGAAGGCAATGGCACACCACTCCAGTCTTACCTGGGAAATCCCACGGACAGAGGAGCCTGGTAGGCTACAGTCCACGAGGTTGTGAAGAGTCGGACTCGACTGAGCGACTTCATTTTCCCTTTTCACTTTCATGCTTTGGAGAAAGAAATGGCAGCCCACTCCAGTATTCTTGCCCAGAGAACCCGAGGGACAGAGGAGCCTGGTGGGCTGCCGTCTATGAGGTCGCACAGAGTCGGACACGACTGATGTGACTCAGCAGCAGCTAATTAAGATTGGTGGTGGCTAGTCCATTGTAGAAGTCTGGTTTCATCATGATCTTGTCAACTGAGCTATGTGTAGTGAAGACAAGTAGCAAAACATAATATTCTCTGCCAAAGGAACAAGTTCTTAAATACATAAATATTATACTGAGGTCCATATAGCTCATTATTCTGCCTTTGATATTTATACCAGTGAGCATTTTCTGGAAAGATATAGTAGTTTTCTTGAGTCTATGCGTTTACATCAAAAGAATAGGGATCTATCACAAAATAGCCTTATGTGCCAGTTCTTTCAAAAGCGGATGTAAAGATGGGATTAGATGCACAAGAGATTTATTGTGAAAAGCAAAAAGGAAGGAGCAGGAGTAGACAGGAGGAGGCTTCAGATGATTGTACTGGCCTGCACCAGGAAAGGAGAGGGAGAGGAAAGAGGACTGGCTAGGCAGGGTTTCAGACTTCAGCATTGTTCTAAGAAAGCTTCATCCAGGTCACAGGGGAGCCCCTAAGCCAGAGCTGCCCGTTAGAGGAGTTCTGCGTCAGGCAAAAATGGGCTGGGTGGGAAGGATAGAACATAACTTTGGTGCGAACATGATTCCAGATCCAGAGATACTGCAGTTGGGGCTATTAGCCAGCCAGCTATACTCCTTGCAGCAAGCATTTCTCTTGACCGAGGTCCGGGTGGCACATTTTGATAACCCCCAAATTCTTATTTCCGTTAGCATGTGCATGGTGTTCTGGTTACTATGACTGTGTTACAAATCATCCTAAAATCAGTAGCTTTAAACAGCAACCATTTGGTTAAGCCAGTGAACTCTGGTTCAGGAAATCAGAAAGGGTGCAGCAGAGATGGTTGCCTCTGCTCCATGATGTACCTCCACAGGAATGTTATGAAGGCCAGGGCCTGGAATCATCTGAAGGCTCTATCATTCCTGTGTCCGAGGGTTGATACTGGCCAACAGCTGGAACTTCTGCTAGGGCTGTTGGCTGTAACACCTACATGTGGCTTTCCCATGGAGCTGCTCAGGCTTCTTCACAGCATGGTAAAGAGGTTCCAAAAGTGAGCATCCCAAATGATGGGAAGAGGAAGCTAGGGCCTGGAAACTGGTGTGGGATCATTCCTGTATTGGCCAAGCAGTCTTAGAACCCAGATTCAAAGAAAGAGGACACATACCCTATTTCTTAATGGCAGGAGAGGAGCCCCATTTAAAAGCACCCAATATTAACTAGCATATCAGGAAGTTAAGTTTGTTTCTCCAGAAAGTTTTTTCTAACTTTTTATTAAAGTATACTATACATGTAGAAAAAAGCACATAACAGAAACGTACAGCTCAGTGAAATGTTACTATTTTACACACCCATGTAATGAATACCCAGATCAAGAAGTGGAGCATTACAGCAATTCAGGTGCCCGAGTCCCCCCTTCAGCTAGCTGCCTTCTGAGTCACCACCTCCTGCAAGAGTAACCACTGTCCTAGCTTCTAACAGCAATAAAAATAAATATAAATATAAATAAAAAAAATAAATAAAAAATTAGTTTTATTTTCACATCTTAAATAAATACATATGCAGTATATATTCTTTGTCTGGTTTCTTTTAATTATTGTTATATACATGAGATTCATTGGCGTTGCATGTAGGTATAGTTCCTACATTCTTATTGCTGTATTGTTTTCCATTGCAAGAATACACCTAACCTTATTATTTGTTTTACTGGTGGGCATTTGGATAGTTGCCAGTTTGAGGTACTTTACACAGAGTACTATTAAGACCATTTTTTATTTATCTTCAGCTGAACATAAGTATACATTTCTGTTGGATGTATGTAACTTGGAGAAGTGATGGTTGGTAGGATACCCATGTGAAAAACTTTTGTAGGTGAACTGTTTCCCAAAGTGATTGTGTCAGCTTACATTCCCACCAGAATGAATATGAGCATTGGGCTGCTGCACAGGGTTGTAATATTTGGTATCTTTTTTTACTTTAGCTGTTCTGGTGGACGTATAGAAGTTTTTTTTTTAAACAACAATTTCTGAATTACATTGCAAGAATAGTATGAAGAATTCCTGTACATGTGTCACCCAGATTTCCTTTCCTTTTGTTATTGTTCAGTCACTAAGTCTTGTCCAACTCTGCGACCCCATGAACCTGCAGCAAGCCAGGCTTCCCTATCCATCACCATATCCTGGAGTTTGCTCAAACTCCTGTCCATTGAGTTGGTGATGCCATCCAACCATCTCATCCTCTGTCGCCCCCTTCTCTTGCCATCAGTCTTTCCCAGCATCAGGGTCTTTTCCAGTGAGTTAGCTCTTTGCATCAGGTGGCCAAAGTATTGGAGCTTTAGCTGCAGCACCAGTCCTTCCAATAAATATTCAGGGTTGATTTTAGGATTGACTGGTTTGATCTTGTACTTCAAGGGACTCTCGAGAGTCTTCTCCAGCACCATAGTTCCAAAGCATCAATTCTTTAGCGCTCAGCCTTCTTTATAGTCCAACTCTCACATCCATACATGACTTCTGGAATAATCATAGCTTTGACTAAATAGACCTTTGTTGGCAAAGCAATGTCTCTGCTTTTTAATACACTGTCTCAGTTTGTCATAGCTATTCTTCTGGGGAGCAAGCGTCTTTTAATTTTGTGGCTGTATTCACTGTCTGTGGTGATTTTGGAGCCCAAGAAAACAAAATCTGACACTGTTTCCACTTTTTCCCCATCTATTTACCATGAAGTGATGGGGCCAGATGCCATGATCTTAGTTTTTTGAATGTTGAGTTTTAAGCCAGCTTTTTCACGCTCATCTTTCACCCTCATCAAGAGGCTGTTTAGTTTCTCTCCACTTTCTTGCCATTAAAGTGATATCGTCTACCTATCTGAGGTGGTTGCTATTTCTCCCAGCATTCTTGATTCCAGCTTGTGATTCATCCAGCCCAGCATTTTGCATGATGTACTGTGCATGGAAGTTAAAAAAGCAGGTGACAGTGTCCAGCCTTGACGGGCTCCTTTTCCAGTTTGAACTTGTCCATTGTTCCATGTCCAGTTCTGATTGTTGCTCCTTGTCCTGCATACAGATTTCCTTAATGCTAACATTTTCTGCATTAAAGTTACTTTATTCCAAAAAGTCCATATTTATTGTTTTTTGCCCTTTGTGTACATTTCTCTCTCTTCTAAAGATAAGAAGCAGTTTTTAAAATTTATTTTTTAATTTAAGGATGATTGCTTTACAGAATTTGTTTCCTAAGAATCATTTTTTTTTCATTTATTTTTATTAGTTGGAGGCTAATTACTTTACAATATTATAGTGGTTTTTGCCATACATTGACAAGAATCAGCCATGGATTTACATGTGTTCCCCATCCTGAACCCCCCCTCCCACCTTCCTCCCCATCCCATCCCTCTGGGTCATCTCAGTGCACCAGCCCCGAGCATTTGTCTCATGCATCCAACCTGGACTGGCGATCTGTTTCACACTTGATAATACATGTTTCGATGCTGTTCTTTCAGATCATCCCACTGTCGCCTTCTCCCATAGAGTCCAAAAGTCTGTTCTATACATCTGTGTCTCTTTTTCTGTCTTGCATATAGGGTTATCATTACCATCTTTCTAAATTCCATCTATATGTGTTAGTATACTGTATTGGTGTTTATCTTTCTGGCTTACTTCACTCCGTATAATGGGCTCCAGTTTCATCCATCTCATTAGAACTGATTCAAATGTATTCTTTTTAATGGCTGAGTAATATTCCATTAAAAATATGGAACGCTTCACGAATTTGCATGTCATCCTTGCGCAGGCACCATGCTAATCTCTGTATCGTTCCAATTTTAGTATATGTGCTGCCGAAGCAAGCACCTAAGAATCAATTTTAATGTAGCAGGATGATTATCAGTGATTCTCCTTAGTGTCATCAGTATCTGTTTCACAGATGTTCCCAGTTATCTTATAAGTGGCTTTTCACAGTGGACTTTCTTTGAGTCAGGATCCAAATGAGGTTCCCATATTAGATTTGGTTGACATAATACATTCTTTATCCTCTGTCTCTTGAGAGTGAATGAAGAGTTCTCATCTTTTTAGTCTGACATGGCTGCTTCCCACTTTACCTCACCTCAGACTAACCACACTGCTTTAGTTTTTGTGGTTTTTTTTTTTTACTTTTACTCTTTGGTATTTTCAGGCACATTTTGTTAATGTTTTAATGTTTTCTGGCTGTCTGCAGCAGGGGGATTGGTTTGAATTACCTAGTCCATTACTACTGCCAGCCTCTTATTACTTTATAGTCATGTGTATATATCAGTTGCTATTAAAATGAATAGAAGAGTACAGGTAAACCTAAAAGATGATATTGAAACAGCCAAGAACTTGAGTCAAATATAGAGTCCTTCCATAAATTCACTAATCTCATTCGATCTCATCATTTTTCTGTTAATTTTTTTTTGTCAGTTACATACAAAGACAACTAACAGGCTCATAGAAAGAATGGAAGGAAACTTAGCTTAAATAGGAATTGATACTGTAGTTACTTATAACTTAAATTTTTTAATTCATTTGTTTTTCTTTTTAAAAATTTGTTTATTTTAATTGGAGGCTAATTACTTGACAATATTGTGGTGGTTTTTGCCGTGCATCGACATGAATCAGCCATGGGTGTACACGTGTCCCCCCATCCTGAACCCCCTCCCGCCTCCCTTCCCACCCCATCCCTCGGTTGTCCCAGAACACCAGCTTTGGGTGCCGTGCGTCTTGCTTTGAACTCGCACTGGTCATCTGCTTTACATACGGTAATATATATGTTTCAGTGTTAATAGCTCAAGTTGGCCCACCCTCACCTTCTCCCACAGAGTCCAAAAGTCTGTTCTTTACGTCTGTCTCTTTTGCTGTCATGCATATATGGTCATCGTCAACCATCTTTCTAAATCCATATATATGCGTTAATATACTGTATTGGTGTTTCTATTTCACTCTGTATAATAGGCTCCAGTTTCATCTACCTCATTAGAACTGACTCAAATGTATTCTTTTTTACAGCTGAGTAATCCACTGTGTATATGTACCACAACTTCCTTATCCATTCATCCGTTGATGGGCATCTAGGTTGCTTCCATGTCCTGGCTATTGTAAACAGTGCTGCAATGAACATTGGAGTTCACATGTCTCTTTCAGTTCTGGCTTTCTTCATGTGTATGCCCAGTAGTGGGATTGCTGGGTCGAATAGCAGTTACATTTACAGTTTTTTAAGGAATCGCCACACTGTTCTCCATTGTGGCTATACTATAATTTTCATTCCTACCAACAGTGTAAGAGGGGTTCCCTTTTCTCCACACTCTCTCCAGCATTTATTTTCATAGACTGATGGCAGCCTTTCTGACCGGCATGAAATGGTACCTCATTGTGGTTTTGATTTGCATTTCTCTGATAATGAGTGATGTGGAGCATCTTTTCACATGTTTGTTAACCATCTCTATGTCTTCTTTGAAGAAATATCTGTTTAGTTCTATTGGCCCACCTTTTGATTGGGTCATTTATTTTTCTAATATTGAGCTACATGAGCTGCTTGTATATTTTGGAGATTAATTCTGTCAGTTGTTTCATTTGCTCTTATTTCCTCCCATTCTGAAGGCTGCCTTTTCACCTTGCTTATAGTTCTCTTTGTTGTGCAAAAGCTTTTAAGTTTCACTGGGCCCCATTTGTTTATTTTTTGTTTTTATTTCCTTTACTCTGGGAGGTAGGTCATAGAGGATCTTGCTGTGATTTATGTCAGAGAGTGTTCTGCATATATTTTCCTCTAAGAGTTTTATAGTTTCTGGTCTTACATTTAGATCGTTAATCCATTTTGAGTTTATTTTTGTGTATGGTATAACTTTAATTTTTTTTACATAATTAAGAAAGTACTGAGTGTAGAATGTAAGTACTTATCAAATACTTAATTTTTTTTTTCCTATTTTAGAAAATAGAAGCACGAGTGTCAGCTGATGAGGACCTCAAACTTTCTGACCTTTTAAAATATTACTTAAGAGAATCCCAAGCTGCTAAGGTAATTTTATTCATTGTTTTTTAAAATGGACTGCTTCACAGAAACCCATCATCTCCTTAAAAGTCGTTAGACTTAAGATGGTTTAAGATGACTTATCTCTTGATTTTGAATTATAAAGTCTCCTCTGTTAACTTCTGATACAGTTTGTCTGGAACTTTTCTTTGAATTTGGTATATTTAGCCAGGTGAAATACCTGCAAAGACAAAAGGAAAACGCCCAAATAACAGCCGTACAGCTAGAGGATCCCGAGTTTGGCCCAAGTCCTCTGTTGCAGGTGTCTGCTCAGTCATGCCCAACTCCTCATGACTGCATGGACTGCAGCCCGCCAGGCTCCTCTGTCCATGGGATTTTCCCAACAAGAATACTGGAGTGGGTTGCCATGTCCTCCTCCAGGGGACCTTCCCGACCCAGGGATCAAACCCACGTCTCCTGTGTTTCCTGCATCGCAGGCAGATTCTTTACCACTGAACCACCAGGGAAGCCCTCTGTTGAGGGTGAAAGAGTCATAAAACAAGGATATGTTTTATTTTAAGGCATCTCAAATTTCCTTTTGGAAATCTGTCCATGTGTAAAACTAAAACTCTTACTAATCAAGAAAATGTTTAACAAAAATTTTTAAAAGCACTGAAATCTTAGTGACTCAGATACTCCAATTCAGTGTTAATTTATGGATTGAGATGTACAGAAAATTCCCATCTGGTCACTGGTGCTTTAAATACCCTTCTTTTATTTCTCATCAAATTATAAATAACCCTTTTAACTTTGAGGATTTAAGTACTTGCAGATATACTGTCCATATTGAATTTGTTTTAAATCAGATTGTGTATTATGAACTACTTAACATTGGTTGGACAGGGTTAAAATAAATTGTTCACTTTTGAAGACTTACTATTATAATATGTAATTGTTTGTAATGTATTCATAAAAGGGAAGGCTGCTCAACCAGTAGAAAGGAATAAGCTATGCATATATACAACAAGATGGGTTACTCTCAAAATAATTTTGCTGAATGAAAGAAGCCCAACAGTAAAGACTGCAGTTTATATTAATGTTCACTCTTGGTGTTGTACATTCTGTGGATTTGGACAAGTGTGTAGTGCCACAAGTATACAGAATAGTTTTCCTGCCCACAAATCCTGTGATCCATCTGTTCATTCGCCTTCCTCCTAACACTTTTTGATACTTTAATTGCCTCTGTAGTTTTTCCCTTTTCCAAAATAACATATTGTTGGGTCTTTTCATATTGGTTTCTTCACTTGGTAACGTGCGTTTAAGTTTCCTCTCTGCTTTTGGACTCTTATCTCTTTAGCAGTTAATAGCCTCTGTCCATCAAGTTTGTTTATCCGCTACCCTTACTGAACGGTTGCTTCTGAGTTTTGGCAGTTATGAGTACAGCTGCTGTAAACACCCATGTGCAGGTTTTTGTGTGAACATAAGTTTTCAACTCCTTTGAGTAATAAACAGCAAGGAGGGTAATTGCTAGACCATATGATAAGAGTATGCTCTGTCAAACTGTCTTTCAAAGTGGCTGTATCACTGCATTCCCACCAGAATGAATGAGAATTCCTGTTGCTTAACATCCTCACCAGCAATGGGTATTATCACTATTGTAGATTTTGGCCATTTTAACAAGGCGTGCAGTGATACCTTGTTCTAATCTGCATTTCCCGGATAACATTTGATGTGAAGCAACTTTTCACAAGCTTATTTGCCATCTCTGTGTCTTTGATGAGCTACCTGTTTAAAAAAAGAGTTATTTGTGTATTTTGAATTGTCAGGGAAAGAAAAGTGTTAGTCACTCAGTCGTGTCTGACTTTTTGTGACCTCATGGACTGTAGCCTGTCAGGCTCCTCTGTCCATGGAGATTCTCCAGGCAAGAATACTGGACTGGAGGGTTCAGTCCCTGGTCAGAAAACTAAGATCCCACAAGGCAAGCAGCCAGAGAAGGAAAAAAATTAATAAAAGCCAGGCACAAAAGGCCACATGTGAAATGATTCCTTTAAGAAATCTCTTTATTTGGCTGTGCTGGGTCTTGGGCTCTTCCCTAGTTGTGGCGGTTGCGGCTCCTCTCTCCTTGGGGTGCACGGACTTCTGGTGGTGGTTTCTCCTGGAGAGCACGGGCTGTCCAGCGGACACGCTTCAGGAGTCCTGGCTCCCGGGCTCGAGGGCACAGACTCAGTAGTTGTGGCACGTGGGGTGGTTGTCTTACGACGTGGGATCTTCCCCGATCAGGGAGGGAAACCATATCTTTTGCATTGGCAGGCACATTTTTTACCTGTGAGCCACCAGGGAAGCCCAGGATTCCTTTTTTAATGAAATGTCCAAAATAGGCAAATCTGTAGAGACAGCAGATGAATAGTTGTCCATGACTGGGGGTGGGGGCTGTGGGAGGAAATGGAGAGTGACTGCCAATGGATATGAGATTTTATTTTTGGGTGACAGATGTTCTAAAATTGAGTGTAGTGATGGGTACACAACTCCATGTGCATACTAACCATTGAATTGTGCTCTTTAAATGGGTGAATTATATGGTGATATGAGTTATACTTCAGTAAAGCTGTTACCAAAAAACTTTAGAAGAGTAACTGACCTGTGGCATTCAGGGTGTGTTAGCTCCGATGATGGTTGTTGGGGTGGGGGAGGGAGGTTGGCAGCAGCTACTAGACACAGCAGCATATGTTATCATGAAGCATTCTGTTTTATAGGATCTCCTCTATCGAAGATCTAGGTCATTAGTGGATTATGAAAATGCCAATAAAGCACTGGATAAAGCAAGAGCAAAAAATAAAGATGTTCTGCAGGCTGAAACATCCCAACAGTTATGTTGTCAGAAATTTGAAAAAATATCTGAATCTGCAAAACAAGGTACTCTTATATTAACCTTTAATCATCAGGTATGTTTTACACTGTTACACAAGTAGTTAATCCTAATTTGTTTTGTTCACAGAACTTATAGATTTTAAGACAAGAAGAGTTGCTGCATTCAGAAAAAATTTAGTGGAACTGGCAGAGTTAGAGCTGAAGCATGCAAAGGTAGTGTCATACTAAAGATTTAACAATTTAAGTGACTTAAAATTTAGAAATGAGTCTGTTCTGATACTTTATACTAATTTTAAAAATAGGAAATCTTAGACTTGAGAGGGATTTTAAAGATTTATCTAATTTCAGCAAGAATAGTATCTGCAGTGTCTCTAATGGTCAGCTCTGCCAGACTCTAGTACCTAGTATGGAGAAACAGTATCATTTTTTGACTAGTTAAAAAAATAAATTTTCTTTACCCTACTGTCATTGCTCATTTAAAATACTATACACCGAAACACTTTTGCATGTGTGAAATGATTATTGTACACATTTCTTGTTGCAGCACATTTTTTTAATTGAAGTATATAGTTGATTTAGAATGTTATGTTGAGATCAGGTGTACAAAAAAGTGATTCAGTTATATACATATATGTATATATTCTTTTTCAGATTCTTTGCCATTATAGGTTATTACAGAATATTGAGTATAGTTCCCTGTGCTATACAGTAGATCCTTGTTGTTTATTTTATATATAGTAGCGTGTATGTGTTCCCTTGTGGCTCAGCTGGTAAAGAATCCGCCTGCAATGCGAGAGGCCTGGGTTTGATCCCTGGATTGGGACGATCCCCTGGAAAAGGGAAAGGCTACCCACTCCAGTATTCTGGCCTGGAGAATTCCATGGGCTGTATAGTCCATGGGGTCACAAAGAGTTGGACACAACTGAGCAAGTTTCTTTTTTTTTTCTGAGCAACTTTCAAAAAAAAGTGTATATGTTACTCTCAAATTCATATTTTTGTGGTAAATAACATAAAATTAACCATTTTTAAATGTAAAGTTTGAGTAGTGTTAAATATATTCACGTTGTTGTACACTGGATCTCTAGAACTTATTCATTTATTGAGCATTTATTTTAAAAATGTAATTGCAGGCCACATGTGTGTCTGTTAAATTTTAGCTTGCTAATTGTAGCCCAGCTCATTGAGATCTTTTGGAAACTTGGGTTTGATCATGTAGTATTTGACTATTACACTAGTTTTTCCTGTCAGTTGTTTGATATTTGCAATTTGCATGAACTTCCTTTTTATGTCTTCATCTAAGTTTTGATTTAAAAGGTTGATCAGGATTAAATGAAGCAGTGTTTGTTAATCTAATTTATAAAAGTAAGTGGCACCAAAAAACTTTTAATTCCCTTCTGTTCTTTCTATACTAATTGATATTAACTTATTAATTAATACTTATTTGGTTATATTTATTTGAATAGTTATGAATTCACTTATTTATACTATTATCCACGATTATTTCTCCGTTTTATCTGTGAAGGACATTAGGATCAAGCCTGTTTTGATTTTCTGATGTTCACTGTTTATGTTCTTTTTAAAGAGGTTATAAACTATCACGGATTTTGTTATAGATTAAGGATGAGTTGACAAACTATAACCTGTTTTTGTACAGCCTGTGTGTCAGAAATAACATTCGTGTTTTTAAATGATTATAAAAAGATCAAAAGAATAATACTTCTTGACATGATAATTACATGAAACTCAAATTTAACTTATAAAGTTTTATTGAAATACAGCCAAGCTTATTCACGTATGCCTTGTCTATGATTGCTTTCATACTACTGCAGCAACGTTGAGTAGTTGAAACAGATCAAATTGTCTCCGAACGTATAAAATGTTTACTGTTTAGCACTTCACAAAAAAAGTTTGCTGACCTGTGCTATAGATTGGTGTTAGCCTCTGGTTTCCAGATTTTGTACTTTTTCAAATTCTTTCTGAGGTGTGTTCTTTGGGTGCCAGTTTCTCACAGCTATTCTAGTCCAGTTGTTCTGAACTCTTGGTGATTTTGCCCCCCAGAAGACACTTAGTAATTTCTGGAGACAATTATGGCTGTCACCAGTCGGGATGGGTAGGTTATGTAGAGGCCAGAGGCCAGGGTTGCTACTCAACATCCTCCGATGCACCAGAGAGCCCCCACAGGAGGGGATCACACAGCCCCAGCGTCTGGAGTGCTGGGCTGGGAGAACTCTGTTGTCTCAGATTTCTTACTGATCTTGTAAGTCTGAACAAAATCTCATTTTGGTTCCAGAATCCAAGTAAACCATTCCAGAAAGAGTAGATAATAGTTAAGTTTACAGCAAGATGTTTGAAACTACTTTGGGTTTTATTTATTATAACTGACATATATGACTTTACCACATAATTGAAGTCTAGTTATAACAGAAAACTCAATAGTTAGGTCAATTTTGTGTCCTTGAAAATAGGCTCAGATTCTTTATTAAGGAAATAACAAATGTATGATAGGGGCAGTAACGAAAGAAAATGATGAGCCAGCTGTGAGGGTGTGACATGAGTCCCCTATTGTAGGTGCAGAGAAAGGTACACCTTTTGTGGGCCATTTTGGCAGGTGTCAGCCTGCAGCACATACATCTTGTGACTTAGTGATTCCCATTGAGGGATGCAGCTGTAAGAAGGTAATTTCATAACGATAGGCAGGCTTAGAATCATTTGTCACAGTTCTTTTGTTATACTGGCCAAAAATTGACAGTAACTTAAACATCTAAAATTGTTTATTTTCACTTAATTTTAGACTTTCAGAAATGTTGCAAGGAAAGTACAAAGAATTCCTGAATACTCTTCACCCAGATTCCCCAAATGTTCATGTTATCACATCGATTTTGTCCTTTTTCCCTCTTCTTCCCCTTTTCTCTTTACACACACACCCCTGTACACACTTATTTTTGTCTTAAACCATATGAATAAGTTGCAGATACTGTGCTTCTTCCTTTTACACATTTCATTGTGAATTTCCTAAAACCAAGTAATTTTCTTAAAATAGTTATAAAGGTGAGGAAGTTAGTATCAACATAATTCTGTTATCTAACCCAGAGACCTGTATTCACTTTTCCCTAGTTGTTCCAATAATGTCCTTAATGGCGAAAGGAGATTGAAGAGATTGTGTGTATTCAGTGCACCTGTCGTCTTAGACTTCTGGTGTCTGGAGAAGTTGCTGATTTTGTGCTTCGTAGCATTGGATACAGGCCCCTTAGAATGTCCCTCAGTTCAGGTGTCTGATGCCTGGGTTTGTGTTCTGCACTCTGGGAAGGGGTCCCACACTGAAGTGATGTTCAGATGGTCTCATTGCCTCACATGTGAGGAGATACATGCTGTTGTTCAGCTGCCTTACTGGCAATGTACAACATTGATATTGTACAATGTGATCAATGTACAACATTGATCACATGTTGTACAGTGATGTCTGCAGGCTTCACAGTGGCTGAGTTGCTGTTTTATACTTTGGAATTAAGAGGTATTCTGTGGGGAGGTACTTGAGACTGTTAAATACCCCAGCACTGACCAGTAGAACGTCATGCCATGGTGGAAATACTCTCATTGGCACTGCCTGGTGTGGTTGGCGTCAGTCACGTGTAGCTGTTGACCACTTGAAATGTGGATAATGCACCTGAGGGACTGAGGTTTTGTTTAATTTTAATTAACAGAAACTTTAATTATGCAGCTGTACATAGCTAATGGCTGCAGTATTGGCACTTTAAGTCTCATAATACATCCATTCAGGTGTTTTGCCTGAGTCAGTTAATTTGTGATGATTGCCAAATGGTCATTTTCTAATTCCATCTTTATACATTTTAGTTGACTTTCTAAGGAGAAGGATTTCCTTCACTCCTGTTAATATATTACTGTAACATAAATATACTTAAGTTTACTTTTGTATGTTCCTAAATTTGGATGCCAGTTCACATGTTTTATAAATGGGCATTTAGGTAAGACTTTTGTAGAATACTTCTGTGTGATCTTACTGTTTTTATAAAACTGCTATAAGTCTAAGCTAACGTATATTTTAATAGTTAAAGAATAAGAACCTACCTTACAATCAGAACATGCTCAGTAGTTTAATCTGTATACAAAGGGCATATTTATAACCCTCACTAGAGCATGCCAAATATTAATATTGGTCTAGATAGAAACTTACTGAAGTATCTAGTATGTGGAAAATATTATTATGCATGGAACAGATTCTATAATTTTATGTCTTTAAACCTTTATTTCTACATAATGACTGTTTTCACAATTCTGGTATCTTAATGTGATTTCTAATGCCATGTGTTTTCAGTAAGACTCTTTCACACTATTTGAACCTCACTGTTTCTGTTCCCTTCCTTTTCAGGGTAATCTACAGTTGCTGCAGAACTGCCTGGCAGTGCTCAATGGAGACACATAAGCCACACTCTTGCCTTCCAGTTAAAAAGGGCTGCCTTCCTTCAGATTTTATTTTTTCTTAATGATGTTAGGCATTTACTGCTCACTGGAAATGAAAGAAACAGCTGACAGAGTGCATCTCCTCTCCCTTTTTCTGAAAAATAATGGATCGGTGCCACCCACGGGTCTGCGGGCTGCGTGGTGGCACCTGCGCCTTGGACAATTTCCCATCATCGCGCCCTCCTCCTCTTCAGAAGTCCAAAGTTCTGTCTTTTTTAAGTAGCCTCTATAACTGTGTTTATTTTATGAATAGTATTCCTTTTGGCTGCCAATCTTATTTACCTTTAAATAATTTGTGAAGTTTAACCCTTTCCAAAATACATGGTTTGGAAGATAAGGATTGCCGTTACCTTTTTAAAAAAATTTTGTTAAAAAAAAAAAACACATTATACACCACCATAGTTCATTCTTGTATCCTGGTAAAGCATCTTAATCAGACTTATTTTAATTAATGAACATTGCTTAGAAGTTTTGGGACAGGCTTTATGTACTCTTTATAAGTATGATTTCTGAAGAAAAGCAAATGCATTATTATGTTTGCCTTAAACTTGTAGACTAAACCAACTATTGTCAAATAAACAGTGATAACAGTGATAGTTTTAACTCTGTGGTCATTGTATCACTCTAAAATTTGGAGTAGTTATAATCTACTCCTATACTATGCTTTTACAGTGCAGGTCTTAGCTTTTCTTTATTTCTTTTAAAATGGCATATGGAACCAAGTTCACCGCTTTACAAAAGAATGAACTGCTTCTCTGGGTGCTTTGAGCACTTCTTGTAAGATGGAATTGGACAGAGACAGGTTAGAGACTGCTGTTTCTAAAACTGGAACAGAGACTCTGGTCTGTTATGATTCCCAGGATTCCACCTCTAGCTCAGCCAATTAACCATGAGACATATGCCAGAGTATAGATCGGTATGTAGAGAGAAAGAGGCCTGCTATAGGGAATAGCACTTGTCCGTGGGGAAAAATTGGAATATTTGGAATAAAAGTTAGGGTACAAAGTTAAGGTAATGTCAGTAGCTACTTTACAAATATTATTGACCTTTCTAATGTGAATGACCATTATGTTATTCCTAGTTAGCTTGAGTGGTTGGATTTTTCCACTCTAAGTTGTCTCCCATGTAGAAACCACAGGCATTTGGGTTGGTCACCCCTCCAGTGTGTTCCTAATTGTTTTTGCAAACCATTCTGAAGACCGCCTGCCTGGGTCTCAGGGCTAGTTACTGTGGTTCCAGACTTCCTCGGCTGCTTGTCTCTGGCCTCACTGGTGTGCTGCTCAATGTTCCTCTGTGTTACTGTTGTTCCTTAGCGCGTTTGAATTGTCCATGTTTGTGTTGGCTGAGAGATTGTGTTTTGTCCTCCGTGTCCCCTTCACTGGTGAGAATATGCCCCTGTGATGCCCGCCATTGGGTGAACGTGGGGTGGAGGGCCCCAGCCTCTGGATTCAGGGGCTGTCCCTTCACCAGCTGCCTTTGTGGCCTCAAACCACAAGGTTCATTTGAGCTTTGCCTGTTTCTCTACCATGAAGGATATACTGACCTACCTCACAGGGGTGTTGTGAGGATTAATAAATGTTGGTACAGTGCTTTGGAAATGTGAAGATGCTGTGTCAATGCTAAAAAATAGCAAGTTCACAATTTTCTACACAGCCATCAACTAATCTGTTTCTACCAAGGTGGCCTTTTTCTAGGAAGGGAGTACAGTGGAAAGTACATCCCCTGACGACCTGGTTTACATTTTAGAATGCTTGACGGAATGGAGGTAAACTGGAGGCAACAATTATGAGTGTGGGGAGGTGAGGTGCGCTTAATAAGTACATGTATAAATGAATTAATTACTATCCAAGGGTCTTGGGAAAGAATGTGTGTTACTGCTTTGAAGTCATATGGAAAAAATTTACTTTGTACCTCCAGAATAATTGAAACATTTATTCTGTAGCTCACTGCTAGTCTCTCTTTAAAATAGCCCACCCTGCATTCACTGCTAGTGATTGAGTTGTGGCATTCATAAAACCTACCACCGCAAAGGTGCCAGAGGAAGACATCTAGTGGCAGAGACAGGACAGCAGTGGACAAAATGGCTCCCCTCAGGAGACGCTTTATGCTTCCAGAGGAAGAGGAGCAACCTGATCTGTCGAAGTGGCTTGGGGAGTCATTGCTGGTTGTGGTGAGAACCAAGGGTGTTAGGGATTAGGAGTTTATGTGATGAGCAAGGAGGGTGACAGGAGAGGAAATCATTGAAGAAAAAAGGTGGGTCAAGCCTGCCTGAGGCCAGTGAGGGTCCAACTGGATGAGAGTTTTTTTTTCCAGTGGGCACATAGGGGTGTAAAAGGAAAGCTGTTAAGAAATTGATTTTTCACTGCTTATGGGGTAGAAGAGAAATATCAATAAGCTGAGGTATGCAGATGACACCACCCTTATGGCAGAAAGTGAAGAACTAAAGAGCCTGTTGATGAAAAGAGTGAAAATGCTGGCTTAAAACTCATTCAAAAAACAAAAGATCATGACATCTGGTCCCATCCCTTCATGGCAAATAGATGGGGGAAAAAATGAAAACAGTGACAGACTATTTTCTTGGACTCCAAAATTCTGTGGTTGGTGACTGCAGCCATGAAATTAAAAGACGCTTGCTCCTTAAAGAAAAGCTATGACAAATCTAGACCACATATTAAAAAAGCAGAGACATCACTTTGTTTACAAACGTCCTTATAGAAAGCTATGGCCTTTCCAGTCACACACACATGTGAGAATTGGACCATCAAGAAGGCTGAGAGCCAAAGAATTGATGCTTTGGAACAATGGTGCTGGAGAAGACTTGAGAGTCCCTTGGACAGCAACGAAATCAAACCAGTCAATCCTGCAGGAAATCAACCCTGAATGTTCATTGGAAAGACTGATGCTAAAGTTGAAGCTCCAATAGTTTGGCTACCATTGGAAAAGACGCTGATGCTGGGAAAGACTGAGAGCAAGAGAAGGGGGCGACAGAAGATAAGATGGTTGGATGGCATCATTTTGACTCAACGGACGTGAGTTTGAGCAAACTTCGATAGATGGCATGGTGCAGTTAATGGGGTGGCAAAGAATCAGCAGGACTGAGGCACTGAACAACAACGACAGCTAACGGAAAGCAAGTTTATAGAAAACGAAAACTTAAATGACAAAAGAGCACCGCTACAAATCCCTTTGGGTATAAAACATCGAAACACACATACTCCAGACACCAAATAAGTCCCTTTTTATCCGTATTCACAATTACCAGGGGAAAGGGCGAACACAATCCCCTACTACCCCAAATTATGCAGTCGAGCTTCCCACATTTGGGCAAGTCGCAGGGGTCAGCACACCCAGAGTTCAATGAATAAGCCTCGCCCTGGGAAAACCACCTTCGTGATCACGGTATCTCCCCTGCCAGGTAAGTATGAGTTTTCGCCCATGCACCGCCCAGCACTCTCGCGCTCGCTTCATCCTCCAGGCACGATCACTTTCTCAGCCGACTCCGCACTCTCCGGGCCCTCCGCCCCTGCACGCCCGTCGCCGCGGCCTCGCTCAGCCTCGCTCAGCCGTAGACCAACCCCAGGAGCCTCCGCGTGTCCACACGCAGGACGCGCAGGCCCAGGTGAAGCGGGACCAGCAACCTCTGCGCGCCTGCTCATCTACATGCGCCACGCCCGTGCGTGGGTGTCTCCGGCGTCCTTTTGCTTCGCCTTGCGGACCGCGGAGCCTACTGACCTCACCCGAGACGCGCGGATATCTTCGATGGGGGGGCGGGGGGGCGCGTGGCGACAAGTCGGGGCCTGCAGAGAGGGGACCAGAGAAGACGAGCTCGCGGCGTTCGGTGCCCCGCAGTTGAGGGTGTGGGTGGGTCCGGGCTTGAGTCTGGTTTCACCTTTTTACTGAAATTGACACGCAACAGGATGTCAATCGGACGTTAAATAGTAAGAGCAGAGTTTCGTCTTAAATTTAGCAAGAAATTAAATCCTTGTCCATGATCTTTCAGATTATGTAGTACTCTAATCTTGCAACAGCGAAAGAAAAACAGGCTATCAGGGCAAACCCGTCCCTGCAAGGGGTAGATGTGTATGGGCTGGGTGGGGTGTTGAATGGTCCCTGAAAATCAAATGCACGCAAATATCACGTTTTCGTCTTGAAGGACTAGGCTGCCTTTTCAACCGCCAGATTTGTCTTTTCCTCTTCCGTACATGAAGATTATTTCTCGGAATCGAGTGGCTCCTTCCCAAACAGGAGCAAAACGACTGAACGAACTGTTGTGCGCTCCTGGGTGGTCCGTGCTAGGGAGCAAAGCGAGGCGAGAGGCATGACTGGAGATTTTAAGATTAGGGAAGGCTTCCTGAGGTCCTGACTGCTCAAAGATCCTAGAACACGTGTTATAGCACCATTTTTTCTTTCTGTTTTTGGCCGAGATGTCTGGTGGGGGCAATGCTAGTTCCCCCAGTAGGGATGGAATCGCCCGCCCGCCCCGATCCCCACCCCAACCCCCCACGCCCTGCAGTGGAAGTACGGAGTCTTAACCACTAGACCACCCGGGAAGTTCCAAGCACCCTTTTTGATTATTGGTTGTCTCAGGAACTTTTCTTTCTTAGTGTATATTTCCTAAAAATAGAGGATTTTCTTATCTAACCCCAGTGTAACTATAAAAATCAAGAAATTAACATTAATACGTTATTTATTCTATAGACATTATTCCATTTGCTCAATTCTCCCAGTAATCCTTTATAGCAAAGGAAAATTTAGAATCATGTGTTACATTATGTATCCTGACTTTTTAACCTTCTTTAATCTTATATAACTCTCAGCCCTTTTTTATTTCATTATGCAGGCATTTTTGAAAATTACAGGCCAGTTATTATTGTGTAGAATATCCTTTGGGTTTTAAATTGTCCTGTATGTCCTCATAATTACATTCAAGTATGTATTTTTTGACAGGTAGACAACATAAATGATACTGTATCCATTTACAGGTTGAATTATGTCTGTGTCCTGCCCCCCCCCCCAGGAAAAACAACAACAACACATGTTGATATCCTAATCCCTCCTGCCTATGAACACGACCTTATTTGGAAATAGAATCTTTGTAGATATAACCAAGTTAAGGTAAGGTCGGTAAGTCAGTCCAGTCACTCAGTCATGTCCGACTTTGTGACCCCATGGACTGCAGCAAGCCAGGCTTCCTTGTCCATCACCAACTCCCAGAGCTTGCTCAAACTCATGTCCATCGAATCTGTAATGCCATCCAACCACCTCAGCCTCTGTCGTCCCCTTCTCCTCCTACCTTCAATCTTGTCCAGCATCAAGGTGTTTTCTAATGATACAGTTCTTCGAATCAGGTGGCCAAAGTATTGGAGTTCTAGCTTGAGCATCAGTCCTTCCAATGAATATTCAGGACTAATTTCCTTTAGGATTGACTGGTTTGATCTCCTTGAAGTCCAAGGGACTCTCTAGAGCCTTCTCCAACACCACAGTTCAAAAGCATCAATTCTTCGGTGCTCAGCTTTCAGTAAAAGGTCAGTAAAGTGGGTCCTAATCCAGTAAGAATGTTTCTCTTATAAGAGGAAAATGCTGTGTAAGGACAGAGATAATATGAGGATAATGCCATGTAATGACAAAGGACAGATGCAGTGGTCTTGTAGTGGTGCTCTTGCAGTGACTTGTCTTGCAAGTCATGGATTGACTGTCACCACTAGAAGCTAGGAAGAAGCAAGGACAGACTCTACCCAGAATCTCAGAGGAAGCATGGTCCTGCTGACACCTTGATTTTGAACTTCTAACTTCCATAACTGTGAAAGAATAAATTTCTGTTGTTTCAAACCACCCAGATAGTAGTACTTTATTATGATAGCCGTATCAAGTTAATCCAGTGTCCTCCTGTGGGCATCACATTGGAAGCATGTGATGCCAGTTTGTTCAGTTATTGGTGGTGCTAACATTATTTGGTTAAGGTGGTGTATCAGTCATCTACTGCTGTGTAACAAATTACCCTAAAACTTAGCAATTTAAAATAGTGACCATGTGGATGACTTCCCTGGTCCCCTGGTTAAGAATTGCAGAGAAACTAAGCCTAGGCAATGGTGACTAAGACCCGACTCAGGCCAATAAATAAAATGATTAGTTAATTTAAAAAATAGCATCCATGTTATTTGCCCACCATCCTTTGGGTTATCAATTGCAGTTGGGCTCAGCTGGGCAGTTCTGTGGCATTGATGTAGGCTCACTTATGCAGCTACAGTCAGCTTATCGGACAGTTGGGGCAGGTTGGTCTAAGGGCCTCAGCAGACATATCTCATCTTCACTCCCATATTTCATCCTCCAATAGGATTAGTCAGTCTTCTCATGGTGGTCTCAGGGCAGCAAATAAGAGCAAGTCCTGATGAGCAACTGCTTTTAAGTCTTCTCGTTCCATCGCATTTACTGATGTTCCATTGGCAGTGGTTCCGAAGATCTCCGGGTGGCAGCTCTGCCCCACAAATAGATTAAGATGGTTGGGAAGATTTCCTGTCTCCCCAAGTCTGCACCTCAGAGACCATATGAAAGACAGGGACGGAGAGACAGAGGTTGGGAGGCTGAAAGACTGTGAGCTTCCTTTGGGGGCAGAGCCGGGGACTGAGCTGGCATTGAGGGGGTTTCAGGAAGGGTGCCCTGCTGTCCCTGACCCTGTGACGGCCTGGGTGCTTGTCGGCCTCGCTGCAGGGCTTTTGGTGCGCGGCAGCTGTTTGGAGGGCCTGGGCGGGAGTGCGAAAGCGAAGAAAAGTGGAGAGGGCGCGGCCCGCGGCGGAGGCCACCGCGCTGCGGGCTTGTGTGCGGCCTGCGGGCAGGAGACGGCGCAGGCGAGTCCCCAGGCCACGGCCAACGCGGGGCTGCGCGGGTGTCCCCCAAAGGCTTTCCCGCCTCTGGCCAAGGAGGAAGGACGCAGCGCTGCCGCAGGGTGTCGGGCGGAGCAGAGGCGCCGGGGGCGGGGTCCCTTTCACTGGGGAGCAAAAGCGAGCAGCACCTCCTTCGAGCCGGAATCGAACCAGCGACCTAAGGATGACCACACGTGTCGGATCTACAGTCCTCCGCTCTACCAGCTGAGCTATCGAAGGGTGCGCGCCACCAAGCGGCCGGGGACCTCACTTTTTCTGGAAATGCCGCAGCACGACACTGGGACGCCCAAGATGAGACCGTCTGGGCTGGTGGGAAGCCCTTTTGAAGAGAGCGTTCAAGTGCCGTTTCAGTGCTCTTTAAGTGCCGTTAGTTCAAAATACTCCTTTGAATAAAATGGTGTTTTCTTGTGCGGCACGTTGTGCCACCCTTCAAAGCCAGCCTCATCTTGCCTGCATTCCTCAGGATCTCCCTGCTTTCGCTCTGCCACCTTTACAACCAAAGTGATTTTCTCTCCTTTTCTAAGGGAGTGGGGGATGGGGTGTGGTGGGGTGTGGAGGGTTTAGATGAAGCCGCTTCTCTTCTGGAAACTTCTGGTTCACTCAGACTTATATCCTCACAAAGGTCTACAAGACCCTCAGTTCTTGTCCCCTCGCAGTCACCTCTCTCAGTTTCGGTACCATTCATAAATTTTCTTCTGTACTCAGGACCTTCTTGCTTTCTCCAGACACTGTTCTAACTGACCTTTTGCTAGGGATGCTCTTCCCAGACAGCCCCATGACCAGCCCCCTCCTCCCTCTAGTCTGCTCACATTGTCACCTTCTCCAGGGAGCCTTCCCTGACCACCGAAATCAACACAGCAACCTGCCTCCTTATAGCAACTCCCATCCACTTTTCCTCCTTGTTTTTGTTTTTTCTTTTTCATAGCTCTTAACATACTAGTTAATTTACCTACTGTGTCTCTTGTCAATTTTCTCCCACCCCACACCCCTTTCTCTAAGTAAAATATGAATATCAAGAGGCCTTTTTGTTGCCAAATTCCTGAACAGTGTTTGGCACGGGGTATTCAATAAATAGTTGTTGAGTGGAAAAGTGTCCAGTACTGTCAAAGAGGAGATTAGAATATAAAAGAAGGGGCCAGGAGCCAGGGTTTGCCCAGGGGGATGCGCAGAATTATCTTCTTTGATCACAAAATAGAGCATGTGAGTTGAGAACTACAGAACTGTCAGCAGGTAGCAACCCCTCCAAACCATTTCCTGCACTAAGAGACTTGACCAGACTCGAGCCTGGCTTTCAGCAGCATAAGGTCCAGTCCCTGGCTTGACCTCCACCCCCATTAAAATGTCTGTCTGATCCCAGACATAGAAAACAAACTTAGGGTTACTAAAGGGGAAAGGTGGGGAGAAGACAGAATTGGATATTAACATATCCACAGTACTATATATAAAAGATATAAACAAAGAGGACCTACTGTATATAGCACACAGGACTACACTCAATATTTTGTAATAACATGCGACTAGAGTCTACAGTATATATAATATATATAATCCTGTCTCAAAAAATCTAACACCTGACACAGGCCCCTGATCTCCGGTTTTTCTTTCTTTCCTTCCTTCGGCTTCTGTATGCTGCATTTTAGTTCCCTGGCCAGGGTAACCCCTGCCCCCATGTATTGGGAGCTCAGAGTCTTAACCACTGAACCGACAGGAAGGTCGCCTAACTGCCCTTTGTTAGAGCATTCGTTTAACAGGGTTTGCAATTGTAAAGATGGTTCTCTTGCAGCCCAAAGGGTCTCTCTTTGGGCTGAGAGCCATTCCTTTGAAATGTAAGAAAGAAGGATAGGGTTCGTGTCTCCCACTTTCTGTGCGAGGACCCATCCTAACTTCAGTAGCTGCCCGCTGACAAACTCGGCCGGCCTGCCTCTCTACTGACCAACTCTGTGGTTTTTCACTGTTGCCTCTTCTGAGCCTCCTGCTCATCCTCCCTTTAAAACGCTCCGACCCCCTCGCCCATTTCGGAATGGAGCTCGGCCAGCTCTTTCCCCTGCTGTCAGTATTCACTGAATAAAGTCTGCTTTCACCACGTTCTCTGCGGTCCGCTGTGTTTCTCTTTGACCGAGTCAGATCGGAAAGGACCAAAGGACACCTGGGGGGCCGCCCAGTGTCTGCGCGTTGGGGCAGCAGACGGGGGCGCGGCCCAAAGGCCAGGGTTCCTGCCGTGGAGCACCTCGCTCCGGGAACACCCGCCTGATGCGGTGGAGGCGACCACTCGCGCTCTCACCTGGTTTCTCTCTGCCACAGAATCCCGAGTTTACTTCCAGCATCACTAGGTTAGGCTACACATCCGAAGTACTTTTGTCACTTTTATTTAGAGAGACACTGTGAATAAACATAACCACGCTTTCCTATTAAGGCGGCTTTAGGGCTTAACGTCAACCGGCAAATAGGTCTTTCCTGAGCTTTCCATGACTAGAAAATGAGTTCAGACAGGCGACAGCAAAAATAGGCT
Source organism: Odocoileus virginianus (assembly GCF_023699985.2). Classification (NCBI taxonomy): domain Eukaryota; kingdom Metazoa; phylum Chordata; class Mammalia; order Artiodactyla; family Cervidae; genus Odocoileus; species Odocoileus virginianus. The sequence continues at coordinate 30,511,317 of NC_069689.1, forward strand.
GATATTTTCTTCTTGCTGAAAGGAAGGTGAGACTAGACACGAATCCCGACCCACCCCATCAACTGCGAGGCACTGCGGTCTCGTGTCTTCCCAGGTTCCCACCCCAGGCCCAGACGTGTCGCCGCTCGCCCACGCGCTCCCTTCAGGAGCCACCAGCGAGTCTGGGTGGGGTTAGTAGGTCCCGCGCCCCCAAGTGGAAGTACATGACATCCGGGACATCCCGGCAGGGGCGTGGCGTATGTAGATGAGCGGCGCGCAGAGCCTGCTGGTCCCGCTCCCCCTGGGCCTCAGTGTCCCGCATGTGGCCACGCGGAGGTTCCTGAGGTTGTTCCCCGAGTGGGCGAGGCCGGACCGAGGGACCCGCAGGGGCGGCGGGTGCGAAGGTGGTGCGAGGGAAGTGACCGTGCCTTTAGAGTGGGACGAGCTCGAAGGTGCTAGGCGGTGGGGGGCGGGCAACTCATACTTACCTGGCAGGGGAGATACCATGATCACGAAGGTGATTTTCCCAGGGCGAGGCTTATCCATTGCACTCCGGATGTGCTGACCCCTGCGATTTCCCCAAATGTGGGAAACTCGACTGCATAATTTGTGGTAGTGGGGGACTGCGTTCGCGCTTTCCCCTGAAAAACTGTTTTCTAAAGGTAGATGAAATTAAGTGATTGGTGGTTTATGCGGTATATCAGTTCGTTCTGTACTTGTTAGGTTTTTGTTTTTCCATTGTATTTTGTTTTTCTATTGTTATATAGTTGATGTGTCTTCAAACGCAGTAATTTTTTAGTTGGTGGAGTAACACGCTCTTTGAGTCGTATTTTTTATTCTATCTCGGTTTTTCAACAAGCACCTATCATTTTTTCAACTCATGTTTTTTTTTTTTAACGTTACCTAGGCAGGTGGGGAAACAGTTGCAAAAGGAGATTTGCTGTTTACAGCAACAAGAGTAGGTGTTAAAGGCCAGGAAAAGATAAATCTAGTATCTATACTTCCCTGGTGGTTCGTATGATAAAGCGTCTGTCTACAATGATGGATGCCTGGGTGGAGATCTTCTGGAGGAGGCAAATGGCAACCCACTGAAGGGGTTCCATGGATGGAAGAGTCTGGTGGGCTTCAGTCCATGGGGTTTGCAAAGAGTCGGGACACGACTGAGCAACTTCACTTTCACTTTAGTATCTAGAGAGTCACTTATTGTTTCAGTCATGCCCGACTCTGCGACCCCATGGACTTGCAGCAAGCTAGGCTTACCTGTCTAACTATCTCTCAGAGTTGCTCAAACTCATGTCCATTCAGTTGGGATGCTATCCAACCATCTTATATCACCCCTAGTATCACCCCGTTTCCTCCTGCCTTCAATTTTTCCGAGCATCAGGGTCTTTTCAAATCAGCTCTTCGCATTAGGTGGCCAAAGTATTGAAGCTTCAGCATCAGTCTTTCCAATGAATATTCAGGGTTGATTTCATTTAGGATTGACTCGTTTGATCTCGCAGTCTAAGGGACTCTCAAGAGTCTTTTATATCACTTACATGTGGAATCTTTAAAAAAAAGTCTATTTGTAAAACGAAAACAATCACAAAACTGGGAGAGCGGGGATAAACTAAGAGTGTCTGATTAATAGGTAGAACACTATATAAAAACAAGATAATGCTATACAGCAATTGAACTATATTCAATATCTTATAATAACATAATGGAAAAGAATCTCAACTACCTGAAATTACCACAGGACTGTAAATCAACTAGTTTAATACATTAATTTTTTTTTTTTTTAAAGAACCCAGAGGGAATTCCCTGGGGACCCAGTGTTTAGGACTCCAGGCTTTCACTGATGGGGCGGGACATCGATCCCTGGTAAAAGAACTAAGATCCAAAAAGCTGTGCAGCCCCCTCATCCAAAAGGCAGATTTTTTACATGTACAAGAGAACCCCCAAAGGAAGATAAATACCGCCCAAAGTGGCTAAGTGGTTCCTTCTATTGGCCCTGGTTCCTTTTGCTGGCGAATGATATTTAGAGACCAAAATCTGGTTCATCTTGTTGATGAATACTGGTGTGTCACTGCTATTAAGTCCTGTACCTATTTTACTCAGTGGATTATATTCCATTATTATCATTACCGTGATTTGGCAGTGGCACTCCTTTGAAACTGGCTCCTGTGCGCTTGATATGCCCCCAAATCAATCACTTCATTTCACTACATTTCTTCACGTTTTGCCACAGCGGCACTTTTCCAGGCTTGCATTTTCCCCGACTAACAGGCTCACCTCCGGTGGAAGCTGATGTGCCCCTCCGCCCTCCTGCCCACCATGACTTCGGGTCGCAGTGAGGCTTCCTGTGGAGTGATGGAGAAGGCTATCAGGCTAAGAGCAATGAGCACATCCAGGCTTAACCAGGCCTGTAGGTATCCAGCCTTGGCTGACCTCCTTCGCCCACCTACCCCGATTCCTGGGCATAAGTGGTTGCTTCCTTGGCAGAGGTCAAGGTTCTGTGGACTTCCTGGAGAGGGGGCTGGAATCCAGAGGGAGGGGCAGAGGGCACGGGTGTCCAGGTTGGACTCTACAAACATTTCAGATCCCACTGGGTGTGTACCCACCACCCAAGACTGCTAGCCCACCCAGCAGAAGTCCTCCAGAGGCACAGCAAGCCACAGTGAAGTGGCCTTCCCTCAGCCCGGCGTGTTGCCACTGTCTGAGCAGGCAGCGGGCACCTCTGCCCCTTTGAGGTTTGGGGGGACAGTGCCTCAGAGTGCCCCTGCCAGTCTCTGTGCCACCCAGACCAGAAGGGTTGGCCACGCTGGTCACCAAAACCCACGGCCCTTCCCACTTCTCCAAACCCAGGTCCCCAAGGGTTCACACCTCCACATCCTTCGGGAACAGATCCAACAAAGGCCTGAGGTTCTTTCTTTTGGCCCCATCTGCTGGCCTTTACCGATGGTACCATTCGAGGCTGGGTCTCTGCAGCCGCAGAGCGGCGGCCCCTTCTGGAAGGGCAGCGTCCAGACTGCGGCGGCACAGCGCCCTGGGCCCGGGGGGACTCCAAAGACTGCTGGCCGGCGCCTGTCGGTTAGCAGTGGGACACGAAAAGGGTGAGACCGACAGGGGTGTGACCACAGGAGTTTGCCAGGAGAGGACGACAAAGCAGAACCTCAGTCTGCAGTTTGAGAGGCAGTTCAGTTCAGTTCAGGCGCTCGGTCGTGGCGGACTCTTCGCGACCCCATGGACTGCAGCACACCAGGCTTCCCTATCAGCAACCCGCAGTTTACTCAAACTCTGCCCATTGAGCCGGTGATGCCATCCAATCATCTCATCCTCTGTCTTCCCCTTCTCCTCCCGCCTTCAACCAGAACCAGAACCAAAAAAGGGCTTGTGGGCTCAGGGGTCGGGGACAGCAGCCCGGGGCCCCTGAGGTTTCAGAGAGCCACACTGCCATCGGCGTTCTGCCGAGAGTCCTCTGAGATGGACTCCAACTGTAAGCAGAGTCTCTGGAGTTTCCCTCCCACAGGGAGGGAGAAAGTACCACTCCCTGCTGTTCTCTGTACCCACACCCAAACCAATCTGTCCCCAAAGTGAAGCTGCTGCTTCTTGATGACAGCCCATTTCCTTATGGGTGTTCTCTCCACTTCATCCTCTTCTTTCTCCCAGTTTAGCCTTAAGGACCCAGCACTAAAGTTAGCCACCTACTCAGAACCTCCCCTGCTTTTCACTGGGGAGCAAAAGCGACCAGCAGCACCTCCTTCGAGCCGGAATCGAACCAGCGACCTAAGGATGACCACACGTGTCGGATCTACAGTCCTCCGCTCTACCAGCTGAGCTATCGAAGGGTGCGCGCCACCCAGTGGTCGGTGACCTTACTTTTTCTGGAAATGCCGCAACACGACACTGGGGTGCCCGAGATGAGACCGTTCCGGCTGGTCGGAAGCCCTGTTGAAAAGACCGGTGCGCGCGCCGCCAGGACGCCGGGTGCTGGTGCGAGGACCCGGCAATCCTGCGGGGTGGCTGCGGCCCGGCCTTTGTGTCGGCCGGCATCGGGGCGGCGAGTTTCAAGATGCCTCGTGTCCTCTCCGCCGTCCCTGTTTCTACAAGTGGGGACCGCGGCCTGAAAGCGGGGAAGAGGGCTAGGGGAGAGGCGGCGAAATGGATGCGCGCGTGGGGTGCAGGAGGCCGAGCCTAGGAGACCGGCACAGCGGGGCCGGCTGCCAACCACCTAGCCAGTCACCTGGTGCTCTTTAAGTGCCAAAAATACTCCTTTGGTCAAAAGGATATTTTTTGCTGTGGCACGTTGTGCCACTCTTTAAAGCCAGCCTCATCTTGCCTGCATTCCGCAGGTCTCCTGTGGATCTCCCTGCTTTCGCTCTGCCACCTTTATAGCCAGAGTGATTTTCTCTCCTTTCCTAGGAGTGTGGGGTAGAGGGGTGAGGGTGGGGTGTGGAGGGTTTAGATGAAGCTGCTTCTCTTCTGGAAACTTCTGGTTCACTCAGACTTGAACCCTTACAAAGGTCAAGACCCTCAGTTCTTGTCCCCACGCAGTCACCTCTCTCAGTTTCGGTACCATTCATAAATTTTCTTCTGTACTCAGGACCTTCTTGCTTTCTCCAGACACTGCTCTAACGGACCTTTTGCTAGGGATGCTCTTCCCAGACAGCCCCATGACCAGCCCCCTCCTCCCTCCAGGCTGCTCACATTGTTACCTTCTCCAGGGAGCCTCCCGTGACCATCGAAATCAACAGATCAATCTGCCTCCTTACAGCAATTCCCTATCTCCTTTCCTTCCTCATTCCCCCCCCCCCTTTTTCATAGCTCTTAACACACAACATACTAATTAATTTGCCTACTGTGACTATTGTCAGTTTTCTCCCACCTCCACACCCCTTTCTCTAAAATATGATATCTAAAATATCTGACGTACATCTGAAACTAACACAACGTTGTAAACAGCTATGCTTCAATTTAAAAATAAATTATGAAAAAAAATTCCTCTCTGAGAAAGTCCAACACCTGACGCAGGCCCCTGCCATCCTTTTTCTGTCTTCTTTTTGTTCGCGCTATGCTGCATTTTAGTTCCCTGGCCAGGGTAACCCGTATCCCCCGCACTTGGGCGCTCAGAGTCTTAACCACTGAACCGCCAGGAAGGTCGCTTGAATGCCCTTTGTCACAGCATTCATTTAAAAGGGCTTGCAATTGTGAAGATGGTTCTCTTACAGCCCAGAGGGTCTCTCTCAAAGCCATTCCTTTGAAATGTAAGCAAGAACGGTAGGGCCCGTGTCTCCCACTTTCTGTGAGAGGACCCATCCTAACTTCAGTGACTGCCGGCTGACAAACTCGGCCGGCCTGCCTCTCTACTGACCAACTCTGTGGTTTTTCATTGCTGCCTCTTCTGAGTCCCCTCGCTCTCATCCTCCCTTTAAAACGCTCCGATCCCCTCGCCCATTTCGGAATGGAGCTCGGTCAGCTCTTTCCCCTGCTGTCAGTATTCACTGAATAAAGTCTGCTTTCACCACGTTCTCTGCGGTCTGCTGTGTTTCTCTTTGACCGAGTCAGATCGGAAAGGGCCAGAGGACACCTGGGGGTCCGGTGTGCACGCTGGGGCAGCGGGAGGAGGGGGCGGGGGCGCGGCCCAAGGGCAAGGGTTCCCGACGCCGAGCACCGCGCTCCGGGAGCCCCCGCCTGGTGCGGAGGAGGCGACCGCTCGCGCTCTCATCTGGTTTTCTGTCTGCAACAGGACCCTGGGCTTTCCTTCCAGCATCACTAGGATAGGCTACACATCCCGAAGCACTTTCGTCACTTTTACTTAAAAAGACACCATGAAGAAACATCATCACGCTTTCCTATTAAGGCGGCTTTAGCGCTTAACGTCAACCGGCAAATAGGTCTTTCCTGAGCTTTCCAAGACTAGAAGATGAGTTCAGACAGGCGAGGGCAAAAATGGACTGAAAGGAAGGTGAGACCAGACCCGAGCCCCGACCCACCCCCTCAACTGCGGCGCACCGTGAGCTCGCGTCTTCCCAGGTCCCCCCCGACTGGCCGCCGCTCGCCCACGCGCTCCCTTCACGAGCCACCGGCGAGTCTGGGTGGGGTTAGTAGGTCTCGCGCCCCCAAATGGAAGAACATGACATTTGGGACATCCCAGCAGGAGGCGTGGCGTATGTAGATGAGCGGCGCGCAGAGCCTGCTGGTCCCGCTCCCCCCCGGGCCTCGGCGTCCCGCGTGTTGCCACGCGGAGGGTCCTGAGGTTGTTCCCCGGGTGGGCGAGGCCGGGCCGAGGGACGCGCAGGGGTGGCGGGTACGGAGGTGGTGCGAAGGAAGTTACCGTGCGTTTAGAGTGGGGCGAGCTCGAGGGTGCTGGGCGGTGGGTGGCCGGCAACTCATACTTACCTGGCAGGGGAGATACCATGATCACGAAGGTGGTTTTCTCAGAGCGAGGCTTACCTATTGCACTCCGGATGTACTGACCCCTGCGATTTCCTCAAATGTGGGAAACTCGGCTGCATAATTTGTGGTAGTGGGGGACTGTGTTCGCGCTTTCTCCTGAATGCGTTCTTACCACAAGGATAGTATTTGGGTGTGTCGCTTACTGCAGTGGCCGGAGGTTTTTTTTGTAGTATTTTTGTAGTTTTAGTAAAGGTTTTTCTTGTCTTTACATAAACCTTATAAAGCTCAAGAATGTGCTTGATACTGAGAAAGCTAAGAAGCTGATAGGAGGTGGGAGAGTTAAATGGTCTCACGGAGTATATGGATTTTACTTTAGCTCTGCGAGTTGAAGGGATTAAATCGGGTGGTTTGACCGTGGTGTGTAGTTCATGGGATCGTGAAGACAATGGGGCAACTGAACTGTATACGTATGTTTTTGTATGTCTGACGCTTTTTCTTTGCCCCATACTTTGCTAGGTTGTGATCGTCTCCTTTTTAACTGTGTTGATTTATCTGTTTTGTAAGGGGTTTTTCTTTTAAGCTTTCTAATTTGTCTGCTATCAAGTTGTTTTATATCGCTTGATACCCACCCCCACCCCCCCCCCCCCCCCAGTGAATATCAATTTGTGTTTTCGGCAACAGGAGAGAACGTCGGAGCAAAAGACTGACTTGTACTTTTGAGATTTTTGAGGAGAAAAACGCTAGTTCCATGTCTATGCAAAGAAGGTTTAGCAATGAGTAAGGATGATGAACTTCTATAGCAGTGGGCTTGGCTTCTCTAGAGAGGAGCGGATGAACAGGTTCTAATCTTGTGCTGCAGGTATTAAGTAATCTGATATTAATCTGGTGCTGCAGGTTGTGAGTTTTGGAAGGACTCGTTGGATAGGACCGGGTTCTGTAAGTTGCCAGTCATTTGTTTGTCCTGGAGGGTTGGCGGGTAGGGTAGAGAGTATCTAAATACACAGTCGTGGACAAATTCTAGGCTTTTGGAAGGGGCTGGGACAGCATTATCCCCACTCTCAAGATGTAAGCATGTGATGACAGCAAAGGCCTGTTTATGAGGCCCTTCTAAAACAGGGGACTTCCAGGCAAGACCCTGGCCATTTGCTAATAAGGTTTTTAATAAATGCTGTATAGAGAGTCTCCTGACTGCCCAGGAAGAAACAGGAGACTGCCATTGTAAGACTTGGAATCACCATCCTGATGTGGACCTTTCCTCTAGTGATAATGTTGCCCTTCCCCATCTTGGCTTCCCTGATAGCTCAGTTGGTAAAGAATCTGCCTGCGATGTGGGAGACCTGGGTTCGATCCCTGGCTAGGGAAGATCCCCTGGAGAAAGGAAAGGCTATCCACTCCAGTATTCTGGCCTGGAGACTTACACGGACTGCATAGTCCATGGGGTCACAAAGAGTTGGACATGACTGAGTGACTTTTACTCACTTCACTATCCAAGTCGGTTATGGCCCAGGCTCTCTGGCATCATAGGCATTGGGACATGTGACATGTGTAATGGAAGATGAATACTAAATTAGAAAAAAAAATTCCCCTATGCAAGAAAGGGAAAGATATTTACTTCTTTCTCAAACTGTTTATTCTTTTGTTTTTGTCTGTGCCAGTCTTAATTTTGGCTTGCAGGATCCTTGTTGCAGTGTGTGGGGTCTAGTTCCCTGAGTAGGATGGAACCCAGACCCCCTGAATTGGGAGTGTGGAATCTTAGCCCCTGGATCAATAGGGAAGTCCTCCCCATTTCTTTTTTTTTTTTTTTTTTTATGTTTTTCTCCCCATTTCTTAAAAAATTTGCAAATACCTGTTCTGTCCTTTTGAGATATATAGATACATAGTGTTTTTAACAGCTAAAGAAATCTTTTGTCAGTGTTGCAACCTAAGAATGTTTATCTTGGGCCTTTGAAGCCATCTTTTTGAAATATGAACATTAAAGGAGGTAGTGTCCCATCTCCCTCTACCTCAGGGAGTTTAGCTAAATAGTGGCTGGCTGCATGTTGTAAGGACCTGCTTGGCATGGAGCTACGAGTCTTATTTCCTTTTTGATAAAGGCACGTGGATGGCCACTCCACTACCAGTTGAATTTAGGATGCACTGTGTAGCAAATGGTGCTGTCAAGTCCTCCTGTTGAGGACAAGTTCTTGAAGACATATATGTAATGAGTTGTATCTGCCTGCTTATGTAACAGGCAACATGAGGCAAATTGTGTCGTCCCCCCGCCCCGCCCCAAGATTCAAATGTTGAGGCCCTAACCCTCATGTGACTGTATTTGGAGACAGGGCCTTTAAGGAGGTAAATTAAGATTAAAATGAGGTCATAAAGGTGGATCTCTAATTCAATATGACTGGTGTCCTGAATTGGAGATGTGAGGGACAGCTGCAAGCCAAGGAGAGGCCTCATGAGAAAGCAAAGCTGCCCGATATCTTGGTCTTTGTTTTACAGCTCCTCGAACTGGGAAACGTTCCTATTATTCAAACCTCCCTGGCAGTCCATGGTGTTTTATTACGGTAGCCCAAACCGAATGATATCCTGTCTTCGCAATCTATTTGGTGCATATCTTGTGATGCACATTACAATGTGGTTTAGTAGTTTTTCAGTAAAAATGTTTTCTTACTTTCTACCTTTGTGGAGAGGATTCCCTGATTTGACAGGAGATGGTATTCTCAATGGTCTGGCATCGAGGACAAGGGTTGGTTTGGCGGTTCTTGGCTTGACTGAATCAGGTAAACGTCTTGTGGTCTCACAACAATCAGGTAAGAAAAGACCCTGAGTTATTTTTAAAAGTCTCCCTTTTAGGACTTCCCTGGTGGTCAAGTGGTTAAGACTCCATGCTTCCAGTGCAAGGGGCATGGGTTTGATCCCTGTTAGGGAAAGTTATGCATGCCATGTGGTGTGGCAAAAAAAAAAAAAAAAAAAAAGCCCTTTTTCAGCCCTCTGCTCTTTTCAAATTCTAGCTGGAGGAACCACCCGCTTCAATATCAACATATTAAGTAAGCATGGATAATATAGGTTCTACAATTCTCAGGATCACTATTAGCATTTAAGGTAAAAGAAATATGTGTGTGTGCGCGCACACACACACACACACACACACACACACATATATAGTCACTCAGTTGTGTGCAACTCTTTGTGACCCTATGGACTGTAGCCTGCCAGGCTCCTCTGTCCATGGAATTTTCCAGGCAAGAATACTGAAGTGGGTTGCCATTTCCTTCTCCCAGGGATCCTCCCATTCCAGGAATCAAACCCAAGTTTCCTGCATTGCAGACAGGTTCTTTACTGTTTGAGCTACCCAGGAAGCCACTGGGTGTGTGTATACATATATGAAACCAGATCTGTTGCAGGTCATGTCTTGCTTTTTAAAGTCTGATTTCTCTGTCTCTCTCTAGTTTGGAATGGGTATGCATAGGAGAATCCAGTGTTACAGTGGCCTGTGGATGGTTCCTTTGATTTGGTTCTTTTGTGTTTGTACAGGTTCTAAGAAGGGCCTCATCCCAAGCAAGTGGATTATGGTACTGAAAGAATTAATATCATTCTAAGAGGAATACTAAGTAATTTTTTAGGGTAGAAGGAAAGATTGAGAACAATGGGAGAGGGATGTGAGAATCACGGTTTCTGTTTCCCAGGACTCTCTTACCCTCTTCCTCTTTTCTCTGCTGTCTCTGGGCCTACAGCATCCCTTTATCCCTCCCAGCCTTAAATCAACTCCAGAGAAGAGGGAAAGTGGACAAAGACACAACTTCTTTAGCTGCTGTGTTCAAGAACATGGATTTGTGTTTCTCCAGCCCAGCCTAGAGTCCACTTCATGTCAGTCCAAATTCCACCTCCAAGAGTCCCTTATCATACACACACCTTGTAGTTAGGACAGCAGACATGACTCAGATTTATGATCCGGGTATAACTGAGAACTCAGATAAAACACTGTGTCCCCTCTGAAGGGCACAGGATGAAGAGCAGTCATATCACTTAGAAAAAGGCAAGCAAAAAAGTTAGGCTGAGAAATCCAGCATGGGGAAAGAAACTGATGTGTCATATCTTTTTCTTTTCCTTTTCTTGATGTGAGGTAAACCAGCCCTTCCTAATCAGATTGCCAGCAAAACTACCCAGCCCCCAACTCTCCTTATCCCCCTGCAAAACAATAGGAATCCACATGCCCTTCTCACCAGCTGATATTCACCATTTACAGGCTTCTTTTTCTGTGCCCTAGGAAAGACCCATGCAAATTTGCAGAAGTATTCCACAGCATGCTCTCATGCTGTGTGTGCGCTGGCTGCAGCAGGGAACCAGAAGACAGCGACTTTGATGGAGGAACACTGGGGACCCAGTGACCCGCCACACAGAGTGCTCTTGACCAAGGGACGTCAACCCTCATGACTGGGGCAGAACTAAGATCTTTAAAGAACCATCCAGAACATGTCAGTGGGTATTCCTGAAGCCTTTCCTGCCAAAGGTAAGCTGGGAGAAATTACAGCATTGTACCCAGAAGAGCTGTATCCCCACGGATTTCCATCAGCAGTTTGATGATTGAAATGTCTCAACAGATTTTGGTATAGATCCAGGTGCAGATCAGATTTGCTGTTATGTCTAACCTTTGGTCTCAGCTCTCTTATGGATGGACCATCCAGACTCCAAACCATATTGTGTCAAGAACTTTTCCTTGGCCTAATGTAGCCCTGTCTTTTCTCATATATGCTGGTTCTACTTACTCTTCAATTTCTCGGAAATGTTTTACTTTCCATCTGGTGATAGTGTAGTAGAAGCTGTTGGTTTTGTGGGCGACCTTTCTACTTGTTCCTTTTCCTCCATGGTTCTCATATAGAACAGGCTCTCTGACTTGAGAAACATGTATTCTTATTTTCTCCTTTAACCTACTGGGGAGACCTACTGTGCATATTAAAGGCTATCATGCCCTGTGCTATAGATGCCATGTTGGTGGAGCTCCTTGGAGAAAAAGGCCTCTAACTTGGTAACTATGTACCTCCTGAAAGAAGATGGCCAAGAGTGACTATCTAAAAAGAAAAAAAAAAAAAGAGTGACTATCTCACATTGCCCTGGAAAAGCCCTCCAAATAGAGACAAATCCATGTATGGAGCTGGGCCTTAGCAAATAATGACACATTTTTAGTTTGAGATAGAGAACAATTAACAAAACTTGACAATCAAATTAAGAAGAAAAAAGAGAAAAAAAAAAAAAAGAAGAAAAAAGATAATTTTATTGTAGTCAAACTGAGGACTATAACCCAGGATAAGCTCTGAGAAAGAAGTTGAAGGCACAGTCACATATATTTTTCAGAACAAAGGATCATACATCAAAATAACTTACTGACATTTTACATAAAGTTCACCAAAGACTTATAGTTCAGGTTGCTACTGCTGCTACTGCTAAGTCACTTCAGTAGTGCCTGACTCTTCGTGACCCCATGGACTGCAGCCTACCAGGCTCCTCCGTCCATGGGGTTTTCCAGGCAAGAGTACTGGAGTGGGGTGCCATTGCCTTCTCCGATAGTTCAGGTTAGGCATGTACAAATCAAGCAGCAAGCCACCATACCCTTTGACACAGATGGGAAAGAATGCCAGTCTTCCGAGAAGTTACTTCTGAGCTGTTGTCAGAAGAAAGGGAGAAAAAAATTGACACTTAAATTTTCTGGAATAACTGACATTGGAACTGAGCTGTACTGAAAAGGTAATGATTCTTTCCTACAGTTACATGTTTCCAGTCAATGCCACTTTGCACTCTCAGGCATGGTTTGTATTTAAGCCGAACAGCTGTCATTGGTGATTATTGGCAGAGCAAAAGCAAGACCACTTCCATTACTTTTTATAATATCAAAGTAAATCTAATGAATCCATGTACTCAAGTGCTAAACTGACACGAAAACAATTTTAATTGGAGTACAATGTTGTGTCAGTCTACTGTACAGCAAAATGACTGTTCTATATACATTTTAAAATATATACTTGCTTCAGTCAATATAAGTACTTGAGTTGAATATAAGATGTTAACTCTAAAAGCTGACTTAAATAAAATCCAACATTCAAAAAACTAAGATCATGGCATCCAGTCTCATCACTTCATAGCAAATAGATGGGGAAAAAGTGGAAACAAAGACAGATTTTATTTTCTTGGGTGCCGGGAGCCAACACACGAGACCCTACCCCTAACAAGGCCGTAAGGGAGAAAACCTGACGGGCAAGGCGAATCAGGTTTTCAGGGGTTTTCGAAAAGGCCAGCTCACGAGATCCCAGCCATGACAAGGTCACAAGGAGAAAGCCTGACAGGCAAGGCAGATCAGGTTTTCAGGGATTTCGAAAAGCTGCCCCCAGCTCTCACCTTAAAGATGATATCTGTCTTTCTGATGCCTGCCTCAATGGACTCTGACACAGGCAGGAAGGCCTTCCCCGATCTCTTCCCAAATAAGAATCAATTTAGAACTTTAATCAATAAGTTTCCCAGGTGGTGGTATTTTATGAGATTATTTAGGGTGAAAGGAGTGTTTTAATTCAAACTCCTTTGCTGGTAGTTTGTTAGCCAAATGCATTTATGCCCTTGGTACTAATATGCATGATTGCTTATAATATCCTAATCATAAAATAGCATAAAGAACCTGATTATATAGAGCCCTTTTAAGGGGTAAAGGAGTCCTATTAGAAAACATAAGAAAATTATTCTATAGGTGGTTATTGGGTTGTGATTTGCTTGCTGTGTTTTGCTTGCTGTATTTTTGCCTTTAATGTGCTAAAGTTGTGTTATAAAAACCATTGTTAATATAGTTAAAGATCTAGAGAAATAAGAACTTAGCCCTAGTGTGGTAACAATGAGATGGTTGTTAATTGTCAGTCAGGAGTGTTAGGCAAAAGCTGCCTCACCAAAGTCGCAGTCTGTATGGGGTAAACTTCTTAGATAAACGCAACTGACAACTTTCGCAGAAAGATTAATTTTTGTATTAACAAGAATATAATTCTACTCTGTACTATTTCCCTATGACCCTGTTACCTTTCAGTTAAGGTCACCATAAAAACAGAAAATAGGCTTACCTGACCTGCATAAATAGGTTTACCTGACCTGCATAAAATGTTAATAGGCCTCAAGGCCAGAAGATCATGTGCTAAAAATTACTATAGAATTGGAAAGCAAAAAAATCCTGCTTTTCCTAAAAATCAAAATGATGTAATGCTAACCATGTGTAGTCATGAGTAAGCATCTTGTACCTTGAAAACGTTCTGTGAAAGGGTATAAAACAGGTTGTTAAAAAGTAAAACACAGATTTGGCCCTATCAAGGCTGGTCTCACGTGTCTTCTCGCCGACGCCGTTCATCCTGAGAGTACCCCCTGGATCCTGCCAGGCTGGACCCTGGCACTTGGGCTCCAAAATCGCTGGAGATGGTGGAAGCCACAAAATTAAAATATTTGTTCCTTCCTTCCAAGTGTCAAATGACAAAGAGAAATCTAGACAGCGTATTTAGACGCTGAGACATCACTTTGTTTACAAAGGTCTGGATAGCTAAAGGTATGTTGTTGTTTCCCCCTATAGGAATGGAGAAATTCAACCATAAAAAAGATCAAGCGCCAAAGAATTGATGCTTTTGAACTGTGCTGATACTCCACACAGCCCTAGTAACAAAGCACAAATTTCATGTAGTTCAGAAACTGCAAGATTAGATTGTACTAGAATATGTTCTTACACAAGAGATAGAAAGAAACAGCTCACAGTTAAGTCGTAACACCTATAAAAGTTACATCTACTTTTGATGACACTAGATATCAGGGGAAAGCGCGAACGCAGTCCCCCACTACCACAAATTATGCAGTCGAGTTTCCCACATTTGGGGAAATCGCAGGGGTCAGCACATCCGGAGTGCAATGGATAAGCCTCGCCCTGGGAAAACCACCTTCGTGATCATGGTATCTCCCCTGCCAGGTAAGTATGAGTTGCCCGCCACCCACCGCCCAGCACCCTCGAGCTCGCCCCACTCTAAACGCACGGTCACTTCCCTCGCACCACCTCCGCACCCTCCGCCCCTGCGCGTCCCTCGGCCCGGCCTCGCCCACCCGGGGAACAACCTCAGGAACCTCCGCGTGGCCACACGCGGGACGCCGAGGCCCGGGGGGGAGCGGGACCAGCAGGCTCTGCGCGCCGCTCATCTACATACGCCACGCCCCTGCCGGGATGTCCCGGATGTCATGTTCTTCCACGTGGGGGCGCGAGACCTACTAACCCCACCCGAGACTCGCCGGTGGCTCGTGAGGGGAGTGCGTGGGCGAGCGGCGGCTAGTCTGGACCTGGAGTGGAAACCTGGGAAGACACGAGACCGTAGTGCCTCGCAGTTGATGGGGTTGGTCGGGACTCGGGTCTAGTCTCACCTTCCTTTCAGCAAGAAGAAAGTATCAGTCCATTTTTGCCGTCGCCTGTCTGAACTCATTTTCCGGTCATGGAAAGCTCGGGAAAGACTTATTTACCGGTTGACGTTAAGCGCTAAAGCCGCCTTAATAGGAAAGCGTGGTAATGTTTATTCACGATGTCTTTTTAAGTAAAAGTGACGAAAGTGCTTCGGGATGTGTAGCCTATCCTAGTGATGCTGGAAGGAAAGCCCGGGGTCCTGTTGCAGACAGAAAACCAGATGAGAGCGCGAGCGGTCGCCTCCACCGCACCAGGCGGGGGCTCCCGGAGCGCGGTGCTCGGCGTCGGGAACCCTTGCCCTTGGGCCGCGGCCCCGCCCCCTCCTCCCGCTGCCCCAGCGTGCACACCGGACCCCCAGGTGTCCTCTGGCCCTTTCCGATCTGACTCGGTCAAAGAGAAACACAGCAGACCGCAGAGAACGTGGTGAAAGCAGACTTTATTCAGTGAATACTGACAGCAGGGGAAAGAGCTGACCGAGCTCCATTCCGAAATGGGCGAGGGGGTCGGAGCGTTTTAAAGGGAGGATGAGAGCGAGGGGACTCAGAAGAGGCAGCAATGAAAAACCACAGAGTTGGTCAGGAGAGAGGCAGGCCGGCCGAGTTTGTCAGCCGGCAGTCACTGAAGTTAGGATGGGTCCTCTCACAGAAAGTGGGAGACACGGGCCCTACCGTTCTTGCTTACATTTCAAAGGAATGGCTGCCAGTCTTTGAGAGAGACCCACTGGGCTGTAAGAGAACCATCTTCACAATTGCAAGCCCTTTTATTTTATTATTTTATTTTTTTTCCCATTTATTTTCATTAGTTGGAGGCTAATTACTTTACATCATTACAGTAGTTTTTTTCATACATTGAAATGAATTAGCCATGGATTTACATGTATTCCCCATCCCGGTACCCCCTCCCACCTCCCTCTCCACCCGATCCCTCTGGGTCTTCCCAGTGCACCAGGCCCGAGCACTTGTCTCATGCACCCAACTTGGGCTGGTGATCTGTTTCACCCTAGATAATATATATGTTTCAATGCTGTTCTCTTGAAACATCCCACCCTCGCCTTCTCCCAGAATCCACAAGTCTGTTCTATACATCTGAGTCTCTTTTTCTGTTTTGCATATAGAGTTATCGTTACCATCTTTCTAAAGTCCATATATATGTGTTAGTATACTGTAATGGTCTTTATCTTTCTGGCTTACTTCGCTCTGTATAATGGACTCCAGTTTCATCCATCTCATTAGAACTGATTCAAATGAATTCTTTTTAATGGCTGAGTAATATTCCATGGTGTATATGTACCACAGCTTCCTCATCCATTCATCTGCTGATGGGCATCTGGGTTGCTTCCATGTCCTGGCTATTATAAACAGTGCTGCGATGAACATTGGGGTGCACGTGTCTCTTTCAGATCTGGTTTCCTTGGTGTGTATGCCCAGGAGTGGGATTGCTGGGTCATATGGCAGTTCTATTTCCAGCTTTTTAAGAAATCTCCACACTGTTTTCCATAGTGGCTGTACTAATTTGCATTCCCACCAACAGTGTAAGAGGGTTCCCTTTTCTCCACACCCTCTCCAGCATTTATTGCTTGTAGACTTTTGGATAGCAGCCATCCTGACTGGAGTATAATGGTACCTCATTGTGGTTTTGATTTGCATTTCTCTGATAATGAGTGATGGTGAGCATCTTTTCATGTGTTTGTTAGCCATCTGTATGTCTTTCTTGGAGAAATGTCTGTTGAGTTCTTCGGCCCATTTTTTGATTGTGTCATTTATTTTTCAGGAGTTGAGCTGGAGGAGTTGCTTGTATATTTTTAAGATTAATCCTTTGTCTGTTGTGCAAGCCCTTTTAAATGAATGCTGTGACAAAGGGCATTCAAGTGACCTTCCTGGCGGTTCAGTGGTTAAGACTGAGCGCCCAAGGCGGGGGATACGGGTTACTCTGGCCAGGGAACTAAAATGCAGCATAGCGCGGACAAAAAGACAGAAAAAGGATGGCAGGGGCCTGCGTCAGGTGTTGGACTTTCTCAGAGAGGAATTTTTTTCATAATTTATTTTTTAATTGAAACATAGTTGTTTAGGCAGAATGTTTTAGATATCATATTTTAGTTAGAGAAAGGGGTGTGGAGGTGGGAGAAAACTGACAATAGTCACAGTAGGCAAATTAATTTGTATGTTAGGTGTTAAGAGCTATGAAAAAAGGAAAAAAAATTGAAGACGGAAAGGATATGGGGAATTGCTATAAGCAGGCAGTTTGCTGTGCTGATTTCGGTAGTCAGGGGAGGCTCCCTGGAGAAGGTAACAATGTGAGCAGCCTGGAGGGAGGAGGGAACTGGTCATGGGGCTGTCTGGGAAGAGCATCCCTAGCAAAAGGTCAGTTAGAGCAGTGTCTGGAGAAAGCAAGAAGGTCCTGAGTACAGAAGATTTATGAGTGGCACCGAAACTGAGAGAGGTGACTGCGTGGGGACAAGAACTGAGGGTCTTGACCTTTGTAAGGGTTCAAGTCTGAGTGAACCAGAACCAGAAGTTTCCAGAAGAGAAGCAGCTTCATCTAAACCCTCCACACCCCACCCCCACCCCCACCCCTCTTCCCCACTCCCCTAGCAAAGAAGAGAAAACCACTCTGGCCGCAAAGGTGGCAGAGGGAAAGCAGGGAGATTCATAGGAGACCTGTAGAATGCAGGCAATATGATGCTGGCTTTGAAGGGTGGCGCAACGTGCCACAGCAAAAAATATCATTTTAAGCAAAGGAGTATTTTGAACTAACGGCACTTAAAGAGCACCAGGTGGCTGCCTAGGCGGTTGGCAATCGGCTTCGCTGTGCCCGTCTCCTCGGCTCGGCCTTCCGCACCCCGCGAGCGTATCCATTTCGCCGCCTCCCCCCTAGCCCTCTTCCCAGCTTTCAGGCCGCGGTCCCCACTTGTAGAAACAGGGACGGCGGAGAGGACATGAGGCATCCTGAAACTCGCCGCCCGGATGCCAGCCACCACCACGGCTGGGCCGCAGCCACCCCGCAGGATTGCCGGGTCCTGGCACCCGCACCCAGCGCCCTGGCGGCGCGCGCACGGCTCTCTTCAAAGGGGCTTCCGACCAGCGTCCCAGTGTCGTGTTGCGGCATTTCCGGAGAAAGGAAGGTACCCGGCCGCCTGGTGGCGCGCACCCTTCGATAGCTCAGCTGGTAGAGCGGAGGACTGTAGATCCGACACGTGTAGTCATCCTTAGGTCGCTGGTTCGATTCCGGCTCGAAGGAGGTGCTGCTCGCTTTTGCTCCCCAGTGAAAGGCACCCCGCCCCCGGCGCCTCTGCCCCGTCCGACACCCTGCGGCAGCGCAGCGTCCTTCCTCCTTGGCCAGAGGCGGGAAAGCCTTTGGGGGACACCCGCGCAGCCCCGCGTTGGCCGTGGCCTGGGGACTCGCCCGCAGGCCGCACACAAGCCCGCAGCGCGGTGGCCTCCGCCGCGGGCCGCGCCCTCTCCACTTTTCTTCGCTTTCGCACTCGCGCCCAGGCCCTCCAAACAGCTGCTGCGCACCAAAAGCCCTGCAGCGAGGCCGACAAGCACCCAGGCCGTCACAGGGTCAGGGACAGCAGGGCACCCTTCCTGAAACCCCCTCAATGCCGGCTCAGTCCCCGGCTCTGCCCCCAAAGGAAGCTCACAGTCTTTCAGCCTCCCAACCTCTGTCTCTCCGTCCCTGTCTTTCATATGGTCTCTGAGGTGCAGACTTGGGGAGACAGGAAACCTTCCCCACCCTCTCTCGGGGCAGAGCTGCCACCCCGAGATCTTTCGAACCACTGCCAACCCTGCTCCTACGCAGAAGTAGACGCCCGCAGGAGCAAAAGTCAGCAGGGCTCTCAGTGGGCCTGACTGTGCTGATGAGAAATTCGGCGGCTGCTTCAGGTGTCCTGTCCGTCTGAGGACACGGGTGGCGCCCGGGGAAGCCTCAGCTCTCACAGGCCTTTGCACCTATCTCTGTAGCCGCTGGAAGGTTCAGGTTCCTGTGGAAAGAACAAGGATTGCTCCCACTGTGTAGAAGGGTGGGAAAAGTGCCTCCACCATTCTGCTACATCTGATGGAGGAGAGACAGATGACAGCAAAAGCACAGACACGAGCTCAGAGAGCCTGGAGTCGGGAGCAAGGGGGGCTGATGCAGGGAGAAGGGTGGAGGGTGGGATGGGGGCAGGTGGGGAGATACCAGCCTGAGGGGAACTAAATTCACCTCCTTGCACGAACCACCTGGTTCTGAGCAGGTGGCTAACTTTAGTGCTGGGTCCTTAAGGCTAAACTGGGAGAAAGAAGAGGATGACGTGGAGAGAACACCCATAAGGAAATGGGCTGGACTGTCATCAAGAAGCAGCAGCTTCACTTTGGGGACAGACTGGGTTTGGGTGTGGGTACAGAGAACAGCAGGGAGTGGTACTTTCTCCCTCCCTTCCTGTGGGAGGGAAACTCCAGAGACTGCTTACAGTTGGAGTCCATCTCAGAGGACTCTCGGCAGAACGCCGATGGCAGTGTGGCTCTCTGAAACCTCAGGGGCCCCGGGCTGCTGTCCCCGACCCCTGAGCCCACAAGCCCTTTTTTGGTTCTGGTTCTGGTTGAAGGCGGGAGGAGAAGGGGAAGACAGAGGATGAGATGATTGGATGGCATCACCGGCTCAATGGGCAGAGTCTGAGTAAACTGCGGGTTGCTGATAGGGAAGCCTGGTGTGCTGCAGTCCATGGGGTCGCGAAGAGTCTGCCATGACCGAGCGCCTGAACTGAACTGAACTGCCTCTCAAACTGCAGACTGAGGTTCTGCTTTGTCGTCCTCTCCTGGCAAACTCCTGTGGTCACACCCCTGTCGGTCTCACCCTTTTCGTGTCCCACTGCTAACCGACAGGCGCCGGCCAGCAGTCTTTGGAGTCCCCCCGGGCCCAGGGCGCTGTGCCGCCGCAGTCTGGACGCTGCCCTTCCAGAAGGGGCCGCCGCTCTGCGGCTGCAGAGACCCAGCCTCGAATGGTACCATCGGTAAAGGCCAGCAGATGGGGCCAAAAGAAAGAACCTCAGGCCTTTGTTGGATCTGTTCCCGAAGGATGTGGAGGTGTGAACCCTTGGGGACCTGGGTTTGGAGAAGTGGGAAGGGCCGTGGGTTTTGGTGACCAGCGTGGCCAACCCTTCTGGTCTGGGTGGCACAGAGACTGGCAGGGGCACTCTGAGGCACTGTCCCCCCAAACCTCAAAGGGGCAGAGGTGCCTGCTGCCTGCTCAGACAGTGGCAACACGCCGGGCTGAGGGAAGGCCACTTCACTGTGGCTTGCTGTGCCTCTGGAGGACTTCTGCTGGGTGGGCTAGCAGTCTTGGGTGGTGGACACACATCCCTGGGATCTGAAATGTTTGTAGAATCCAACCTGGACACCCGTGCCCTCTGCCCCTCCCTCTGGATTCCAGCCCCCTCTCCAGGAAGTCCACAGAACCTTGACCTTTTCCAGGAAGCAGCCACTTACGCCCAAATACTAGGGTAGGTGGGCAAAGGAGGACAGCCACGGGTGGATACCTACAGGCCTGGTTAAGCCTGGATGTGCTCATTGCTCTTAGCCTGATAGCCTTCTCCATCACTCCACAGGAAGCCTCACTAGGACCTGAAGTCATGGTGGGCAGGAGGGCGGAGAGGCACATCAGCTTCCACCGGAGGTGAGCCTGTTAGTCGGGGAAAATGCAAGCCTGGAAAAATGAAGAAATGCACGATGACTGATTTTGGGGCACATCATCCGCACAGGAGCCAGTTTCAAAGGAGTCCTACTGCCAAATCAAGGTAATGATAATAATGGAATATAATCCATTGAGTAAAATAGGTACAGGACTTAATATTAATAGCAGTGACACACCAGTATTCATCAAGAGGAACCAGATTTTGGTCTCTAAATATCATTCTCCAGCAAAAGGAACCAGGACCAATAAAAAGAAGCACTTAGCCACTTTTGGGGGTATTTATCTTCCTTTGGGGGTTCTCTTGTACATGTAAGTAAATCTGCTCTTTTTGTTTTCGGGCTGCACAGCTTTCAGTACCTTAGTTCTTTGACCAGGGATTGATGTCTTGCCCCATCAGTGAAAGCCTGGAGTCCTAAACACTGCACTGCAGGAAATTTCCTCCACGTTTTAAAAAATTTTTTATGTATTAAACTAGTTGATTCACAATCTTGTGTTAATTTCAGGTGTACAGTTGAGATTCCTTGCCATTATAAGTTATTACATGACATTGAATATAGGTCAGTGTGAATGTAGTAACCTCTTATTTATTTTTTCTGGTGTTCTATAACTATTAATCCCATACTACTAGTTTACCCCTGTCTGTTGCCTTCCCCTCTTCTCCCTACTCCCCCTCAATGCCCAGCATTGTTTTCTGTTTGTGATTGTTTCTGTTTTATAAATAAGTTGACTTCCTTTTTTTAGATTCCACATATAAGTGACATAAAAAAACTCTTTTGAGAGAGTCCCTTAGACTGCGAGGAGATCAAACGAGTCCACCCTAAATAAAATCAACCCTGAATGTTCATTGGAAAGACTGATGCTGAAGCTGAAGCTTCAATCCTTTGGCCACCTGATGCGAAGAGCTGACTCATTGGAAAAGACCCTGATGCTGGGAAAGATTGAAGGCAGGAGGAAAAGCGGTGACAGAGGATGATGAGATAGTTGGATGGCATCACCGACTCAATGGACATGAGTTTGAGCAACCCTGGGAGACTGTGAGGGACAGGTAAGCCTGGCGTGCTGCAGTCCATGCGGTCGCAGAGTCGGGCACGGCTGAAACAGTAAGTGATTTTATAGATATTGTGTTTGTCTTCCCCTGATCTGCTTTGTATAACCTCTAACACCTATTCAGTTCAGTTCAGTTCAGTTCAGTCGCGTCTGACTCTTTGGGACCCCATGGACGGCAGCACGCCAGATCTCCCCGTCCAACTCCGGGAGTCTACTCAAGCTCCATGTCCATTGAGTCGGTGATGCCATCCAACCATCTCATCCTCTGTCGTCCCCTTCTCCTCCCGCCTTCAGTCTTTCCCAGCATCAGGGTCTTTTCCCATGAGTGCGTTTTTCACATCAGGTGGCCAAAGTATTGCAGTTGCAGCTTCAGCATCAGTCCTTCCGACGAATATTCAGGACTGATCTTCCTTAGGGTGGGCTGGTTGGATCTCCTTGAAGTCCAAGGGACTCTCAAGAGTCTCCTCCAACACCACAGTTCAATTCTTCGGCGCTCAGCTTTCTTTATGGCCCAACTCTCACATCCATACATGACTACTGGAAAAACCATGGCTTCGACTAGAGGGACCTTTGTTGGCAAAGTAATGTCTCTGCTTTTTTTTTTTTTTTCCCATGTTAAACCCTTTATTTTTTTAAATTATTACTATTTTTTTCCATTTATTTTTATTAGTTGGATGTCTCTGCTTTTTAATGTGCTGTCCGGTTGGTCATAACTTTTCTTCCAAGGAGCAAACATCATTCAATTTCTTGGCTGCAGTCACCATCTGCAGTGATGTTGGAGCCCCCCCCCAAAGTAAAGCCTGTCACTGTTCCCATTGTTTCCCCATCTATTTGCCATGAAGTGACAGGACCAGGTGCCACAATCTTAGTTTTCTGAATGTTGAGTTTTAAGCCAACTTTTTCTGTCCTCTTTCACTTTCATCAAGAGGCTCTTTAGTTCTTCTTCGCTTTCTGCCATAAGGGTGGTGTCATCTGCATATCTGAAGTTATTGATATTTCTCTATTCCTTCCCCAATTTGGAACCAGTCTGTTGTTCCATGTCCAGTTCTAACTGTTGCTTCCTGACCTGCATACGGATTTCTCAAGAGGCAGGTCAGGTGGTCTGGTATTCCCCTCTTTCAGGATTTCCCAGAGTTCCTTGTGACCCACACAGTCAAAGGCTTTGGCATAGTCAATAGAGCAGAAGTAGGTTGTTTTTCCTGGAACTCTTGCTTTTTCCGATGATCCGACCAACGGATGTTGGCAATCTGATCTCTGGCTCCTCTGCCTTTTCTAAATCCAGCTTGCACAGCTGGAAGTTCAGGGTTCACGTACTACTGAAGCCTGGTTTGGAGACTTTTGAGCATTATTTTACTAGCCTGTGAGATGAGTGCACTTGTGCGGTAGCTCGAGCATTCTTTGGCATTGCCTTTCTTTGGCATTGGAATGAAGACTGACCTTTATTTATCCCGTCTTGTGGCCACTAGCTGAGTTTTCCGAATTTGCTATGCCAGCACGTTCACAAGCATCATTTTTTAGGATTTGAAATAGCCCAACTGGAATTCCATCACCTCCACTAACTTTGTCCTGTGAAGGTTCCTGAGGCCCACCCACTTGACTTCCCATTCCCGGCCGTCTGGCTCCAGATGAGTGATCACACCATCATGATTATTTGGGTCGGGAAGCTCTTTTTTGTAAACACCTACTCAAACTGCTGTAACTCAACAGAGACCCTTTTCCCACTTGCCCGGGTAATGCTGACCAAAAACCCCGCACTAGTCTGGAAAATGATAAATTTTCCCAAGGAAAATGGGTCTTCCCCGGTGGCTCAGAGGTTAAAGCGTCTACCTGCAACGCGGGAGACCTGGGTTCCGTCCCTGGGTCGGGAAGACCTCCCGGAGAAGGAAATGCCAACCCACTGCGGTAATTCTTGCCTATGGACGGAGAAAACGGGTGGGCTACAGTCTACGGGGTCGCGGAGTCGGACGCTGCAAGGAAAACTAGCTACAACCGGAAACACGACCCAAAAGACCTTTTTGTCTAACAATGCAAGAACTTATGCGCGTTTCGAGGTGTTATACCGTAGTACACAGTCAGTACAGCAGCTGTCCACCACAGCAACAAAGCCACAAAGGCAGCGCGGAAACCACAAAAGCCACCTGACTGCAAGGCTTACAGGCGATTCAGCCGCTTTCTGCTTGGTCTGCTCTTAGATAAACCACGTTAATCAGGGGAAAGCGCGAACGCAGTCCCCCACTACCACAAATTATGCAGTCGAGTTTCCCACATTTGGGGAAATCGCAGGGGTCAGCACATCCGGAGTGCAATGGATAAGCCTCGCCCTGGGAAAACCACCTTCGTGATCATGGTATCTCCCCTGCCAGGTAAGTATGAGTTGCCCGCCACCCACCGCCCAGCACCCTCGAGCTCGTCCCACTCTAAACGCACGGTCACTTCCCTCGCACCACCTCCGCACCCTCCGCCCCTGCGCGTCCCTCGGCCCGGCCTCGCCCACCCGGGGAACAACCTCAGGAACCTCCGCGTGGCCACACGCGGGACGCCGAGGCCCGGGGGGGGGGCGGGACCAGCAGGCTCTGCGCGCCGCTCATCTACATACGCCACGCCCCCATGCCGGCTGTGTGACCAGCCAATCCCCAACCTAGATGACTTCCCTTGAGGTTTCTGCGCCCCGCGGTCTGGGCGCGCCGCGACAAGGCGCGACCTGCAGGGGGAGCCCGGGAAAACAGGAGTTCTGAGCGGCCGGAACCCCGCATTTGAGAGTGGGGCTGTGAGTCGCGGCTCCGTTCTAGTCTCACCTTCCGATTTTGTTTTCACAGCCAGACCGAACTCATCCCCACTGGGCATGGTTTATTATGAGGACCTTTCCCACCCCCGACCCCCATTAAATATTTAAGTAAGAGGATTTCCGCAGTCAATTAAAAAGCGATCGCTTTATTCGCAGTGTCTTCCTGAGGTAGCATCTCCATCAACTACTTCGACACATATCTGCTTCAAGATACACAACTAAACCAAGTGAAACTTAAAGGGGAAAAAAAGTCAAGATTCTAACCTTGAAGAAAATAAACCAGGGCAAGGTACAAACCTCTTCCACTTTGCAAACAGTACAGTGCTTGAGTCAAGTATATAATACTGGCAAATACGAAGTTTCAAATTTTATTTTGGCCGTTGCCCTGCGATTTGCAGGATCTAAGTTTCCCCACCAGCGACTGGGCCTCTGCTCCCTGCAGTGCAAGCACCATCGAAACCCTACCTGTCTGTTAAAATCCATCTGCAAGCAATGGGTGGGTCAGTAACTAGATAGAAAGATGCTTTAGGATTCCTTTCAGTCATGAGATGCTGCACTTAGGGTAACTCCAATTGTGCAATTGCTGTGATACCTTCCAGATTCTCCCTCTGCTTGCGCGCTCTGTGCTTTGAAATCTTGTAGGATAAGGTACTACTCACATGCTATGTATTTCTCTGGTTTTGTTTGTTTTGGGACTGTGCCTCTTGGCTTGTGAGATCTTAGTTTTCCGACCAGGGGCTGAACCCAGACCCACTGCCCTAAAAGGGAGGAGTCCTAACCACTGGACTGCCAGGGAACTCCCTTCCCTGGTTTTCAACTATTGTTCCACCCAACTCTCTTGGGAGGTACAATACTCTCCCGTGAGTCACAATGACATGAAAGAGACACCTGTTAGGAAACTCATTTTTCTTTTTCTGAGAATTGTGGCCCTCCTCAGGGTACCAGAACAAGTAAACTCGGGGGCTGAGCCTGTCAGTTTTTGGTGATTACATGCACTAATGCGCTAATGATAAACAAGCAAAGGGAAGCAGGAGTATGTAGCAAACTGAAACAGAGACTTTCCCTGACCCCCTTGTCAAACACTGTAAGCCCTCAACCCCAACCCCTCTCTCCATCGTGTCTTCTCTTCCCTTAATCCACTTTCCCCCTTCTACTTCATGTTACTTGTTTGCTTACTTCTGTCTCCCTCTTCCATTACTCTATTGCTGCACAAAAATATCACCCCCCCAAAAAAATCACCCCCAACGTTAAGAGTTTTGAAACAAAAACACTCATCTATTTTCATCCAAATCTGCACTTTGGGAAGGGATTTCTCTCTTCCCCAATGTCTGGGGTCACAGTTTGGGACCGAAACCTGTGTCCCTTTTCCATGCATGGCTCTTGGCTTGTAGGATCTTACTTCTCCAACCAGGAACAGATTGGAGACAAAACTTTGGGCTTCTGTTGAAGGAGAGGATCGGTAGGCTGTGACCACTGGTCTTTGAGCTAGATCCAGGCAACCATTCCCCTGTCCTTGGAATGTACCTCTGCCTACTACTCCCACAGTGGGAGCTCTCCCAAGGAAGAAAACCTCGAGGAAGTAAGGTGTTGTTGAGACCCTCTGAACGGTATACCTGACGGCCCAGTAAGGCCTTGGTATAACTTTTAGACTTGGCAGGCGGGGGTAGAGATCTACTCCTCTTTCAGCCACCCAAGACAATCTTAGTAAGTGCCCTTGCTTCTTACCTGCCATCTACCAATTTAGAGTGACCTACCTCTATCTTTGCTCTCTCCTTAGGGAGGGAGAAGAGTCAGGTTCTAAAGCAGCAGCTTCCTCACAACATGACAGCCCCAGAGTTGCCAGCCTTCTTACTCACAGCTCAAGTCTGCCACACAAGGTTCTCGAAGACACAGAAGGAAGATGCAAGGCTTCCGCTGACCTAGCCTCCGAATCCCTGAAAGTCTCTTGGACCTCATTCTATTGATCAGCCTAGTTACTAAGATTCCAGGGGAGGGGTAGATTCTCAGTGGGCACAGTAGGTGAGATATAAAATGTCTCATTTACTCTCTAAAAAATTGTTTGGAATTCCCAGACAGTCCAGTTGTTAGGACTCTGTGCTTGCACTGCAGGGAGCAGAGGCCCAGTCGCTGGTGGGGAAACTTAGATCCTGCAAATCGCAGGGCAACGGCCAAAATAAAATTTGAAACTTCGTATTTGCCAGTATTATATACTTGACTCAAGCACTGTACTGTTTGCAAAGTGGAAGAGGTTTGTACCTTGCCCTGGTTTATTTTCTTCAAGGTTAGAATCTTGACTTTTTTTCCCCTTTAAGTTTCACTTGGTTTAGTTGTGTATCTTGAAGCAGATATGTGTCGAAGTAGTTGATGGAGATGCTACCTCAGGAAGACACTGCGAATAAAGCGATCGCTTTTTAATTGACTGCGGAAATCCTCTTACTTAAATATTTAATGGGGGTCGGGGGTGGGAAAGGTCCTCATAATAAACCATGCCCAGTGGGGATGAGTTCGGTCTGGCTGTGAAAACAAAATCGGAAGGTGAGACTAGAACGGAGCCGCGACTCACAGCCCCACTCTCAAATGCGGGGTTCCGGCCGCTCAGAACTCCTGTTTTCCCGGGCTCCCCCTGCAGGTCGCGCCTTGTCGCGGCGCGCCCAGACCGCGGGGCGCAGAAACCTCAAGGGAAGTCATCTAGGTTGGGGATTGGCTGGTCACACAGCCGGCATGGGGGCGTGGCGTATGTAGATGAGCGGCGCGCAGAGCCTGCTGGTCCCGCCCCCCCCCCGGGCCTCGGCGTCCCGCGTGTGGCCACGCGGAGGTTCCTGAGGTTGTTCCCCGGGTGGGCGAGGCCGGGCCGAGGGACGCGCAGGGGCGGAGGGTGCGGAGGTGGTGCGAGGGAAGTGACCGTGCGTTTAGAGTGGGACGAGCTCGAGGGTGCTGGGCGGTGGGTGGCGGGCAACTCATACTTACCTGGCAGGGGAGATACCATGATCACGAAGGTGGTTTTCCCAGGGCGAGGCTTATCCATTGCACTCCGGATGTGCTGACCCCTGCGATTTCCCCAAATGTGGGAAACTCGACTGCATAATTTGTGGTAGTGGGGGACTGCGTTCGCGCTTTCCCCTGATTAACGTGGTTTATCTAAGAGCAGACCTAGCAGAAAGCGGCTGAATCGCCTGTAAGCCTTGCAGTCAGGTGGCTTTTGTGGTTTCCGCGCTGCCTTTGTGGCTTTGTTGCTGTGGTGGACAGCTGCTGTACTGACTGTGTACTACGGTATAACACCTCGAAACGCGCATAAGTTCTTGCATTGTTAGACAAAAAGGTCTTTTGGGTCGTGTTTCCGGTTGTAGCTAGTTTTCCTTGCAGCGTCCGACTCCGCGACCCCGTAGACTGTAGCCCACCCGTTTTCTCCGTCCATAGGCAAGAATTACCGCAGTGGGTTGGCATTTCCTTCTCCGGGAGGTCTTCCCGACCCAGGGACGGAATCCAGGTCTCCCGCGTTGCAGGTAGACGCTTTAACCTCTGAGCCACCGGGGAAGACCCATTTTCCTTGGGAAAGTTTATCATTTTCCAGACTAGTGCGGGTTTTTTGGTCAGCATTACCCGGGCAAGTGGGAAAAGGGTCTCTGTTGAGTTACAGCAGTTTGAGTAGGTGTTTACAAAAAAGAGCTTCCCGACCCAAATAATCATGATGGTGTGATCACTCATCTGGAGCCAGACGGCCGGGAATGGGAAGTCAAGTGGGTGGGCCTCAGGAACCTTCACAGGACAAAGTTAGTGGAGGTGATGGAATTCCAGTTGGGCTATTTCAAATCCTAAAAAATGATGCTTGTGAACGTGCTGGCATAGCAAATTCGGAAAACTCAGCTAGTGGCCACAAGACGGGATAAATAAAGGTCAGTCTTCATTCCAATGCCAAAGAAAGGCAATGCCAAAGAATGCTCGAGCTACCGCACAAGTGCACTCATCTCACAGGCTAGTAAAATAATGCTCAAAAGTCTCCAAACCAGGCTTCAGTAGTACGTGAACCCTGAACTTCCAGCTGTGCAAGCTGGATTTAGAAAAGGCAGAGGAGCCAGAGATCAGATCGCCAACATCCGTTGGTCGGATCATCGGAAAAAGCAAGAGTTCCAGGAAAAACAACCTACTTCTGCCCTATTGACTATGCCAAAGTCTTTGACTGTGTGGGTCACAAGGAACTCTGGGAAATCCTGAAAGAGGGGAATACCAGACCACCTGACCTGCCTCTTGAGAAATCCGTATGCAGGTCAGGAAGCAACAGTTAGAACTGGACATGGAACAACAGACTGGTTCCAAATTGGGGAAGGAATAGAGAAATATCAATAACTTCAGATATGCAGATGACACCACCCTTATGGCAGAAAGCGAAGAAGAACTAAAGAGCCTCTTGATGAAAGTGAAAGAGGACAGAAAAAGTTGGCTTAAAACTCAACATTCAGAAAACTAAGATTGTGGCACCTGGTCCTGTCACTTCATGGCAAATAGATGGGGAAACAATGGGAACAGTGACAGGCTTTACTTTGGGGGGGGGGGGGGCTCCAACATCACTGCAGATGGTGACTGCAGCCAAGAAATTGAATGATGTTTGCTCCTTGGAAGAAAAGTTATGACCAACCGGACAGCACATTAAAAAGCAGAGACATCCAACTAATAAAAATAAATGGAAAAAAATAGTAATAATTTAAAAAAATAAAGGGTTTAACATGGGAAAAAAAAAAAAAAAGCAGAGACATTACTTTGCCAACAAAGGTCCCTCTAGTCGAAGCCATGGTTTTTCCAGTAGTCATGTATGGATGTGAGAGTTGGGCCATAAAGAAAGCTGAGCGCCGAAGAATTGAACTGTGGTGTTGGAGGAGACTCTTGAGAGTCCCTTGGACTTCAAGGAGATCCAACCAGCCCACCCTAAGGAAGATCAGTCCTGAATATTCGTCGGAAGGACTGATGCTGAAGCTGCAACTGCAATACTTTGGCCACCTGATGTGAAAAACGCACTCATGGGAAAAGACCCTGATGCTGGGAAAGACTGAAGGCGGGAGGAGAAGGGGACGACAGAGGATGAGATGGTTGGATGGCATCACCGACTCAATGGACATGGAGCTTGAGTAGACTCCCGGAGTTGGACGGGGAGATCTGGCGTGCTGCCGTCCATGGGGTCCCAAAGAGTCAGACGCGACTGAACTGAACTGAACTGAACTGAATAGGTGTTAGAGGTTATACAAAGCAGATCAGGGGAAGACAAACACAATATCTATAAAATCACTTACTGTTTCAGCCGTGCCCGACTCTGCGACCACATGGACTGCAGCACGCCAGGCTTACCTGTCCCTCACAGTCTCCCAGGGTTGCTCAAACTCATGTCCATTGAGTCGGTGATGCCATCCAACTATCTCATCATCCTCTGTCACCGCTTTTCCTCCTGCCTTCAATCTTGCCCAGCATCAGGGTCTTTTCCAGTGAGTCAGCTCTTCGCATCAGGTGGCCAAAGGATTGAAGCTTCAGCTTCAGCATCAGTCTTTCCAATGAACATTCAGGGTTGATTTTATTTAGGGTGGACTCATTTGATCTCCTCGCAGTCTAAGGGACTCTCTCAAAAGAGTTTTTTCCAACACCACAGTTCAAAAGCATCATTTCTTTGGCGCTCAGCTTTCTTTAGGGTTCAACTCTCACATCCATACATGACCACTGGAGAAACCACAGCTTTGACTAGACAGACCTTTGTCAGCAAAGGAGGGACAAAGGAGACCAATGGATTCCAAGACTTTCAGTCTGTGGCAACTTTAAGGATGTCAGGAAGTGGCAAAAGCAGAAATTGAGTCAAGAGTAGCTATTGGCCGACGCATAGGAATGGAGTGAAAGATGCTGGGCCTGTTTGGGGCTACATTGATTGATTTGCAGCAGGCGGGGGTATCTAGCCAAAGAAGTGGAAATCCGACAAGTATCAGAGGAAAGGGCAAGGATTAAATAAGACAGAGTAGTTATCTGAATTGGATCATTAAGAGGGGACACTTGTCCCTAAGGGGGCAGAAACTTGAGTATAGGCTGGTAGAGAAACAGAAGAAACAGTCTCCCAGTCAAGATGCTGTCATCTGTCTCATCTCACACATCCAGCGGATGTGTAAGCTAAGGGCTGAGGAAAGGTCGGGACTAAGAAGAGGTCAAGAAAGGCAAATTAGGAAGTAAGTAATGACAATTTAGCAACTTTTTGGAAGACAGACGAGGCCGGAAGTCAGACTGAAAAGGGAGAACAGTGAAAGCAAGGCAGTTGCGCGTGAAAAAAGGCAGAAAAAAAAAAAGAAGGGTTTCAGGCGACGAGATTCGAGGGACGCCGAATGCTAGTGTCTGGAGACCTACTGGTCCTGATCTAAGAATACAAGTCCTTCAGCATATAGATTTCTGCTTTTTCACGTCACTACGTGAAACACGGCACGTAGAGTGTTCATCTCACATATTGCCACTTATGAGAGTGCTAACTGCAACTTCCAATAATAAGGCAGCGGTTTCCTATGTTCCAAATAGGAACATATTCCTGTTGCGAAGGGCAGCAGCAGGATTTCGGAACCCGCCAGCCGTACCAGCCCTTCGCTGGGAATATCCGCGCAGGCGCGCATAAAGGACTCGGAAGTTGGGGCGGAAGTTGTGTCGGAGCAATTTAGGGAAGGGACCTGCAGAATAAACAGTTACTGTGCAGACGCTTGTGGATGGTTTCGGAGGGGCCGGCAACCATGAACCGCCTCCAAGACGACTATGACCCGTACGCAGTTGAGGAGCCTAGCGACGAGGAGCCGGCTTTGAGCAGGTTGGCCCCTGTCCCGCCGCGTCCCCCTGCCTCTCCCCGGCCCCCGAGGCTTCAGACCAAGGTCAGACCTCAGCCTCCCGACTCGCTGCGCTTGTCGGGCCCGTGCGGATACTCCGTCCAGCGGTTCGGGACCCTGTCGCACCCCGCTGTCGTCTGTGGGACTCCGCCGGGGGTTCTGGTGAGGTCTTGCAGTCAGGGGGGAGGCAGGATCGAAATTGGCGCAGGGAAGGGCTATAGTCTGTATTCTGGAATTACGCATAAGATTCAAAAGCCTCGTGAAGTCGAATCCTGCTTATGCAGCTTATCAGCACTGTGACTGCGGGCAAGTCCTTTATCGTCGGTTTCTCGTTTATAAAAAGGAAGTATAACATCGCAAGTTAGTTGTGAGGCACTTGGGACTTACTGTGAATTGAACATCATGAAGGTTAAACTGCCATAGACGGAAATTAGGGGATAATTAACCTTTTTTTCCCTTTTCTTTTTGAGCATCTATTGAATGCTTGCTGTGGGCTACAGAGATCAGACATAAGATTTTTGTCTTCGACAGGTTTAATGGTAAAGTAAGGGGACATACGATAGATAACGTATCTTGCGAGATTTATGTCTCGGAAATAAACCTGTATTGCAGAAGAGCGCTGTAGAAAAAGATGACCTGGGATAGTTACAGATGAAGTTCCACGGGAATTTCCAGAAGGGAGGAATTAATCCTACCTGAGGGAAACTTGCATTTATGTTGACTAGAGATTTCCAGGCAAGTTTAGCCATTTTTAAAGCTGTCAGCAGATCCTTTTCATAAACCTTAAAATATTCTGTCCGACTAGTTTTCTGTGAAACTGTTTTTCCTTTAATCACAGTGCTTCCTCATACTATCCCGGGGAGGGTTTATAGGCATGGGAGATCAGACTGCTGTGAGGATTTCTGTTGTGGGAAGTGAGGATGGATTCCAGGATTCCCTTATGAAGAGTTTCACTTATGGGCCCAGTCTGTGAAAGTAGGCCTCAATTAGTAATTCAGTTTGATTGGTTTCAGTGTTTCCTGAACTTGAGTTATTCTTCCATTATCATTCCCATATTCACCCTTGTTATTACTTATTTAATATTTTTCTTTAAGTCAATTTACATTTTTGTAGTTAAATGCTTTCTTTTTCTTTGGCTCACAGTTTGTGGGATCTTAGTTCCCTAACCAGGGATTGAACCTGGGCCCCCAGCCATGGAAGCACAGAGTCCTAACCACTGGATCACCAGGGAATTCCCATGTAGTTAAATATTTATAAGGAGACTTTATATTCCTGTGATAGTTGCAACTGATAAGGTAACTGTAAATATAAATACTTTGAAAACAAAACAATGTTATTAGGCGAAAACAATGCTTGTTTTCGAAAGGGAGATTGTGTTAGGTGTTTAAGAGATGTCTGTCAGGATTTGATTTTACTCTATCTAGAAGTGAATCCTTTATCACCTGTTACTGTTTCATGGAAGCTGGCAAAACACATGAGTCTCCCGAGTAAGAGGCACCTCATAGTAGAGCAAGCAGTCTGAGCAGCATGTTTGTGTTGGTTGCTCTTGCTTGCAACTCCTGTCTATAGGAGTTACGTGGAGAGGCCCAGATGGCTGCTGCATGTTCAGTGGGTTGGTGTCATAGCCGAGGACCACTTGGGCCTGGAGGTGCACCTTTTACAGCAGGCAGTAAATGTGTCACTAGATGCCGGTAAGCCCTCCTCCCACGTCCTGGTTGTGACCATCAAAAATATCTCTTAGCTATGCCAGATGTTCCCTGGGAGGCAAAATTGCCCCCAGTTGAAGAGTACTGTGGTAGTTCAAGGGTAATAGTGAAAGATAAGGCTGAAAAGATAAGTTGAAACCAGATTGTGGAAGATTCTTTTGAATGCTGTACTCAAAGTTTTGGTCATGGATGATTTTCTTTTGGATTTGGGTAGTGATGTGATCGCTGAGGAAGGCTTTCTTATCTCTCCTGGCTATTCTTTGGAACTCTGCATTCAAATGGGGATATCTTTCCTTTTCTCCTTTGCTTTTCGCTTCTCTTCTTTTCACAGCTATTTGTAAGGCCTCCTCAGACAACCATTTTGCCTTTTTGCATTTCTTTTCCATGGGGATGTCTTGATTCCTGTCTCCTGTACAATGTCAC
Source organism: Odocoileus virginianus (assembly GCF_023699985.2). NCBI lineage: Eukaryota > Metazoa > Chordata > Mammalia > Artiodactyla > Cervidae > Odocoileus > Odocoileus virginianus. Next base: position 30,544,575 of record NC_069689.1, read on the forward strand.
GAACCTCCATCCTTAGTTCATCAGGCTCTCAGATCTATCAGATCGAGTCCCTTAAATCTATTTCTCATTTCCACTGTATAGTCATAAGGGATTTGATTTAGGTCATACCTGAATGGTCTAGTGGTTTTCCCTACTTTCTTCAGTTTAAGTCTGAATTTGGCAATAAGGAGTTCATAATCTGAGCCACAGTCAGCTCCTGGTCTTGTTTTTGCTGGCTGTATAGAGCTTCTCCATCTTTGGCTGCAAAGAATATAATCAATCTGGTTTTGGTGTTGACGATCTGGTGATGTCCATGTGTAGAGTTATCTCTTGTGTTGTTGGAAGAGAGTTTGCTATGACCAAGAGTGCGTCCTCTTGGCAAAACTCTATTAGCCTTTGCCCTGCTTCATTCCATACTCCAAGGCCAAATTTGCCTGTTACTCCAGGTGTTTCTTGACTTCCTACTTTTGCATTCCAGTCCCCTATAATGAAAAGGACATCTTTTTTGGGTGTTAGTTCTAAAAGGTCTTGTAGGTCTTCATAGAACGTTCAACTTCAGCTTCTTCAGCATTACTAGTTGGGGCATAGACTTGGATTACCATGACATTGAATGGTTTCCCTTGGAAGCGAACAGAGATCATTCTGTCATTTTTGAGATTGCATCCAAGTACTGCATTTTGGACTCTTGTTGACTATGATGGCTACTCCATTTCTTCTAAGGGATTCCTGCCCACAGATGTAGATATAATGGTCATCTGAGTTAAATTCACCCATTCCAGTCCATTTTAGTTTGCTGATTCCTAGAATGTCAACATTCACTCTTGCCATCACCTGTTTGACCACTTCCAATTTGCCTTGATTCATGGCAAATTCCAAATTTGGCTGTTCCAAAGAATAGCCAGGAGAGATAAGAAAGCCTTCCTCAGCAAAGGAAATCAATGCAAAGAAATAGAGGAAAACAACAGAATGGGAAAGACTAGAGATCTCTTCAAGAAAATTAGAGATATCAAGGAAACGTTTCAGGCAAAGATGGGTTCGATAAAGGACAGAAATGGTATGAACCTAACAGAAGCAGAAGATATTAAGAAGAGGTGGCAAGAATACACAGAAGAACTGTACAAAAAAGATCTTCATGAGCCAGATAATCACAGTAGTGTGATCATTCACCTAGAGCCAGACATCCTGGAATGTGAAGTCAAGTGGGCCTTAGAAAGCATCACTATGAACAAAGCTAGTGGATGTGATGGAATTCCAGTTGAGCTGTTTCAAATCCTGAAAGATGATGCTGTGAAAGTGCTGCACTCAATATGCCAGCAAATTTGGAAAACTCAGCAGTGGCCACAGGACTGGAAAAGGTCAGTTTTCATTCCAATCCCAAAGAATACTCAAACTACCGCACAATTGCACTCATCTCACATGCTAGTAAAGTAATGCTCAAAATTCTCCAGGCCAGGCTTCAGCAATACATGAACTGAGAACTTTCAGATGTTCAAGCTGGTTTTAGAAAAGGCAGAGGAACCAGAGATCAAATTGCCAACATCTGCTGGATCATCAAAAAAACAAGAGAGTTCCAGAAAAACATCTATTTCTGCTTTATTGACTATGTCAAAGCCTTCGACTGTGTGGATCACAATAAACTGTGGATAATTCTGAAAGAGATGGGAATACCAGATCACCTGACCTGCCTCTTGAGAAACCTGTATGCAGGTCAGGAAGCAACAGTTAGAATTGGACATGGAACAACAGACTGGTTCCAAATCGGAAAAGGAGTTATGTCAAGGCTGTATATTGTCACCTGCTTATTTAACTTATATGCAGAGTACATCATGAGAAATGCTGGGCTGGAAGAAGCACAAGCTGGAATCAAGATTGCTGGGAGAAATGTCAATAACCTCAGATATGCAGATGACACCACCCTTATGGCAGAGAGTGAAGAGGAACTGAAAAGCCTCTTGATGAAAATGAAAGAGGAGAGTGAAAAAGTTGGCTTAAAGCTTAACATTCAGAAAACTAAGATCATGGCATCTGGTCCCATCACTTCATGGCAAATAGATGGGGAAACAGTGGAAACAGTGTCAGATTTTATTTTTTTGGGCTCCAAAATCACTGAAGATGGTGTTTGCAGCCATGAAATTAAAAGACGCATACTCCTTGGAAGGAAAGTTATGACCAACCTAGATAGCATATTAAAAAGCAGAGGCATTACTTTGCCAACAAAGGTCCGTCTAGTCAAGGCTGTGGTTTTTCCAGTGATCATGTATGGATGTGAGAGTTGGACTGTGAAGAAAGCTGAGCCCTGAAAAATTGATGCTTTTGAACTGTGGTGTTGGAGAAGACTCTTGAGAGTCCCTTGGACTTCAAGGAGATCCAACCAGTCCATCCTAAAGGAGATCAGTCCTGGGTGTTCATTGGAAGGACTGATGCTGAAGCTGAAACTCCAATACTTTGGCCACCTTATGCAAAGAGTTGACTCATTGGAAAAGACCCTGATGCTGGGAGGGATTGGGGGCAGGAGGAGAAGGGGACGACAGAGGATGAGATGGCTGGATGGCATCACCGACTTGATGGGCATGAGTTTGAGTAAACTCCAGGAGTTGGTGATGGACAGGAAGGCCTGGCGTGCTGTGATGCATGGGGTCGCAAAGAGTCGGACACGACTGAGCGACTGAACTGACTGACTGAGTGATGTGATAAGAGTTCTTTAGGAATAGCATGCTGGCCTCAGGGTTCAGGGTGGAAGGAAGCAGAAGAGTTTTGAGACCTGGAGATCCTTAGGCCATGGTGGTCCAGGCAGAGAACCTGAGTGAATATAGAGGTGATGGAGAAAGGGAGCATGCTAGTCAGGATGGTGAATTTTCTTGGGAGTAAAATCTGAATAAGGCCTCTGTCATTAGCAAAATTGATTGGCAGGAGTTGTATTATTCTTCTTACCTCCTTCTGGTGTGTTAATAGACGAGAAAAACAGTGAAGCAAAACCCATGAATAGTCTGTAACTGTTCATCAGACCATGAATAATTGAACATTATATATGTACTATTGACTGTATTAGAAATGTCTTAGGCATTTCATCTTGATAACATTTATTTCTTCTGATACCTGGTTTAATTCCATACTGCTATTGATGGGGAGACCCAGGCACAAAAGGCCAAATTGGCATAAATTGCTCAGGAGAATTTGGAATATAATTTAGGTCTCTCTCTCTCTTTTTATAGTTCTCTGTAGCACTGTGCCTTTTAAACTGTGATATTTGCTTACTGTCTGTTAACATTTTGTGTGGATATATTAGCTGTCTGTTACATATATTAAATTTTTAAAAAATATATTAAGTTTATTTAAGTGTCCAGAGTTTAAAACAAACGCCCAGTAAAATTTTCATTGCTGATGGAATTACGAATTGGTGCAATACACTTGGAAAGTAATGTAATAATTCCAGAAGTCAGAAATATGTTTGTGTCTAATTTTAGACATTTAACCTAAGGAAATCAACAGAAGCAAAATTATATATACAGAGCTGTTCATTGTATGTGTTTAATAGCAAGGACAAATAACTATACAGCATCTGTAAGAGGAAACGGTATGCAGATATTAAAAAATATGTTTGGAAATATGCAGAAATGGTTGAAGTGAGAAGAGCTGTATGTATATTTTAATACTTTAGTATTCATGTTCTTTGTGATTTAAATGTGTTCTAGTTCTGAAGATGAGGTGGATGTGCTTTTACATGGAACTCCTGACCAAAAACGAAAACTTATCAGAGAATGCCTTACTGGGGAAAGTGAATCCTCTAGTGAAGATGAATTTGAAAAAGAAATGGAAGCTGAGTTAAATTCTACCATAAAAACAATGGAGGACAAGTTATCTTCTCTAGAAACAGGTAAACTTTGAGTTAGATTTTCACATGGATATTTTTCTAAGCTCCGTCACGGCCGAGAGCCTTTTTGCATTCTGTTGTGTCCCCAGCACTTTAAGTCAGTGCCTAGTAAACACGTCTTGAGTGAATGAATAAATGCACTTGGCAACCTGAGTGCAGTTTTCTTTCACTGCTAGTGCAGAATTTTCCTGTGGTGCTGGAGAGAGACTGTTAAGTGTTGTTTACTTATATGATTTCCTTTTGTACTTTTACCTATAGGATAAAGAAAGACACATTAGCTTATAGAAGTACTTTTTAGGTTATATAGCACTGATAGAGCAGATTGAGTAATGTGTCACCATAAATTCCTGTCTTATTTTAGTAAGTAATGAAATACACTTGATTTTGATGCGTAGTCTGTTATGTAAAATGTACCTGACTTGAAAACTGTTTGTGAAAGTAGGACTCCTCTGCATTGGTTTCCGTGTTGTTATTCTATATATTAACTGTTAAGAATTGAAAGCATATATGATAATGATAAAAGCAAAGGCAGATATTAATTAAGAGGAAGAATTAGGGATACAGGCGTATGATGACATAAGTATAGGTAATGTCATGGCACTAGGCATGACTGAGGAGAGGAGGAACATGTCCTTGACTTATTCCTCCTGACTTTTTGTAGAGCTCTTATCTGCCTTTTTCTAAAGTCCCTTAAAACAAGATGTTTATTTCCTGTTCTCTGCAGTAGACTGCATGGCTGAAAGGTAGAGATATCTATACTGGTAGCTTGAAAATATGGCTGTTTTGTTTAATTAGATGTGCTTTTATCATTATCACATGTGCTTTCAGTCTCTTTATGGCAAGGGAAGGAGAATAATTTTCTCATGATTTGGAACACTTATTCAAGGATGAGAAGTTCTCTGTAATTGCATAGGGCACAGAAATCCAGCAAGTCACTGACTCCAGTAAGTCATTGACGTGAAAGTATTTTTCCACTGAAATGAAACTGGGAATGAGCTGATAGCAGTTTGAAGTGATGGAAGAATGTATAGAGTTTTCTATCTTGTCAATTCTGCATGTTTCAGTCTTTAAACTTCTTTTATGATTTGACTAGGGTCTTCAGGAGATGGGATAGTTGGAACAGCTCCGACAAAGTACTATGACAATATATATTTTGATTCTGATTCTGAAGACGAAGACAAAGCAGGTAAGACGAACATGTTTACCAGGTTTAGCAGTTATATTTTATGAAAGACGTTTTACGTAGCAATTTGATATTAGGTTTTCCCTTTGAGTTTTATCTTTTAAGAAATTGCAGGCAGTTGATGTGCAAACAGGCAGGATTGTACATAGAACAGGTGGCAACACACACACTTGCGGACCTGGGACTAGGGCGGCGTGCAGAGGCACATCTGGGAGAGGAAGTGAGTCCTGACTCAGTATCTCTCTCCTCAAGCTCTCGGCCTCCTTTTCCTTCAGGGTCCTTTAGCACAGCAGCATTTGCTTTCACAACTGCAGATAGTTTCTAGATTTTACTCTCTTGTAGAATTTTCCCTAAGTTGTTGCTTTAAAAAAAAAATCAACCTCTCTGTTCTTTGAAATTGATTTTATATAAATTAAAATTTATTTTTGGGGGGCTGTAGTGTGTCTTTATTATTGCTGCATGCAGGCTTTCTCTAGTTGCAGCAAGCAGGGCCTACTCTTGGTTGTGGTAGTGGGCTTCTTATTGCAGTGGCTTCTCTTGTTGTGGAGCATAGGCTCTAGGCAGCGGGCTGAGGCTTTAGTTGCTGTGTGGCATGTGGGATCTCCCCGACGAGGGATGGAAGTGGTGTCTCTTACGTTGCAAGGCAGATTCTTAACCACTGGACCGCCAGGGAAGCCCCTGATTTTGTGTAAATTTTGAGCAAAGTTTAATGACAAGAGCTAAAACTAAATTATATCAGTAGTTATGATGGAATACATACATATTTATAAGGTAAAGAAATGATTTTATATTTTTATATGTTGTTGCATAAATACTGACCTGCTCAGGTAGGTCTAGTGTATGTAGATGATCTTAGTGGTTCCCCCCCTCCCACCTCACTTTTGTTCTGATTTCAGTAGTACTTTATATATGAGAACTTATGGAAAATTTAAGACATCAAAAATAGTTTCTAAGGAATTCCCTGGTGGTCCAGTGGTTGAGATTCCATGCTTCCACTTCTGGAAGTCTGGGTTTGATCCCTGGTCTGGGAACTAAGATTCTGCAAGCCAAGCAGTGCAGCAAAAAAAAAAAAAAAAATTAGTGTCTATTCTTAACTTGATTTGAGTGGCTTTTTTGAGACTCTGACTTCTCATTATTTGAACTCGGTTCTGAACTTTATTTGAAGGAATAGTTTAAAAAATTTTTTTTAGGGAAATAGAAAAAATATATACCTTGGGAAATAGGATTCTTCATTTTGTGTAAAAGAGGTGTGAATTTTAGACATGCTACTTAGCCATATTCTTAACATTTTCAAAATTAGCACAAGTGACCAAGAAAAAAAAGAAGAAACAACACAGAATTCCAACAAATGATGAATTACTATATGATCCTGAAAAAGATAACAGAGATCAGGCCTGGGTTGATGCACAGAGAAGAGGGTAAGAAATTTAATATTTCATATCTTTAGGGAAAATGATTAAAAGATGATTTTCACTGTATTCACATTTTGAGTGTATGTGTGTATGTTCATAGAGACTTTGCTGGTGGCTAAGATGGTAAAGGATCTGCCTGGAATGCAGGAGACCCAGGTTCGATATGCAGACTTGCATAAAGAAAGTTTGAGAAAAAAACTACTGAATATTTTGAAAATGAAAAGCAAATTTCAGTCAGGCCATTGGTTATTTATTTTTATTTGAAATATAGCATCATGGACTCAATGAACTTGAATCTGAGCAAACTCTGGGTGATAGTGAAAGACAGGGAAGCCTGGTGTGCTGCAGTCCATGGGGTCGCAAAGAGCTGGACACGACTCAGCAACTGAACAGCAACAACATAGTTGATTTACAGTGTTATGCCAATCTCTGCTGCAGCAAAGTGACTCAGTTATATACATGTATACATTGTTTAGACCATTTATTTTTTAAAAACTGTTGTTGAATTCAAACTGCTGTAGCTAGTCAAGTGTCTGCCTTCAAGAAACAAAGCTGACTTTTTTCAAATAAGCAATATCAAATTACTTAGAGATTAAAAGTTCATGTAGGAAATTCCCTGGGGGTCCAGTGGTCAGGACTCCATGTTTCCACTGCAGGGTGCTCAGGTTCGATTCCTGGTTGGAGAACTGAGATCCTGCATGCCTCAGCATGGCCAAAAGTAAAAGAGTTTATGTGGATTAAGAGTGGATGTTATGTTTTCTATTTGAATACTCGAATCATGTTTACAAATTTGACTTTTTAAAGTTGAGGTAAAACTCCTGACATAATGTTAACCATTTTGAAGTTAACAGCTCAGTGGCATTTAGTGTGTTCACAGTGGTGTGCAACCACTACCTATGTTTATTTCAAACCATTTCCATCATTCCAAGAGAAAACCATACCCTCTTTCAAATTTGATTTCATAAAGATCGATTTATCATAAAAATGAAAGCTGAAAGCTTATCACTATTACCTAATGTTACCCTAGCCTGCCTGAGCTTAGAATCTCCTGGTGAGAGTGAAATGCAAACCCTTGAGTCCTGCTCTAGGGAGGTTTTGATTCATCGAGGGTGGGGCCCAGGAATCTATAGTTACCCAGTCCAGAGGGAATGTGATGCTGTGTGGGTCTTTGTGCACCACGTTTTAGCTTCCACTCTCCTACTTTGTCTTTTTTTTCTTCTCCCAGTTTCACCCATGCACCACTTAAAGCTGCCTCTTGCATTTATGTGAAGAGTAGTTTTCACACCTACAGTGTGAAATGAACATTTTTAAGTGCTACAAGTGCTGTTGAAATAATTAAGGAGCTTATGATCTGCTCCTGATTCTGGTAACAAAAGTTGTCAGTGACTTAAGATGGAATGTATTTTCATTGTTACATAATCTTGCGAAGTAACATTTTAGTATCTTACTCACATTCCTATGTCAACAGTAGTTGCCTTTTAGGACCACAGAAACCTGCTTCAGGTAATGAATTCAGTACATTTAAAGCACCACAGGGACGGTGATCATACCTGTCTTGTTCAGTGCTGTATCCCAAGCATCTTGCACATTGTCATATGGATACTCACTATATGTTGAATGAATAATTTAGTTATTTTCTTGAGGTTTGAAAATTTTCAAGCATTTGGAGGTATTTAACAACAGTTACGAAATATATACCACATGTTCTCAGTATTTTTCCCCACATAAAAGAGTTTAGAAAGTAATGCCAAGTGATTTTGTGTTTTGAAGTTCAGTTTTTTGAAGTTTCCCATAAGCCCCCCCTTTTTTTTCTTTCCATAAGCCCGTTTTAAGAATATATCCTTTTATACTTTAGTGTCTTCGTGAGTAGATTCATACTTTATTTTTTCAATCAGCACATATTTATTGAGCACTTACTATATCCCAGACACTGTTTCAGACTCTTGAAATACAAAAGGGGACAAAACAGAATAAGATTCTTAGGCACTCAGAGCTTACAGTGCTCGCTTTTTAAAAGTAGCTTTATTGATGTGTGTGTGTTTAATTAGTAAACTTTTTTAGAATAATTCTAGATTTACAGAAAAATGCAGCTGGTAATACAGAGAATTTCCTTATTACTCCCCCCCACCAACAGCAAGGTGACCTGACTACTGGAGTCCTGACCACTGGACTGTCAGGGAGTTCCCAGATTTCCTTAGTTTTTATTCTAATATCCATTTTCTCTTCCAAGATCCCATCTGGGATGCCATGTTACATTTAGTTGTTATGTCTATTGAGGCTTTTCTTGGCTATGAGTTTCTCAGACTTTCCTTGGTTTTGATGACTAACAGTTTTGAGGAGCATGGATCAGGAATATTGTGGGAGGCTCCCTTATTGGAATTTATCTAATGCTTTTCTCATGATCAGATTGGAATTAGAGATTTTGGGGAGAAAGACCACAGAAACCACAGAGGTAAAGTGCTATTTTCATCACTTCATATCGAGGGTACATACTATCAAGCATGATTTAGTTCCTTAGCTGTAAAGTTACTCTTCCCACACCTTTCTGTACCTTCTCTTTGGAAGGATGTCATTATATTTAGCCTAGACTTAAGGAGTCTGGAGTTATGTTCCACCTCCTTGAGGGGGGAGAGTATCTTCATAAATTATTTGTAATTCTTACATATGGGAGGCGTATCTGTTCTCCCCCATTTAGTTACATATTAAGTCATTTATGTCAGCATGGAGTCATGGGTATTTATTTATACTTTGCTTATAATTTAACACTGTTTTATTTCAGTGCTGTAATTGTTTTGATTTCAGTCATCAGGGGCTCTTTGAGTTGGCTCCTGTGCCCCTTTAACATACTTGTCTTGTGGATTTTTGGTTTTGTTTTTTCTTTTTGAGCACTGCCTTACTTTCTGGCACTACAGAATGTTCCAGGTCTACCTTATGTGCCTCATTCCTAGAATTAACCATTTCTCTAAAGGGTACTGATTTCTTGTATTGGAAAGTGCCATTAGAAAGGAAGATCTGGCTTTAATGTGCTTCACCCTTCCTCTTTCTGTTCTAGGTACCATGGTTTTGGAATGCAGCGACCACGTCAACAGCAGCGGCCTGTTCCGAACAGCGATGCTGTCTTGAATTGCCCTGCCTGCATGACTACACTGTGTCTTGATTGCCAGAGGTAACTGATAAAGGGTAACAACACACACATACACACATGCATGAAAATAAGACCACTTGGTGGTCCTTGTTTAAATCTGAAATAGACTTTTGAGGTACTTAGGAATTCTGATAAAGTTCTGCCCTCATATATCCCTTGTGCTGCTTGACTAATCTTTATACAAATAATTTTGGTTATATGTAGTCTGACTAGCTTTTTTAATAAAGTACTTGCCAGTGCTGATAAGGATTCCGTAAAACTGCATATATGTTGTAGGATGACGAAATCTCTCAAATAGACTCATTTCTTTTCTATTGTGGTAATATAAAATTTACTATTTTAAGCATTTAAAAATGTTGCTGTAAGAGTATTTCATTTGAATATTCAATTTATTGTCAGCTAGACCATTTAAGAATTAAAAAAAATGTTTTCCCAGCTTTATTGAGATGTAATTGCCATATACCATTGTATAAGCTTTAGATATACAGTATACAGTGTAATGATTAGATATTCAAATATATTGCAGAATGATTACCACAGTAAGGTTCGTTAATAGCCATCACCTCACATAGTTCCCTTTTTTTGGTGGTGAAAACTTTTAAGATCTACTCTCAGCATTTTTTTTTTTTTTTTTTAATTTATTTATTTTTGGCTGCACTGGGTCTTCATTGCTGCACACAGGCTTTCTCTAGTTGCAGCGAGTGGGGCTACACTCTAGTTGTGGTCCTCAGGCTTCTCACGAAGAGCAACGGCTCTAAATTGCACGGGCTTTAGCAGTCGTAGTGCACGGTTTTAATGTGTCATGTGGAATCTTCCCAGAGCAGGGTTCGAACCCATGTCCCCTGCATTAGCAGGCGGATTTTTAACCATTGGACCACTAGGGAAGTCCTCAGCATTTTTTAAGTATGTAATACAGTGGGAGACTTGGGTTCGATCCCTGGGTTGGGAAGATCCCCAGGAGGAGGTCATGGTAACCCACTCAGTGTTCTTACTTGGAGAATCCCTATGGACAAAGGAGCCTGGTGGGTTACAGTCCGTGTGATTGCAGAGAGTCAGACATGACTGAGCAACTAAGCGCGTGCACTCACACACACACAACTAAGCGCAGCATGTTGTTAACTATAGTCATCATGCTGTGCATGCATCTCCAGAGCGTAATCATTTTAACTGGAAGTTTGTATCTTTTGACCACCTTCATCCACCTATCCTCCCCCACCAACTTTATGAATTCAGTTGTTTGTTTGTTTGTTTCAGTTTCCACATGTAAGTGAGATCATACAGTATTTGCCTTTCTCTTTCTGCCTTATTTCACTTGGTATAATTCCTTCAAGCTTCATCCATGTTGTTACAAATGGCAGGATTTTTTTCTTTTTAATGGCTGATTAATATTCTATTGTATGTATATACCTTTTTTTCTTTATTCATTCATCAGTTGATGGACATGTATGTTGTTTCCACATCTTGGCTGTTGTAAATAATGCTGTGATGGGTTTTTGGGAGGAAGACTACTGAAGTAAAGTGCCATTTTCATCACACTATATCATAGGCAACAGGCTATCAACATGATTTGTGGCTGTTAATGCTGATGTTGATCACCTGGCTGAGGTGAGGGCTCAGGTATCTCTTTGAGACAGTGCTTTCATTCCTTTGTGTACATTCCCAACAGTGGAATTGCTAGAACATATGACAGTTCTACTTTTAACTTTTTGAAGTGCCTCTGTACTGTTTTTCATGGTGGCTGTATCAATTTACATTCCTACCAATAGTACACGAGGGTTCACTTTTGTTATCTCTTGTCTTTTTGATCATATCTATTCTATGAGGTGATATCTTACTGTAGTTTTGAGGTGATAATCTTACAGTAGTTTTGATATGTAGTTCCCTGATGGTTTGTGATAGTGAGTACCTTTTTGTGTACCCATTAGCCATTTGTATGTCTTTTTTGGAAAAATGTCTATTCAAGTTCCTTGCCCACTTATTAATTGGATTTTTTACATTGAGCTCCTTGTATATTTTGGAAATTAACCCCTTATCAGGTACATGATTTCCTAGTATTTTTTCCCATTCCATAGGTTGCCTTTTTATTTTGTTGATTGTTTCTTTGCTGCACAGTTTTTTAGGTTGATGTAGTTCCGTTTGTTTATTTTTGCTTTTGTGGCTTGTGCCTTAGGTATCAGCTCCAAAATATTGCCAAGACCAGTGTTAAGGAGCTATTTTTTATATTTTCTTTTAAGAGTTTTTTTATTTCAAATTTTAAATTTTAGTCTTTATTTCAAATTAATTTTTGTGTGTGGTGTAAGTTAAGGGTCCAATTTCATTTTTTTGCCTATGAATATCCAGTTTTCCCAATACCATTTATTGAAGAGGTTGTCTTTTCCCCATTGAATATTCTTGACTCCCTTGCCAAATATTAGTTTATGGTATATCCATGGGTTTATTTCTGGGCTCTTGGTTCTGTTCTGTTGATCAATGAGTCTGTTTTTTTTTTATGCCAGTCCCATACTGTTTTGATTACTATAGCTTTGTAGCATAGTTAGAAATCAGGAAGTGTGATGCCTCTAGCTTTGTTCTTCTTTCTCAAGATTGTTTTGGCTATTTGAGGTCTTTTATGGTTCCGTACAAATTTTAGATTTTTTTTATGTTTTTAGGAAAATGCCATTGGAATTTTGATAGGGTTTGCATTGAATCTGTACAATGGCTTTGTGTAGCGTAGACGTTGTAGCAGTATTAATTCTCCCAGTGTATGAGCATGGGACATCTTTACATTTATTTGTGTTTTCTTCACTTTCTTTCATCACTGTCATAGTTTTCAGTGTATAGATCCTTCACCTCCTTGGTTAAATTTATTCCTAAGTATTTTATTGTTTTTATTGTGAATGACATTGTTTTCTTAATTTCTCAGTTTGTTGTTAGTGAAAATGCAACAGATTTTTGTTGTTTGCTTTTGTATCATGAATTTTTACTGAATTTATTAGTTCTGACATTTTCTTGGAATCTTTAGAGTTTTGTATACATAAGATCATGTCATCTGGAAACGGGGACAGTTTTACTCCTTTTCTGTTTGGTTACCTTTTCTTTTTTTAACCTGATTGCTTGGACTAAGATTTCTAGAAATATATTGAATAGGAGTGGTGAGAATGGACACTCTTATCTTGTTGCCTGTTTTAACCTTTTTTTTTTTAACTTTAAACTTTTTATTTTGTTTTGGGGTAAAGCCGATTGACGATATTGTGGTAGTTTCAGATGAATAGTGAAGGGACTCAGCCGTATACATATATATTTATCCAATCTCCCCCAAACCCCTTCCATTCAGGCTTGCACATAAGGTTGAGCAGAGTTCCCTGTGCTATATACGATAGGTCCTTGTTGGTTATCCATGTTAAATATAGCAGTGTGTACCTGACTTCAGTGTACAATTCAGTGACATGAACTACAGTTACAGTTGTGCAGCCATCATGACTCTCCATTTCCTGAATTTTTTCATCACTCCAGACAGAAACTGTTTCCCCATTAGACAGTAAGTCACCATTCTCCATCCCTACCTATCCCAGCCTCTGGTAATCTCTATTCTACTTTCCTTTTGGATTGTTCTTTGCTAGTGTATAGAAACAGCAGATTTTTATGTCTTCATTTTGCACTCTGCAACTTTGCTGCATTGATTTATTAGCTCTGATAGTTTTTTGTGTAATCTTTATTTCTTTTTCTTACCTAATTGCACTATTGTAACTTTCAAGTTGGATAGAAGTGATGGAATCAGGTATTTTTTGTCTTGATCCTTGTCTTAGAGGAAAAGTTTTGTCTTTCATCATTGAGTATGATGTTAGCTATGAATTTTTTATATATGGCCTTTATTATATTGAAGAGGTTTCCTTCTATTAGATTTTGGGTGTTTTTATCATGAAAGAGTGTTGAATTTTTCAAATGCTTTTTATGCATCAATTGAGAAGATCATGTATTTTTTTTATCCCCTTCATTCTATTAATCCAAATATACTCTTTCCCCTTTCCTCTCCTTTTTTTTCCAGTAGCCTTATAAATGTCTAACTTAGTTCGTGTTCTAAATCAGGTTAACGGAAACTAAATAATGATGCAGGTGGTAGATTTGTTCTAGTCACTGAGTAGCCAGATGTAGTTTTACTCTTACTAGCTAACTTGAGGTTTCTGATCATCTGCAACAATGAATTTTTGTACTCTCCATTTGAACTCTTAAGCTTTTTGTATATAAATTGACACCTAGAATAGGAAATAAAGAAAAAGTAAAGTACCTTTGTACTTGTTGCTTCTCTTTTAAATTAAACCATGCTGCTATGCTACAGGATTCCTATACCCAAAAGAAGTTGCTTCATGATCTAACAGTAGAAATTGATCTTGGTAAAAATTGTGTTCCCTATGAATACAGGATTCCAATATGGTGGAGTATAAATGTAATTTTTATGGTCTCACCTAGAGAAGCACCAGCCTGGTGGTTGGTGGAAGAGGATAAGATCAGCGTTCAGAACCAATCGAGGCATAACTTGACTTCCTGTTTTTAGCCAAATAGATATTTCTATTGTATGAGGTTTAAGGGGGAGAAAAGGAAAGTAACTTACTAAGTCAAGGAAAGTAGGAAAACATTAAGTTATTTGAGGAGAACAAAGAAAGCATTATTTATTCTTTAGACTATTGGAGTGAAGCCAAGAATGGACATTATAAAGTCAGATGCTCTTTAAGCTTTTAAAACTGTAGCTTTTACTAAAATAGTGACCAGAATGGCACCACCTATAATGAGAGGAGGGCAGAGTCTCAGGCCACAACAGGAAAAGATGCAGTCAAAGATCTTTTAAACATTACCTCTCAAGTTTCCAACAACTTTTCTTCTCTTTCTGTGTTGGAAGAGCAAATCAAAAACTTTTTTTACTGAGGTAAAAGTTAGCTTTAGAGCAGTAGAATATATTCATTCTTTATTATCTATTTTTGTAACAGGTCCCTTCCTATTCTTAAAATAACTCTTAAAAGTTTTTGAATTTCTTGTTTTGTTCTCATGTTTTAATTTTGGTTGGTATTTCAGTAAGTTTTTGATAGTCTTAAATTTTAATCTAAATGTGTAACTATTAAAATAGAACATAAATCCAAATTCTCCATTTCATTTTCCTCTTAGGCATGAATCATATAAAACTCAATATAGAGCAATGTTTGTAATGAATTGTTCTGTCAACAAGGAAGAGATTCTGAGATACAAACCCCCAGAGAACAGGAAGAAAAGGCGAGGCCATAAGAAGATGAGGTTTAACCAAGAAGGTGCTGCGGAGGAGGCAGAGACAGATGTGGAAGAAATCTATCACCCAGTCATGTGCACCGAATGTTCCACTGAAGTGGCAGTCTATGACAAGGATGAAGTCTTCCATTTTTTCAATGTTTTAGCAAGCCATTGCTAAATAGCCAAGTTGGCATTTAATTGCCCAATACTATATACAAGGCAAAATACAATTATGTTCTTCCTGCATACTCATCTCAAGTGACATTCTGAGTGGTTATTTGAGGAAGCAGTGTTTTATCTTTATCTTTTTGAAAGAAAATGGTTATCTGCTTTCATCCCTCTACTTCCTTTAAAGAAAAAGAAAATTTCCCCAGTTCTGATGGGATTCATTATTCATTCCTTTTTTTTGGTAGATACTTGGAAACTGGGGCCTTTTATTTATTAAAGTTCTATAGAATTAAAATGTTCTAGAGTTACAGGTAACTTTTGTTTCAGAGTGCTACTTTTATTTTCTATTTTGGATATACGCTTGGTGTATTTAAACTGGAAACTGTTTCCTCACTTCTGTCTATATTGTTTTTGCTTAGAAGTATGTTTATTTCTCTTCTATCCCATAGGATAGAGTGAACAGTATTTAGTAACTGTTAAAATTAGGTAGAGTTAGTATGGGGGTGCCTTGGGTAATTAACATAGGTCTTTCCTTAGAAGGATGGTACTTACCAGTATTTTAAACTTAATGAATTAATATAGTAAAATAGAAATTTGTGGTAAGGAAGAGCAGACTCACCCTCTAGCTTTAGACTTAAAAATTCTGTTGCTGTCTCTTGTGCTACCATTTATTTCAGAATTACTGTTGCAAGCAACCAAGATATGTTTGTTTTTGCTCTTAATAATAGAAAAACCACTAGTGGCAGCTTGGAGGAAATTGCAGTGTAGGCACCTGTACATTTTAGCTTTTTAAAAAAAATATGATTGGACTCTTTCCAAAAACAACATTAGGAAGCTCAGGGTCCTCTTGTTATTTTAATAGAGATGTGATAGAGTGAAAAAAAATCAGGATAAGATTAGAGAAGAGCAGTGATTTTTCCACAGAGGTCAGGGCTCAACAGAGCTTGAGGGGGACTTCTGCTTTCTTCCTCAGAGAATGATATGTCTCCAGGAGGGAAAACATCCTTTCCACCTCCCCGCCTTTTGCACTTTCTACACTTTTACTAAAAGGCTACACATAAGGTGAACTGGAACCAGTGATAGTGTGGTGTTTGTAGGAATTGGATGGAGGCAGAAGAATGATAAAGAATTTGCTTCTAGGAAATTTCCAGTGTCTTAATATCATAGTTGATCATTTTTGTGATGTGCTGATATCTATCCAGTTGAATTGTGGTTCTGGAGAAGACTCTTGAAAGTCCCTTGGACTGCACAGAGATCAAACCAGTCAACCCTAAAGGACATCAACCCTGACTATTCATTGAAGGACTGATGTTGAAGCTGAAACGCCAATACTTTGACCACCTGATGCAAAGAGCTGACTCATTTGAAAAGACCCTGATGCTGGGAAAGATTGAGGGCAGGAGGAGAAGGGGTGACAGAGGATGAAATGGTTGGATGGCATCATCGACTCAGTGGACATGAGTTTGAGCAAACTCCAGGAGATAGTGAAGGATAGGGAAGCCTGGCGTATTGCAGTCTGTGAGGTTGCAAGGAGACATGACTGAGCAACAAAAATCCAGTTGAAAGCAATATGTATACTTTTAAATGTTTCAATATATATGCTTTTAAGTGTTTCAGTGTATATACTTTTAAATGTTTCAACATGTTGCCAGATAATACATTACAGAATAACACTACTAGTCTACTTATTTTAACCTTGTACTTGTCTTACTGTAGCTTTGTAAGATCTCTTTCTGTCATACTATCACTGTGTCAGGAGTCTGGGCATGGCTTAGCATTATCTTCTACTGAGGGTCCAAGAAGGTTGTAATCCAGTTGTTGGCCAGGTTGTATTCTCATCTGAAGACTTGCCCAGGGAAGATTTCACTAACTGCTGCGCTTCCAAGCTACTGCAAGTTGTGAGGTGGTGGGACTGAGGTTGCTGTTTTCTTGCTGGATATAGGCCAGGTGCTGCTCTCTAGAAGCCTCCTGCCAGGATGTATCTATGCTTCTGTTTTGTGTTTCCACGTGTATCATTCATGAACCCTTTTGTCCCCTGCAGTGGAAGCATTGCAGTTTCTTAACCACTGGATCACCAGGGAAGTTCCTGTGATTGCTTCTTTTCTGAGCCCCTTATCCTTACCCGTAGATGTTTCATCCTCACAATCCCCTAGCCCTCCCTTGCAGGAGTCACTGCCACTCTCTTCTGAACTGTTATGTAATTTGGAAATGAAGGAGGCAGGCAGTTAGGGAATGGAAGGAGAAAAGGGAGACCCTACCCCATGTCATCAAATATTACGATGTATGCATATCCAATGTTGACTATCTTTTTCTCAGAAAACTTTCTGCATGGATTACCCTTGTTTTGGAAATTAATTGACTGTGTTGACTCATTAATGATTTGATATGTGTTTTAAGCAGTCATGCATATGTGAGAATTCTTGAGAAATGTAAAAATCTAATGTGCTAATTATTTTCAAATGTAAGGAAATTTGTATGTTTTAAAATGAAAAATTAAGTTTATATATTAATTTAATGGAACATTTTTAAATTTTGTAGTTTAATTTTCTTAAATTGGTGTCTGCCCTTTTCATGCCTAGATCTCAGGCATTTTCTTATGTTTTCATTTCTGGAAAACTTGCAGGCCCTGGGCTTCCTGCCTGCAGTGTGAAATGGATAAATTGGATTTGATCGAGTCGTCTTATAAATCAGTAAGGGAACAAAAAGTTGGCAGTAGTTTATCAACATCCCATACTCAGGTAATTAAGCAATTTCAATAATTCTTAATAGCATGGCAGGTTTTTATTATCTTTTAATAGGTGTTGGCTAATGGGACCTAGGGAAGCACAGGAAAATTTCTTTTGCATTAAAGCAGTTCTAGGCAGCGTAGTATTTAGTCAGAGTGATGGATTGCCAGGGCTGCCACAACAAAATACCACAAACTGGGTGGCTTAAACAACAAATGTATTTTCTGACAGTTTAGGAGGTGGAAAGCCCAAGTTCAAGGTCAGCAGGTTTGGTTTTTTGTTTTTGTTTTGAGTCTTCTTTCCCTGACTAGCAGGAGGCCACCTTCTTGCTGTGTTTTCACGTGGCTTTTCTCTGTGTGTGTGCAGGTCTGTCCTCATCTCTTCTTAAGGAAAGCAGTTATAATGGATTAGGGCCTACTTATGTGACCTCGTTTTATTGTAATTACCTCACTACAGATCCTGTCTCCAAGCACAGTCACGTTATGATGCGCCAGGGGTTCGGATTTCAACATATGCATTTTGAGAAGATACTTAGCCCATAACAATTGTCATCCTTTATTTTATGCAGTAGCAAACTTGATGATAAATCACACTTCAATTAAGGTAAATCTTTTTTCCTACTGTCTTCCAACGGGAATATGCTGCCCTCCCACCCCTCAGTGAAACATATCCATAGCAAGAGTAAAACCTTAAGCTCAAAAGCGGAAACAATTTTGAATCACTCTGTACCCTCCAGATCCTCCTCCCGCAACTTTGATTTTTTCTTCCTGTTTTACGAAGTCTTGTCTTTCTTCAGTCCTTCTTCAAATGATCAGCATACCTTCCAGATACAGAGTTGCTCCATTTCATGTGGAAGATTCTATAACTTGGCTTCCCTTTCCCTTTTTGTCTGAGATCTCAATGAACTGTTTAAAAAAAAACACACCTAATTTTATGGAAGTAGAGTTGATGTACAATATTGTACTCTGCTCTATAGTAGTATGATTGAGATACATAGATAGATAGGTATTCTTATCCATTATGGTTTCTTATAGAATATTGGATATAGTTCCCTGTGTTGTACAGTAGGACCTTGTTTACTCTATATATAATAGTAGCATTTGCTAACCCCAGCCTTCCAACCCATCCTTCCCCCTTTCCCCTTCTCCTTAACACTACAAGTCAGTTCTCTATGTCTGTGAGTCTGTTTCTGTTTTGATAGGTAAGTTTTCAATGAACTCTTCTTCTTCCACCTCACTATCCCCCTCTTTTTTCTTTTCCCCCTCTTTTTTTGATTTCTCTTTCACCTTCCCTTTTATTTTCAGTGTTACTCTGTGCTAAGGCCTAGACATACAGAGTAAGAAAGGACACATGTTCTTTTCATGAAGTTGACTGTCCACCGTGAGAAGACGACCTTTAAAAAAAATGCACTGACTTTAGATGGTAACTGGGAGTTGTGATTTGATGTGAAAGTAAGGGGGAGTGTGTGTGTTAAATTTAAATAGAGCTTGGAGAAGGCCTAATTAAGTGGTATTTGAGCTGAAACCTCCCCATTGAGAAGAAGAGTTACTTTACTGCAGATGGGTATTTGGTTTGTTTTTCTTCCTATTTTGCTGTTAAAAACATTGACACTTTGAACATTCTTATACACATTTTTGATGGATATTTCCAAGAATTTTAAGGTTAAATCTAGGAGTGTTAATTGTATGTTATACTGTATGTGAGTGTTTAGTTTTCAGGCTGGTGCCAAATCATTTTCCACAATAGTTATACCAGTTTACATCCACGAGGGAAACAAAAGAAATTCCATTTAATAGGCTTCCCTGGTGGCTCAGTGGTGAAGAATCCGCCTGCCAGTGCAGGAGACATAGGTTCACTCCCTGATCTGGAAAGATCCCACCTGGCGAGGAGCGACTAAGCCCGTGTGCCACAACTGTTGAGCCTGTCTGTGCTCTAGAGCCTGGGAGCATCAAGTACCGAGCCCGCGTGCCCCGAGCCTGTGCTCTGCAACCAGAGAAGCCGCCGCAGCCTTTCTGTCTGACATCTCAGCGAGGCGGCAATTGTCGCAGCTGCTCTCCCCGCTTCGCTATGCCGCCCAAGGACGAGAAGAAGAAAAAAGATGCCGGAAAGTCGACCAAGAAAGACAAAGATCCAGTGAACAAATCTGGGGGCAAGGCCAAAAAGAAGTGGTCCAAAGGCAAAGTTCGGGACAAGCTCAATAACCTCATCATGTTTGACAAAGCAACATGTGACAAACCCTGTAAAGAAGTTCCCAACTCTAAGCTTATAACTCCAGCTGTCGTCTCTGAGAGACTGCAGATTCGTGGTTCCCTGGCCAGGGCAGCCCGTCAGGAACTCCTTAGTAAAGGACTTACTAAACTGGTTTCAAAGCACAGAGCTCAAGTGATTTACAGCAGACACACCAAGGGTGGAAATGCCCTAGCTGCTGGTGAAGATGCATGAACAGGTCCCACCAACTGTACATTTTGAAAAATAAAGCTTTATTAAATAAAAAAAAAAAGAGAAGCCACTGCAATGAGAAGCCTGCAACTGAAGAGTAGCTCCGCTGCTCACTAAACTGAGACAAAAGCCTGTGCAGCAGTGAAGACCCAACACAACCAAAAAAAAAAGAAAAAGACTCAGAGCCAGGATTCATTAAAAAAAAAAAAGAGAGAAATTCCATTTGAGAATCTCCCAAACTTCCCATAAGACTCTTCATTCTTGTCAGTGCTTCACAAATTTAATTTTACCAACCTAAATATTTATTTTTACCAATTTTTCATTGCAATTTTAATTTTATTTTCCTGACTATTATCTGTTTTTTATTTTACTTTTAAAAATAAATTTAAAAATACATTGTGGGTAGCAGACTTTTGTGAGTGATATATTGCAAATACTTTCTCTCATTTTGTGGCTCTCATTTCACCTTCCTCATAGTTTCTTTTAATGAAAAAAAGGGTCTTTTAAGATGGTCGAATTTGTCATTTTATGGTTAACACTTTTTGTGTCTTGTTTAATAGCTTTCTCCTAACCCTGAGGTCACAGATATTCTCTATTTTCTTTGAAATGTTTCCAAAATATCTACTCATATCTAATTATTTTATCTATCACTTATTCCTTTTTTCCTTGTGGATACTTAGTACTCTTTACTAAAAAGTCCATTCTTTCTCCAGTGACCTAAATGGCACCTCTGTCTTATCAAATTTCCAAGTGTGCATGGATCTACTTCTGGGCTCTCCATTTGGTTTTATTGGTTGGTGGTTTTGTACCAATGCAGTGTACCATGTTCATTTCTGTGGCCTTATGGTAAGTCATGCTATTACATTTTAGAAGCAACTAGTAAAAGTTCTGTAAACCTGTTTGAGATCTTAATTGGAAATTCATTTAATCTTTAGGTCATGTTAAAGAAATTGACATCTTTACAATATTGAATCTTCCTATCAATGAACATGATATTGCTCCACTTATGTTTCAAGGAGGTTTTATAATTTTTTACATGCCACTCTTGAATACCTTTAAAAAAGACTTATTTTGTAGGTTATAAGGAGCTCATGATCTGAGCCACAGTCAGCTCCAGGTACTCTTTGGAAAAGACCCGGCTGCTGGGAAAGATTGAAGGTAAAAGGAGAAGGGGGCAGCAGAGGATGAGATGGTTAGATAGCGTCACTGATTCAATAGACGTGAATCTGACCAAACTCTGGGAGGACAGGGACTCCATGGGGTTGCAAGAGTCAGACATGGTTTAGTGACTGAACAATTCTAGGTAACTAATGATTTTTGCTATCTATTTAAATGGTCTATTTTTGGCTGTGCTGGGTCTTCCTTGTTCCATTGACTTTTCTCTGCTTGTGGCGAACAGGGGCTGCTCTGTTGCAGTGTGGTGGCTTCTGTTGCGGGGCCTGGGCTCTGGGGTACATGGGTTCAGTAGTTGCAGTTCCTGGGCTCTAGAGCACAGGCTCAATAGTTGTGGTGCACAGACTTAGTTGCTCCAGCGCATGTGGGATTCTCCTGGACCAGGGATCAAACCCATGTCTCCTGCATTGGCAGGTGATTCTTTACCACTGAGCCACCAGGGAAGCCCCTAAATTGTCTCTTTAAAAAAAATTGCTTTCTAAATTTGTTGTATAGATATGCAGCTGCTTTTTAACTTTTTTTCCTTTTTTCACTATACCATGTGGCTTGCAGGATCTTAGTTCCCTACCAAGGATTGAACCGTGGACCATGGCAGTTAAAGCACCAAGTCCTAACCATGGGACTGTCAGGGAATTCCCGACTTCTTTTTTTTTCTTAACTTTAATTTTTATACAATTGTAGATTCATAGGAAGTTGCAAAAATAGTATAGAGAGTTCCATATATTCTTTACCCAGTTTCCCAATGCTTCTATCTTATATGGATATAGTACAGTATCAAAGCCAAGAAATGGACATTGGTGCAACATATATGTATAGTTCTGTGTCATTTTATCAAGTGTATAGATTCCTGTAACCATCAGTGCTATCAAGAAACAGACCTATTCCATTACCACAAAGCTCTCCCTCATGCTGCCTGTTTAAGGATTTATCTACCTGGCATTCGAGTATTATTTTTAGACCCTGGTAGTTAATAATCTATTCTCCATATCTATAATTTTACCATTTTGAGGAATTTATCTAAATGGACTCCTACAATACATAGTCTTTTGAGAATTTTTTTTTTCACTCAATATAAATGCCCTGAGATCCATCCAAATCATTGCATGTGTCAGTAGGTCATTCCTTCTGTATTTCATTTTCTGGATGTATTACAGTTTTAGTCATTCAGCTATTGAAGGAGCAATTGCTTTTTTAATAAAAAAGCAAATGCCCACTTTAATCATAATTCTGAATTGCTTTTTTTGTGTTAACATCTATGGTTTTATAAAGCATAGTAAACTAAGCTAGGTATTATTATTTTGCATTTTGGCCATGGCACATGGCATGTGGCCATGTTCTCTGACCAGGGATCGAACTCATGCCCCCTGTGGTGGAAATGTGGAGTCTTAACCACTGGACTGCCAGGGAAGTCCCAGTATTATTAATTTTTATTGGTTAGTAAGATTTGAGACATATATAAATGATATCCCTATGATATACATTATAGTTGTAACTGCTGCTGCTGCTGCTAAGTTGCTTCAGTCGTGTCCGACTCTGTGCGACCTCATAGACAGCAGCCCACCAGGTTCCCCCGTCTCTGGGATTCTCCAGGCTAGAACACTGGAGTGGGTTGCCATTTCTTTCTCCAATGCATGAAAGTGAAAAGTGAAAGTGAAGTTGCTCAGTCGTGTCTGACTCTTTGCGACCCCATGGACTACCTGCAGTCTGCCAGGCTCCTCCATCCATGGGATTTTCCAGGCAAGAATACTGGAGTGGGCTGCCATTGCCTTCTCTGATAGTCGTAACTAGACAATTAAAATTCACACATTTAGATGAAATATTTGTAACTGTATTTATTTATTCATTTTGACCACCCTGTGGGGCTTTTGTGATCTTAGTTTCCCAACCACGGATTGAACCCAGGCCCTCGGCAGTGAAAGCAGAGTCCTAACCACTGGGCCACCAAGGAATTCCTCTATTTAGTCATAATAAATTTAGATCTGCCTGGAAAAGATATTACCTATCATAGGGCTAAGTACCTGAAAAGCACTTCTGGTATAATTGATTTAATATAAAGTGATTATTATTATTTTTTTTTATAAAGTGATTATTTAAACATACAGACATGTGCACATAGCTTTCCTCCATGTCTGTCTTTTTTTCTTTTTTCAGTATTCAGCTGTGCCAGCTGTTAGTTTTAGCATTCTGGATCTTTTTTAGTTGTGGCATGTGGGCTCTAGTTCCCTGACCAGGGATTGAACCCTGGCCTTCTACAATGAGAGCATGGAGTCTTAGCCACTAGGCCATTAGGGAAGTCACTGGTTTGACATGTTTTAGAATTTGATTTAATTCACCTGTGGACATGCAAACCTTCAGGTTCCACTCCAAACCAACTAAGTCAGAAACTTGGGCGGGGGGGTGGGGGGAGTGGTACCCAGCTATCTTTTTACAAAAGCCTTCCAGGTGATTCTGATGCACTCTGAAGTTTGAGAACCGCTATGATAGACTTTTTTTTTTTATGGCCAAGGAAAAAACAAGCCAGAGAACATTTGAACATAAACCCTAATAGGTTTTGTACTTGCTACTGTCTTTCTCCTGCTTTTGGTCTCTACTTTTGGTCAGGTGGGGTGTGTTGCTGTTACTTCTAGGGCCAAAACAACCTCAGCCCAAACACTAGTGGTGTCCTTCTTGGCTTTTGGCTTAGCAGCAGCAGCCATGGCCTGGTTGTTTTTTCCTCTTAATCCTGTTTCTCAGCCGGAGCTGAGGGCTAGCCGTATCACAAGGCCTTGAGAGTGGTTTTGGAAGTTGAAAATCTGCAGTGTTGATCTATCTAGAATGGGACTGTGAAGATCCTTGGTGAGTCCTTACAGATGATTCATCTGCTCAGGCCAGGGTTGGCGGTGGGGATGGTGTGGTGCGTATTTGTGGTGGGTGGGGGAGGGGGGATTGTAATGATCACAGATCCAAGGACTGAAAAGGACATTTTAAAGGCCTGAGCTGTGTGGCTTGGACTCTAGGATCAGGTTTGTTCACAGTCTTAACTGTCAATCCTTTCTTTTTAAGTCCTTTTTGGGATTATGCCTAGAAAGTGTTCTTCCTTTCTCCCCATTTATGCTGCTTTTATCTGTTTTTCTTTATATTTCAAATACCTCATTGGTCCACTTGCAATTTATTCTGGCTTTAAATTGTTATTTAATGTGTCCATTTGGAGGACACTAACATTTCATTTTATCATGTTTCCCATCTACCGCATCTCTTCGTTATTAAAATCTCTTGGTCTTTGTAAATTAGTAAAAATTACCACACATTTTCAAAGTTTACTGCCAGGTATTTTTGTTTGGTTTTTGCCATTGAAAATTGGATCTTTTGTCCATTATATTTTCTCACAGGTAACAGCTGGAGGAAAGCCAGTGATGTAAACAACTGTTGTATTTTATAACTCACTACTGTGCTGAACTTCAAGTTGTTACGGTTTTTCAGGCGACTTTCTTGGGTTGTCTTCCTGTTACCCGCAGGCAGCCCTTCTCCACTGGTGTCCAGCATACTGTGAATGTGTTCTTTCTGTTGTCTTTTTTGCTTCTTTTTCTCTAGAACTCTTCATTCTCCAAGTTTCAGTCCTTCAACCAGTCAGTGCATAGTCTCTTCCTCAGGGGAGAGTTCATCCACTTTTTAAAGTTTGCCTCAATGTTAATGGTTCCCAGTGTATTCTGAGCCTTGACTCTAATTCTGAATGTCTGAAAGCACCCTGGACTGTCCTAGGACCTTGAAATGTGCTTTTCTAAAGCTGAATAGGGACTTCCCTGGAGGTCCAGCCGTAAGACTCTGAGCTTCCACTGCAGGGGGCACGGGTTCTATCCTTAGGAGACTAAGATCCCACATACTGCACAGGACAAAAAAAGAAAAAAAATCAAAACCAAAAAAGCTCAGCAAAATAGTCTAGGATTCCTTTATTCCAGTTGTGATATCCACTTCCTGTGTAGTTTTGAGATTTAAAATTTTTCTTTGTTTTCCACTTCCACTTAATTAACAAATCTTGTTTTTTTTTAATCTTCCTTTCAAATGTCCCACATTTATATATCATTTCCTTCTAGTCATGCTGAGTCCAGGTCATATCTATCCCTTTTGAACCATTACTACCACTTGCCAACCGGTTTTCTTGCTCCCAGTCTCCTCTTCATTTGTTGGTTCATCAACATTAACTGAGCTCCTCTCTGCCTGGGATTGTGTCAGGTGCTAGGAATTTATGAACAAGGACCTGCTCTCAACGAGTTGAGATGAACAGGGAAAACAGGTAACCAAGCAATCACGGTATTGTGTGGTGTGTGCCATGGCACAGATGTAACACCGGAGTATGGAAAAGGAAGGACTCGGGACAGCTCTGGAGAAGAGGTAAGGCTTGAGCTGGGTCTTACAGAATTGGTATGAATTGGCCAGGAATTTAGCCCTCTGGGGTTTCTAACTCTGTTAGATCAAAAACTTATTTTGGAAAGTTTTTTTCTCTAAATGCTTGCCATGTATCTTATTTTTTTTTTGTATGAGACTTTAAGGTTCTTTAAGGGCTATTTTCACATTTCAGTCATTTTAATTCAGCATGGAATCAAATTTCAAGCTAACAAATGGCTAGATTTAGTAAGAAACAACTTCAGGTTTGTGCATGCGTGCTCATCTTCAGTCATATCTGACTCTTTGTGACCCCATGGACCAGGCTGCCAGGCTTCTCTGTCCATGGGATTCTCCAGGCAGGAACACTGAAGTGAGTTGCCCTGCCCTCCTCCAGGAGATCTTCCTGACCCGGGGTTCAAACCTGTGTCTCCTGCATTGCAGGCAGTTTCTTTACTCACTGAGTCACCTAGAAAGCCCAAATTTCAAGTATAAATTTGTTAGTCTTTCCCCCAGAGGATGAGATGGTTAGATAATATCACTGACTCAATGGCCATGAGTTTAAGCAAACTCTGGGAGTTGGTGAAGGACAGGGAAGCCTGGTATGCTGCAGTCCATGGAGTCGCAAAGAGTTGGGCACAACTTAGTGATTGAACAACCCCTTGCCACAGTTGTATAGTCGTATCCCCAATACTATCTAGATTGTTACGATAGGATTCTGGAAATCAACAAGTCTTTGATAGATTATGATGCCGTCTTAGCCCATCCACAGACCGGTAATCTGACAAACAGGTTTATTAACCCATTACAATAAGGGAGGCTATATACTAGAGGACCGGATAAAGTATAGAGTTAACACAGGATTTGAGGGAAGCGTGGAGATAAAATGTGAATGAAACAGTATTTTGACAGGCTGATAGCAAAAGAGGGCTCCCATGGCCAGTGTCAGGTTAAAGTGTTAGAGTGAGCTCAGGAGTGATGTTTCCTTGGAAACTAAAAGTTTAGGTGTGGAATACCATGTTCACAACTCCTTTCCTGAAGCTTTACACCGGGGTTGTAAATAAAGTCTACTTCTCTGTGTCAGAGTGACTTGGATGCTCAATCAATAATGGAATGTTTCATTTTTACAGATTTAATTTCAAATAGCAAAGTTTCTGCTGTTTAATAATTTTAGAGAACAAAAGCTTCCAGTGAGTAAGAAAGCAGGAGTCGTGCAAAGATGGGGGTGATCTGATACTCTACAACTGAAATTATCAGGGGAGAGATGCTTTTGTTATTTTGCACTGCCTTTTACTGTGTCTTGTTGGGGTCCTTTAATGGACCGGAACCTGGTGGTATGGAGTCGACGATAAGAAAGTAAAAAAGAGAGAGAGAGAGAGAGACAAAAAAAGACCCAGGGACCTAAGCTCGGATGGAGCAAAGGTGCTTTAATGATTTTTCTATGAGTATATATGGGCTGTGGTACAAGAAGCTTCTTTCGGGAATGATAGAGATCAGAAAACCAAACATACAGCAACCATTACCAAGGGAACAAGGGGTAGTTAGTCACAAGGTCAGGAGACAATCCATATCTCAAGAAAGGGCAAGGGGACTAAGCAGTTTTGTCCTAAGAGAATGTTTACTAAAGGAGACCCAAGCCTGCCTCACACAACGACCTCAGTCCCTGGGAGCAGCGTGCTGTTGCGCTTGAAGAGGGACAAAGGGCTCATGAGACAGCACGTAGGGATCCTCCCGTCAAACATTCCCTGACGGTGTCTGTTATCCTAGCCTGGGTAATGGCAAGACAGGTTTCAGATATTCTCAGTCCTACCAAATTGTGACTTTTTCAGTGCTCACATTATAATAAAGCAGGGTCTTTATTATAGACAAAAGGCAGAAAGGGGTCTGGGGAAGAGGGGCGCTCCTCTGTGAAGCCGGTGGTTGGGGGGCCCCCTTGCTCCTGGCATCAGCTGCGTACCTCTATAATATGGTATGTAATCATCTTTATGAGTCTGGGCTGTGAGCATCTTGAGTGCTGGGTTTCAAAGATCCGCTTTGTCCTCCCGGTTCTGGCCCACAGTGCTGAGTGAACTCTCAGGTGAGTCATCGGGGTTGCTCACCCCTAAGTTTTTACTGCTCTGCCACTTGCCGCAGCCAAGGTGGAGGTAGCAAGCACTACCTGTCACCTGAGCAGCGTGTCCCTAGAGTCCCTAGGACTGCAAAAGTGCTCTTGGCTCTCGTGTGGTTGATTAGTGAAGAATGGCAGGGAAGCCATTTGCATATATGTAAAAATCAGCTGACTTCTACAAAGCCTTAAGTCCTGTTCTGAACTTCTTGCAGAATCTCTGGCCCCACCTTTACAAACAAGGTGTGTAAAAACACCTTCTTTAGGTGTGGTACCAAAGTTCCCTTCAGGCACAGGCTGTTGAGTTGATGTTTTTCTGGAAGATCCTTATATATTAAAAAAATGCTAACAGGTATGCAACAGTCATGGATTCTTCAACTCACAGAGTTTAAAGGGAGCGGTCTCATATTTAAATGAACTCTTAGCTTCCTCAACTAACTTCATTGGTATGTGATCCATCCGTGCTGTCATAGGAGTAGCTAATTTGAGTCTCTTTAAAGGCTTTCAAGTTAAATCACTTTCTCTTGGGTTTTCAATTGCCTGGCTCTTGACCTGGGATTCCTGTGCACACATGTAATGGGCAGCTTTTACAAGGTCTAGGCACCCAGGCCGCAGTGATTTCCTTTTTCTTTTTTATTGTGGTAAGCTGCTTTCTAAAGTAACTTCTGCTTCTGGTTGAGAACTATTTTGTTGAATCAAATATAGCAGTCCCTGCTTATTAACTGTCTGTATCCACAGTGTAATCATGATATACCAGTTTCCAAGTTAGTTTTCCACTATATAAAAATATGATAAATAATTCATAGGGAGAATCACTGACAAAATATAGTTTGTACCTTCAGTAACTTTTATCTGGGGATCTCAAGAGAGCTCTTCACAGATGGTCTGGCCTAGCATAGAAGTGCATTTTGCCAATGTGCCTTGAATAAAAGAATAAACTTAATCTTTAGATAATGCATAAAGCTTTTGCTCTTTATCACAGCAAATGTTAGCATTTTTTAATTTTAAGAATCAAATGATGTTAAAATGCAACAAAAATCGTGTTCCCTGCCCCCAGCCATGCTGCTGCTACCCAAAGACATCTCTTTCTAATATAACTGTTTTTTTCTGGTATTCACTTCTATCTACATAATACGGTTATGCCATGGATTCTTGACTCATCAACCTTAGATCATGTTGTTTACTTTCTCTCTGGCCAGCAAGGACCTAGAACTCTCATACCCTGCCACCTCTCAGTATGAACGTAATGCAGGCTTTCTTTTTAATGTCAGTATTAAATGATTACATTAGTATGGCTGAAGTAAGCAGTGTAAGATGGTTATAGTTCTTCTACATTGTATTTTTCCTGAAGTTAAATTTTGCCTTTACTTCCTCTTTCCTGCAGGGTTGAAAGAAAGGGAAAGTCACTTGGCTTTTCAGGGTGGTGATGAGACCTGGTGCCAAACAGCTTCTTAAGCAGCCTTTTAACCAATTCTCTTGTCCCCAGCCTCTCATCTCACTCCCTCTGCCCTCCAGCAGAAGTCAGGATCCTGACATGGCCCCAAATTCTCAACTTTGGCTTTTCCTATATACAGGATACGGGACTTCCCAGGTGGCTAAACAGTAAGGAATCTGGCTGCAATGTGAGAGACCTGGGTTTGATCCCTGGGTTGGGAAGATCCCCTGGAGAAGGGAACAGTTACCCACTCTAGTATTCCTGCCTGGAAGATTCCATGGCCAGAGGAGCCTGGTGAGGTACAATCTATGGGGTCGCAAAGAGTCGGACACGACTGAGCAACTAACACTTTCTTACAGTTTCTTTCATTTTTTTGTACAGCATATATCATCATATTGAAACTACTTCAAGATTTTAAACAGAGAATATAGGTGTGTACGTGCATTCTTAGTTACTCAGCTGTGTCTGACTTTGTGACCCCATGTATTGTAACCCACCAGGCTCCTCTGTCCATGGATTTTCCAGGCAAGAATGCTGGAGTGGGTTGCCATTTCCCCGGGAGGGATCTTCCCGACCCAAGGATCAAGCCGTGTCTCCTGTGTTGTTAGGCGGATTCTTTGCTACTGAGCTACCTGGGAATATAGTAGTAATTTACTGTATCTTATACTGCTATATCCTAGTTCAGAATGTCACCTACTACCTGAACTGCATTTCACAAGTTATATTCTATTTAACCCTAGCATCTTGCCGAGTATTAATAAATGTTCTATAGCCACCAACACATCTATCACAACAGAGATGCTTTGGTCAAATGAGTTCGAGACACATTGGGTAGTGCAAAGTTAGATTTTTACTGCAGGACTTCTAGGAGAAGGCAGTGGCAACTCACTCCAGTACTCTTGCCTGGAAAAATGCCATGAATGGAGGAGCCTGGTGGGCTGCAGTCCATGGGGTTGTGAAGAGTCGGACACGACTGAGTGACTTCACTTTCACTTTTCACTTTCATGCATTGGAGAAGGAAATGGCAACCCACTCCAGTGTTCTTGCCTGGAGAATCCCAGGGACGGGGGAGCCTGGTGGGCTGCTGTCTGTGGGGTCGCACAGAGTCGGACACGACTGAAGCGACTTAGCAGCAGCAGCAGCAGCAGCAGCAGGACTTCTAAGAACAGCTACTGTGTATTATAACTCCCCAAGAAGACTGTCCTCCCCCACCTTTCTTTTGAGAATACCAGCATTTCTTGGAGCATGTTGAGCAACCCTGAACTGGGTCATTCAATAACTACCTATGGGATTTTCCCTGTCCCCATTCTCTTTTATCCTATATCTGTGATTTATATTGTTGCCACACTTTCCTAACCCACAAAGCCCATCTTGGCATTTCAGTTCTCAGAAAGCTTTCCTATTTTCAAGAAAAAATACAGTCCATTCTCAAGGTCCTCCTGTTTTGGCCATAACAGGTCTTCCTACCCAGTCTTCCACCATTTCCTAATGCATCTGCACCTTTCAGCCAACTTGATCATGAGTTTTACCTCAGGCCCAGAGAGTAACTGGGGAGTCCTGTCCCTGCTCTTCTCTCACGCTGAGTGCTGTACCCTTACTTATCACGTTCCACGAAGGCCTCCCTGATCCACTTCCTTCCCCAGGCGCTACTCACGTTGGAATATGTCATTCCCTTCATCTCTGCTCTGCCATTTTCTGTTGACTTAGTACGTTCAGCCTTGCAGCTTGTTGTCTCACTGGTGGAATCTAAGACCCCTCAGGGCATGACAATATCTTTTTTAAAATTTCATAATTCTAGCATGTGTACTGTATTAGGTAAATATTCAATGAAAGCTTATTAAAAAATTAGAAACAGAAGCACTCTTTGGAGATCCAACCTGAAACAATAAGAGATAACATTACTGAGGAGTTGATTCTTCAATTTCTAGGTTATCTGGCATGTTATTAATTTACCCTCATCAAGATGGCTTTTCAGTGGTTTCATCTCTTCCAGATCAGGGTAAAAGGAAACTGACAGTGAAATTACTCTAAAATTTTCTGCTATTTAGTAACTTAAACAATAAGTATTTAATTGCAAAAAAGGTTGAACTTGGGATTTTAGATTCCATTAATTTTATTCATATATTCCTACCTCTCACTGACACAGATAATCAAGGTCTAATTGTGTGTTGCTAGATACATCTTTTGTTTATTAAGCCACTGAAATCCTGGCTCCAAACTATTTCCCTCTGATACTCTAGCTGGGAGAGCATTGTAACCCTAAGGTCTAAAAGGAATCTTGGATTAGGTAGAGTTTATCTTTTAAAATTTGAGTGTCATAAATGAAAACACCCACAAAATTGAACTCTGATTGCTACTCAGATCAACATGGTTAAACTTGAAGTAGAACATTCATTAGGAAGAAAGATTTTATGCTAATTCAAAATAAAAAACAATGGTTAGTTCATCCTATAGGATGCTTGTTATAGTCAGGACAGACTGCTCAATACCCAGCATTGAGAAGATGTGGGTGGCAAGAGGATGGGCCTCCTGGTCCATCTTGGAAGCTGACTGGCTTCTTGAGAAGTTTCCTTCTGTGACATGGCCTTTCCTGGTTTTCTGTCTGTGTCTCTGGCCTCTCATTACTAGTCTTTCATTGATTTTTCCTCCTCTTTCTGACCTATATGTTGGATTGGAGGTCTCCTGGCTGTGGTCCCAGCCCTTTTTTCTGGGCTCTAGACAATTACATTCAACAGACCAAGCAGTTTCTCTCTCTCCTTTTTGAACTTTTTATTTTGTATTGGGGTTTAGCTGATTAACAAGGTTGTGATGGTTTCAGGTGGACAGCAAAAGGACTCAGCCATCCATGTACATGTATCCATTCTCCCCCAGACTCCCCTCCCATCCGGGCTCTGGCTTCTCTATCGTGATGTGTCGTTGGCATCTTAGACCCATTGTGGCTGTTCAGCTCCCCTTCTCTTCCCTCCCAACTCTGCACACTTTATCTGGATAACTTCTATTCATCTTTCATGCTTCACCTCTATTTTTCCAGCAAATACTGACTGAATGCCTACCAGGTGCTTAAATGTGCCATCCTCAGGGAAGCCTTCTCGGGTGTCACAGATCAGTTTAAGGAGCTCCTGTTATCAGGTAAACCATGTTCTTCCCATTGGAGCAGTTATCACTATGGAAGTTATAGAATTAAAAAATATATCTATCCTGCTAAAGTTAATATCCACAAGAGCATAGATAATATCTAATTATCACTGTGTCCTCCATGCCTAGAATAGTGCTTGGTTCATAATAGATGCTCAAGACGTGCAGAGTGCACGGATGTGAAATTTTTAATGCAGTTGCTTATAATTTTTTGAAGAAAGACAGCAACTGAAATGGAGTTTACAAAGCAGTGTTGACAAGGAAGCGGTTAGACCGTATGACTTTTGAAGTCCTATTCTATCCAGAGACTCTACGATTCTCAACCTCACATCCAAGTTACTGTAGACCACTGAGTACATTCTATGGTTATGCAAAACAAGCTCATGGTCAGAGTTGGGTGTGGTTAATTTGGGAATATTTCCTAATTCAAACAGATGAACTTAAAGCTCAACTTAGAGCAGAGATTCTTAGTCTGGGTACTATTGACATTTTGGGGCCAGATAATTCTTTGTATATGTGGGTGTCCTGTGCATTGTAGGATATTTTGCAGCATCTCTGGCCTCTACCCACTAGATACCAGGAGCAACCCTTTTAACAACCAAAAATGTCTCCAGATATTGCCAAATATTCCTTGGAGGGCAAAGTCACCTCTGAGTGGGAGCCACTGACTAACAGAAGGAGGATACATTGGCTTTCTTGGGAGAGAAGCTTTCCAGAGGACAGCATTTATGGAGGCTCTAAGTTGGGAATGAGCAAATCATGCCCAGGAAAATGGCAACATGCTCTTGGTTGGGATGGGAAGGGCCCTTCATCTGGGCAGTAGTTACATCCAGGGAAGTCTCTCAGACTAGACCTAGTGTTCCTCAGACTCGGGGAGGGGTGGGGGTAGGGATCACCCAGCTCAGTGCCTGCACAGCACATTGATGAAGTTCACAGCATGAACTGTTAGCTGGGCTGACCTGAGACAGAGGCGAAAAAGCTGGCAGAGAAGGCAAAAAATGCTTTGTACTTAGAATGATACCAGTACATCAGATTTTTGCATTTGCTAGTCATCAAATTTTTGTATCTTCTGATTCATATCTTTACTTCAGGCTGGGACAAGGAGAAGAAAGTGATCATTTCTGGCTTAATTAGTCATGACTATTAGGTATTTGGGGGCTTCCCAGGTAACGAATCTTCCTGTCAATGCAGGAGATGCAAGAGACGCAGGTTCGATCCCTGGGTTGGGAAGATCCCCTGGGAAAGAAATGGCAACCCACTCCAGTATTCCTGCTGGGAGATCCTATGGACAGAGGAGCCTTGTGGGCTACAGTCCGTGGGGTTGCAAAGTGTCGGACATGACTGAGCTACTGAACGTGCACAACTGAGCACATTAGTTATTTAAGTATAACACATTTTAAATATCTTTAAAATCAGGAGATGATATCACTGGAACTTTTATATTAAAAAAAGTCAAAGCATGACTTTCTGCCTGCAATATCCAATATAAGTATGCCATGCTGTTATCTTTTAAAATAATTTTATTCTTAATAGCACTGAGTTTGGGGAATTGTGTGCTTATTTAGCTCTGTGTGTGTGTGTGTGTGTGTGTGTGCACGTGTATGCTTGTTTTTCTGACGCTGTGTTGCTAAAATATTTTCAGAGCTCTTCATTCTTCTGTTTATTCCTTCTCCAACATTTGTTGAGAGTCTGCTTTGTCCCAAACACTGCTGGGCACATGAAGGTGAGGACACCGAGGTTCATCCTCCCGGAGCTCGGTGATTGGTGGGACAGCAGGGACCGCGCAGGCAGCAGGCGCTCTGGTGGAGAGTGCAGTGCTGGCGCCTTGTGTGGGGAGGGCGGGCTGCTGGGGGTCTGAAGGAGACAGTGAGGGCGCTGCAGGAGGAAGCTGTGGAGCTGCTCACTGAACGGTGAGCTGGGGTTTGCCAGGAGGAGCAGGAGTGAGTGCTCAGATGCTTCCTGGCAGAGGGGATAAAAATGCTTCTATGTAGGGAGGGAGTGAGAAGAGAGTGCCACAGAGAGCAGGGATGCTCTGTGGGCTAGGCGGTGGGGAGGAGACAGCAGGGCAGAAGCCTGAGGAGCCTCGCCTACCATGCTGAGGTGAAGAAAGTTGTGGAAAGGTTCTTGGAAAGTTGATTCTGGCAGTAGTGAGGAAGGACTGGCTTCAGGGACTAAATAGGAAGAAGTGTGAGGCTAATATACTTCTCTGCACAAACTGGATAGTGAGGGGGAAGGTGCTCAAGGGAATATGCACCCTCCTCCCTGAATTCCTAGAGGTACTAGAGGCACTTTTTTTAATTGAAGTATACTTGATTTACAATGTTATGTTAGTTTCAGGTGTACAATATAGTAATTCAGTTCATAAATACATATATATGTAATTATATATATGTGATTCTTTTCCATTATAAGTTATTACAAGGTATTGAATATAGTTCCCTGTACTCTAGAGTAGGACCTCATTATTGATCTATTTTATATATAGTAGTGTGTATCCTGTACACATGTTCTATAGGAACATAACAATTGAACATTTCTCATCAAGAAAATGACAACCTGGTTTCCCCATCACTGCCCAGTCAAATAACCTGTTTGTCATGGTGCACCTATCATCCATCAGCTAAGAATTAACCTGAGGTAGGGGCTGAGAAGGAAAGGGAGAAGGTGGCCAGGACAATGGAATCATTCAGTGGTTAGGCAAATGATTACAGATCTTGGTTAGTAATTTCAGGTGAAGGTAGGGGCTGAAGGAGTGGTCTAGGATAATTACTGTATTTCCAGTTTGGTCACTAGCTTTTAAAATTGCCTTCTGGGTCTTTTTATGAGGCCAAGAAGATCAGTTTCATTACTCTTTTACTCCATAGAGCATGAAAGAGACTCACTGGGTCATCTATTTTTACTTATTCCCTAGAGCGTGAGCCAGTTTGATAACCCACATGAGTGAGTGGGTTGTCCTCTGATTGAAATTGACTTTGAGATATTTACAAAAAGGATATGTTCAGTACTTTCAAGGATAAGGTTTACCCTTGGTAAGGATCTACATGAGCACACACTCAAGTTCTGTCCTGTAAAATCTTTTCTTCCCTTACCTAGGATGGGGAAAGCATTTCATAATTGGAGACATTTAGTGAGAACTCAGTCTCCAGCAGCACTGGTGTGCTTGGCATTCTGAAGAGACCAAAGCCTTCCATGTCCTCCGTGCCGCCGACCCAGGCAGTGTTCTGCCTGGAATGTCTCCACGTGTCATCCTTCTCCCCGTTTCTAACCGGGGAGCCAGAGACATCCTTCGAGGCCCAGGTGGAATGTCACCTCTTCTGCCTTCCTGACACCCTCACACCCCAAGCAGGAGAGTCACTGCCTCTTCCAGACTGTTTTCCCCAGTAGACTGTGCACTCTTTTAATGGAGGCCCCACCTGCCCACCTTCGAGTCACCGTCATTCACACACCTGGATTGAGCAGAAGTTTCATCCATTTGGTTGAATTATAGAGGATTCAGAAATGTGGTCCTGAACATTACATCTGCCTGGGAAGGCTGGGAACCAGAGCCCACCAGAAGGAGGCTGTGGGGGCCCAGCCAGGGGGCTGGACTGCTTGGCACCCGGCAGTAGCAACAGGTGGGCCCCAGGGAGAAGTGAGATGAAAGCCAGGTGAGGGTGGTGGTCAGGGCCAGGATTAGTGCCCCTGGAAGGCCTGGAGGGCCAAGGTAGACAGGGAGCAAGACTTGGAATTAGGTTGTGATGGTGGGGAAAGGAAAGGGGCTAGGGAGGACTCTTAGTGGTAAGAGTGAAGATGTTACCCAAAATGTGAGGAAAAAATCAAGAGCCCTACGGCTGGCGCACACTGCAACTGTTACTACGTTTTGAAAGAACAGGGAATCATTAAATTTGAGGACAGAATGCTGTACCACTCAAAAGGTGAGAGATGCCCCGAAATATGGAGTGCTTAGTTTTATGGGCTGGGTAATTTCATAGGCTAACAAGTAGGAGGATTATTCCAACTATTTTGGGGAACAGGCTGGATCTGTAGGATTTGAGCAACTGCCCACTTTTTGGCCTTTTATGGTTGGCCTCAGAACTGTCTTGGTACCTGTAGGTGTGTATTTAACATATGCTAATTTTTACAATGAGCATATAATGAGGCTCAAGATCTACTGGAAGCTGAATCTTCCACCACCCTGGGCTTCGTTGTTTCTAACCAGTATATGCTGTATCCTCAAGAGCCAAGTCATTCTTTAAGGGCTGTGCCTACCCCCTTCCCCCCTGTTTCAGTGGAGTAAATTGTAAATTTAATTTAAGCATTGTTACATGGCATTTCTTCTTTATCATATAAGCAGAAATAAAGGCTACACTTTGTCAGGCTCTGTCTTAATGTTTTAAATTATATAAAATCTTTAGGAACACATCCCTTGCATAAAAATACAACAGCCCTAAATCAATATCCTAAATCAAATTTTATTATTTTTTAAGATAAATTTCTTATGATTCTCTGAAGCCTTATTTTTGAATACTGGGAGAAAGATTTTTTTTTTTTCTTGTCTAACTCTGCTTATCTGAAGACTCTGAGAGAACTCTGACAGGTCTTCAGAGTGTGTTGACATTGGTTGAATTTCAGTATTAGTAGTTGGCTAGCAGATTTATTTTAGGAGAATACCAGAGATACCGATTCTTAGAACTTGTTAGGGCAATGTCAGATCATCAATCCAGCTTTTATTATATATATAATTTATAAAATTGTCATGAGATAACACGTAATGTGACAAAATGATACAGGGCAACTGCTTCTGGATACCTGGCCTGGGTGATACATGTTCCAGATGGGATTGAAATTCAGCAGTAGGAAGCTTGGTGTTCTAGCATTAATGACAGAAAATACTAATTAGTTTTAATGAGCAGATGTGCAATTTAAGCAAAGAGTTGGAAACCTCATCCACCTTAAGCTTTGCACAAGTTTTTCCAGGACCTTAAGTTGACTTGTTTATGTCTAGAATAAATAACACAGTTCAAAACTTATTTGACAATTTTCAGAGTCATATAAGGGGGATTTACAAAATGATTATTTCGTAGAATTCTGTCTTACAGGTGAACTGTTGGTCAGTTTAAATATCTCCCTAAGTAGCCAAATCTCTTGCCTGTGAATTTTAATTTTTTAAAGTTTTATTTTCTGGCCATGCCATGTGGCATATGGGCTCTTAGTTTTCTGACCAGGGATCAAACCTGCACCTCCTGCATTGGAAGCATGCAGTCTTAATCATTGGACCAGCAGGGAAGTCCCTGCCTGTGAATTTTAGACTTAAAAATTTCAGGCCCTAAAATTGATGATCACCTGTCAAAATAACTCACTTTTAGATTCTTCTACAGACAAAAATGATAAGAAAACCTTGGAATGTGGCCAAGATATCATTAAGTGACCTCACATCTAGCAGGAAGAGATTTGACAGATCCCCTTGGATTGGAGTTTGAAAGAACACACACACACACACACACACACACACACACACATGCTTGGGCTTTCCAAGTGGCACTAGTGGTAAAGAACCTGCCTTTCAATGCAGGAGATGTAAGAGACAAGGGTGTGATCCCTGGGTTAGGAAGATCCCCTGGAGGATGACATGGCAACCCACTCCAATATTCTTGCCTGGAGAATCCCATAGACAGAGGAACCTGGTGGGCTACAGTCCATAGGGTCACAAAGAGTCAGACCCAACTGAAGTGACTTAGCTTGCATGCATATATACACAGCAGGGTTTTAAAATTGTATTTATATATTTATATAGGGAGTTATAAAGACTACATAGAATGACACCACTGACAATGACAGTTATTTATTTGCAATATAAGGAAACTAAGTGTGAAATCATTATTCTATTTGTACTTGGAAAGTAGATTGAATTAGAGAAAGTAGGAGCTTAGAAAACATCACTATGAACAAAGCTAGTGGAGGTGATGGAATTCCAGTTGAGCTATTTCAAATCCTCAAAGATGATGCTGTGAAAGTGCTGTACTCAATATGCCAGCAGATTTGGAAAACTCAGCAGTGGCCACAGGACTGGAAAAGGTCAGTTTTCACCCCAATCCCAAAGGAGGGCAATGACAAAGAATGCTCAAACTGCTGCACAATTGCACTCATCTCACACGCTAGCAAAGTAATGCTCAAAATTCTCTAAGCCAGGCTTTAACAGTACGTGAACCGTGAACTTCCAGATGTCCAAGCTGGGTTTAGAAAAGGCAGAGGAACCAGAGATCAAATTGCCAACATCCTTTGGATCATCAAAAAAGCAAGAAAATTCCAAAAAAAATCTACTTCTGCTTATTGATTATGCCAAAGCCTTTGACAGTGTAGATCACCACAAACCGTGGAAAATTCTTAAAGAGATGGGAATACTAGACCACCTGACCTGCCTCCTGAGAAATCTGTATGCAAGTTAGGAAGCAACAGTTAGAACCGGACATGGAACAACAGACTGGTTCCAAATTGGGAAAAGAGTACATCAAGGCTGTATATTGTCACCCTGCTTATTTACTTTATATGCAGAGTACATCATGAAAAATGCTGGCCTGGATGAAGCACAAGCTGAAATCAAGATTGCAGGGAGAAATATCAATAACCTCAGATATGCAGATGATACCAGAAAGTGAAGAGGAACTAAAGTGCCTCTTGATGAAAGTGAAAGAGTAGAGTGAAAAAGCTGGCTTAAAACTCAACATTCAGAAAACCAAGATCATGGCATCTGGTCCCATCACTTCATGGCAAATAGATGGGGAAACAATGGAAACAGTGAGAGACTTTATTTTCTTGGGCTCAAAATCACTGCACATGGTGACTGCAGCCATGAAATTAAAAGACACTTGCTCCTTGGAAGAAAAGTTATGAGTAATCTAGACAGCATATTAAAAAGCAGAGTCATTACTTTGCCAGCAAAGGTCCATCTAGTCAAAGCTATGTTTTTTCCAGTAGTCATGTATGGATGTGAGAGTTGGACCACAAAGAAAGTCGAGTGTTGAATTGATGCTTTTGAAATGTGGTGTTGGAGAAGACTCTTGAGAGTCCCTTGGACTGCAAGGAGATCAAACCAGTCCATCCTAAAGGAAATCAGTCCTGAATATTCATTGGAAGGACTAATGCTGAAGCTGAAACTCCAATACTTTGGCCACCTGATGCAAAGAACTGACTCATTGGAAAAGACCCGGATGCTGGGGAAGATTGAAGGCAGGAGGAGAAGGGGACAACAGAGGATGAGATGGTTGGATGGCATCACTGACTTGATGGACATGAGTTTGAGCAAGTTCTGGGGTTGGTGATGGACAGGGAAGCCTGGCGTGCCGCAGTCCATGGGGTTGCAAAGAGTCAGACACAACTAAGCGACTGAACTGAACTGAGGAGCTCTTAATGTGAGACTTAAGTGAGGCTTCTGGTTTACATTCATTTGCTGAAGAGACTTGCAGGTTTGCAACAGTGGGCAGCTGAAAGAGTACTTTTGGCTCTTATTTTTGGATCTACCTTCAGGACCCCTCCCTTCCAGCTCAACACTGCTCGCTCCACCTCCGTCTCCTCCGCTTTCTCCACCTCCCCAGTCTCCTTGCTCCCTCAGCCTCAAACTTCTCAAGCTGCAGTCTCCTTTGAGGTCATTTCCTTCCACCATCTGGGTCTCCTTCCCTCAGGCCCCCTCTACCCGCTCTGACACACAATTGGTTGGTTGGTCTGGGTCTTTGGATGACCTCTGCTTGGAGGAAGGTAAGATTGTATCATCCTTCTAGTCCCACAAACCTGTGGACAGCATTGGGACTGGAAGGAAGGGAGCAGGGCACAACCATTAAAAGGATGACACAATCATTAAGAACAGAATACAACATAAACTGGTTAGAACTGGTTAAGACCGAGATGGTGGAAGATTCACCTTCCAGTAAACCTTGAGCTTCATTATACACTCATTGTAATACATTAGCATAAGCTAAATACATACACACAGGTGCCAAGACAGTTCCTAGGCCAGCCACAAAAGACCAAAAAGTGCACAGTGGCTCAAATCCTGGAAATCCCATTCCTTCCCCAAAATGTTAAAAGTTGGAATAATCCTCCCACTCATTACAGTACGAAATTAACCAGCCTGTAAAAACTAACCATTTCCACACCTTGGGGCTTCTCAGACTGCCCAGACTCTGCCTATGGAGTGTGTTTCTGTCTAAATCAACTTGCTTTCTTTTACATTGACTCCCTTTAAATTCTTTCCTGTGACAAGCCAAGGACCCTCACTTGATGGCCCATCCCAGGACTCATCCAACACCTGGGACCTGGTCATCCTCTTGCACCCCATTTTTCTGCAACAGCATCAAGAGATGTGCCCTTTGAAAGACAGCAGGTTTTTGTTTCCTTGAGGACTTGAGGTCACAGTGGGGATGAATGGGGCTGATGGTGCAGCCTTTGTGTTTGTGGAATAAGCCCCTCGCTTCCTGCTGCTCACTTCCTAGGAAACCACAGAGAGCGCTGGCATCTGGACTTCCTGTCGGCTGATGCCAGGGTTCCTGATCTACTAGGGCCACTGCATCCTCTCCTTGGCATTCCTAGTGTCAAAAAAGATGGGAGTATTAGAAATCAGTCTTTGATGCCTAGTGCATAGTAAGAATTCCATAAGGATTTGCTAAATGTATGCATGAATGAAAAAAATGTCACGGTTAAATCAACTTTCTTGTAGCTTCTTTCTGTTGAATCAAATTACTTGCCATATTTAAACCAATTGGTAAAGCGTATTTGCTTTTACATATAACTTTGCTGAAAGTGAAAGTTGCTCAGTTGTGTCGGACTCTTTGCACCCCCATGGACTGTACAGTCCATGGAATTCTCCCTGGGCAGACTGCTGGAGTGGGTAGCCGTTCCCTTCTCCAGGGGATCTTTCCAACCCAGGGATTGAACCCAAGTGTACTGCATTGCAGGCAGATTCTTTACCTCTGAGCCACCAGGTCCTGAGGGAAACCCCAAAGTGAATCCTACCCCATTTGGAAGCACATGCATTTGCTGAACTCTATTCTTATTCCATAGAAACAATCCATTTGAACAAACTGTGTATGGAGGAAGTGTTGATAGTCATCCTATTATGAATGTGAACTTTCTGCTTTGTGCCGCTCCATATTTGCTGTAGTAAAAATGC
The DNA here is from genome assembly GCF_023699985.2 of Odocoileus virginianus. Lineage (NCBI taxonomy): Eukaryota > Metazoa > Chordata > Mammalia > Artiodactyla > Cervidae > Odocoileus > Odocoileus virginianus. The sequence continues at coordinate 30,586,081 of NC_069689.1, forward strand.
ACAAGAATGGTACCAAGCCCTTACTGTGTTTTGAGACATTGTGCAACATGTTTGGAGGGTTTTCCTTAGTTTATACTCATTGACTAGCCTTGCTTGACCCCTTTCCTCTCCTCTCCGCACCAAGCCACCAGACCAGCACTTTCTCTACCCTCAGAACCAGCTCTCACCTTTGCTGACCCCAGAGCCTCTGCTTCTCATCCTCTCATTTTCTTTTTCCTTCATGCACAGATGATAACCTCATTGCTCCTGGCACAGCTCAGCCACCAGAGGCTCTGCTCAGCCCCTGCAGGAGGGGCTTGGGTCCAGAACATGGAGGTTACTGTGGCTACTGGTCCAGAAATATTGTGAAAACCTAGCAGGCAGGATGAACCCCACATTTCCTTGCCATGTGTGGCTCTAGGTGACCTGCCCTACCACTCCTACAGCCCCTGGGGAAGAAAGCACCCACTGCAGTTTTAAACGAAATTGTAACATTCTTTCCATGGGACACAGGGACATGTTTCTCACTAGATGATAAACTTTGAGGGCAGAGGTCACATTGCATTGGTCTTTCTGTAACCCAGCATTGGCACAGCTGCCATATTATGGGCGGTCAGTGAATGGATTGGTGAACTACTGAGTCATTTTAACTGAAAAGATGGTTTAAGTGAAAACTTGCAGGATGCAAACAAGTTTCTTGAAAATTCTCTTCTCTTGCCATTCTCTTCTCATAGGCTGCAGGTATTTTCAGAATGAAAAGTTTTCAAGCAGAAGTAGGCAATAGTAGTTGATAAGGAAAATCTGGATGACAATGGCCAGGTCATCATCATTATAAGAGTGAGACTGTGTGCAGATCCTACCAAAGGAGGCAAATCTAAGATACTTGGGGCCGAGACAGGGACTTTGCTGGTGGCCCAGGGGTGAGTCCTCCAAGCTTCCACTGCAGAGGGCAGGAAATCACTCCTTGATTGGGGAACTAAGGTCCCCCATGCAGCTCCACCCCCCACCCCCAGGCCCCCCCAAAAAAGAAAAAAAATGATGCTTGGTAGAATGACTCCATATTACTCTCAGGGAGAGAAGTCAGGGGTGGGGTGGGGAGAAGACAAGGGTATTAAAACTGGTATATAGTTTCTGGCCTGGAGATCAAAGTACCTCAACACCACTTCAGTCCTGCTGTGTCCACACTGATGTTTCTGGAAGCCGGATCTGCAGGTTGGCCTGGCCCATGTTGCTGTTAGCACTGCCTCCCTAGGGTACCAGTTCCCATCTTCCCATTCTGCTCTGACATTTCTTTCTTCCAGACACATTCCTGCACCAAGCCCTCCTTGCCAACCCTCTTTTGGGCAGGTTCTCCTTTCCCATATAAACAAAGTCTCTACTGTTGACCTCACCGTGAGCACTCCACCTCTCCTCTGCCCTCTGTGGAAGAGCCTATCTCCCCTCTGCTGGAGGCAGAGGGGGTTGGCCTTCTTGGCCTTCTTACTGCTTCCTAAGAGAGACCACATGCCCTTGGGCTTTGCCCGCTCCATTCCACTTCTCTCTGGAGCTTTCTGTGCACTCCCTGAAGTCTTTGATGTTTGGTCTCCAGTTTTTTCCTCTCTGCCCTTAGTCCTGCCACCATTCTAGACAACTTCAACTTTCATGTGCCCAGTCCTGCCGACACCATTGGCCATGACAGTCCCTTCCTTCCCCTCCACCCTACTCTGGCTGCCTGTCCCGCGGTTACAGCTCGTGCCTGTCCTTGCCTTATCTGGCCCATCTCTGTGATCTCAAGCTTTGGCAGGATATTCGGCAGGATGTCCCCTCTGGGACAGAAGCTCTCCCACTGTATGCTCCTATAGTTCCCAACTTTGCACAGCTCTTGACAATCACATTTTTACTATTCTGCATTTACTTCCATCTCTGATCCAATTCTCACAGCCCTTACACCAATGATTCTCTTCCCACCAACCTTCTTCCTTCTGGGTACTCAGTCAGCCAGACTCCACCCTGGAGCAGGACTCCTAATTCATCCTCTCTGGTTCCATCCATGGGTCCCATGGCTTGCTGCTGAAACTGATGTGCTTTTTCTGTCCAATGATCCCTCCTCAGGTTTAGGAAATTTCTCCCATTACCCCTTTTCCTTTTCTAACTGTTTACCTCAACATCTTGCTCACTTTCTACAGAAGCCTTACTTTAAAGTCCTTTCTGCTTGATTGAGACTAAGGCTGTCAAGTAGAGAGTTCCTTAACTTACTCTTCCATGTTCAGGTCCATCTGGCTCCCTTTTTCCCCTCTTAGGAAAAGAGCTACCAATTCCTGTTTATTAAGACTTTAGATTTGCACCCTCCTCCCCGCCCCCACCATTCCACCATTTTCACTTGTATCTTTACTCTAAGCTCATAAACTTACTCACACTTTCCCATCTGAAAATCAGACTAAACAAAAAACCCTCATCATCCTCCCTCTCCTTCCTGTAAAGATAAGTCTGATCTGATTTCTTCTTTTGTTATCTCTCATTCCCTCTCTAATCTGGTTTCTGCCCTCATCACTCCACAATGAATGAGTCATCAGTTGAGCCCCATGTGGGCAAAACAAATTGGCAAGTCCCTTCCTCCTTTTCTTGTCCTCCCTGAGGTATTTGACCTGCTGGTTGTTGCGGGGAGCCAGCCTGACTGCTCAGGCTCCTTCTTGGCTCTGAGAGAGATCAAGAGGTCCCTCTCTGTCCCGCCACCCCTGATTTATTAAAGCACAGGTTGGCCTTTCTCACCTCCCTCAAGGAAATTGCTGTAGCGATCTTTCACCTGTTGCTGATAAACTCGTCATGATTGAAGCCTGTTTTCTATCCAGTTAATGTTCTATTGATTTCAGTTGGGTGCTAGGGTGATGCTTTACTGATCTTAAGTGGAAGAATTTAAAACACCTGTGCCTGTAGCTCTGCACATATGCAAACCTTTGATCTATTAGCAACTCCTGTTAGCATATATATAGGTGTGGTATTCTTCAATAAAGTTGGCAGAGTCAGACGCAAGCTGACTCTGTCCCTCTCAACCCCATTTTTCTAAGTCTTTCTAAGTCTGTCTAAGTCTTATTTTTCTCAGGTACTCTGGTAATTGCGTTCTCGACCAGTTCGTTTGCCGGCAGGCTCCGGCAAGAGTGGCGCCCGAACAGGGACGTGGGCGGATTCCAGCGTACAGCCACCCGAAGACCGAAGGTTCTCGCGCGGGAGGTATTTGCGAGTTCAGGCATTGTGGATGATTGCGGGTGGAGAGGGTATAGTTGAGAGTAAAACTCATGGGGCAAAATAGTAGTAGATAGTTCTTTGTTTCTATGTTAAAAATTATGTTAAAAGCTAGAGGAGTTTTTGGTGTCTAAACGGAAACTGGAAAGATTTCTTGCTTTCATAGAGGAAACTTGTCCTTGGTTCCCGGAGGAAGGAACTGTTAACTTGGAAACTTGGGCAAAGGTGGGAGAACAAATTCAAACTGCTTATACTCTCCATGGGCCAGATAGGGTTCCTCTTGATGCTTATTCCCTATGGACTTTGTTTGAACCCAGAACACGAAAGCAAGAAACTTGAAACAGCTTTGAAACTTATAACACCCAAATGTTCGAATATTCCCCAGAGGGTAGCAGAGCACATATATGACTCCCCAGTAATTCCAGGTCCTAGAAAAAATGCTGAGACTATTGTTCTCAAGCAAGATTCTGATTCAGAACTCTCCCCTGAAGACCCAGATGATTTAGAAGAGCAGGCTTTTGAGTATGAGGGTTTAACAGATTATATAAGAATTTGTGCTGACATTGGCCCTTCCTATCTTCAGGAATTGTCTATGGTTGCTGCTATCCAGGGAAATACTGTCAAGGAAGTTCTATATCAACAGACTAAGAACAAGGGTAGTGTGAAAAAGGGAGGGCCTCCCAGCAGTTGCTTTTCATATGGACAACTGGGACATCGTATGGCCCAATGTCCTAAGAAAAATAATTTAGATAGTACAAAGAATCCTGATGTATGCCCCAGATGCAAAAAAAAAAAAAAAAAAAAGGAAAACATTGGGCCAGGGACTGTAGATCAAAAATGGATATAGAAGGCAAACCTCTTCCTCCACAGTCGGGAAACTGGGTGAGGGGCCAGCCTCAGGCCCCAGAGCAATGTTCCAAAAGGATGAATCAAGGGTTACTTCCCCAGCAGGGGTTAGGAAGAAATAATCAAGGTATTACCCAACCAGTTATGCCTATTTCTAAACCTTCCAGATCTGGATTAGGTTGTTTTTAACGGGGGCTATTGATTCTCCTGTAATCGATGCAGACCCAATCAGTTGGAAAACTGATAAACCTGTCTGGGTTGATCAGTGGCCCCTGACTAAAGAAAAAAATTTCTGCAGCTGAGCAATTGATACAGGAGCAGTTGCAATTAGGATATATTGAGCCATCCAACTCCCCTTGGAATTCCCCCATATTTCTTATTAAAAAGAAGTCCGGCAGGTGGAGGTTGTTACAAGACCTTTGCAAAGTTAATGAAACTATGGTGGTTATGGGACCACTCCAGGCCAACTTGCCCTCACCTGCTGGGATACCACGTGCAACCTATAAAATAATTAAAAGATTGTTTTTCTGCTTTTGTGGTTAATAATACTTCTTTTTCCTGGCAGACTGGATATATCTTCGCTCAAGAAGTCGAACTTTCAGTGGTTCACAAAGTCTGTTTTCAATATCTCTTACAGCCTTTTAATTTGTTTAATCTTGTTCTGTTTGTCCTCAATTTCTTCCAGTCCCTCATCTAGGTGTCAACCCTCATGGACTCTTACTTAATCACCTTTGACAGATGGATGTATGGAAAGACCCATTAGACAATTCATGGCATGGTCCGGATCCAGTGTTAATTTGGGGGAGGGGTTATGTATGTGTTTTTCCACAGGATGCCAAAACACCGCGCTGGCTCCCAGAAAGGCTGGTACACCAGACGGAGAAGATCACTGAACCAGCAACTGAGTCGGCTGTCTCTACAACAGAGAAATGCATTCCCGACAGATCAGCAGATGCATGAGTTCATCTTACAAGCAAGAAGGATGGCAGCTGACACTGCTCAACCCCGATCTGCTCTGGCCTATATTGTTCTTACATTAGCATGTGCAGTAATTAATCAAGCTTTCCCCCAGTGCTCTTGATCGATTTGAAGGTGATTATCATCAAGTTTGGGATGAATATTTCTGGACGACCCCTGAAAAAGGACAGCTACTGACCCCTGCCAACATTTGCTGGGAGCAAAAGACTCATATACCGACATTTGAAGGCTGAACACTCCCAGGAAACCTGATGAAACATATGGGACTGTTACTTTCCTATAAATGTAAAATTGTGATAGATGTGACGTTTGATACTAATAAGTCCTTTGTGTGGCCTGGGTCAGACTGGGAAAATAGTCCTAGTATAAGATGCGTAGCCCCAAATAACACTTGATGGATTTGTGAATACAACCTTTGGTTCTTGCATTTGTCAATGCCTATCTGAAATGATATATAAAAGATTGTTGATGTTTTCCCATTTGCAAAAGCAGCCATTTCCTTTGAGGGAGATATAAAGGCCAACCTGTGCTTTAATAAATCAGGGGTGGCGGGACAGAGAGGGACCTCTTGATCTCTCTCAGAGCCAAGAAGGAGCCTGAGCAGTCAGGCTGGCTCCCCGCAGGTTGTCCCTTCCTCCTTTGGCTTTGCCTATTTGTCTAGTCCTCTTTGCTGTCAAATCTGTTAGTTCCTTCTGAGTTCCCTTTATTGGCTCCCTTTGGACTTTCGTCTCCTAAATGCAGAGTTGCTGCAGTCTGCCCTTCCCACTCTGATTGCTTTCCCTGGCTGCCCCGTCTGCAATCATGGCTTCAATTACCAGCATGTACTGAAAATCCACGTGCCTCTAGCTTCTTTTCAGGCTTCTCTACTGAGTTCCAGATCCATGTGCCCAATTGCCCCCTGTATACCTCCATTTAAATGTCACTCAGGTACCTCAGATTCAGCCTCTTCCTAACAGCATTCATATCTTTTCAGCCAGACTTTTCCTCTTGGACTCTTTGTGCATATTGTCATTGTCCAGGAACCCAGCCTCTTTTCACCACTTCTAGTCAGTCATCAACTGTACAGAGATGCGGTGGAGGTGGGGGTTATGTTCACCGGAATCCTAGGGAAGCTGAGGGATGGAAATTAACTTGCTGGGGCTGCTCTCCTGAAGAGAAGCAGGGGACTGGGGAGCTACATACAGTGGGGAGGACCACGTGGTAGGAATGGCACTTAGAGACTTTGTGTAAACTTAACCAAGCATCACCAAGGGCTGAGATATTTGGAGTTCTTAGAAAGGAACAGAGTTTGCCTGCCCAAACAGGTCTGAAGAGATAGCTCAGGATCAGAGAGAGAGAGAGAAGCCCAACACAGAAGATTCAGAAGTGGGAGAGACAAGAGTACTCAGATTTCTCAAGGATAAGGAGGCCCCAAGTGAGTGTGGTTTATAGTATACTTTTACAGTTTCTACCTCTTAAGGTCTCCAACTGGATCTTCTTTTCCTCCAGTCTACTGCTAATACCCATGTCTTGTCCCAAAAGCAAATCTTAATAAGCTATTGGTTCTTTTAACTTTTGGACAGCAAGTTAAACACTCTTTAGCTCCTCAAACAAGGTCTTTTAGGTTATAGTCCCTGGTTACTATCTACCTCTTGCTGCTATCTACACTATTTTCCTTTTCTTTTCAGCCACAGGGAAGTTCTTCCAGCTCTTTAAAAACACCAGCCATTTATATAGGGGATCCATAGTTCCGTGTTTGTAATATCCACTCCAACCCATTCATCCTCCCATTTCTACTTTTCCTTTAATACTCAGCTCAAGCTGAGTATTTCCCCGAAGGCTTTTACAACCCCAATGTGATTTTTCCTGGATGATAATAGCATCCTACACAAAACATAAAAATACCCTTTACCACATCTCACTGTAATCAATTAACTTGTTTCTCTTCCCTGGTAGTTACTGGGTACTTTATGAAGGCAGATTTCAGTCTATCTGGCTTTCTATACCCACTATTTAGCTCTTGAACAGTACTTGATATTTCTAAATAAATGTCAACCATCAAAACTTTAAAGTGTAGCAGAAAGCTACTTAACCTATTAATATAAACCTTTTAACATTTAAATAGCAGGCCATTTAATCGTATCGTTTCACATGTTAATCGTGCATCTTCGTTCCTGAAGGTGTGTGTGACGTCGGGGTGCATTTGTCAGTGGGAAAATCTGAACATTTAAGAGCGCATCTCCAGGAAGTATCTGCCCCACCGACGGATCTCAAGCAATCTGTCATCTGCAGAATCAACCAGATCAGCGTCCTTCTCCCGGCCTTGACCTACAGGGCACCTACAGCTACTAAGAGAAGTGGGCAGACACTTCTTCACAGATGCCTTTTGTGACCTCCTTGAGTGGGGGATGTTCGCCTCCACACTCGGAGCATCTTATTCTCTCCCTCTGCACCGATCACAGCTTTAATTGCATTGGTGTGATGAATGCCTGTCTCCCTCTCTAGATCGTAAACTGCACGAGTTAAAAACCCTAATATGTTCCTATTCAACTTGTAATGCCCGAGCCCATAAGGACGCCTAAGGCGTCACTGCTATGCCACAGTATTTCTGCGACCGGCGTTTCTGGGCCCTAGTAGGGGCGCCCGCCCCCGCGCTCGAGCCGGCGGGCAGTACGGTCCCGCCCACCAACGGCCGGCTAGGGCGAGGCCCCGCGGGGCGCTCTCGCGGGGACAGTTCCCGGGCTCGCGTGGGCGCGGCCCCTGCAGGGGGAAGCGCGGACGGCCGGGAGCGGCGCGAGGCCGGGACTGGCCAATGAGCGCGGCCGGGCGGGGCTCGCCGCCGGCGGCCCGGGAGCGCGCGGGGCTGGGCGTGCCCACGGGTGACGCTCCGGGCCTGGCCGGCCAATGGGCGCGGGGTGGCGGGCGGGCCTGGCGGCCGGGGGGCTCTAGGACGCTAGCGGGAGGCCGGCCGGACAGACTGACGTTTGGCTGCAACGCGGGAGGCGCGTGGCGGGGATGGCGCTGGCGCGGGCCTGGAAGCAGATGTCCTGGTTCTACTACCAGTACCTGCTGGTCACGGCGCTCTACATGCTGGAGCCCTGGGAGCGGACTGTGTTCAGTATCCTGCCCGGGCCGCGGGCGCGGGGCCGGTGGGGGCGCGGAGGGCCGGGGCGGCATCTCGGGCTCCGGGCCTGGCAGGCGGAAGGGCGGAGGGCCGGCCCCGCGGGAGCCGCGCGCCGACTAGCCTCTGCGCGACGGACACGCGGGCCGAGGTGTGGGGGCCGCGCTGGTGGCGTTCCTTTGGTTGGGAGCGGGCCGGGAGGGCGAGAACTCTTGAGATCAGCGGTCGCGGGTGAGTCTCCTGACCCGAGATGGAGGCGCCTTTATTACTGGAGGAGATCCCCTAAGGAGACGTCTCCCGGGTGTGCCCTCGCCTGCTCTTTGGCCGCGCCAGCCGTGGGTTCGGGTTCCCGTTCCGTGGGAGGCGGGGACCGGGTAGTGGAGCAGACCGCTCCCGGCTTGGGCGCTTTTGACCTTTAACTGTCCCTGATTTAGCTGGCTTCGATCCTATGAGAATGCTAACTAGTTTATCAGTCTTCAAGTGAGGTTGTGAATTTGTGTTTATGGCATCCCAATTCAGTTTTGGAAAGCAGCTCTGTTAATTGGACCTTTTTTGATCTTGAAGATGGTTAGTTTTAAAAGTGTGTTTTACTTATTAATCTGCTGTTTGCACAGTCCGAAACAGTAGAGCCTGAAAAGGAATTTATGGTTATTTGCAGATAGTGTTTGAAACTGTGTTTTCGTAGATAGGTAATAACTACCTGTTAATGACTACTGAGCGTTTACTACCAGCCGAACACCTGGACTAAGCACTTTTCCTGTATGTTAACTCATCTTAACTTTCATAACCACAATGAATAACTCATGGTTGTAAAGAAAGGCTTCCTGAATCTATGTTGATGTTCCTTGATATTATTCTTGCAGAATAAATACTAATAGTGAGATAGAACTATTTTAAAAAGAACTTGAGGACCAATATGAGACAAATACTTTACAAAGCATGCTTGCTTCATGGAGGGCCGCTCCCCTTCAATGTGGTTTAGTTGGAGCAGCTTCAGAACAACTTTGCTAATACACTGTTGAATTGTGGTAGAGAGATAATTTCATTCAAGCCTTAAAAGTGTTTATTTGTATTAAACTAATTTAAGATTGTACTCAAAGCTGTCTTTTGTTTCAGCACTTGAGGCATCTTAGCTGCTTTACAAGTTTTATTATTGTTGGCATTTCTTTCCAAACCTGGAATTTAAGAACCAGAATGCATATTTTGGATGTAAAATCTGAATGTAAAGCATGCTCTAGTTTCCTGAACCATTTACTTGTAGCTGTAGTTTAGTTAGGATTTTTTTTTCAATTTAATTTCACTCTAAGTTCTATAGGTTGGAATGCATGAGGTCATCCTTGTAAAATGTATAGTAAAATAGAGACCACCTCTTGACTTAGTTAAAATTACTAAAAAGTGAATTTAAGCAGTGTTAAGGTAAGTTGAAATTCTTTAAGAAATCAGAAGTTAAATGTAATGCCCCACTATCAGAGTCTACACTCTTGATTTTACTCTTGAAGGCTTTTTTGGCCTATGGATAAATGCTACAGTGTCAGCGATATTAAGGCTTTTTTGTACTATGTTGCAATAGTAACAATGTCTTATAAATAGCTCCATGATGGCTTTGGGGGCATGATGTGAAGAAATAAATTATGAAATTGTCTGTAGTACCTCTGGATTTTTGCCTTTGAAGCATTTGACTTCTCATTGGTTTATGTAACCGCATGATTTCAACTAAAAAACAAAAAAATAATGAGATCTGCAACAACCAGAGAGAGATCTGCTGGGAACTTTTGATTTCCACCTCTTGAGGGGAAGCTTTAACATGTTTCAGAAATCCCCTTTCCCTCCTGAAGTCATCAGTGGGAAAGGAAAAGACCAGGTTTTGTAACCAAGACCGGTTTTGTAACCAGTGAGACACTCCCTGTAGTTGTCTCACTGAGTAACATTGTAACCATGCTGTTGAGGGGAGATGGGAAGTTAAAAGATACTTTGTTAAAATAATTAGAAGCATACATAAAAGTTATGCCTTTTTTTTAATTAAAAAAAACTAAATAAACTTGTATTTTGTTATCACTGGATTATATTTGCCACCTTTCTATGGCTTTTTATGTTTCCATGGCATTTTATACTTTATTTTAAGGAAAATGTGGACAGTTTTTTGGTATATGTTTGAAATTAGATTCCCCCCTGAAAGAGAGACCATGATTTCTTCAAAGAAAGAGTTCTTTTTGTTGTTCAGCAACACGTTAATGCACACAAATAATGCTTGACAAGTGTTTGTTTATATGTTGCAGAAGTACTGATTTTAAGCCACTTTTAGAGTAGCTTTGGAACTAGACTGTTTCTGATGAACAACATTCAGTTCTTATAGAGTATAAGAACTTAGGTAGAAAAACCTGTCAGTTGAAACAATTTCTTTTATTTTGGATATGTTTACAAAATTTGCATTGTTGTCCCCTCATTTGTAAAATATGTGCATTTGTTGAATTCTTTGTTCCATAAGTATTATATACTTCCTAATGGCAGATACTATGTGCCACCTGGGAAGCCCATTTTAGAGAGTAGGGATTTACCTACAAATAAAACATAAAAATACTCTAATGCCACTAGATAAATAAATAAAAATAGAGATTATTTGGTTCTTATAGATGTTATGGAGGTAAAAAAACAAGAGATGAGAATAGGAACTAAGGAAGAGGTCATGTTCTTTGGTTTTAGCTAGAGTGGTCAGGAAGGAGACATTTAGAAAGATTTAAGCAGGGAGAAAATCCCAGGGGATTGAGCGTTCCAGATAGCAAGACTGGTAACCATGCCCTGAAGCACCAGCATGTCTGGCGCGTTTCGTGTTTCAAGGATAGCTGTGCGATTGGGGTGGGGAAAGTGGGGTGAGTAGCAGGAGAGGTCAGTTCCAATCCGGTAGGGCCTCCTAGGCATGGAGTGCAAGTTCTGGAAGTGAAGGGAGGTGCTCATACCTTTTGGGTAGAGTCACTCAGATCCAGTAACAGTTTTCTCACTGACATTTTTTTCTCACTGACATTTAAATATTGGATAAAGTAGGAAAAGAAAACATAGGAATATACATTTTTTCCCTTTCCTCTTGAGACTTAAAGCTCTTTTCATTCTGAGTGGAAACCATGTGCACACACACACATATGCACGCACCCGGAATGGAATTTTTGAAACTTATTTTAATTAAAATTTTTTTCAATGTACTGAGTTCTTCTGAGTTTCCAAGAATATGAACTTCAGTTTTTCCTTCTGGGAAATTAAATCCAAGTTCAGGAAAAACAAGAATTTACACATATTTTCAGATTGCCCCTGCCCCCTCACCCCATTCAGCTGAAAGAGCTGGGCAGTGAGTGCTTTGGGACCCAGGGCAGGAAGAGCGATTAGAGAAATTGCAAAGACCCAGAGGGATCGGGTGGAGAGGGAGGTGGGAGGGGGGACCGGGATGGGGAATACATGTAAATCCATGGCTAATTCATTTCAATGTATGACAAAAACTACTGTAATGATGTAAAGTAATTAGCCTCCAACTAATAAAAATAAATGGAAAAAAAAAAAAAAAAAGAGAAATTGCAGTGGGAGGTATCTGAGTGTTTGACTGCATTTTCCCATGTGGGAAGAAGGTGTGGAAGAGATGTGTTAGGATGGTGAGTGAGTGTGCCAGGCCGACTGGTTGGAACACAGATTCTTTAATGCAGAATAGGTGGGAAGTATAGTTGAAGAAGCAGGTTGAGGCTGTTTATTAATTGGACACTTCTGTGTGTATACTTTGGCCAGATGCTGGCCTAGGCGCTTTTTCTGATGTGTCAGCGAGCAAACAAGACAGAGATCTTTGTCTTTGGGAACTTTCTTAATAAGTGAACTATGTGGGAATTCTGTGGCGGTCCAGTGGTTAGGACTCTGCACTTGTGAAGTATATAGTATATTAGGTGGTAAGCATTATGGAAGACAAAACTAGGTAAAGGGGATAGGAAATGTGTGGATAAGATGAAGTTACTATTTTTAAAGAAGATGTCAGGAGATGCTTCATCGTGAAAGCATACTTGAGAGTGAAAACATGAAGGAGGGGAGGGAGTTAGCAGGGTAGAAATCTGACAGGAGAGAGTAGCTGGCAGAAGGAATTGCAGTTCAGAGTCCCTGAGTCCATGGCTGCCTGGCATGGATGAAGGCCATCACTGAGGCAGGTATGGCTGGAGCAGAGAGCGTTGGGGAGAGTAGTGAGGTCAGATTCGGAAGTCCTGGAGGTCTTCGTAAGGATTTTGGTTTTTAATTTTGGTAAAAAGGGGTGCTCTTGAAAGATCTGATGGAAGAGTGATCCAGTCTGAACTTTAAGAAAAATTATTTATTTGGCTTCTCCAGATCTTAGTTGCAACATGCAGGATCTTCAATCTTTGATCTTCACTACAGCATACGAACTCTTATTTGGGGCATGTAGGATCTTGTTCCCCAACCAGGGCTTGAACCCAGGCCTCCTGCTTTGGGAGCACAGAATCTTAGCCACTGTACCCCCAGGGAAGTCTTCAATCTGACTTTATAAGTTTAAAAAGGTTTACTTTGGTTGCAGAATTTGGAATAAATTAAGTGGCTAGAGGAAGGAAGGGTGGAAGCAAAGGTAGATGTTTTAGATTGAGGTAGGCTTTGAATGATCATGAAAAAAGCATTACTTAAAAAATTTTTTTCAAATTAAAAAATTAATTTAAAAGTTGTAAAAAATTTTTTTATACAACTTTAAAGGTTGCTTTCCATTGACAGTTATTACAATATATTGGCTGTGTTCCCCACATTGTACAGTACAGCCTTGAGCCTGTCTTACACCCAATAGTTTGTATCTCTCACTCCCCCACCACTGTTTCCCTCCACCCTCCCCAGCATTTTGTTATTTATTTATTGATTTGATTGCACTGAGTCTTAGTTGTGGCATGTGAAATCTTAGTTTAATTGTAGCTTGTGGAATCTAGTTTCCTGACCAGGGATCTAACCTGGACCCTCTGACTGGGAGCATAGACTTTTAGCCACTGGACCACCAGGGAAGCCCCAGCATTACATTTTTTAAAGCTGTATGTTCTTTTCAGTGGTGGCTCAGATGGTGAAGAATCTGCCTGTAATGCAGGCGACCTAGGTTCGACCCCTGGGTTGGAAAGATCCCTTGGTGAAGGGAATGGCTACTAACTTCAGTATTCTTCCCTGGAGATTTCCATGGACAGAAGAGCCTGGCAGGAACCATGGGATTGCAAAGAGTCAGATACGACTGAACTACTAACACTTTCACTTTCACATGTTCTTTTCAATAGTGACTAGTTTATTTTCTTTTTCTTTTTTTTTTCCCAATAGTGACTAGTTTATTTTCTTAGATCTTTGCTGTATCCTCAAATGTCTAAAGCTGGATCTAAGAAAGATTTTTCTTTACATCTGAATGTACTTGAATAATTAGTGTGTTTGAGAGTTTAGAAAATACACCTTCTTGAATTATAAATGAAAAATAGTTTACACATCTTCATGGATCAAAACTCAAAAGATGCAAAAATGTAGATGGTGAAAGTCTTCCTTCCACCCCTGCCCCAGCCACCTTGAGGCAACCATTGTCATCAGTTGCCTGTGCATCTTCATTCTGTGAACACCTGGAAAGTAATAGGTGTTGTTTTGGTGTGTGTAGTTTGGGGAAATCAAAGCTTTTATAAGCCAATAGAGAATTGTTTGAGGAATATATTTTGCTATGCCCTTTTGGAGGTACTAATAATGATTGATATGGTTACCTACAATTAAGTGTCTCTGTTTTTTGTATATTTTCTATATAAAGTATGTTTTGTAAATAAACACAGCACACAAAACAAAATTGACAAAGAAAACTTCTATATATAGGCCAGTGGGTACCATTGTCTGTCTGATAGAGCTTTCTCTGAACTAGTCAGTAAATTATTAAAACCCTAATTCACCAAGAGTCTTCTACTAGAACTTGTTTTTTCTTAATGAGCTCCTTTTTTGAAGAAAATGTTTGTAAATATAGAACCATCTGACAATTTAAATAGGTTTCCAGTAAAAATCAGCATGTGATTAGGCAAAATTCTTAATATCAGAAAGTTACTTCTAGAAAAAAATTATTAGTAAGTAAGCTTAATGTCTTTTAGAGAGATTTTATCAAGGTACTTTCAAGTCAAATATGATTTCCAAATAATCCTATCTCCTTATCCCTTTGGCCAAGCTTTATTAAAACCAGTGTCTTTGTGCACATCTGGACTTCCTATTTCCTTCATGTCAGATTTCTGGGTCTCTTTCATGCCTGAGGGTCACGCTTCTTGAAGCTGACTCCATGGGTGCACTTGTGAATGTTGGCAGTGGGTTCTCTGGCCACTGCCTCAGTGATGACAGAATGGCCCTTCTCTATATCCTGCTTGTTGGAGGCATTTTGTGGGGCCTAGATTGGAAAGGTGTCTCATGTCCAAATTCATGTTATTACACAGATAGATGAGGCTTGGAGCTGTGCCAGAAGTTTGTAACTTGAATGAGATAAAGTACAGCATAAGTTAGTTACCATTCCTTTGTTTGCTGTCCATCCCAGAGGTTATTTTATAGCCTGGGGAAATTCTGGAGATTTTGGATTTCTGGAAGTAAAGTGGGAGAAGTGAAATTGTAAGTGGGGAGGGGGTGATGAGAAGGAGAACTAGCAGATCACAGTTCTCAGACCAGCTGGAGGAGAGGAAACAGTGGAAGCTGAAGACTTAGAAATTGATTCCCCTAACTGATTTCCAAACCCTTTGAAAAGTCGCTCCAGGGCTCCAGTGCTTTGGTTTGAAAATCACTGCTCTCGCCTGTTGCGTACTGCCTGGATATTTGGCTGGCTACATGAGAATGTTAGACTATCCCTTGTCTGTGCTCCTTAGGATAGTATTTTCCCTTAGTGGGGGAAAAAAAAAACACCTCTTTTGAGAAAGGTGGAATATAAAAGCAAAACAACAACAAAAAAACCCAAACAAAAGACCAGAACTGTGCTATGCAAAAAGTAGGTCTCCTGTACTAGGGTGTCAGGGAGAGTCATGGGAAGTTGATGGTTGAGAGGACAAAGCACATGTAATCTACAGTGTTTATCAGTGTGTGATACAAGTGATTTTTCAGTAGAGGTGAATGTGGATCCTTTCTCTCTACTGCTTCATATTCTTAAAGACCTTGTGACCCCATCCCCCAATCCCAGCTCAGAGTTTGAGAGTTGTTAACATTTGTGATGCTTATGGGCAAGGATAAGATAAATTCTTTAGATTAAAAAAATACAAACCAAAAAGCTCAATGCTCAAATTTAATGATTAAAGCTACATGTTTCAGAAGATCTACTTAATAGAGGATGTATACTTTTCACAAATTGCAGTGCTTAAAAAAAATAGCAATTATGGAATGAGAGGTAGTAGTTATGATCAATAGTGATGAAAAGAACTATTACTAATACAGAAATTTTGGCATCACATGATGTTGTTTGCTTGCAAAGTTGTGTCTGACTCTTTTCGACCCCGTGGACTGTAGTCCACCAGGCTCCTCTGTCCATGGGATTTCCCAGGCAAGAATACTGGAGTGGGTTGCCATGCCCTCCTCCAGGGGATCTTCCTGACCCAGGGACTGAACCCATGTCTCCTGCGTTGGCAGACATACAGTTCACAGCCACCGGTGAACCCCATTACGTGTTGTATGTGTTCCTGAAAAAATTCTCGAATAAGATAGTTTATGGGAAAATACTGTTGACTCAGACTCCTCAAAACTGCTGCAACTTCTAATGAGAACAATGATTAGCATTTGAGTGGATAACTTGGATAGCCAGGGCAAGCAGACTGGAGGCTGCCCCAGGGGACATTAAAAATTGATGGACAGAGTTGACTGGAAATGCTGGGGTGTGACAGAGATGGTGTGGGCTGCCTTGGAGGAGGAGGTGCAGGCAGACAGGGCTGTCCTATCATTAGTGGAGAGCTTTTCCAGCCAGGAGGTGTACCGTTCTGGAGAGGGAGAACTGGTGCAGATGCTAATTTTTAATTTTCTTAAAATAGAGCTATAAGGACTTGCAGCCACTAAGCTGAGGGATGTTTCTTGCTGAAGATTAGTATTCTTTTCTCACTAATCTGGCTCCCCTAATTTATGAAAAAACCCCATATGAAACAAATCCTACTTATGTATGAGCTGATTGACATTTCAGAAATCAGAACAGATTATATTTTAGAGCAAACAGATAATTCACCCCCCGACCCCTTGACCCCAGGACTTCAGATCTTCATTAGATTAACTGAAACTCTAATTAAAAAGGGATATATCTGTACATAGCTTCACTGTCTCTGGGCACAGACCTACAAACCATTTTTAGGATTTCAGTTCAGGGTGGATGGAACAGGATCATTGCTGGTTTAAGCAGCAGACTTTTTTGTTTGATTAGTTTTTAAAGAGTTCATCATCAAGTTGTTCTAAAATCAATTTCCATACTTAGGTATGACGAACACTACAGAAAGCTCAGAGAATGGGTTTTGCATGCCAACATTAACCTCTGATGCTGATGTAATATTCTTCATTGTTGTTGTTTAGTCGCTAAGTTATGTCTGACTCTGCAATTCCGTGGACTGTAGCCTGCCAGGCTCCTCTGTCCGTGGAATTTTCCAGGCAAGAATACTGGGGTGGGTTGCCATTTCCTTCTCCAGGGGATCTTCCCGACCAATGGTTTGAACCCACATCTCCTGCATTGGCAGGCGGATTCTTTACCAGTGAGCCACCAGAGAAGCCGATGATATCCTTTACTATGGCCCAAGAATATCAAATTGGCTGACATACACTGGACTCTATCTTCTACTTGCTTTCACTTATGGCAACCAGAAGTACCAAAAGTGACATATTTGGGGGAAAAAAAAACTTTCTTTTTTTAAAAAACATTTGGTGGTGTTCTGAGGCTGCAGGATTTTAGTTCCCTGACCAGGAAGTGAAACCCTGCCCTCAGCAGTGAAAGCACGGAGTCCTAACCCCTGAGCTGCCAGGGAATTCCCCAAATTAGCTTTCTTAGCATTTCTTTTCAAGGTCAGGGGACAAAACCTGCAGTAAGAAAATGGCAGCCCACTCCAGTATTCTTGTCTGGAAAATCCTGTGGACAGAGGAGCCTGGTGGGCTACAGTCCACGGGGTTGCAGAGAGTCGGACAAGACTGAGCACGTTTCTTTTTGAGATCAGGGGACAAAACCTGCAGTAGTAAGGAAGATTCCTTTCCGTAGCATTGTTTAGCAGCTGACACCTGCTTTCCCTTAGAACTTTGATTGCTTTTCACCAAACAGCTGTGGTTATACTTTGTCAGATGCTTTGTTTTCTTTCAAATGGCTCCTTAAAATAAATTTATCAAAATTTTGAATATATCTAAGGATAAAAGTAGCATTTAAAGAGTTGATTTTACAAAAGGAATTTGAGTAATAGAAGATTTGGTTGACTAAGAAGATTGAAACATGACATTTTAGCTCTGTTTTTTGATGTGACCAGGGCCATCAGAGACTGAAAATATTGAAACTGTTTAGTGAAGAGGAATAAATCCTACCCACTGGAACAAAAACCTCTACCCTTTTCCGAGTGAGGAACTAACTTTGGTTTCTCCAGAGTCTTGTGAACAGGTTGCTAAGGTAGGTGGTGACAGTGTGAGGTTACTGGTTAGGGCAGCAATGTTAGTTTCTGAAATCTTCTGATGTACTGTATTTTAAAGCTACTTTAAAGCATTTCCTTTTTTTTTTTTAGGTTGCTGGGAAAAGGCCTGGGGTGGCCAGTTCCTTGTATGAGCAAAACGTCTTTATTTTTCCTGTCTAGCTTGTAACTTACCAGCTCATGATTAGTTGGAGATTCTTGTTAAAGAAAACAGAACAAGACACAGATATATGATTTCACATCTATTTGCTTTTTAATCCATTGAACCCATAAAATATTTAAATTATGTCCAGGTTTATAAATAACCTCTAATTTTTCACTCAGCCCTTGAACAAACATTTATTGGCAGTTCCTGAACAATCTTGGCACATTATATGCTCAGTTCTTTTTTTTTTTAATTTTTATTGGAGTATGGTTACTTTACAATGTTGTGTTTCTGCTGTGTAGCAGAGTGAATCAGCTATATGCTTACTTGCATCCCCTCTTTTCTTGATTTCCTTTCCATTTAGGTCACCGCAGAGCATTGAGTAGAGTTCCTCGTGGCTACAGTAGGTTTTCATTAGTTATCTATTTTATACCTTATCTGCTCAGTTCTTGATGATTGACGAAGTCCCGGCGTTGTCTAACGATGCGCTACAGCTAGAAGCAAAGAGCGGCTGAGTGCAGAAGGAAATGGCAGCCCACTCCAGTATTCTTGCCTGGAAAAGTCCATGGACAGAGGAGCCTGGCGGGCTGCAGTCCATGGGGTTACATGGCTGAGCATGTGTGCATGAGGGTGGAGGGAGATGGGTTGGTAGCAATAAACTGGTAGAACTTAAGAGTGGCTGAGGCACTCCCTCTTAAGCACTTAAAAATCAGTGGTAGAGGCAGTTACATAGACACAAAACAGCAAAGACTTTTTTTAGTTCTTGAGGTTTTTGGTTTGTTAGTCTAGATTTCACTAGCTTAGTTCTGTATTGCTTGAATCGTGGAGCTCACTTTAAAGCATGAAGCTGGTCAGTCTTGTACAGCTAACTGATGCTTGTGGAAACAGCAGGTAAGGGCTTGGTAAATGGAGAGGTGGTTGTGGTCTAGTCACTCAGTCCTGTCCAACTCTCTTTCAACCCCTTGGACTTTGGCCTGCCAGGCTCCTCTGTCCATGGGATTTTCCGGGCAAGGATACTGGAATGGGTTGCTATTTGCTCCTCCAGGGAATCTTCCCAACCCAGGAATTGAACCCGAGTCTCCTGCATTGGAAGGCAGCTTCTTTATCATTGAGCCACCTGGGAAGCCCAAATGGAAAGATTACTCTATCACCTTGTATATTATATAGCATGATATATAGATTATGTCCCCTTCTAATATATGTGTATTCTGTAGCACTGATGACTTACATTTTCTCTGTGTGTGTGTGTGTGTGTGTGTGTGTGTGTGTGAATGTCTCAAATAGAAGATTATATTAGATGATTGAGAAATGGTGCCTGAATGCCCTCTCCGAGCAAGTGGAATCTGAACATGTTGAGGCAGGAAGGGATTTCATTTTATGGAGAAGAAACTTAGGTTCAGAGAGGTTGTGATGCCCTAGGATTATACTATAAATTAACAACAAGCTAATAGCAGAGTGACCTTGGGCGATTTCCAAACAAAGGTCTGAGTCATAGTGTTAAGTGCCCAAGCCTTAAAACAGTAATTTCAATAAAGATTATGTTACCTTTTGTTGAAGAATAGATTTATATTAACCCTGAAAGGTAAGTTATGTATATCCTCAAATTATAGATAAAGAGACTAGTAATCAGATAGTTTTTGTCACAACCAGGGATTGGCAGAATTGCAGCTCAGACCTAGGTCTCTTCTAGTGCTGTGGTGATTCCGGTATCTATTTCTTGAACTTTAGAGTGTATCAAGGACACTTTAAAATTTGAGAGGTGTGTTAAAAGAATGCAGTGGATGTTTTGCAAGGTGATTATTAAGGCCAGTAGAAATTCCTCATGGTCCCATTGTTTTATTTGTTCACTTATATTTCATTGTATAGTTAAGTCAGTCTTAAATAGTCTCTTATTTAGTGGAGGGATAAATTAGGAATTTGGGTTTAACAGATACTACTATATATAAACTAGTTAAGCAGAGATCTACTGTATAGCACAGGGAGCTATATTCAGTACCTTGTAATAACCTATAATGGAAAAGAATCTACAAAAGAATCTATCTGTATATCTGAATCACTTAGCTGTATACCTGAAACATTGTAAATCAACTGTACTTCAATTAGAAAAATATTCTCTTCTGGTTGAGCTTTAGGATAATTTTTGGAAATAATTTTGAAATTTAATTGTATAGCAAACTTACTTTTAAAGAGTTATTATTATGATTCTGAAGATACTTAGGAGAACTGGGGTCAGAATATAGAAACTTTTTTTGAGAGAAATAGAATAAAAGTTTAATAAGTGGCTCTGGGTAAAAATTTAGGGTTATTATTATTTCGAGCAGCTAATAAATTGGCACTTGCCTCTTGGTTCAAGTGACTTTTGGTAATTTTGTTTATTTTGGTCAGAATTGAGGGTTATATATTCTGTTACTAAGAGCTAAGACTTTCCATTTGTTTCCTAGATCCAAATTAGATCCAATGTTGCCTAACCCAAACTTTGTCAAGGAAGATCCTTCAAAATAGCTTTTAGTCTACTATGATATACAGTTACATTTTCCTTTGCAATTTTTACTTATTAAAAAAAGTTATTGGCTATTCCAGCATGCAAAATACCCCATAAAGGATAATGTAATGAAAGTGTGCCCATACTACCAACTAGTTGAAGAAAAACCTTACTAATACATTTGAAGCCCTTTTACACCCCTTCTTGCAGGTCTGTCTTCCTTCTCGTCCCATTTCACCCCGTTAAGTATCCACTACCTGATTTTGCTTATATAATTGCCATTTATTCTTTTTTTTTAAATTTGTTTTTTAATTGAAAGATAATTACTTTCAGAATTTTGTTGTTTTCTGCCAAACATCAGCATGAATCAGCCACAGGTATACATATGTCCTCTTATTCCATATATATTCATCACAACAGCTATAGAATGTCATGAACTCTAGTGTTGAATATCTCAACCAGGCAAAAAAAATCTTTTCCAGTTTCACTAAGTTCTTGTTTCACTTAGAAAAATGTCCTGATTTTATATGCAAAGAAAAGTTTAAAGATTTGAGAATTTAGTGTTCACAAAATTGACCTTAAGTTTCAGGTTCCTATCTTATGTGGAACAGTCTCTGTTAAGCTAAATTTATACATGTTCCATAACTGATATATTTTCCATACTAAATTGAAGGGTTATAGTTCCATAAAGAGTAGGTAATATAATCATTCAAATGGCTGTTTTTAGTAATTACTTCTTACTTGAATTTGAGCCAATGACCTGAATTTTATTACCATGTCATTTCACTTTTTGGTGTAGACATTCATAAGTCTTACATAAAAGCTGTAGAAAAGCAAAAAGCATTTTGAAAATATAGATTAGAAGAAGATGTTGTGTTTCTTCGTTGTGGTCGCTGTAGAGTTTGTCAGTCACAGTAAATATGTCGAGTATGTAGAAAGGCCTACAGTGAATCCAGGGTCAAATAATGTTTCTTGAGCAATTCCTTTATTCATCACACATTTATTAAGCATGTGTTATGTTAGATATTGGAGATACAAAAATGATTAGACATTGTTCATGTGTTCAAGGAGTTGATAATCTGGATGAGATCAATAAATCTACGGATATAAGCACTGTGACATTTAATAAAGAGTTTGACAAACATCAGGGAGTAATTCTGTCAGGACATTGGGGTAAGAATGGAAAAAGTGAGTGCTAGGGAAAGCCTCATCTAAGAGGAGATGAGTCGCTGAGAGAATGATTAGGTTTTATTTGGAGGAATAGGACTTCTCATTCATAGGACTGTATTATAGTGTAATGGTGAAGAACACATTTTGGAGGTTTGGTTGATTTGGTTTGGAATTGGCTCCATTGCTTCCTCTGATTTTGGGATGTTAACTTAAACTCACTGAAGGGCTTAACACAGTTCTGGAACTGCACACTAGATATTCACAGAATGAAGGCTGCTATTGCTGTTATCTTTGTTATTCAGTTGCTAAGTCATGTACAACTCTGCGACCCCCATGGATTGCAGCATGCCAGACTTCCCTGTCCTTCACTGTCTCCTGGAGTTTGCTCAGATTCATATCCATTGAGTCGATGATGCCATCCAGCCATCTCATCCTCTGTTGCCCCCTTCTCTTCCTGCCCTCAATCTTTCCTAGCATCAAGGTCTTTTCCAATGAGTCAGCTCGTTGTATCAGGTGGTCAAAGTATTGGAGCTTCAGAAAGAGCCTTTCCAATGAATATTTAGGATTGATTTCTTTTAGGATTGGTGAGGTCTTAAACTTTGAACTGGTTGATCAGATTTGGGGGTGGGCATTGTTACAAAGAGAAGACCTTAATTGGTTCCGATCAGTCAGGGCTTGTCCCTGGAGATGGGCTAGCGTAAGGCCCACTCAAGGAACACGACAGCTCTACTAGCAGGAGGAGTGGAGTGGATATTTGGGAGAAAAGCACGTTAACCATCTTACACATCAGTGGCCGACAGGGGAAAAGAGCCAGTGAAGTAGGAAAATGATGTGAGAGAAGGAAGGAGAACCCCAGAGAAGTACCTCAACCCAGAGTCGAAGGAATTTTGAAGAGGAAAGACGAAAAATGGCATCAATTCAAATAGCCATTGGGTTTGGTAGGAGGTCATCAGTGGCCTGAGGGTGTCTATAGCCTGGAGGGATGGAAGGCGAATGGCTGTGTCAATGATAAACAGTAATGTGGAAACGGCAAGTACATACACTTAAAAAAAAAGAAATTAAGTGGTAAATACTGGGTGGTTGTTTAAGAAAGAACTGAATTAAGGAGGGGGGGTGGCTAAAAAGTAGGTTAAAAACAATTGTCATGGGCGGACGGTACCTACACCCGACATCTGCGCCTCCACCACGGCGGCCAGCTCCACCTCCCCCAGGGCGGCCTCCTTCCTGCAAACAGCCTTCCCCTTGTGCAGTTCTTCACAGGGGCAGCAGCACTGACCCAGGCACCCCCAGCGGGGTCGTTGGTGTCATTCCAGATGTGACACTGGCCTCCGCCGCCGTCTCCAGCGACTCATTTCCAAAGGCCTGTCCGTCTTCTTCATAAATCCCGCTTCAGGACACTCCTGTGTCGGGGTTGTCTGGGCCACCCATTCCGGGCACTGCCAGGGACGCCGAGGGACGAAGAATGCCCACTGCGGCCCTCCCGTTGTCTTCCTCCTAACCCTGTCACCCCACTGCTCCTCCCACCCCACCAGGAAAATGTGGATCCCCAAATAATGGTTGTTAATCTTCAAGAACTTGCCTTTCCCATCCCAGGACCCCCAGTTTGACCGACCTTCACTTAAAAGCTAAGACTGAATGTAGGCTGACCCCTCCCATGAAGACTGTGAGATCCCACTATAAACTCATGATTTCTATTTTTCAGGCTGCGCTGTGTGGCATGTGGGATCTTAGTTTCCCAACCAGGGATCGAACCTTTGCCCCATGCACTGGGAGCGTGGAGTCTTAACCACTGAACCGTCAAGGAGAGTCCCCAGATCGTTGTGATTTTAATTGCATTTCAAAAAGCAATCATCATGGGAGACTTTTCACCCATGTTTGCCAAATGAACTCAGGGTTTGAGTCAGGTTTGAGCTCCAATTCTAAAGATAGCTTCTTGTGTGGCCTTGGACAAGTCCCCTCAGTGTTTTCTCCATCTCTGATGAGTGGTAGTCAATAAACATTTCACAGGAAAGCTGAAAGCTGTAAAGGTCAAGTGAGATAATACATCAAAGATTTGTCAGCTAAACTGTTATACAAATATTGGTTGGTAGTAAGCACATTGTTTATTTAAACCCTGTCTCTTCACAGAGGAATGTAAGGTATGATCAACTACCAGTATGTAGAGCTGAACGTATGGAAGACAAGAGGTAGGGGGAGGGGAGGCTGAGGATATGAATGAATGAGTGACCGAAACACAGTCCTAGTTCAGAAGCAGTTACTCCCCTTAGAAAGAAATCCTTAGGTTTTACATAATTCTTGTTAACTCTTTCATGTGGCCCAACAGGAGAACTCCCTGTTGATTTGTGTCTATACAGTTTAAATTCCTTTTGGAATGCAGAGAAAGGACCACAGTGCAGAATGTCTGTGCTTTAGGTTATCAAGATGACTTTTGTTTGACGTTACAAAGTTTAGTGAGAATAATATGTGTTTAATATAGCAGGTGTTATCAGTTTATGTCACTAGTATATGATTGATCTTATCTTCGGCGCTAAAGTCTATATCTTAGCCACATTCTAGTCTAAATAATTCTAAAATTCTTGGTTCAGACATTCTTATTATTCATGTTGGTAGACCTTTTGCAGTCATTAAATACTGTACAATTTTATTCCTATACATTTCTGTTTCTTAGGTTGAATAGTCACTTTCTCTGCTTCATTTTAAGCAGCCTGATATTTTGAAATAAAACAGGGAGAATAATAGTATGCTCCATGTAAGGTGATGGTGAAGATAAAATGAACTTAAAAAGTTTAGAGTGGGGACTTCTCTGGTAGTCCAGTGGCTAAGACTCATCACTCCCAATGCAGGGGCCCCAGGTTCAATCCCTGGTCAGGGAACTATATTTCACATGCTGCAACTAAGACTTCTCATGCTGCTGAGTTTACATGTCACAAGTACATGATCCCACATTCTGCAACTAAAACCTGAGTCAGCCAAATAAATAAATAAAATTGTTAAAAAAAATTTAGAATGGTGTCAGGCATGGTTCAGGTGAGCAGCTATAGTTATAGTTATTTGTTCTCTATAGGTACTTGATAGGGATGAGGAAGAACTAAGTGAATGGGTACTTCCACACAAAACAGTTGCTGCAAAAATTGGGGAATTTAGTTTTAGATAAACTGAGGAAAATCAAATGAAGTTTCCTTAACTGTGACTCAGATTCCATGCTGGTTTCCATCGTGGGGATGGCACTGTATACAGGCTACGTCTTCATGCCTCAGCACATCATGGCGATCCTGCACTACTTTGAAATTGTACAGTGACCAACATGTGACCAAACCAAGAAGCTCCTTAGGGAAGGCCCATCACCTGAATTTGGAAAGAGATTTCATCAGGTGTCATAAGAAACTCTCCTAGATGTCAACATAACCAACCCTATGAATATAAAGACTAAAATTCATGAGTAGAACAGGAAAGCGATCCTGACTCATGTGTTGTGTTCTTTATTTTTAATTTTAAAAGAGGCTCTTGTATAGTAGTTTTTGTCTATTTTAACATTGTAGTCATTTGTACTTTGATATCAGTATTTTCTTAACCTTTGTGACTGTTTCAGTATTACCCAGTGAAAGCTTTTCTTAATGTAACTTTGAGTACATTTTAATTGCCTTCTATTTCTAAAACCTAAAGTCATTAGTTGGGCTTTACTGTTCTTGCTATCGTATGGCATACATATCTGCCTGGAAATATTTATACTCTTGACCAAAGTTTTGTAAAAAAAAAAAAAAAAATCAAGATTTGGGGCAAGGGGGCTGGGGAGGGAGGATATTTTATTGAGAACTATTTACAAAAGACTTACCTGTAAGTTTGAACTCAGGAGTACAGTTTTAGTTATCTGGACTCTTATCAGCTTTTGCTTTAAAACTATAAAGTGTTTCTTAATGAAAAAGGAAGATCTCGCTAAAGTTAAAATAAGGAAAATTTCACCTTTTAAATATTTAATTCATGTGTGAACTTATTTCCAGAAAACTTGATGATGGTTCTTGTGACAAATGGTGGTTAAGCATTATTATGTAAGGCTTATATACCATAGAGTTTTTAACAGAAGGTAATGAGCTTCTTCTGAGGGCCATTAGTAGCACTGTACTTCCTTAAATATAGTTTCATGATTGTAATGGGTGCTGCAAATGCATTTGCACATTGCAATATGATGAGATGAATTGTTAAAAACTATAACAAAAAGAAATGTAAACTTGGTTAAAATCCTCTCAGTCTTTGTATTGTTTTTTTTAAAAAAGATTTTTATTCCGTAAATGTAAGATGACTACCTAATTTTTTGACGTAAACTCATTAAATTCGAAGAGAGAAAAATCAGCTGATGTAGCAGTATTTTTTTTCCCTTGATGGTTAAATATTGATCTATATTTGTATTTCTGAATTGATTGCTGTGGACCAATAAGCAGTAAGTATATTTTAACATGTCTTTCAGCATAAAAATATTGCTAATTTTAAAAATTAGACTTTTTTTTAAAGCATGCCTCCCAGAATGTTTTGCTATTTTTTTTTTTTTTAGAAAAATTTAAATATTTTTGGCATCAGATTGTACAGATTAGACTTTTGAAGTGTTTTCTAGTCCAGAGGTACTAAGTAATATTTGAAAGCCTGGTATTTTTAAAGAATCAATTTGTATCATCACCATTAGATAGGGAGAGTGAAGGTAATATATAATTTGATTTTGAAGTGGTTAAAAGTAGATTATCTCAAGTGAAATAATGGATATGAGGATGTAAGTCTGAATTTATTCAATTAGTGCTCAAATTTGGCTTCCCCCATTGACATCCTTCCTCCCCTCTTAATCATTGACAAGTAGATTCTAACATCGGGATCTCTGCTGAGTTGAAAACAAGAAAAGTCAAGAATCATTAGTTGACAGGGATATCCAGATAATCTGTCTTTGCCTTCTATTCAGAAATCTTTAATTCATCCTCACTCTGCTGAAATCCATTAAATTGCTGTTGTATTGCCAATGGTTGTTAATGAAACACTGACCTGAGAGATAGATGGAAGGTAAGTATAGCCTTACAGAGAATTAAAAAAGATTTTTTTTTAAACCTTACAGAGAATTTTGAGAAGAGTCAGAAAGAGAAATAGAAGCAGGTCCACTGAGAGGTAATTAGGGAAGCATATTCTCACCCACTGATGCAAGGGTCTGGTCCATTTGTCCGTAAATAACAAATGGGGAGATAATTTCACTTTACCTGTTTGTAAGAAGGTATTTATTAGATAATTCTCTATAGGTTGCTTATGTTTTTGTGTCTTCTGAACAGAGATACTGTCTTTTTTTCTGGAATATTTTTCAAGGATGTTTGTATGATAGAGAAGATAAAGAAGAGATAATATCTCTGCCCAGAACAAAGGGCAGGTGTGCTTAGAGCTTTGGAAGGTGAAGGTAAACACTGTCTCCTTATGAAGCAATGGACATCATAAACAATTTGAGTTCCCTGTGCTCAGGATTCCTCTCCTGTAATGTGACCTTCTGCATGTACAGGTGTCACCTGGTCCTCTTTGCTTTGTCCTGTGGGGACTGGAACTTGGGAACCAAACAAGAAAGTGATACTTGGGCTATTTCTATGTGTAAAACTAAGTCTTTTGTGTCTGACCCTGGACCTCAGCCTTCTGCCAGCACCCACAAAGCTATGCCAAACTAACTTGTTAGCTTGCAGACCCTTCACAGTTCTTGACAGTTGGTGGTGAGAATGCGACAAAGAAGGGATGTGGTGTCTGCCAGAAGAGGAAGGACCATGGCCCCACAGCCCAGATTCAGAGATGAGACACACCCGGGTGTCCAGTAGTAAATGCTCTTGCTCAAGTGTTGGGGGAGTTAGGGGAACCAGGGTCCCCTGCTATCCTACTTGTTAACTAATCCTTTGAAGCTGAGAATCGAGAGACATGATTGTGCCAATCTGCTTACCTGGTGCCTTGGAGGTTGGTCATGTTCCTCTGGGGAGTTGGAAGAAGGAACCTCGTGATAAAGGGACAGCTCTAAAGACATTGTGTCTGTCACTGCTAAGTCAAAGAATCTCCAAATGGAAATCAATGGTGACAACATTGATTGTTGAATTGTTGAATAACATGAGGGCATATTATTCACATTTGGGTGGCCTGGAACATTCCTTGTTTATTCAGGTGAACTGAATGCAAAGCCTTGCTTGTCGGCTCAGAGCTGCTCTCTCCCACTGTGCCCCTTCTCCCCGATCCTGGCTTCAGGTCATTAAAGGTGAGACCCAGTGCACCCTCCCTGCGTACGCTGGGGAGTTTCACAGAGGGGAGAGAGTCAAACTTGATGGCTCTGTAGGATGTACTTATCCAAGTCATTATCCTACCCATTCCTGTGGGAGAAGGCGCACCAGTATTCAACTAGTGGAGTTTGGACATTTTTTGTAGTGCAGAAGGAAAATTTCTGTGACCTTGTTAGTATACTCTTGTGGCTTCCTATGGTGAGGATGCAATTGGTGTCAATGTCTGTGTTATGAATGCTTGTAAGTGCCAGAGATGATATCCATATTTGGCAAGAGAAGTATGTAGAGAAATACTAGTACCTTTGGATTTCCACAACTCTGATGACCCCTTTGAGCTACAGGTTTCTATGACTAATGATTTAGCCATTTAGAATCTGGCATAAAGAGACATCTTCCATCTAAGGTGATCCTTCCATATTTGGACTCCTGGGTCCTCTTGCCCCCTGATAATGGCTGTTTGAAAAACAGCCAGGAACTTACTACTGGGCTATTCTCAGAACTGACTCAAAAGTAAAGCATAGGGTAGCCCCAGCTCCTGCATCTTCCATGCAAAACATTGGTCAACACCTCTGGATTTCGTCCATTCCCATAGTCATTGCTCAGTCTTTAGGGGCTGAACAAATGCCACCTTCTTGGTGGCATGGACTGACAAGATAGTTTGGACTGTTGGCCCTCAGGCAATCCCTCCAAAGTTAAGGACTAGATTCAGTTATTTAAACTGAATGGAGAACCCTAGCGGAGGTATACTAGCTTGCCAGAAGGCCCCATTTGAGGAACTGTCAACCTATGCTCTTTGAATGATGGAGGTCTCACTTGAGGCCAACAGTTGTAACATTTTCTTTCCAGGGATACCTCACATGATTTCTGGACTTTATTTCTTTTCTGGAAGCAAGAAGTTAACTTGTGTCCTGAAAAACACCCTTCAGGGCAATCATGAGAGACCTGCCTGCAAGTGTTTAGAAACACTAACAGATCATGTGACCCTCAGATAACTACAGAGATCTCTCTAACAGGGTTCTCCAGAAAGGTAACTGATTTATTATTCACGCATACGTTATGGGCAGTGATCTCTGTACCAGGAGTCATCTGATTAGAAAAGGTGGTACAAAATTTCATGATTTTAGTTGAAGTGATTCATGACAGTTCATTGGCTCTGGAGGGATTTCAGGCTGGTTCCAGCTCACTGAGCAAGGTTGTTATGGATGAGAATTGCCCTAGACTTCCTTCTTAAGGGCCAAGATGGATTTTGTGCAATCTCAAGTACATTTGGCTATGCCTGGGTTAATGCCTTGGGCTGAGTGGAAAGGTCTTTATAGAAACATGGCTTTCTAAAATAGACCTTGATAGTTTTGGGGATTTGTTAAGCTGGTGCATTCTCAGACTCTGGGGGCCATGGTTGAGATTGCTATAGGATGGCCACTTCCTGTCAGAATCCTATTTAACAGCTCAGTTCAGTTCAGTTCAGTTGCTCAGTCATGTCTGATTCTTTGTGGCCCCATGGACTGCAGCACACCAGGCTTCCCTGTCCATCACCAACTCCTGGAGCTTACTCAAACTCACGTCCATTGAGTTGGTGATGCCATCCAATCATCTCATCCTCTGTTGTACCCTTCTCTCCCACCTTCAATCTTTCCCAGCATCAGAGTCTTTTCAAATGAGTCAGTTCTTCACATCAGGTGCCCAAAGTATTGGAGTTTCAGCTTCAGCTTCAGTCCTTCCAATGAATATTCAGGACTGATTTCCTTTAGGATGGACTGGTTGGATCTCCTTGCAGTTCAAGAGACTCTCAGGAGTCTCCTCCAACACCACAGTTCAAAAACATCAATTCTTCCGTGCTCAGCTTTCTTTATAGTCCAACTCTCACATCCATACATGACTACTGGAAAAACCATAGCTTTGACTAGATGGACCTTTGTTGGCAAAGTAATGTCTCTGCTTTTTAATATGCTATCTAGGTTGGTCATAGCTTTTCTTCCAAGGAGCAAGTGTCTTTTAATTTCATGGCTGCAGTCATTATCTGCAGTGATTTTGGAGTCCAAGAAAACAGTCTCTGACTGTTTCCACTGTTTCCCCATCTATTTGCCATGAAGTGATGGGACTGGATGCCATGATCTTAGTTTTCTAAATGTTGAGTTTTAAGCCAACTTTTTCACTCTCCTCTTTCACTTTCATCAAGAAGCTCTTTGGTTCTTTTTTGCTTTCTGCCATTAAGGGTGGTGTCATCTGCGTATCTGAGGTTATTGATATTTCTCCCTGCAATTTTGATTACAGCTTGTGCTTCATCCAGCCCAGCATTTTGCATGATGTATGCTGCATATAAGCTAAATAAGCAGGGTGACAATATACAGTCTTGATGTACTCCTTTCCCAATTTGGAACCAGTCTGTTGTTCCATATCCGGTTCTAACTGTTGCTTCTTGACCTGCATACAGATTTCTCAGGAGGCAGGTCAGGTGGTCTGGTATTTCCCATCTCTTTAAGAATTTTCCATAGTTTGTTGTGATCCACACAGTCAAAGGCTTTGGCATAGTCAATAAAGCAGAAGTAGAAACCAAATGTGCTAGAGAAGTTGATTTGGTTCTCGCCTCTGTTGATTAGATTGGCGTGACTATTGGAGCAACATAATTATGTATAGAAACTAATCTATGTGTGGAATGGATATTGCTGGGATATAGTTCTCTGTGGGCCTCTCACATTTCTGCATGTCTTGTGAACAGTAGTTCTGACTGGTTTTGTTCTGGACCATCTTTACAAGGATATTTGTTAAAGGAAAGGCCTTGGAAGATGTAGTGTCTCCTTTTAGGGTAAATCGTAGGCTTGCTTGGAGTCTTGGATGGTAACAGTGTTCACCTCTGGAGCAGAGAGTGGAGACATGCTTGCCGTCCAGTATAAAAAGATTTGGGTTCTCGAAGCTTGGGGGTTCTTGTCTGTAATGAAACCTGTTGTCTTTATACATGATGTATATATGATGTCACCTGGGCTCTCTTTGTGTCTCTCTTAGAATTAGAGCTTGTTTTCTTTCAACAAGAAGATGCTATCCTTCAGCTACTTCTATTGCTGAGGGCAATAAAGACCAAGCAGAATGAAATCTCAGTTTCTTTAGACTTCTTTACTGCATTGACCTTGAGTAATGAAATAGTACCATGGTTTAATTAAAGCATAGTATTTTTTTTTGGTATTTGTTTTCTTGATTTGTCAGCTTTCAGTCTTTGGAATATATACAAAGTCTCAATTTTGTTTTT
Source organism: Odocoileus virginianus (assembly GCF_023699985.2). Lineage (NCBI taxonomy): Eukaryota > Metazoa > Chordata > Mammalia > Artiodactyla > Cervidae > Odocoileus > Odocoileus virginianus. Next base: position 30,617,139 of record NC_069689.1, read on the forward strand.
ATTTTATTTTATTTTGTTGTTACATGGAAACTCTAGTTTCTATGATTCTTTATTTAAAATTTTTTTTTTCTATGATTCCTAAATATTCATTTGCCAAGGTTTTAAAAAGCATATGTCAAATGTACTTATACAAACATTTTTACATTACAAAGTTGAACTCTTTACTAAGCCTGGTTGGTTAAGCTATTCATGGAAATTGTCTGCTTCACGCCCTCCTCAATGAAAGAAGGCTAGTTTAGTAGTCTAGGTGAGAAAAAGAGGGTAATTGGACCAAGGTGGTGGCACTAAGGTAGAAACAGGATATGGTGACTAATTAGGTACAGAGGGTGAGGGGGAGGAGAGAGTCTAGGCTTCTGTTTTGAGTAACTTGGTAAGTGGTAACATTCACTAACATTTGGGGGAAATGATCAGATATAAGGGCGATCATGCAGGAGTTAGTGAGTTGTAGACGACTGAGGATTTTGTAAGCCATTTTCAGGAGTATGGACTTAATCCCTAGAGCAGCGAGTCATTGGAGAGTTTTAAATGAGGGAGACATCGATTTGCTTTTTTTTTGGCCATGCAGCATGGCTTGTGGAATGTTGGTTCCCTAACCAGGGATTGAACCTGGAACCTCCACAGTGAAAGCATGGAGTCAAACCACTGGACCATCAGGAAATTCTCCAGATTTGCGTTTTAGACAGGTCACTCTGGTTACAACATTAAACATGGATTGGAGTGTGTACCGCTGATCTTGCTCATAGCGCCAGTTGTCTCGCTGTTGACACTGTCTGCCCTGTTCGCTGAACCCAGGGTAGGCAAGGCGCGAGCTCAGAGGCTGGAAGAAGAATCGAAGAGCCGTAGGAACTGCAGACTTGCTTATTCTCTCCTGGCTGATGCAGCAGCTGGAGCGGCAGGCACAACATAACCACAATATAGCCATAATGGAACCATAACATAACCTCATACAACACAATCGTGATGTTGTGCCAGTCTAGCCCAAATGCAGCAGAAGCAGCAGCCGGGGCTTTCAGGGTGAAGCTCATTCAGGCATACCACAATCCGTGACTAAGCGAGTATCTCATGATGCGCATGTGCAGTGCTATAAATGATCTCAGCAGCTACTTAGTCATTATTTACAAAACATGGGGTGAGAGAGCCTGAACACGCCATCTTGGCTAATTTGCTCTCTCCCCACAGAGGATATAAAAACCCTGGTAGGAAAACTATTTTAGGTGTCTGTTAGCAGCGGAGTAATTCAGGCAACGGCATGATGGCCAAACTGTTCGTTGCGATGGACATGAGAAGCTGATAAAATTGAGAGATAAGGGTAGAGGAGATTTAGAAGTCATGGTTGCTGACCAGATTTTTGGCTGACTCAGTTGAGTGATTAGTGAATTTTTAATGAATTTTGATTCATTAAAAGTTAATACAAAGAGATAAATGGATTTAGCATAAGAGAAAATGATTTCAGTTTTTGATGTGTTGAGTTTGATGTCAGTGAAATATTTGAGTGGAGATGTTTAGTAGTCTGATGAATATGGAGATATAAGCAGGAAATGGATATGGGCTGAAGATTGAATGAAAGGATGAAAGTTCCTAGGAAGAGCATAGAGGGCAGAAGTTGTTAATCTGGTGTTTGAGCTTCTATAGCTCCTGAAATTATATGCAAAATTATGTGCACATTTTCTGGGGGAGCTCTCCCATGACTTTAATCAGATTTTCAAAGTCATCATTTGCTTGAGAGGGTTAAGAACCACCATTAAAATCTGTATGTGAAGTGGTTTTTTTTTTCATTAAACATGAATTAGTAATTTAAAAAATCCTATGATAGTATAGGATAGATCGGACCATTGCTAAATGGGGAAAATCTGTCAATAGTCATGAAAATATGTTAACTTTCCTAACCTACAAAAACAGTTTAGAAATCAGTAAGGAGTTCCATAGCCCCTTATCAAAGACACTTGGGACTATCTTTCAGAATTCTGATTTTTTTTGGGTTTTAGAAAGGTAAATGGTGTATATCATTTAATATTCCTGGTCAGACCCAGGGCAATATATAGTTTATCAAGTATATTTTTAGCTCTGCATTGAACTATATGAATATTCACAGTAAACGAGGTCAATAGAACTATAAATACCTTTCAATCAGTCCAGAGAAGGTTTTGCTGACAGATGAGTTCAGGTCAAGCCAGATTATGCTACCAAATGGTAGCACCCAGACTGACCTATGAAGGAACAGATCATGTGATATCACTTCCACCTAAAACCCACCCATAGCTTTCTTTTCTTTTTTAAAAAAGAGCTAGTTTTCCTTCTTAGAGTTTTCTTTTTGATTTCATCATTAACCCACTTAAAAAAAAAAACATTTATTTTTACTTATGTATCTGGCCACACCAGGTCTTTTTTGTGGCATTTGGGATCTTCGGTCTTTGTTGTGGCCTGTGAGATCTTTAGTTGTGGCATGTGTGATTTAGTTCCCTGACCAGGGATTGAACCTGGGTCCCTGCATCGGGAGTGCAGAGTCCCAGCCACTCTACCACTAGCGAATTCCCCCACTCAAGACTTACTAATGCATTTGGGTTCAAGTCCCAAATCCTTAACATTTCTGCAAGGCCTGGATGATCCCCCGCCCTGTGCTTCACAAGCTTCTTATTGTTCCCAACCAACTACCCCTCCCTCTCCTGTGCATATTTCCACCACAGGGTACTTACCCAGGCTTTTTCATCTGCCTGGTAAGGGCTTCCCTACCCTTCTTCTAGATTTTGTCTTTTCTACCCAGCAGCACAGGCATCTCTTTCACAGGAAACCTCTTTGACCCTCTAGACCTGGTGAGGGAGGGGCCTTGTGACACAGTGTCACTTAGCACAATTCCATTGATTTCCATTATGAGTTGTTGCTTTCCTACTGCTCTATGAAGACTTAGAGTGTAGATCTTGCATGTCTCAGTCATTTCTGTTTCAATATCTGTAAATATACCTGGGATGAAAAAAAGTTATGTTGTGAAGAGATGGAAATTGTTTCCCCTAGTTCCTCTTCCTTGAAATTGACCCATACTTCCCCTCCTCTTTAAAATTTTAATAGCAGATTCTATAATGGATACTTAAAGCCTATGCTCTTGAAAAAGCAAGACCCATTAAAAATGGAAGTAGCTTTATTTTTTCCCCTAAGTATAACAAATATGAGCTTAGTGTAAAAAATTTCAAAAAAAAAAGTTGGATGCCACTCATCTTGTTAAAGTCATCTTATTACTATCATAAGAATTTATTGTTGAGAATCTGTTATGTACAAGTGCTTTACACGTACAATCCTTAAACTAGCCCTGTGTGGTAGGCATCATCTCTGCCTTACAGATAAGGAAAGCAAGATGCATAATGACTGGCAAAGTCAGATGCTAATAAAAAGTGATGGGCCTGTGTGTGTGTGTGTGTGTGTCTGTAGATTTATGCCTTGGGCTACTAGGCTGGACCTCTGTGTGCCTCTGTGTGCCTGCCTCTCTTAAGTGACTCTTAACCAGGAGGATCATCCATGGTATATCTGATTCAGGAGATCTGCAGTGGAGCCTGGAAATCCCTGCCAGTCTGATATACTGTTCTGTAATTATAGTTCTACAGTACCAGACAGTCTCCTTTTCTTAATTTAGAGACAAGTACAAGCAGGTCTGAATTAATTGCTGGTTAATTCACGTGGGTGCCAAGTTATTTGTGCCCATTTATTGACTCCTGCCAGCAAATAAGCAGTAAACATAGACGCCCTCTTGTATAGATCTACTTGCTAATGCTCTGGGTAAGTCCTTCTATGGTTAACATCTGACTTTGTCTCCAACCCACTTTTTGGTTCTGGGGCATCTTGCTTCTGGGAATTTCAGGCTTTGAAGAGCAAGGAAAGAGAGATCAGAACTCAGCTAAGCAATTCTGGGAGAGAGAAGGAAGAGGAAAGGGAAGGAGGAAAGAGAAGGGGAGAAAGAGAGAGAACAACCTGACAAATAAAGGAGTATTGTAGTATTTTGTGATTATAGAGTAATAGGACTCATTTTTCTTATGTGGCTGATAATTCATCTCTGAAGACAGTTTTATTACAGGAGTCCCAAACATATGTTCTAAACATTTAAAAATGTCATATAAAATGAAACAGGACTATAACGCCATTAGAGGAGAAAGTTTGGACTTGTGCCAAGATGGAAGTTTTTTGTTTTTGTTTTTGTCTTCATTCTGTGGAATCAAGGTCATCTTTGGCTTTGAGGTCTTTGCTTTTGGCCACCACTCAAGTCAAAGCTTGACAGAATGAACAGCCCTGAGGCAAACCATCAAATGCTAATGTTCAGTCAGAGTGAAGGTTGGTGTGTGTACTTTCAAGGAAAGGCCATTTCAAATATTACCTAGCTGCAGGGTAAAATTGCTGGTGCAAGGCAATGCTAACCGAAGAACACAAGTGTCCCATCTTTTCCAACAGGCTGATGGTTGGTGCCTGCACGTGTGAGAGGAGACTTGTACTGAATGGAATACTTTGTAAGTTCTTGAAGTAGTCACTGAGTGACCCTAACTCTTCAAATATCTTCTTACACATACCTGTCAAAATGTCCTAAAATTGATCAAACCCATAAGTATGTGGAGAAATGGGAGTTTTCACTCCTTGTTATTGGAGTGAGAATTCATACAAGCATTTGGAAGGTAATTTAGTACTATTCAATGTTTTAATGTTTGTAGCATTTGATCTGGTATTATACATCTATAAATTTATCCTTCAGAAAGACTTGCTCATATTTATAACAATGAGTTATAAGAATATACATTCAGTATTTTTAAAACTTTTTTTTTTTTAGTGAAACAGAACATGTTAAAAGAAAGCTCATTAAAAAAAGGGGGGGACTTGCCTGGTGGTCCAATAGTTAAGGTTCCATGTTTCCACTGCAGGAGGCATGGGTCTGATCCCTGGTGGGGGAACTTAGACACCCCCCCCACCCGGTGTATGGTTTAATGAATAATTATGAAGCAAACACTTATGTAACCCACATTCATGTCAAAAAAGATAATAATGACAGTTCCCCAGAAGCCCAGGTGTCCTTCCCAATTACAATCCTACTTCTTTCCAATAGAGATAGCTTCTTTCTTGACTCTTATATCTGTTAGAACTGAGTTGTCTAATAGGGTAGCCACCAGCCACACATGGCTGATAAGCGCTTGAAACGTGGGTGGAATTCAGATGTGCTATAAGTATAAAATTCACACTGGATTGTGAAGACTTAGTATAAAAAAAGTGTAAAGTACTTCATTAGTAATTTTAAATATTGATTACATATTGAAATGACAATATTTTGAATGTATTGGGTTAAATTAAAATGTGTTAATTTCACCTCTTTTTTTTCCCTTTGTTTAATGTGACTCCTAGAAAATTTAACATTGCATTTATGGCTTGTTTTCATGGCTCATGTTATATTTTCATTGGACAGTAGAACTCCGTAAGTAATCACTATCTTGACTTTTAGATAGTAATTTTTTTCCTTTAAAATTTTGCCACCTGTGTATGCATCTGTAATGTAATATAGTTTAGTTTTGCCAAATTTTGAAATTTATATAAATGGAAAATGCTTTATGCATTCTTGCATATCTTGCTTCTTTTGCTTCTGTTTGCATAATTATTCCTGCTTCTACATATAACTGTGATTCATTTATTTTCACTATATTATTCCAGTTTATGCATATATACTACAATTTGTTTATCCATGCTGCTGTGCTAATTTATACCCCTACTAGCAGTGTGTGAATTATAGCATTGTTTTTAATATTAAAAAATTAGAAGTGTTCATCAGTAGGGATTGAGAGATAAATTATAGTACATCTATGCAGCAAAAGGCCACACAGTTATTGAAAAGAATGAGCTAACTCTCTGAAATGACTTAGCAAAATGTCCAGAATACATTGTAAGTTAAAAAAAAAAAAAACATATCACAAAGTTGCAAAATAGATCTACAGAATCATCCCATCTGGGCACAAGTACAAAAGTTGAGAAGTGCAAAAGAAGTTTTTGCAGCAAAACAATAGGCAGGAGAGCCTTGGATTGTGGGAGAAGAGGGATGAAGAGAAGTGGTTGGGGGAGTGTCATCAGAGGCTTTGACCTGGTGGTGGGGTGCCGTGTTAGGTCAGTGGAGGGGAGCAGTGAGGATGGAAGGACTCTGGGAGAAACCTCTCCGGCTGTGCATTCATTGCCAATTTGGGGCATTGCTACTCAGTAAGGAGCAGCAGAGGGAGACTTTGAATTTGAGTCCTTAGATAGGAAAACATCCTCTTTAATGCCATTGTTTCTATTGGAAAATCAGATTTAACTTAAGGCAAAACTTTTATGTAATGACCTGTTGTAGGTGTAAGTTTTTTTTAGTTAATCAATTTTTGGCTATGCTGGGTCTTTGTTGCTGTGCATGGGCTTCCTCTAGTTGCAGTGAGCAGGAGCCACACTCTCTAGCTGCGGTTCTTGGCCTTCTCATCGCGCTGGCTTCGGTTGCTCAGAGCAGTCTCTAGGCACGTGAGCTTCAATAGTTGCAGCGCGTAGGCTCAGCTGCAGCTCTTGGGCTTAGTTGCCCCTTGGCATGTGGAATCTTCTCAGATGAGGGCTCGAACCCATGTCCCTTGCATTGGCAGGTGGATTCTTAACTACTGGACCCCCAGGGAAGTCCAGAGATAAATATTACATGCATATTTATTTATCATAATTTACCTTCAAAGAATATCAGATTAGTTCACGAACAGTGTAAGGATATTCCAACAACGCAGTTCCATTGGCCTCCTCTACTGTTTTTGTTCTCATTGCTTATATTTTGCTACTATATATGCGCTAAGCTTCTCAACTTCTTAATTTTTCCTTTAAAAATTGATGGCCTTTTACAGAAATTTGAAAAGAAAATATATAAAATAAAGGAATTAAAACATTTAAAGCATTTACTCAGATAATTTATCCTTTCTTTTGCTCATTTTTTCCTACAGTACTAGAGTTCTGTCAGTTTTATTTCCTTTTAGCCTTACACCTTTTTCAAAGTAAAGATTGTGGAAATGTATTCTCTCAGCTTTTGTCTAAGAATATCTTTATTTCGTCTTCATTTTTGAAAGATATTTTCACTGAATTCAGTGTTCTAGGTTGACATTTATTTTTCTTTTATTACTTTAGAGAAATTTCTCCATTGTCTTCTGATAAATTATTTCTGGGGAGAAATCAGCCTTTACATGTATCCTTTCCTGCTTGTATATAATGTATTTCCCTCTTTTCTGCTCCTCTGACTGCTCTTTTTAAGACGTACTTTTTATTTTTGACTTTTGGAAGTTTGATTTTGGTATGACTAGATCAGTTCTTTGTGGTTACTCTGCTTGGAATTCATTGAGAGTCTTAAATATTTGAATTGTTGTCTTTTATCAATTTGGGGAAGTTCTTGGTCAGCCTGTCTTCAAATATTTCTTCTACTTCACTTTCTCCCTCCTCTTTTCTAGGACTCTGATTGCGTTAGTGTTAGACCATTTCATATTTCCCCATAGATCAGTTCTGTTATTTACTTTTTTCCTCTCATTCTTTTTCCCCCTCTGCATTTCAGTTTGGATACTTAATACTGGTCTAAACTTGGCTCTGTGATACTCTCCTCTATTTTGATCTGTGGTTACACCCACCTAATGAATTACTTACGTCAGATAGCATATTTTTCATTTCTAGCATTTCCATTAGATTCTTTAAAAAAAAAGTTTCCATATTTCTGTTGAAGTCTTCATCTTTTCAAACATGTTTTCCTCTTTTCTACCAGGTACTTCAGCATTTTTACCATGCTTACTTTAAAAATTCTAGTTTGATCATTTCAACACGTGGGTCAGGCTGGGATCTTTTTCTGACTATTTTATGATAGTGGGTCACATTTTCTTGTGTTTTGGTATATCTTGTGATTTTTTAAATTGCATTCTGGATGTTTAATGTGAAAGAATAGTAGAAAATATTGAACTAAATATTTTAGTTTTTAAATACTAAATGCTATTCACCTTCAGAAAGGTAAATACCAGGCTACTAGAGTGGGTGAGTCGATCTAATCTCTCATTGAGCTGGGTGTGCACTTTATTTTGCAACCAATGGATTAGTTCACCACTGGCCTCAGATGCTTTGAGACTGGGATCTTGACTTTCTCTCTAGCAAGGCCTGTATGTATCTGAGTCCTGGTGAGACTCCAGGGATTTTCTGGGGCTTCACAGCTTACCTATCAGCTTTTGGAGCTATTAGATACCTCTCGTTGCTTTACAGACAAGCTGCCCACCTTTTGGGTTGCTGGAAATTTGCCTTCCACTCCTGCCATCTCTCATACTAATTTTTTGAGAAGACTTCCCTGAAACATCGGTCTTTTAGTTAGGAGCCTGGAAAGAAAAAAGCTCACTTTATTATTATTTACCAGTTATGTTTTAGCAAGCAGAAGAAACTACATTTCCAGGACAGTTTTCCTGTTTTCACTAAATCCTCAGCTTAATGTAAAAATGTAAGTAAATCTAGAAAGCTTTTATACCTTCCCTAAATCTTCTAAAATTTATTACAGTTAGCAGTACAGTCAGGGTTTTATTTTTAATTCAACACGATAGTGGAGGATCCCAGTATTTTAAAATACAAGATTCTTGTCAAAAATTATACTTAAAACTGAAAAGATTACTAGAGCAAACATGAATTGTCACTGAGTAATTAGAACCATGTATAGGCTAGTGAGACTCTGAGATGTAGTAGTTGATGATAAATCTAGCATTTCCAGTGGATCATTTTAGGAGATAGTAGTGTCCAACAATAGTGGGAGAAATCAGTGGGTGATTGCAAAGTAATAACGTTTAACCCTTGAAAGTTTTCATGCTCATGTGTTTCTGAAGCTTCCTGCTTTTACCTCTATAGAAATCTATAGAAAAATTCATTTTTAATTTAAGCAAAATTTGATAGAGTGTCAAGGTTTGTTCAGCTAGCTGAGAATCCAGAGACAACTTTGGATTTACATTTTTTTGTTTCCTGTTTCTGAGCTTGGAGAATTTATCAGATTCATTCTCATTGTCCATTGCTTTTAAGAACAGTCTCTACCTTCTGACATTTCTAAACAAGATTCATTTGAAAAATATCTGTCATTTCTCATGAACTCAATAAAACCTTATATTTTTTTAGCTATGTAAAAGTTTAGAAAATGGATTCACTTTTTTTTCTTGCTTGATTCAACCATGTTGAAAACTGTCATCAAAGAAGATGATAATTTTTGCCTTTGTGTCTTATTGTCTTAAAAGTTATTTAAATTTGCCAAAAAGGACACAGGTAGATTCACTAATTGAATATTTGTTGTGATCAGTATGAAAATACTGATTTATAAACATTTCTATTTGGTACAATTCTAGGTATAACAATTTCAATATACATAAAAATGGAAACCACTTATTATGCTAGTAAAAAGGCAAGTAACTATAGGAAAAACAGAAATACAGGAGCACATAAAATTATTTTAATAATTAAGTCACAGCCACTTTTACTTTAGTACCAACTATGACAAGATTTTTTCCCAACTTTTAAATTGGAATTTTTTCAGTCATTCAGAAATGTTGGATGAATGGGTGAAGTAATACCATGTACATTTTACCTTGGTTTACTGACTGTTATTATTTTCTAACAGTTCTAAAAAGTTACAGCTTTTATTTGGGCAGTTGAGAATTATATTTTGTTGCTGTTAATTTTTTTGGTAGTTTTCCTCTTGGTAATTAATTATAGAGATAAAAGACTTTGTAACAGAATTGTCTCCTCACTTTGGTCAGTGCCAACCTCAAGTTATCTGCTGTTTGTGAGCCATTCATTTAGAGCATGGGTTCTCTCGGATTATAGCAGGAAGGGAAGAAGATGGGAAATAAGAGGATATTCTTTCTATGAAGTGTCTACCTTCCTTCTTCCTCCTCTTTTTGATGAGTACTTGCTGGTCTGAAGAATTAACCATGTGCATCAAGGCAGGGTGAATTCAATTTTCTTTTCTTCTCATCAAGTGAAGAAAGGTCAATCTTTCTAGGTTTTTCTGGTATACTGTATTATCCATCAGAAAGTTCACTATGATTTTGGATTCTGTTATATTTCCCACAAACCTGTCTTTCAGGGTTAATAGTTTATAGCACTCTAGTTCAGATAAAAGGATTGGTGCTGAGGATTTATGATATCTAACCTAATTTTCCATCACCATACCTTGACCTTGGCCTTATAAGTTGTAGCCCATACAAAGCAATCGATTGCTACCCGATAGAGGTAAATGACCCTCTTTAACTCTAGGGCAATAGCTAATAAGGTCTTGATAATTGTGATTTATCCACTGTCAGCAGTGATTGCATATGCCTCTCTGAAGCTGCCCTGAATTGATGGATGCAACTTGTGTGACAGGAAGCCAGTTCCAGAGGCTTTCTTCTTTTATCCTTAGCATCACCAGGGCTCCTAGAATGGGATTGATGAAGTCATTTTTCTTTCATTGTGGTTTTCTATAATGAAATATGGTAAAAATTCATCTTCTCTTGAGCATGCCATTTTTCCCTTGTCAGATCTACAGTCTTTCCTTAACTGAACCAATTTGTTATCTACAAAAACAGTGGCCTTGCACTTCCCTTTTGATTCAAGGAGCTTGAGTTGGCCAAGAGGAGTTTTCCTCTATAAATTTAGTAGCAGATCAGTTCTATCCTTAGCCAAAACACTTGATTTCCTTTCCTTTTTAAAGAATTTGAGAGAGAAAGAAATATCTGTTATTGATGCCTCTCTTGAATACTTCAAGTGATTGTCCTTCAAACATCCTTGAAGAAAATCCTAGGCAAACTGTGTTAGGAGAAACCAATACTAATTTTCTGTTTGTCCCAGGATTGAAGGATACGTTAATCATTAGCAGAAATGAGGATGTGATAATCTGGAGAGCCCTCATTTAAAGATGTTATCATGTACGAGTTTGAGGAACCCTCAGAGTCAAGCTGTTTGTACTCTAGTTGTCTGAAGTAAAAGCCTGCTGGTATGTCCTTCAAAGTATTGAATTCTGGGTAATACTGGATTTACTATTAAAATGAGAAAGCCGGGGCAAGAAGAAATCTTATATCTTGATGTCCAGCCCTGCCATGATTAAACATTTTATGTATTTTTTCCACTGGCTTTTGCTTGGTGGTACTTGATTTCAGTTCAGTTTACATCTGAACTCCTCTTTATGTTTATCCAGATTTATTAAATCAAAGTATGTTAAGCATTTCTTGGGTATAGGAAAATGACTCCTTTATGCTTTCTCAGGCCTTTTCCTCACTGCACTGGACCTTCCACATTATTATAATTGTCTGTTATCATACAGACTGCTAGTTCCCCTCAATATCCTTTTTCCTCTTTCTAACATACAGATAGAATTTTTAATTTTTAGCTGAGTGTGTGGTTGTCTTGAGAATAAAGGCTGTATTTTCCTGCATCCTTTGCAGCTAGGTGTGGCCCTATGATTCTATTCTGGCCAGTTAGGATGTGAGGGAAAGTGATGTGTGTGGCTTCCAGAAAGAAGGGCGTACCCTTTCTTTTTCCCTTTTTTTACTGTGCTAAGTGGAACGTGAACATGACAGAGCAGGTCACCTTAGAGCTTGTGGACAGTGGCACCCCTCAAAGAATGGTGGTGCAACAAGATAGAAAGAGCCATGGTCTCTGGACAACTCATGGAATAAAGCAGTTCTGCCAGCTCTCCACTTATATCGGGGGTGTTGCACGAGGAGAAATAAACTTATTTAACTCACTGCAGTTTTGGGTCTCCACTTCATGCATCTGAACCTGTATTCTCTTTACAAAACTGTGGTCTGTCTTCCCAGTGGACTGAGGCTCCTTGAGGATGGGCGCTGTATTCTAGTCACCATTCGTGTCTGACTAGTTCAGAACTAGTTGGTCGGCTCGAGGTGGAACTGGAAACAGATTAGTTTTTTTTTTCTCCAAATGAAAGTGCCTTTTTGATAAGATAGAAGTACATAGGGTACAAGTAAAACACAAGCAGTCTTTTCTGTTGCCTCTTGCCTTGCTAGACTCACTGGGGAAAGAAGGAAGGGGAGGGTCCCTAGGCAGAAAGGCAGGATATCAAATAACCAGGCTTGGTCTAGTATCCATGGTCCACTGGGATGTTGCCATCCTCCTTCTCTGCTGTTGGTATGGATGGAACCTTGCTCTATAAACCCTTGCCCTTTGGCCGAGGGACTCTCCTCTTTCTTCCCCACTAAGTTCAGGAAGGCAAGAGGCCACATAAAACCCAGGTGCATGTCCTATTGCCTTGGGCCATTTCTCTGGGCTCTCCCTGAATGGGGCCAGCTGCGGGCTTCAGATTCTGGAAAGAATTTGTGCAGGTGGCCTTGGTGACCTGTTTATATCAAGGTAGACAAGTGTTTAGGGGCTGGGTTACACAATCACATGAAGGGCCAGATGCTCAGAAACTGGGACTACCCAGGCAAAAACGACTCACTGATCCCATAAGATATAGGGATCTAAGCCAATTCTATATTTACATTAAAAACACCTTGGGACTTCCCTGGTGGTCCAGTGGTTAAGGCTGTGCTTCCAATGCAGAGGGCATGGGTTTGATTTTTGGTCAGGGAACTCAGATCCCACATGCTGTGCATTGTGGCAAAACAATTAGATAAGAAAAACGAAACAAACCAAAAACCCCAACTTGTATCATTATTGTCCAGTTGAGTCATAAGCCAATACAACTGTTTGGACAATGAGAACTTAATATATAGACTGTTAACTAGATAGAGTTTAATTAAGTAATCAAAAAGACAAGAAAAGACACCAAGGCATCACAGATATAACAATTATAGGAAGCAATGACCACTCACAGGGTTTGCGGAGCAAAGACTGGGATTACTGAAATATAGACACTTGGAGGAGGGACCTGTGGAGTGGAGCTCAGACCTCTGAGGAGAGGGCACAGCTCTGCTGGGACTAGCATCTCTGAGCTCAGAGAAGAAAAACTGCAAACTGCATTTAAATGTGGAAAGTCATATTGGGGAGATAAAAAAAAAGGCAACCAAAGAGATATCTCTACTGCTATCATCACCTCTACGGCAGCCACCATCACTGTTTATTGGACAACTACAGTGTTGTATATACAGAGCAGGTACTCTTATGTATATAGCCCTCTCAGAACATTGCACATGACACTCACTATTTTATGGACGAGAGGAAGCTGATGCTTAGAAATTTAATACTCTGGCTCAAAGTCATGGAGCTAATCTGTCTGAATTCAGGCCCATGCACTTTGTACTTCACTACCTCCTGGGTGGGGAGTCCTCTGTCTTGACATTGCATGTTAATTACAGCTCACAGATGGCCCTATGAAGGAGTGACCGGAAGAGTGCATGATTTTTTAAATTGACCTTTGGTCTCATTGGCCGACTTAATGTTTTTATAATGTTGAAGTTGCATTTTTATGATCCATTCAGTGGAATGAGGTTAATGAACCAGTACCTTCCTCATATGGGCTGAATGTGACTGCTGAGGTGAAATGAGGAGGGCCAAGTTATTTAACCGGAAGAGGGCTGCATGACCTCATGCCAGGGAGACCAAAATCCACCTTCAGACATTTTCAATTCAGTGTGGCCAAGCGTCTAAAATCAGAAGCCTATAAAGCATTTTGCATCCATTCTTTTACTTTGTATTGTTAAAAGTAAAAAATCATTTACAATGGGTTTGCCACTAGCTGTTAAAGATATTAAGTGTATGGGTAAGCAGTAATCAAAAGCATTGAAACAATTTACCCATTTAAAAAAAATTGTTTAACTGTTTCTGGTCTTAGATACAGCACACAAGATCTTTGATTTTTGTTGAGACATGCAGAATCTTTTTTAGCTGTGGCATGTGGGATCTAGTTCCCAGACCAAGGGTCAAATCCGCCTACAAATGCAGGAGACACGGTTCATTCAATCTTTGGGTCAGGAAGAAACCCTGGAGAAGGAAATGGCAATCCACTTCACTATTTTTTTTTTTTTTCTTTATCACTTCACTATTCTCGCCTGGAGAATCCCACAAACAGAGGAGCTTGTTGGTCTACAGTCTGTGGGGTTTCAAAGATTCAGATACAACTTAGCGACCAAAACAACAATATTTAAAATGTCCTCTATCTCTTATAAAGTGTGAGCATTTACACACAGACACACAGTTAAAATGCTCTGTACTTAAAATATGGCTCACCTATTCAGTGAGGATACTTAGAGGCATTAATATGGAGCTTGGTTTCATCTCTTTTATTTTTTGAAATCAAGATTTGGAGGATCCTAATTTTCCAGTGGTCATGTATGGATATGAGAGTTGGACTGTGAAGAAAGCTGAGCCCTGAAAAATTGATGCTTTTGAAGTGTGGTGTTGGAGAAGACTCATGAGAGTCCCTTGGACTGCAAGGAGATCCAACCAGTCCATCCTAAAGGAGATCAGTCCTGGGTGTTCATTGGAAGGACTGATGCTGAAGCTGAAACTCCAATACTTTGGCCACGTCATGCGAAGAGTTGACTCATTAGAAAAGACCCTGATGCTGGGAGGGATTGGGGGTGGGAGGAGAAGGGGATGACAGAGCACCAGATGGCTGGACGGCATCACTGACTCAATGGACATGAGTTTGAGTAAGCTCCGGGAGTTGATGATGGACAGGGAGGCCTGGCGTGCTGTGATTCATGGGGTCGCAAAGAGTCAGACACGACTGAGTGACTGAACTGAACTGAACCTGAATTCTCCACAGACATAGCTTCTCTACTTGTATATTCTCTTTGCCTTTAAAAAAAAAATAATTATAGTTGATTTATACTGTTGTTTTAATTTCTGAGGTATAGCAAAATAAGTCAATTATTCATATAAAAATATACCTATATATTCTTTTTCATAATCTTTTCCATTATGGTTTATCATAAGTATATTGAATGTAGTTTCCTGTGCTATACAGTAAGACCTTGTCATTCTTCTGTTTTTTCATATATCTAGCCTGATTTAATCTTGATCTCAGCATACTTCACTAGGCTGGGGTGTGGGGAGGGTGGTACTCTCAAGGCTCCTGAAAAATATTTATTTGACTTGAGTCTCCCAGTTATACTCCTTCAATTAGTGGCTGGCTGTCGGAAAGGGCTTACAGAGACTGTGGTGTTTATAGTTCAGTATTGGTGTTGTCCCCTTCACGGGGTGCGGGGCCATATATTGTTCCACCCTCCTCATCAGGGTGAGCAACCAGACCAACGTGGGTCAGGAGGCAGATTAATCCATGGCCTATTGTTGTGTTCAGTCACTGAGTTGTGTCTGACTCTTTGCGACCCCATGGAGTAAGATGGCTCAATACCAAGGACCTGTCTAGATTGCCCTTGCTGGCCTGATGGCAGTGAGTGACACTGCAGTAAGCCATTTCTTTGGCTTTAAGGCAAAGGATCAAGATATAGAGAGAGTCTGTTGGTTGAGGGAGCAGGAGCTGAGAATACATTGAGAGGGCAGTCTGCAGATGCCATGGGGCCTCAAAGCCATGAGTAAGCTGAAGTCAGGAGGCAGAGAAAAGGCACGTAGTGCCTGAACATGGGAACAGGTGTTCCTTGAATGAGGTTTCCCAGGCCAGAGCGTTTGGGAAACACCACATCCATATCCTCTCTTAGAAAGTCACAGGGTGCATTAGCATTTTAAGGATTCTGAAGATCCCACAGGAATAAACTTGTCTAAACACTCTTAACTTGTTGTAGCCACGTGTTCTGGGAAACAAATTCACTCGGAAGGACAATGCAGATAGTGGAGTGCAGTTTACTACACTGGCAGGGCCAAGGGAGAGCCTCCTCTTAGCCAAGGACCCCGACCAGGTTTTGTGAAAACCTTATATACCCTAAGCATACATGCCCAAACTCACCTCCCCAAATTCCCTGAAACTAGTCTGAACAAAGGAAAAAGAAAGAGACAATCAAAGTTAACCCATGATTCATATGCCTTAAACCTAGGTAGTTAACAGTGGACAATTATCAATAGGCTTGTGGTCATGCCCCAATAAGCATAATAGAATGTATGATTCTATTCGGTTACACAGATAGTTAGGGTGTTCTTTTAGGGGATGGAGTGCCCTGGGGCTCTTCCTTCCGGAGGCCTGGTTTTCCAGTTGGTTTGTTGTTTCCATAGATACTGGGCATAGAGCTCAAAGTCCACAGTGTGGCCCAAGATGGAGTCCTGCTTTCAAGATAGAGCCTGTTCTGTTTCCTCCTTCCAACTCAGTGTTCCCTAGATGTGTTTGACAACAGAACCCCCACCTGTTTGCGTCTTACTGTGTTCCAGGGAACAAGGCTGGGAGTGGGAGCTGGCACGCAGGTGAAAGCAGGAGAAAGGGCAGCCGGAGCAGAGAGGCAGTTCAGACTTCCGGTCATTAGACCCGTTCCGCACTCTGAACTGCACCCTAGTCCTCTGCGCCAAGGGCTGCCCTTGGGCTGCCGTGCTATATCAGCGTTCCTTATTTCCACCAGTATTTTATCCCAAACCTCCATTAATTAAGATGAATTGAGTGAGTCTCTTCACTTGTAACTAAGAGGCTGACTAATGTAACTAGATGTTAGCTGTCTCCCCAGACACTACGTCTGGTGACAGATGTTCCCATTAATTCTTCCTTGTGAGATGTTGGATCACCTGTGTGGGACATGCTAAGAGACTGTGGAACTGGTGTGGACAGTATTTGCCCTCGTGTGCTCCAGGTGAGGGGAAGAGGAGGGGCAATGCCTTCGGGGTGGACAGTGAGACTCCTTTGGAGAGAGGCTTGTCAGTGTATGTTCCTCGGGGATGGGGGCGAGAGGTCCCCCAGGTAGCAAGCCAAATCTTGGGACCTTCAGAGTTCCAGCTGGAAGGACTGAGGCCTGTTTCTTTCTCACAAGAGCAGGGAAGAACTTTTGTATTCTATTACAAGTCAATCACTAAAGGGGTGTTACCTTTCAGATTAAATTATACACAATGGCCCATCTCTGGGAACCCTGCCTCCCAGGCAATGAGCATTAAGCTAAAATACCTTTGTTTAACCCACTGGAGGGCCTGATCAGGCCCACCTGTGGACAATTGGAGGCAGGAAGAAATAACACAGATTGGAAACAGGAAATGCTTGACTTTACATCCGGCCCTTTTAGTATAAAAGAAGCCTGGGTTTAAAAAAAAAAAAGCCTGAATTCTAACTCAAGGCCACACTGATTCTTTGGGGGCACAAGTTCACCATCTTCTTGGTCTGATGGCTTTCAGAATAAAGTGGCTGTTTCTTGCCCCAACAACTCTGTTCTGTGGCAAGCAGTACCAGCTTGGACTGGTACCATCTGAATGGCGACTACATCAGGTCCTCAGTGAGGAGGAAGTTTCCCCTGTGAGGAGGAAGTGTTGGTAATTGTGTGTCTGCTGTGCCAAGGCCTGATTTTGGATTACAAGTCCAGCAGTGGAAGAAGATTTCACCATCCCCACCTTTTTGCTCTCCTGGCCCCCAGGGGATCCAGAGGCTGCAGAAGGCATGGCAGAGGAGGCACTGAAGTGGGTGGCCCATGCACCCCATTCTCAGCAGTTTGCCCAGCAAAGGTAGGTCCCAACTGGAGGAAGAGAGAAGATTTAACTGAGAGTTTGGAGATCGGCTTTTTGACCAGACTAGAATTTTTGTCTAAAATGACCAAGGGATTTAAATGTTCTGAGTGACTGGAGACTCTCTGGGTCTTAGGCTGCTGTGGAGGTCTGTTTTTGGTCACTCACTCAGTTGTGTCTGACTCTTTGTGATTCCATGGATTGCAGCACTCCAGGCTTCCCTGTCCTCTATCTCCTGGAGTTTGTTTAAACTCATGTCCATTGAGTCGGTGATGCCATCCAACCATCTCATCCTCTGTCACCCCCTTCTCTTCCTGCCCTCAATCTTTCCCAGAGAAAGTCTACATGTGAGCTTTGCAGAGGTCCTGCCTTTGGCTCATTCAATCCTGCACTCTGCAGACCAGGAGTAGGACAAAGCTAAACATCAGTACCAAGGGTTTATAGGTATTTACACTGTTCCCTAAGTAACTATGCAGGAGCCAATTCTAACAAAAGATTTTGGACATTTATATTGCACACCCAGTTAACACAGTTCTTATGTGTTCAATCACGGAACATTGTTAAGCACCTCAGCTGGATACTAGGGCTGTGAGGATGAATAAAATTTGCTTCCTATTCTCAGAAGCATGCAGTCTAGTGTAAGAAACCCTAGTCCTGCCTAAGGCTTTCCTCCTTGCGATTGCAGAAGAATCACAGTGCTGTTGGTTTAATTTTTATTTATTTATTTATGGATACTCTGGGTCTTCTTTGCTGCACCCAGGTTTTCTCTAGTTGCAGTGCTGTTGGAAGCATTGTCATCCCTAAAGTCTGATTTGGTAGCTTGGAACCTAGGACTCTGCATTTTAACAAGCACCTTGTTCTAAAGCCACCGATGAAGAAATAATCTAGCCTTTTTTCATCAATACCACATACCAAGGCAGAGTGTACTGCATTAGGACATGAATTATCAAAAGCCACAGGGTTTGCCCCAGAGTCCAGGACGGTATTACCTACTTGGATAGAACAAAGTTTCTGCTTTTTCTTTATTACAACAAATGAAGTCAGCTGGATAGATTCTCATCAAATTGGAGGAGCATGTTTGGGCTTGTCTGACTTAAAAGATGGGGTAAAAGAAATGAACTTTGGGAATTCCTAAGGAGGGGACCCTTAGCAGAGAGGCAGCCTTTTTTAGAGTTGAGTCAGGCACTGAATTCTGACAATGCTGCTTCTCCCAAGGGTGTGTTGGGCTTAGGGTGGAAGCAGCAGGAGTTTATTGATTTAATGGTGGTTAATGATTGATGTGAATAACCTTGGGGAGGCCAGGTACCTGAAAACAGAATTTTTACCAAAAAAAGTATGCGGGAGAAACTGCCTGTGAACACAGAATTTTAATCCCCATTCAGCTATTTGTCATGGAAATTTGGCCAATGTTTCTCGTCTTCTGTTTTCCTGATTATATAATTAGAAAAGTGCTGACTGTTTTTTGTAAGGTTTTTCCTAAGGAGTAATGAATGAAACACCATGTTAGCACTTAGAAACTTTTTTTTTTTAAAATGCAGAATAAGCAGATGAATGAGATTTTACTGCAAGGTTGTGGGTTTGGTTTAATCTGACTTAGAGTATATTCTCATTGCCTTTATAATCTGTTTTGATGACTCAGTTTACAAGAGTGATGCAATTTTGAAATTACATGTGATTAGATTTAGGAAACAAATCTAATGTGGGAACTAGGACAATTAGAAAGCAAAGGGTAGTGCTCGCTTCGGCAGCACATATACTAAAATTGGAACGATACAGAGAAGATTAGCATGGCCCCTGCGCAAGGATGACACGCAAATTCGTGAAGCGTTCCATATTTTTTACTGTAATGATGTAAAGTAATTAGCCTCCAACTAATAAAAATAAATGGAAAAAAAAAAGAAAGCAAAGGGTAGGCATAGTTTTTAGAAAGCCCCCAATAGGACTTTGAGAGATAAAGCAAGCGTGGAGAAGTATGCTAAGCAATCGACTATAGACTTATAAATAGAGGAGTCCATTCTCTTTTGGTTATTAATTTGCTAAAGGGCCTTGAGCCATGAATATAGATGAAATCTATGAAAAATTGACACATTCAAATCAGGGAGATATATCACCACATCTAAGAGATGGTGCAGTATGAAAGCCTTAAATATTTAGCATAATGCTATGCCATATAATTACATGTATGGTATTATCTTTAATAGAAGCTGATTAATGAGGCTGACATAAAGCAAGGATGAATATTAGCTATTCAGACACTGATGTTCAGAGAGTCACCTGCATAGTCATTTTCCCTCTAAGTCTTATTCCTCAAGGATTATAGAAATGTCAATTGTTTTTGCAGAGTTTCCGTTTCAAGGAGCAGTTATTCATAATCTCCAGAGAACCCTTCCCTAACAGACTACAATAAAACTTACACTTGATGGTGGTGACATTTTAGACCTAAAATACTGCCTTCACAGTTTAAATAATTATTCTGCTATGTCTGTGCAAGGGACTTTCAAATTGTTAACTTCAATCCTGGCTTATCTCTCATCTCTACCACTTGACTAGTTTCTTGTCCCTTACAGTTGAAGGCAGGAGGCTGAATTTCTAATTTCCCCTTAAAATCTTCCTGCTCTTTCGTTAGTACTACTTCCATGGGTATTCATCTAAATTAGTTTTTAAGCAAATTCTTCTCAACGGTCTTCTCTGGCTGTCCATTTCTTTTTTCATTTCGGCACTGAATAGCTGCTTTCCACTGGTCCATCCTGGGATTTGTATGTTCTCCTCTGGGATTTGATTTCTCATCTCTTTCTCTGTTTCTGTGCTTTCTCCCTCAAAGGTGATTCTCTTTTTCTCTCTCTGTGTATATATTTTTTCATAGAATTTTTATGAGCAGTTTTAGGTTCACAGCAAAATTGAATGGAAGGTACAGTTTCCTCACATTCCCCCTGCTCCTACACACATACAGCCTACTCTGTTTTATCAATATCTCGCAGCTGAGTGGTACATTTGGTACGACTGATGAACCTCCATTGACACGTCATCATCACTCAGGATCTGTTGCTTATGTTAACCCTTGCTTTTGTACGTTGTTTGGGTTTGGATACATGTCTAAGGGCATGTATCCATTGTATCATACAGAGCACTTTCACCTCTCTAAAAATTCACTGGGCTCCACCTATTCATCCCTCCCACCCCTTGTCAGTTTTTTAAAATCAATAATTGTTGAGTGTCTGCCAGCTATAGGAATGGACTAGTTCCTTAAAAAAACAAACTAAAAATAAAGTTCCATGTTATTAAGAATCTTCCGTCTGAGGGAAACCAATTACATAAACAAATAACGTAATGTAGTGAGCTAAATTGCTTTAAAATGGTTGTGTGTCGGTGTCAATGGGGCCCTAGGGGAAATGGAGCTCAGAAGTTGGCCTGGGCAGCATTCTCACACACCTATCTTCTCCAGTAGGATTGTTTCTAGGCAGTGCGGAGGGGGGTTGGTCCAGAGGTTGCAGAGCGTAGCATCCAAGCTCAGAGGATGGCATGTGTAAATGCCCGGCAGCTCTGGAGGATAAGGGATGCTCAGAGTGACCACAGGAGCATAACATATTTGAGGAACTGATTGCAACAGTGGGCTGCTTAGTAGGAGACGAGCCTTGGAAGGAAGGTGGGAACAAAGGTCATCAAAGACCTCAAATGTCATGCAAGAGAAGTTTATTAGATTTCATCTTGGAGGCACTAAGGAACCAGTGAAGAATTTTGAGCAGTGTACTGATGGATTTTTAAAAATTGAAGTACATTTGATTTACAGTGTTGTGTTAGTTTCAGGGGTACAGCAAAGTGATATATATATATATATATATATATATCTAAATCACTATTATTTTTTCTTTTTCAGATTCTTTTCCCATATAGGTTATTATAAAATATTGAATATAGTTCCCTGTATGTTAGAAAAATCTACAAATCTACTCTTGATGGAACAGTGGAAAATAGATGGCAGGAAGACTGGAGACAAGGAAGCCCAATGGGGATGCTTTGGTTTGGGAGACAATAATGTTTAGTTTGGGAGACAAAGACAGCAAGAATAGTGCAGTGGGGAGGAGATGGAGAAGAGAGACTGATGAAGTACATAAGATTTGGTGTTGGGGAAAGAAAGAGGGAAGTTTCTGGCTTGGTCAACTTGACGTTACTAAGTTGACATACTAAGATAGCGAAGACAGAAAAAGCAGAAGAGTTTTTTTTGGGGTAGGGGAAGGGTGGCAGGCATTGAAAAGGGGAAAGATGTGTTTGACTTTGAATAACGTGAGTGTGAGGAGCTGCTGGAACATTTAGGTGTGAGTGTTGAGTGAAAAGGGAGCTGCACAGTTCTGGAACCAAGAAGAGAGTTCCAAGCTGGAAACACTGATCAGGGCGTTCTGCTTGTCCATAGGTGTGGCACGTAAGTGTGAGCAGAGCAGCTGAGCATGAGTAGGCTTGAGTTAGAAGAGTCAGAAGACAAGAGGGATAAGGAAGGAGCTCCAGGCGATAGATACTAGGTGAGTTCAACTCTTAAGTATTTCAGCTTCTCTCAAGGGCAAGAAGATCTTCCTAGACAATGATGCTATTGTGAAGTTTTGTTTTGTTTTAATTTTTATTGGAGTAAAGTTGGTTTACAGTGTTGTGTTAGTTTCAGGTGTACATCAAAGTGAGTCAGTTACACACATACATATATCAGGGCTTCTTAGGTGGTGCTAGTGTTAAAGAACCTGTCTGCCAATGCAGGAGACATGAGACTCGATTTGATTCCTGAGTTGGGAAGATCTCCTGCAGGAGGGCAACCCACTCCAGTATTCTTGCCTGGAGAATCCCATGGACAGAGGAACCTGGTGGGCTATGGTCCAAGGGGTCACACAGGGTTGAACACTACTGAAGCTACTTAGCACATATGCATACGTGTATCAACTCTTTTTTAAGATTCTTTCCCCATATAGTTAATTACAGATTATTGAGTAGAGCTTCCTATATTATACAATAGGTCCTTCTTAGTTATCTATTTTATTTTATCTATTTATCTATCTATTTTATCTATTACATTGTTTTTACACTTCAATTTATTATTTCAAAAACATTCCAAATCTCGGCTATACTCAAATTCCTATAACTGTTCTTTTAAGAAGTTTTTTATTATTTATTTATTTATTTTTTTGAGTGTATTAAGATGATAGAATTTCTTTTTTTTTTTTTCTCCATACATTGACATGAATCAGTCATGGATTTACATGTGTTCTCCATCCCGATCCCCCCTCTCGCCTCCCAAGAAGTTTTTTAAAAGCTAGGCTCCACTCAAGTTTCATGCTTTGTACTTGACTATTACCTTTCTGTTGCCTCAGACTAGAAAGTCTCCCTTCTTCTCCCTCCACCTCCCTCTGGTCTCCATGACATTGAGGGCTTTGAGGGTCCAAGCCAGTTGTTCTATGGGACACTACACATTCTGGACCATGGTGAGATTTAGGTCAGCTATGTCCACTAGCTCATCAGTAAGTGATGTTTGTACCTCCCACTGCATCATGGCAGAGGGGTTCTAATGTCAGGAACAGACCTTGTGTATGATTAGATTTTTGACTATCATTTTATCAGAAACTGCCTAAGTTATTGGAGAAGGCAATGGCACCCCACTCCAATATTCTTGCCTGGAGAATCCAAGGTTCGGGGGAGCCTGGTGGGCTGCCGTCTATGTGGTCGCACAGAGTTGGACACGACTGAAGCGACTTAGCAGCAGCAGCAGCAGCCTAAATTATTGGATCTGACAAATATGCATATTTGGATCATATATATATATATATATATATATATATATATTCCAATCCCAAAGAAAGGCAATGCCAAAGAATATTCAAACTACTGAACAACTGCACTCATCTCACACACTAGCAAAGTAATGCTCAAAATTCTCCAAGCCAGGCTTCAACAGTATGTGAACTGTGAACTTCCAGATATTCAAGCTGGATTTAGAAAAGGCAGAGGAACCAGAGATCAAATTGCCAACATCTGCTGGATCATTGAAAAAGTGAGAGAATTCCAGAAAAACATCTACTTCTGTTTTATTGACTACACCAAAACCTTTGACTGTGTGGGTCACAACAAACTGTGGAAAATTCTTCAAGAGGTGGGAATACCAGACTACTTTACCTGCCTCCTGAGAAACCTGTATGCAGGTCAATAAGCAACAGTTAGAACAGGACATGGAACAACAGACTGGTTCCTAATAGGAAAAGGAGTACGTCAAGGCTGTATATTGTCACCCTGCTTATTTAACTTATGTGCAGAGTACATCATGTGAAATGCCAGGCTGGATGAAGCACAAGCTGGAATCAAGATTGCTGGGAGAAATATCAATAACCTCAGTTATGCAGATGACACCACCCTTATGGCAGAAAGCGAAGAAGAACTGAGGAGCCTCTTGATGAAAGTGAAAGAGGAGAGTGAAAAAGTTGGCTCAAAACTTAATAGTCAGAAAACTAAGATCATGGCATCTGGTCCCATCCCTTCATGGCAAATAGACGGGGAAACAATGGAAACAGTGAGAGACTTTGTTTTCTTGGGCTCCAAAATCACTTAAGATGGTGACTGCATTCATGAAATTAAAAGATGCTTGCTCCTTGGAAGAAAAGTTATGACAAACCTAGACAGCATATTAAAAAGCAGAGACATTACTTTGCCAACAAAGGCCCATCTAGTCAAAGCTATGGTTTTTCCAGTAGTCATGTATGGATGTGAGAGTTGGACTATAAATAAAGCTGAGCACTGAAGAATTGATGCTTTTGAAGTGTGGTGTTGGAGAAGACTCTTGAGAGTCCCTTGGACTGCAAGGAGATCCAACCAGTCCATCCTAAAGGAAATCAGTCCTGAATAGTCATTGGAGGGAGTGATGCTGAAGCTGAAACTCCAATACTTTGGCATGTGATGCGAAGAACTGACACATTTGAAAAGACCCTGATGCTGGGAAAGATTGAAGGCAGGAGGAGAAGGGAATGACAGAGGATGAGGTGGTTGGATGGCATCACTGTTGCATTGGACATGAGTTTGAGTAGGCTCCAGGAACTGGTGATGGATAGGGAAGCCTGGTGTGCTGCAGTCCATGGGGTCGCAAAGAGTTGGACATGACTGAGCAACTGAACTGATACACACACACACACACACACACACACACACACAGATACACATATATATCCCGGTCTTTTCTACAAAGTGATACATATTCTGCGTCTCTGATCTTTAAAATATAGCCTAGCCTAAGTGAAAGAGGAGAGTGAAAAAGTTGGCTTAAAGGTCAACATTCAGAAAACTAAGATCATGGCATCTGGTCCCATCACTTCATGGGAAATAGATGGGGAAACAGTAGAAACAGTGTCAGACTTTATTTTTTTTGGCTCCAACATCACTGCAGATGGTGATTGCAGCCATGAAATTGAAAGACACTTACTCCTTGGAAGGAAAGTTATGACCAACCTAGATAGCATATTAAAAAGCAGAGACATTACTTTGCCAACAAAGGTCTGTCTAGTCAAGGCTATGGTTTTTCCAGTGGTCACATATGGATGTGAGAGTTGGATGGTGAAGAAAGCTGAGCACCAAAGAATTGATACTTTTGAACTGTGGGGTTAGAGAAGACTCTCGAGAGTCCCTTGGACTGCAAGGAGATCCAACAAGTCCATCCTAAAGGAGATCAGTCCTGGGTGTTCATTGGAAGGACTGATGCTGAAGCTGAAACTCCAATACTTTGGCCACTTCATGCGAAGAGTTGACTCATTGGAAAAGACCCTGATGCTGGCAGGGATTGGGGGCAGGAGGAGAAGGGGACGACAGAAGATGAGATGGCTGGATGGCACCACCAACTCGATGGTCAATGAGTTTGAGTAAACTCTGGGAGTTTGTGATGGACAGGGAGGCCTGGCATGCTGTGATTCATGGGGTCACAAAGAGTCGGACACGACTGAGCAACTGAACTGAACTGAAGTCAACTTTGCAGGCTTCCCTGGTGGCTTGGATGGTAAAAAAAAAAAAAAAAATCTGCATCCAATGAAGGAAACCTGGTTTGAAGAAGTGACCTGGTTTGAAGAACTTCCTCGGTTGGGAAGGTCCCCTGGAGAAGAAAATAGCAACCTACTCCAGTATTTGTGCCTGGAGAATTCCATGGACAGAGGAGCCTGGAAGGCTGCAGTCCACGGGGTCACAAAGCGCTGAACAAAACTGAGTGACTGATACTTTACTAAATCAACTTTGCAGCTGTTAATTTCAATTTTTTTTCTTGATTCTGTTTTCCCATAGAAACCTGTTCTGCAAATAGCTTGTTCTGAGTGAGTCCTGGTGGGGTTCAGTGAAATTCAAAGCCTTACTTGGGTCAATCTGGTTCACTGATAACAGTTATGTTTCTGTCTCACCATTCATTGTCCCCTAGAATTGTGATAGATAAGGCCATATTTGAGGGATGGACAGAAAGAGTTGCCTGCTGAGAAGACTGAAAGGAACAGTCAGAGACTGGGAAGGTGGATTAGAGATAAGAGAATGTTTAGATTGGTTAGAACCCTTTTGGGGTGACAGGTGACAGAAACCTAGTGCAAAATGGTGGGAGGAAAATTGGAAATGTATTTTAAAGATACAAGGGAGTCAGGCATGTAGGTATGAGCATGTATTTGGAATGTGTTACCAAACATTGTGGGAGATCTGAGACATTTTTTGTTTTCCTTCTCTATTGAAAAATTCTCAGGGAAATCACTGATAGGTACTGCTTGGTGAGGCCCATCTCTGGGTTGATTGACCACTGTGGGGAGGTGGAGGCATGTAAGTACAAAAACATGGGAGCTGGGGCCCAGGAGGGTGGTTTGAACATTTCCTAGGGAAGGAAAACTTGTTTATCAGACTCTGTGAGGGCTTTATTGCTGTGACGTCAAGACATTTGAGGAAGTTTTAGTCTAGTTGGGATGGGTCACTGTGAGATACAGCAGGAAGTCAAATGAGAGAGAAAAGTGTATCCACTGAGTTTGGCATTTGAAATGTCAGTGGTAACTTCAACAGGATTGGCCTTTCCTATGGCTCAGCAGTAAAGAGTCCTTCTGCAATGCAGGAGACACAGAAGACGTGGGTTCGATCCCCGGGTTGGGAAAATCCCCTGGAGTTGGAAATGGCAACTCACTCCAGTATTCTTGCCTGGGAAATCCCATGGAGAGAGGAGCCTGGCGGGCTACAGCCCATGGGGTAGTAAAAGAGTCGGACACAACGGAGCGCTTACGCACGCACATTACAGGATTAGTTTTGGTGGGGTGAAGGCAGTGGATAGAGGAGGAAATAGGAGATAGGGAGTGGAGAGGTGTGTATGCTAGAAGCTTGCTTGGAAAAGAAGGAGAGGTGTCCATGAGCAGCTAAGGTCTGAGATGGAAGAGACTTCCGTCTCTTAGGAAACGGAAGAGCTCAGTGAGCCTAGGGATCTATCAGCTCCTTAGGAATGACATGCAGAACTTACCCGCTTCTCAAAGAAACAGCCTTTTGAGCCACAAACCTTTAGAATCATGGTGGTGAAAGAAATGTGGCAATAGAAAGGGAAAGGTGAAAGAAACAGAGATGATAAACAGCTGGTGCATGCCTTTGAGGAGGAAGGGAAGGTGGGAACCAGAACTCAAAGGAAATTATTATCCTTTGTGGGAAGAGGTTTATGTTTTGTTTTTTTTTTCTGCAGAGACTGTAGGGAAGTTGTGAAATCCAGGGCAGATGCAGACATCTTTGTAGGTAGCATGGCAGGGAACTGTGCGCATTGCGTTTCTCTCTCTTTTCTTGGTCCATCTTGGTTTGGTATCAGGATAAAAACTCTTTCTATGGGTAGCTGCTTGAGAGATGGTCGTAATCCGTTCTCTTTCTTGGGCTTGCCTTTGGGCTTTCTGCCTCCAAGATTGCTCCTGACCCATGTGCTCTGCTGCTTGGTCCTGACATGTTAGAACCTGACCTGTGCTGGAGCTGTTCCCCTGCCCTGCCCCTAAGACCTTCTACGGGTCACTCAGTACTCTTTGTGGGTGAAACTGACAAGTGTGAGCAATAAATCATGCCTTTTCCCTTTCCTAAAGGTAAGCTTCATTTGGAGCTTTTCCCCAGTTTGGGGCTTCTTGTGTTGGAGTCTCCTGGCAAAGAGTGCGTTAATAGGCACGCTTCAAGAGAGTAGGTGTTTATGTGGCTGAACAGTTATTGAAGTTTCTTATTATAATTAACAATGAGCGACCTCTGTTTCTTAAATGATCTCAAGCCAGAAGGCAGGGAAAGCATGGCCTCTGAGCCTGGAGTTCAGGATCTAGAATCTGAAGTTCTCTTCTCATGGGATGATTTCAGTGCAGTCTTTGAGATTTTCCAAGCCTTAACTTTACCATCTGCCAATGCAAATAATATTTTCCACTTATGTAATGGGAGACTGTGTCTTCATTTTCAGAGAGGTACCGTGAAAGTAGCCTGTTGAACATGTTACTGTTAGAACTGGAAACCCTTATAGGCCACTCCTGTGATCTGAATGTTCTTCAAGTTGCAATTGTGGAAGAACCGGTTTCTGAAAGAAAAGCTTTGTGACATTCTTTGGAAAATCGTACTCATAGAAGATACTCATACACCAGACAGAGTGTGTTGGTTTTTAATTTAAGGGCATTTTTGATTATAGGAGCATGTATTTTCCTACTTTTTATTTTTACAAACCGTCACTACTGGTTAGCTTTCTGTGCTACGAGATTCTCTTTAAACATAATAATACTTTGAGTCAGACAGAGAAAGACAAATACTATATGCATGTATGTGTGTGTGTGCTCAATCGTGTCCGACTCTTTTGTGACCCCATGGACTGTAGCCCACCAGGCTCCTCTGTTCATGGAATTTTCTAGGCAAGAATACTGGAGTGGGTTGCCATTTCCTCCTTCAGGGGATCTTCCTGACCCAGGGACCAAACGCCAGTCTCTTGCATCTCTTGCATTGACAGACGGATCCTTGACCACTGCGCCACCTGGGAAGCCTCAAAACTGTGTGGTATCACTTATATGTGGAATCTAAACAATTTGACAAACTAGTGAATATAGCAAAAAAGAAACAGAAACTAGTGAATATAACAAAAAAGAAACAGACTCCCAGATATAGGGAACAATCTAGTGGGGAGAAGGAAGGAGGGAGGGACAATATAGGGATGGGGATTCAGAAATACAAACTATAATGTATAAAACAAGCCACAAGGATATATTGTACAACACGGGGAATATAGCCAATATTTTATAGCTATAACCTTTAAAAATTGTGACTCACTATTGTATACCTGTAACTTTTATGTTATTGTATAACAACTATATTTCAATTGAAAATTGAATAATACTAAATCAGTGATCATTAGACCACCTGGGACTTAGGTGTACTTCCTTTTTTAAAAAAAATGTGTTGCATTCAGTTTATTTTTAAATTTTTTTTCACTTTGAAAAATGGTGGCTGGGCCTGGGGGCAAGAGAGGGAGAATCTGGGAGTTTGGGACTGACCTGCACACACTGCTATGTTTAAGATGGATCATGAATGAGGACCTAATATATAGCAAAATAACAACAAATCCAAAAACAAAACAAAACAAACCTTGGAACCAAAAAAAAAAAAATTGTGGTAAAATATATATAATCATCTTAGCCCTATTAAAGTGTATAGGCCAGTGGCATCAGTACATTCGCATTCTTGTACAACCATCAGCACCATCCATCTCTAACAGTAGCTGCACTTCTAAACTATCAGTTTACTGGCCTTGGTGATTTCTTCTGCCAGGGGTCTGTAGTCAGGAGGCGGACTGAGTGACTCCTTGCTCCTAGGAAGCTCTTTTTTCTTTTTTTCCCCCTAAGGAATGATTCTGAAATGAAATGAGAAGGTCCTAGAAGAGGCCCCCATTGGAGACGAACCTTGTCAGTGTCCACAGTAGTGCATCACAGCCCAGCCTCCAGGTCCTCACAGGTGTGGTTTGGCTGACCGACAAAGTGGGTTTTATTCGGAGGGCAGAGGAGAGTTCCCAGATTTCTGTAACAGCTGGAACTGCAGAGCTGGGGGATGTTTGGCACTGAGTGACGTGGTGGCAGCCGTGTTGACGGCCCGAGTCGGCTGCTGCAGCTGCCTGCATGATGCTGCTCAGAAGTGGTAAGAGGGGTGAGGGGTAACAGGGGGTGAGAGGGGCCCTGACCCGGCATGCTGACTTTAGGCAAGAGAGCACATCCAGATGGTTGAAGTCAGCTTCCTATTCAGTTGTAAACTTCCCCTTTCTTCCCATGCAATCTGAGAGATGTCCTTAGCAGGACAGGAGAGCAGGGTGGAGAGTAGTTTAGAAATTTCAAGCCTAGAACTCTGATGGGCTTCAGCTCTTTCCTGATGATTCAGTCTTCCTCTGGGATCACATGAATGGAAAATATCATCTCCACAATGCTTTGCTCAATACTCGTTCCCTAAAGATGGCCTTGTTGCAAGAGCGATCTCATTCGTACTCACCTTTGTTTTATCGAAGTGTACTGTGACGTGTTATAAAGCTCACAATTTACAGCCAGCACTCAAGGTCAACACAACAAAGAGAGGACGCTGGTGTCCACCTAACTGAGTTAAATATCTTCTTTGGAGGACTGGGCTGTTTCGCCCTTTAAAAAAAAAAAATTACTTTTTGTTGCATTGGGTCTTCTTTGCTGCATTCGGGCTTTCTCTAGTTGTGGCGAGCAGGCACTGCTCTTTGCTGCGGTGCACAGGCCTCTCGTTGCCGTGGTTTCTCTTGTTGTGGAGCACAGGCTCCAAGGTGTGCAGGCTTCGGGAGTTGCAGCCTGCTGGCTCTAGATCACCGACTCAGGAGTTGTGGCGCATGGGCTTAGGTGCTTCGCAGCCTGTGAAATCTTCTGAGACCAGGGATCCAACCCATGTCCCCTCATTGGCAGGTGGATTTTTATCTGCGGCACCACCGTGGAAGTTTTGTTTTTCCCTTGATGTGAGGATAAAAGTTTGCCCTTTGTCTTTGTGGAGGAAAGTACCTATGCTGTTGCCTAGGAGCTCTTCCAGGGAGGGAAATGGATGTCCTTCTCATTCAGTTAAAAGGTCCATGGCAAGTGAGTCCAAGGTATGGACTCAACACCCCCTGGACTATTCTCCTTAAGGAATGCCTCAGAGAGGGCCAGAACAGCCTGCTTCTGCTCCAGTGAATAGCCAGTCACTCACTGCTTCTGTGGTGTCATGATGGATGTGCATACTGAGTCCCCCATTGCTCAGCTCCCCTTCTTTGTCATGGGAAGCCTGGTTTTTGGATGGAGCATGTGACTTCCTTGTTTGTCTATGTTCAATTATGAGAAACCAGTAAGGAAACATTATGTTAGATCCATACTGCTAAAGGGAAATTTAAACGGAAAGAAAGAGACTTGGTCAGGGGTTGACTGGCATGTCAGACTGTGCATCTGTCCACCTCTGTCTTCCTTCCTCTCTTGCGTCTCTCTTTGTCTCTCCGTCTCTCTTTTCATCCCTTTACCTGGCTGTAATTCTCTCCGTCCTGTGTTCTTCTGTCTCAGTATGCTTATCTCTATCTTATTTCTCTGAGCAGATGTTGAACTCCAATTGGGTCCCAAGTGCTATGCTAGATTCTGAGAGTCTGAAGGCAAATGAGACTCTGTGGATAATAATAGTAACAATAGCACCTGGCATTGTTGTTAGTTACTTAACATGGATCAGACTCTGTATTAAGAACTTTATATCCATTATTGCATTTCATCCTCACAATAGCAGTATGTGATGGTTACAACATTACCCATTTCACAGGTAAAGAATCTGAGGTTTAAATAGGTTTGTAACTTGCCTTAGGTTGTGTAGCTTGTAAAGGCTTAAGTCTGTCTGCCTCATGAGTTCTCATTATTTACTGCTACTCTCACTGGCCCTTCTGTGGTTAACTTGAGTTCCTGGGGACTCCAGGCTTCCTGTGGGACTATCGAATCAATTCCAGGTTACTGGTCTGTTCAAGATCTAGGAGTTGTTGTGCCACTCTGGAAAACACACACACACACACACACACACACACACACACACACAGATTAAGATAGTGATAGACTGAAGGCTGAAAAGAGGAGCTAGGTAGAAAGAGAGACATATTAAGATACACAAAGAATGAGAGAGGGAGAGAGAGGAGAGAAGAGAAGAAGAAAGAAAGAGACACAGATGTACAGACTGACAGACATACCAAGCCATTGATCAAATCTCTTGCCTTCTCTCTTTCTCTCATTTTTCCTTTATTAGCGGGACTTCAGTATAATGTTACCTTACATGTTTCTTACAAATCAAGATGAATGATAAGCAGTAGTGTCCAGTAATATGTTGTGTGCTGTGCGGAATATAAAAGCTTGGCGAGAATGTGGTAACTCTGAAACCCAAATAAAAGCCTTTTTTTGGTTCCTAGTGATCAGAACACAACAGAACTGTTATTTGTTGTATCTTACAGTATTTAACATAAATGATTAGGCATAGACTTTGGAGCTGGACTGAAGAAATTTACATCTGAGCTCCTCCACTTCCTAGTTGTGTGATTTTGAGTTAAGTTGCTGAACTCTGAGCCTCAGTTTTTTGATCTGTAAAATTGCCACAACAGTGGTACCTCTTTTACGGAGTTCTTGGGAGTTTTTCAAGAGATGGTGTCCAACATTGTTGGGCATAAATGATTTTAGTCATTTTTATTTTGTGGACAACGTTGGTAAAGTTAGTTTATTTAATTTAAAACATCAAATAAACTCATCTGCTGTTCAGTTCAGTTCAGTCGCTCAGTTGTGTCTGACTCTTTGTGACCCTCATGAATCACAGCACGCCAGGCCTCCCTGTCCATCGCCAACTCCCGGAGTTTACTCAAACTCATGCCCATTGAGTCGGTCATGCCATCCAACCATCTCATCCTCTGTCGTCCCCTTCTCCTCCTGCCCCCAATCCCTCCCAGCATCAGGGTCTTTTCCAATGAATCAACTCTTCGCGTGAGTTGGCCCAAGTATTGGAGTTTCAGCTTCAGCATCAGTCCTTCCAATGAACACCCAGGACTGATCTCCTTTAGGGTGGACTGGTTGGATCTGCATCTGCTGTTAGGATGTAGCAATTGCGTTGTGCTACTTTCAGGACTCAGTGACCTAGGTTCTAGGAGTGCTCCCCTCAGTCCAGGAGCTGTGATGGCTTGGAATCCCCTACATAATTTCCTTATCAAGCAGCTGGTACTCATGTACCCCCACCCACACACACTGGTCATTTTCACCTGCTGGTACATTTGATGACATGATTTTTCTCTGCCCAGTACACACTTCCCTTCACTTGCCCAACATTTCCAGCGGTAAAAAGCCCAGGAACTGCTTTGAGTAGCTTTGCCCACTGTAGAGATGGAATGTGTGCAGACCCACACCACTGTGAAGCATCCCTGTTGTGGCCATGATCACGGTCTGTTTAATTAAAAGAAGGGTGTCACTCATCTGTAGTTATGAGTTCTTTGCAGACTGGTATTATCTTATCTGCCTTTGTGTTCTCAGCAGGTGGGCAGAGCCCCTGAAGAGTCTAGGAGAACAGGCTGAGAGAGCCTCTGGCCATTCGTCATGTTCCAGAATTTTCTTTCCTTTGATAAATAGTTACCAGGAGAGCCCAACCAACATGTTAGGCATTTCCATCCCACGAAAGACTAGACAGGATGTGGTTGAGAGTAGTTTTATATTTTGAGACTTTGCTATAAAGCCCTTCTGTTTGATGTCTCAGGGTTCAGAACCTCTTTCAACTTAATTTATAATAAGAATCTGTCTATCATTTGGGGGGCTTCTGGGGGAGGGAAGACTGCCATGATATTTGGACACAACTGTCTCTAAAGCACTGGGATAGTGGATGTCACATAGCACAGAGCAGGTACAGAGCAGGTGGTTGGGAAATGCTTCCTGAACAGCAGGAATTTACATTGCTTAAAAGTATTTCTTAAAACAGATGCCAATGTCCATCATCTCAATAGGACATGAGCAAAGCAATGATGTAAGCTGAGGAACTAGTTTTGCATGGCCTGGAGTTGAACTTCAGATTTCATTGTTCCATCACTCCACAACTTTATGTATCTGAATCACAAGCTGATTCAGATCCTGGGTAGGAATTTAAATTCTAGACTGACTGTCAACTCTACGCAGGTGGCAGATGTGGGCATCCAATAACTGACTTTTGACTTCAGCCCAAGAGCCTGGGGCTCTGGTGCAGGCTCTAGAGTTGCAGAGTGGTATGAGGTCTCCTTTTCCCCTGAACAAATGGGGAAATATGAGCCGTTCCTACCTTTGACCATGGAAAAGTCCATACCAGTCTGAGATCTATTAAGAGTGAGTTCTCATCTCTTTAATCTAAGGTCAGTTTTTCGTCTTAACTTGGCCATAGTAGAATGGAGTCCATATGCCTTTCTTGGGAGTGCTTCTGTGTTTTGCAGGGAGGGAGTGAATGGGGAATTGCCAGGCTGTTCTGAGTTCAAAGAAGGTTTCAGGTGCCCTCAAGGTTTGGAAGACTTCAGGGTGAGCCCTGGCCAGGCAGTTTTGAGTAGTTCTGGGTGGTGGCTCTCTAATCTCCTTCGTCTTCACACTTGTCATTAGCCCTTTATTCTTAAGCTAATTTTTAAGGTTGGATGCACCACAGAGCTGACTAACTTAGCTTAGTCAAAGCATTACTCCCCTGATGAATCTGTACTTGCCACTTGCCAGCTTCCTTGGGCCATGTAAAAGCACAGGTTGCCACTCGAGTCTGCTTCTCCTGGAAGAACTGAAATTCCCTTTGACACTGTGTGTAACACTGTGTGTGACAAAGCAGGAGCTGGAGAAGAGGATTAAGGCTGGAGTTTCAGGAAGCACAGTGGTGACTGTTGTGAGAGCAGCTCTGGGGCTCAGATCCCAGCCAAGCTGCTTCTCCACTGTTTGGCTATGGGCAGGCCTCATAGGTCTTCCCTGGTGCTGCAGTGGTTAATGCAAGAAACACAAGAGACGCAGATTCAGTCCCTGGGTTGGGAAGATCCCCTGGAGGAGGGCATGGCAACCCACTCCAGTACTCTCACCTAGAAAATCCCATGAACAGAGGAGCCTGGCAGGCCACAGTCTATGGGGTCACAAAGAGCTAGAGACGATTGAGTGTGCCCTTGCACACATGCGCACACACAGACACACACACAGGCCTTGCAGGCTCTCTGACTCTTAGGAACCTCAACTGTGATCATAATACACACCTTGAGAGGGTAATACTGGGGTACCACCATACCATGGACACTGGGATGGTGGGGGCACCCTGTACAAGAGTCCTTATCCATTTCTTTCTTGCTGTTTGGGTATCAACAGATATTCTGTTTGTGGTGGATGGTGACATCCCAGATGCAGAATGGAAGAAGCCACATGGGGTGGTCTTTTAGGAACTCATTTATTTACATATTAAATTTTTTTTGTTATAGTATAGTTGATCTATAATGTACTGATTTTCTGCTATATAGCAAAGTGACTCAGTTATGCACATATATACACTCTTTTTTAAAATATTCTTTTCCATTATGGTCTGTATGCAGAGATGGATATAGTTTCCTGTGTTACACAGTAGGACCTTGTTTTTAATCTGTTCTAAATGTAATAGTTTGGATCTGCTAACCCCAGACTCCGAATCCATCCCTTCTCTGCCCCTTTCTCCCTTGCCAACCACAAGTCTGTTCTCTGTATCTGTGAGTCTGTTTTGTAGAGAGGTTCCTTTGTGCCACATTTTAGGTTCCACTTATAAGTGATGCCATATGGTATTTGTCTTCGTCTTTCTGACTTCACTTTGTGTGATAATATCTAGTTGTATCCATGTTGCTGCAAATGCATTATTTTGTTCTTTCTTAATGGCTGAGTAGTATTCCATTGTATCTATATACCACATCTTCTTTTTAAAATGTTTATTTGTTTATTAGATTGTACTGGGACTTAGTTGTGGCACACAGGGTCTTTGTTTTTGGCAGTATGTGGCATCTTTAGCGGTGTTGAAAACTCTTCGTTGCAGCATGTGGAATCTAGTTCCTTGACCAGGGACAAAACCTGGGCCCCCTGCATTGGGAGCTTGGAGTCTCAGTCACTGGACCACCAGGGAAGTCCCATGTACCACATCTTCTTAATCTGTTCATCTGTTGATGGACATTTAGGTTGCTTTCATGTCTTGACTATTGTGAATAGTGCTGTTATGAACATAGGGGTGCATGTATATATATTTTTTTGGCCATACCACATGGCTTGTAGGAGCTTAGTTCCCTGACACGGATTAAACCCAGGCCTTTGGCAGTGAGAGCACATTGTCCTAACCACTGGACCACCAGGGAATTCCCACATGTATCTTTTTGAATTGTAATTTTGTCCAAGTGTATGCCCAGGAGTGGGACTGCTGGATCATATATTAACTCTATCTTCAGTTTTCTGAGGAACCTCCATACTGTTTTCCATAGTGGATGTGCGAACTTAAATTCCCACCAGCAGTGTAGGAGAGAGAGGAATTCATACTTTAAAGCAGACATCTTGAGTGCATTTGAAGCAAGCTTACATAGAAATCACATAGAACAGTGGACTTCCATGGTGGTCCAGTGGGTAAGAACCTGCTTGCCAATGCAGGGGATACTGGTTCGATCCCTGGTCCGGGAAGATCCCACATGCCACAGGGCAACTAGGCCTGTGCATCACAGCTGCTGAGCCTGCGAGCCCTAGAGCCTGTGCTCCATGGCAAGAAAAGCCACCTCAACGAGAGGCCTCCTGCAAACTGCAACCGTGAGTTTGAAAGTTTCTCACCATTAGTCGAGAAAGCCCATGTGCCGCAAAGAAGACAAAGTGCAGCCTTAAATAAATGAATAAAAAAAAAAAAAAAAAGAAATCACATAGAACAGTCATAAATATTTGAGAAAATAGGTTCCTGAAAAAATTTTAGTATTTTGGTGAATAGGAAATTACAGTTGTTGGGAGATAAATCTTCATCTGTTTGCCAATGTGCCATTAGGATCCATTTGGAAGTCCAGGGACTCTTTGGTTAATCAAAGATAGAGGAGTTGTAAAATGAGGAGAAGTTGTCTCATGCTAGTGTTTCCCTAAATGCTTACAGGACATTTCACCTACAAGATCTTTTGGAACAAAAGGTGTCTGTTTTCCATAAAGGGCTGGAAACAAACTACGGTTAAGAATTGATGTTTTACCATGCAAGAGTTCTTCCCTGACCCCAATGGCCAATGCAGGTTAATCTATTAAGATTCATGAGACATCAGGTAGCAAGGAAACCTGGTATAACCCAGCATTTTTCAAGTTCATTTGAGTAAGAGATCTTTCCCAGATAACTCCTACTGAATAGGAGAAATGGAGTGGGCAAAGGTTGAGAAATACAGCTTTGATTGTTGGGTGGGGTGTGAGGTTGGTTGTGTAAGGTTGAGTTGTGAGTGGATTTTACTGGAGAATTCTCAAGAGAGAACTAATACAGATGGAAGTTGCAAGGACTGCTGAGTAGGTTTTTTTTTTTTTTTTTAAATCTCTAGTTAAAAAAATTGGGACTTCCCTGGCAGTTCAGTGGTAAGACTCATGCTTCCCCAGCAGGGGGTATAGGTTCTATCTCCGGTCTGGGAATTGAGATCCTGCACACCACACAGTGTGGGCAACAGTAACAGATTTCCCATTTCCTCAACATTTTCTTATATAAACTATTTCAAACATTCAGGAAAACTGAGAGATTAGCTATATGATCAGGCCACTCAGGATGGCTGTTCTCTTGCTCTTTGTTCATCCCCTGTTCGACCAGTCCCTGCTTCACCTACACCCTACTCAAGTGTGTGCGTGATAAGTCGTTTCAGTTGTGTCTGACTCTTTGCGACCCTATGGACTGTAGCCTGCCAGGCTTCTCTGTCCATGGGATTCTCCAGGCAAGAATACTGGAGTGGGTTGCCATTTCCTCTTCCAGGGGATCTTCCCGACCCAGGGATCAAACCCCTGTCTCTTATGTCTCCTGCATTGGCAGGCGGGTTCCTTCCCAATCCTCTTGATCTTAGGGCTTGTTGAGTAACTACCTATGTGATTGCCCCCTGCCCCAGCCACTGGTTTCCCTGGTGACTGATGAGCTAGCCTGATGTTAGTTATGTCAGTTGCCCCTGTAAATGGTAGCCTTTTTATTCCTCGAGTAGAGAAGATTTCTGCTGTGTCCTGCCTTCTGCCCATGGTGGAGTGCTTCTCCAGGACTTTTTGCTTCCGATTTGTAAGATTAGCTATCCAACAAGCTATTAGTGTCTCTGTCACTGTCTCTAGGCATTTTCTTTGGTCTCCTGGCTGGACAGTTACAAGGCTTACAGGCCTGCAGGGTGCAGCCCAACATTAGTACCATGAAGTCTAAAGTTATATACACATTATGATGGACTTCTCAGGTAGCTCAGTGGCTAAAGGATCCACATGCAATGCAGGTGATGTAAGAGAACTGGGTTTGATCCCTGAGCTGGGAAGATCCCCTGGAGAAGGAAATGGCAACCCACTCCAGTATTCTTGCCTGGGGAATTCCATGGACAGAGGCACCTGGTGGGCTACAGTCCATGGGGTCACAAAAAGTCAGACAGGACTGAAGCGACTCAGCATGGATACATGCATACACATTATGACACATCACTTCCCAATATTTAACATAGATCACTTAAGACTAAAGCTATTTGTTTTCAGACCCACAGTGTCATTATACCTACTAAGAAAGCCATCTAAAATCAACTTAATGAAGAAGAAAAAATAAAATCAACTTAATGTTTAAATCCCTCCCATCTACAACTTAAAAAAAAACAATTACTTTTAAAAATGATTGGTATTTATTTTAACGTAGAATAGTTCCTCTTCCTCTTTTTTTGTCCTGTGACATTGACCTTTTGAAGAACCTATGCTAATGATTGTACAAATGTCCCACATTCTAGATTTCTGTTTCCTCATGATGTTCAGTTTTTCCTCTGTCCTGGTAATTCTTTGCCCTGGCTGCACATCGGAACCACCTGTCTCGATTAATTGACAGTACAAGGAAGGGGGATTAATTGGCCCACTCTGTTCTCACTGGAATTATTTAAATCAAATTTAAAGCCAAGAAAAGAGAATACCAATGCCTATGTTCCACTCTAAACCAATTAAATTAGAATCTCTGGAGTTGAAGCTCAGGTGACCCTGGTTTCAAAATTCTCTAGGTGATTCTGGTAAGTAGTCAGCACTAAGAACCGCTGCTCTATCCTGTGGATCCTATAAATTAGAAGTTAGACTCAGGCTATATATTTTTTGTCTGGAATACTTTGCACATTGCAATTACCTTGGAAGCTTTAAAAAATACTGATACATGGGGCCCAACCCAGAGATTCTGATATAGTTGGTCTGGCAGTGTGGCCTAGGCTTTGGGAGTTTTGAAATCTGCTCAGGTGATTTTAATACAGCCAGGAAGACCCACTGCCTTAGATTATTTTTTTGTTTAATTTGCATCCTATCAGGAGGCATACAATGTCACACTATTCCATTATTTGTGATGCCATTTTCAATCACTGGATTAAGGTGGTCACACGAGACCTCTGCATCACCTCTTCATCCTTCATCGCAAATGTACTATTGCTCCTGTTTCCAGAGGTAAGTGATCCCTGAGATGATACCTTGGTGTTGCTAACAAGTTTTAATCCAATGGTTTTAGCCACTGGTGATTGTTAACCTCTGTCAAGTATTATGTGGAGGGTGAGTATAAAGGGTGATCTAATCTTGTCTTTCTTTCTGTGACAGACTATGGCTGAGTGCAGCCCTAAGTTTGCAGGCCTTGCTGCAGTGCCACTATGCCGCATCCAACTCTGGCTGCCATTGGACCTGTGGGGGCCCTGCTCAGTGATTGGTCGACACTGCAGTGGGCCCCTCCCACAAGCAACCAATTGTCAAAGAGAGACCATTTGGTGGTCCTGCTCAGTCATTGGTCAGCACTGCAGTGAGCCCCGCCCACAAGCAACCAGCTGTCAGGGAGAGACTGTTAGTTGAGAGGATTCGTCCAGCAGTGGAGTGGTGGTCCTCAGGTGGACAGTGAGGTAAGAGGTGGATCCTTCTCTCCAGCTTACCTGGCCTCGGGACAGCAGGTGTGCTCTGGGGGCCCAGGGGACAGGCTGGAGGCTGTGTCCTGCAGGGCTCCAGAGCCCTTGCTAGGGCCACCCACTGGCCTTGGCCCAGGCCTTGAGGCGGTGGTGAACCTCTTCCCCCTCCTCACCTCTGGCCTGATAGCAATGGCAGTCCGCATAGGACACAGTCTATGGGCCCTGGCCCCCACCATTTGGGCAGCCTGAGGAGCATAAGGGTTGGTTGCGTCCTGGGCGCCTGGCTCCCTCAGTGACAACAGCTGTGCAGGGTCTGGGGACCTGGCCCTGAGGGAGCTGCCAACTGAGATCTGCCTCCTCAGCCCGGACTGGGACTTCAGAAGGACAAAGCTGTGCTTTGGGACCCTGGCCTTTCTTGTCAGAATAGGGAATAACATTCGTTTGGTAAAGATTTGCAGGAACATCATTCCCTGACCATGATCTGACTGCCAGAACAAAGGCTCTGATACCAAGTTTGCAACAGCTAACCACACCCCTCTGTCACCTTTCCTAGAAAAGGGCTTTGCTGAAAGCTTTTGGGGAGTTTGGAATTTTAAGTCATGAGCCACCACCCATCTCCTTGCAGGGCCCTACAACATACCTTTCTCTGTTCCAAACTCCAAAGTTTTGGTATGTTTGGCCTCACTGTGTGATGAGCACATGGACTTGAGTTTTGGTATCACTTTCACATTTATTTGACTTTCTTTTGTAAAGAAGATCTCTCCTGTTTATACTCTCACCATCCCTGGACACATATATTTTTATTTACTAACTAGCTACAATCATTATCCTTTTTGATATTCAAATTATACTAAATTTGGCCTGTGGGAGCCCCTTCAAGCTGGCTTTTCTTAAAAGTAAAAAAATTTAATTGAATTACATAGAGAAATATACAAAAGATTGAGTCTATAGTTCAAAAATATCCCAGAGCAAACACCTGTGTAACCAGTTCCCAGATCAAGAAACAGAACAATGCAATTACCCCAGGAGCCTCCATCACACCCTCTTCCTATCTTTCCCCACAAGAGTAACAACTAAGAGTCTTACTTTTAAACTTGATCAGTTTGCCTGTTTGGGAACTTTGTATAAATAGGATCATAGAGCATATAATGTTTTTATGTGTCTGGCTTCTGTGTTCATCATCATGTCCATGAGATTCATCTATGGTGTGTGTAGTTGTAGTTCTTTTTCATCCCTCCTGTAATTTATTTATCCATTCTAATGTTGGTGGGCATTTAGGCTGGTTCCGGGTTCTGTTAAAACAGTGCTGCTGGCTGATTCATGTCAATGTATGACAAAAACCACTACAATATTGTGAAGTAATTAGCCTCCAACTAATAAAAAAAAATTAAAAAAAAAACAAAACAGTGCTGCTATGGACATTCTGATACTTGTCTTTGGGTGAACATATTGTTGAGTTTTGTTTGCTTTTTTTGTTTTTGGAGGTGGGGAACATATACCTAACAGTGGAATTGCTTGTTCACAGAGTATGCTCAACTTTATTCAATACTGCCGAACAGTGTTTTCTTTGGTTATAACCCCATTGGTCTTGGTGTAGTTTTACTTTCTGGCAGAAGATGTCCTGGGCTCATTTTGTATGTTCTCTGACCTAGCCCTTGAATCTGCCATCTCTCTGAGGAGCCCTCATGCTTTTGAATAAGGAATAGTATTTAAAAACTAAGGTCTGCATGCTAGTGGTGCTCACTGATACCGGGAAGTCATTGCTTTTAGTTCCTTTTAGTGGGCAAAGGTAGAAAACTCACTAAAGAAAATAATCATGCATTTGAATTGTCAATTCCAATTTAACATTGCAGGATTTTTTCCCCATTAACTCTGTTTTTATTTTATATGTGCATCTCTTTTATGCTAAAAATCTTGGTTTCTAATAGCATCAATATATTTTGTTTATTTGTTTTGTTCTACACTTAAAACAGTTGCAAAATTGCAATACTAACATTACTATATTGTCAGTATAACTGACAATAATATTATGAATTGAAGTGATGTATGTGTGAAGCTTTAGATTTCTTTGAAGTAATTTTTTGTCTCTCGTGAGCAATTTATAGGATACTAAATTGAATTGCCTAAACCTAAAGAGGATGAATAATTTATCCAGTGGCTTAAGAAGGTGGGTGTTGTGCTCAGAATAATATTGAGTGTGAGGCTTGGCCCTTCTAGACAATTACTGCTGTGGAGCTCCCACTCTTTGCCCCTCCCCCTCCTTTTTCCAAATTGCTTTTTGACGGATTTCAGGGTTTCCACTGGGGAGGGGTGCACCTGTGGGGATGCACTCCTTTCTCTCACTTAGAGGTTCTGTGGCCACCAGCCTCCCCGACCCAGGTTGTGATGGTTCATTTTGTGTCAGCTGGACTGGGCTCTGGTGCTCAGTTGTTTGGTCATGTATCAGTCTAGATGCTACTATGAAGGCATTTAAAACATATTTATTTGGCTGTGCCAGGTGGGTCTTCTGCCATGTGGAATCTTTTATTTGCAGCATGAGAAGTCTTAGCTGCAGCATGTGGGATCTAGTTCTCTAACCAGGGATCGAACCTGGGCTCTGTGCATTGGAAGCGTGGAGTCTTAGCCACTGGACCATTAGGGAAGTCCCTATGAAGGCATTTTTTTTTTTTTTTTTTTGCAGTCACTAGCGTATTTTTTAATTACTATGATGTAAATGGCAAAAAGAGTGTAAGGCCCTAGGATCTTTTTTCTTTCCAACTTTAACACTGAGTTGCTCTATCATGGTAAGCAAGTCAACATCCACGAGTCCCAGTTTCCATGTTAGTAAAATAAAGAATAACAAGTACCCAGCACAGTGCCTGGTATTTAGTAAATATGATTAAATATGTCCATTCATGTAACAGAATGATGCTCAGCTCTGGCTGCCCATTAGAATCTCCTGGGAAGTTTTTTTAAAATCTGAAGCTCAGTTCAGTTCAGTTTAGTTGCTCAATTGTGTCCAACTCTTCGTGACTCCATGGACTGCAGCACACCAGGCTTCCCTGTCCTTCACCAACTCCTGGAGCTTACTCAAACTTATGTCCATTGAGTCAGTGATGGCATCCAACTATTTCATTCTCTGTCATCCCCTTCTCCTCCCGCCATCCGTCTTTCCCAGCATCAAGGTCTTTTCCAATGAGTCAGTTGTTCGTGTCAGGTAGCCAAAGTATTGGAGTTTCAGCTTCAGCATCAATCCTTCCAATGAGTTTTCAGGATTGATCTCCTTTAGGATGGACTGGTTGGATCTTGCAGTCCAAGGAACTTTCAAGAATCTTCTCCAACACCACAGTTCAAAAGCATCAATTCTTTGGCACTCAGCTTTCTTTATCGTCCAACTCTCACATCTACACATGGCTCTGAAATATGGAGGAAGGAACATTC
This sequence comes from Odocoileus virginianus, assembly GCF_023699985.2. Taxonomy (NCBI): domain Eukaryota; kingdom Metazoa; phylum Chordata; class Mammalia; order Artiodactyla; family Cervidae; genus Odocoileus; species Odocoileus virginianus. The sequence continues at coordinate 30,660,151 of NC_069689.1, forward strand.
TTCACTCTTGTCCCCTGCTAAGGAGTTAAAGGGAGGCAGTAATATTTACTGAGCTCCTAGCGGATGTCAAGGCATTTTCTCAGATGATGTTTACTCTTCATTATGACACTTTGAGGTACATATTCATATACCGTTTGGCGATTCCCTGAAAGGTGGAAGGCACTCTTGGGATGGCTCAGAGGCAACACCTAGGCTCCTGTAAATTGAAAGGGAAAGGGACTGAAAGGGAAAGTGAAGAAGGAATTCATAGGGCCTTGACTCCATCTGAGGCTTGTCCTTGCTGATCGTGCTTGGCCACCTCTCCAGTGGACTCTGAACTCTCTCCTATGAAGGCATTTTTGAAAGCTCTGATTAATATTTAAATTGGTAGATTTTGAGTAAAGTAGATGACTCTTCATAATGTGGTGGGTGTCATCCAATCAACTGAAAGCCTTAAGAGAAAAGACTCACATTTCAATGTATGACAAAAACCACTGCAATGATGTAAAGTAATTAGCCTCCAACTAATAAAAATAAATGGAAAAAAAAAAAGAGAAAAGAGAAAAGACTCAGGGCCCTTGAAGAGGACTTCCATCTTACAGTTCCATCAATTTCTTGCTGGAATTGCCAGCTCGGCCCCTATTTGAATTTGCCAGTCCCTATAATCATGTGAGGACCTCCCTGGTGGCTCAGCGGTGAAGAATCTGCCTGTCAATTCAGGAGATGAGGGTTCAATCCCTGGGTCAGGAAGATTCCTTGAAGAAGGAAATGGCAACCCACTTTGGTATTCTTGCCTGGGAAATGCCATGGACAGAGGAGTTTGGAATGCTACAGTCCCTGTGGTTGCAAAGAGTTGACTATGATTTAGTGAAAAACAACCACATAATCATGTGAACTAATTTCTAAGATCCCCTCCCCACCTCTGCCCCAAGCCATCCTCTTTCTCTTCCCCACCCCCATCCTCTACACACACAGAGACAGACAGACTCTCACCCTCCCACCCACCCATGCTATGGATTTTGTTTCAATGGAGAACAGTTATAGAATGTTGGTTATCTCAAGCCTCAGACAAAATGGTCCGGAGTCTCTGCTGTGTGGCCCAGGAATAGCAGAGCAAGGTGAAAAGCAGATTGTTACATCCAGGCAGAAGAGGTGTGTAGCAGGTTGATAAGGGGCCCTGCTGAGGGAGTAGGTGCAGGAAATAGTAGGGAAGAACCTCCCTCCTCTCCCACTTAGAACCTGGCTACTGTGGCTGCCTGCACCTGGAAGATGTGATCTTTGTTTGACTTGGAGCCAGAGCATCTTCCTGGTCCAGGAGCAGCCTAACGCTCTGTTTCAGTGAGAGAGGAAGAGGCCCTCCGTGACCTTCGAGTGCCCCTGGAGTCAATTGACCTAGGTAGGGTTCCTGTCAGTGGCTTGCGGGTGGGTCAGGCTGTGTGCACAGCAGTGTTTGAGAAGGGCTTCCCCTCAGCAGCAGGAGGAGCTGATCTCGTTTCTTAGAGTAAAGGCCCAGCTGCTTGTTGTTAAGAGGCACTGCAGGATTTTCTGTTTTAGCTTATTCCTACCCAGGAGGAGGAGACTTTTGGGGAAATAGAGGAAACCACAGAATATTCAGGAACATAATAATGCGTTGAGGTTATGCCATGAGACAGTCCGTGTAAACAACAGAAGAGCTGATTTTCCAAGGTCGCTCCATTCTAGGTGGAAAAGGCTACTCCAGTGAAGCCTAGTAAGATCCCACCACACTCTCCCCCCAGGAGAGTGGGACAGACCAAGTGGGAGAAGACCAAGGGTCTAGAGGAGGAAGGGAAGAGAAGAGAGGTAGAGAGGGAAGAGACCCCAGGATAACAGGATGTGTCCTTTTAGATCACAGTTTTCAACCATGTTACTCTACATTTGTGACACCTTTGATATAGTTCACTTCAGACCTCCTGAGAATGGTTGCTTTTCACATATCAGATAACTAAGGGGACCTCTAGATAATGTCACAACTGAACTCTCCCAGGAGTGTCAGGATGCTGATCATTCAGTCTATGGAGTAAAGCATTTCTGTCTGCCTTAGATGCACCTATCAATATTTTGATGAAGGTGAAGTCAGACCAATGTCCTCACTCATATTTGCTTGGTGGAAGATACACGGGTTAGGAATCTTCTTATTGTGAATGACTGCAGGTCCCAAACAAGCTAGCTTAAAATAAAGAAACAAAGCAAAAGAGTTCATTGGCTTTTGTCACTGAGAAGGCCACAGGTAAAGCTGCTTCAGGTGAGCCCTGAGTCAGGACTCAGGTGATGCGTGCAGGATGCCCCTCTGGTTCTGCTCTGTGCTGGCCCCTCCTAAGGCTCTGTGTAACTGTCCCTGGAATCTTCAACTTCCCATCTTTCTGACTCAGTCTTGGGGAGGATAAGAGAAAGCTTCTCTTTCCCATGAACCTAGCAAGTAATTTCCTCCACCGAGGAAATCACTGTGGCCTGGAGAATGTGCCAGGCTAATTGCCTTGAGGTGGGACACATATTCACTGTAATGCTGGGCAGTGCAGTGAACTTCCTCCGGGCGGCTGGGGACCCAGAGTGGGTGGGCTCTCAGGGGGAAAACTGGGAATTGAGACCAAAGCTGAGAAAATGGATGCTGGGAGGCCCAAAGAGACAAACAAGCAAACATGTGCACTGACTGATTTAGATGGCTATGGGGAAGGTAAGTTTTTCTCAGAAATGAAATATTGGACATGCTCAAGGCTTTTGGACTACTTTGAGATCCTTAAGACTTTGTACCTTGTTGTCCAGCAAAGAGAATTTGGGCCTGCAAAAGTGCAAAAGCAAGTGTTATTGGTTACTTTAACCATAAAAAGAATTCCTCTTGTGGAGCATCTGTTTATTCAACTCCTATGTGTTGGTTGCTTGCTAGTACCAGGCACTGGACGGGACAGTGGAGACAGAGGAGTGAACTGCACCACCACAGGACCCTCAGTAAGAGTGTCGACTCCAATACAGGCTGATCATCAGCAGTTGATAGGGTTATTTTTAATTAAGTTTTAAAAAGTGAGTTATATATGTACTAAAGTACACAAACCTTAAGTCTACAGCTCCAATCCGTTGAATCACAACTTCTGTGATGTTTTCCCATGTTTTAGCTATAAAACAGTAGGATAAGATTCTCCCCAGCTGGGATTCAGTAACCCCATCTACTTAAAAACATAAAATCAGCTACCCAGACTTAGCAAAGAGCTTCAGGAACAGATTCCTTGCCACCAGAATTATTCCTATTCTGCCCTGACTGTTGGTCATCCATCCTTGCCAAATGATTCTAGTTAATTCTGCTGGATGTACTTGCCTCAGGGTAGGTTGTAATAGGACTTACCTCCTGGAGGGCAAATTCTTATCTTGTGTCAGAGGTAGCCTCCATGATCACGGTGGTCATTACCAGAGCACCTGAGTTGTCTCACCAAATCCTCAGCCTTCCCAGGAGAGTGCTTCAGATAGCTGCCATGCAGCAATCCGAGTTGGCATGCCAGATGAAAGGATTTTTGCTATTTTGGGTCTTCCTAAGTTGGAGAAAGAAATGGCAACTCACTCCAGTATTCTTGCCTGGAGAATCCCAGGGACGGCAGAGCCTGGTGGGCTGCTGTCTATGGGGTCGCACAGAGTTGGACACGACTGAAGCGACTTAGCTGCAGCAGCAGCAAGCTGTCAACAGAGGAAAAATTTAATAGCCTTCAAATCTCAGAAATCAATAAGGTGGTTAATGTTTCTTTCCTTCTGTCTGTGATCCCACTACGTCGACAGGATTTTCTTTTTCTTGGAAGCAGTTATCAAAGCAGGAGGTGAGGTGGGCCTCGAGGTGAGGTTGCCCTCAAGAAAAGTCAGTGCTGGTTTGCAGTGGGATATTATTATCTGCTGATAGGAGGGAAAATGCTCCAGAGAAGAAGTTTACATTGTTTTAACTCTCAAAAAGTTGCTTGTAGGAATAATAAAACCTTTGTCTAACCCTAATCTTAGTCTGCCTTAGAAGGAAGTTTAGAGGATAAAGAATCATTGTCAACTCAGTCTAAAGTATCAACTAAGATCCCACAAGCCCCATGACCTGGCCAGAAAAATCCAGAAAGAAACAAGCAAACACCCCCATGGGCCCCCTTCCCCCCAAAAAAAAGCCCTTCAATGATGTGGATAAGGAAAGGAAAGTTGATTTTTAAATAATAAAAATTACCAACCCTCTTATTAAAGTTATACACAAAATTCACTCCACAATTTCTATTATTTAAGATAATTAGATTTTGTTGAAAAATGAGTTGGTATCATGATTTCCCTACTTTTTTCCCCCCAAATATTTATTTATTGGGTTGTGTCAGGTCTCAGTTGCGGCAAGTAGGATCTTAGTTCCAGACTGAGCAGAGATCAAACCCGTGCCCCCTGCATTGGAAGCACAGAGTCTTAACCACTGGACCACCAGGTCTTTCCCCGGTTGATTCCTCTTCTCCCTTGACCCACTGGCTTGAATAAGAATTTACTGTGCCCCTTTTGAACTTCCTTTATCACCAGGTTATCTTGTTATATTATCATGGCCAATTTATTTGTCCAGATTCCTCCACTAGTGGCAGAGGTCTTTCCACTCTCTGATATCTCTTTAGAGCCTGGCATACATATTTGTTGAACCACTGAATGAATGAATGAAAGAAATACCCACAAATAGCTTAAAAGTGGTTTCACTTTTGTTAACTGAATGTAACATGATAAATTATGTTTTCTTTATCACAATTATCACAATTTTGTATCAGAAATCAGAATAAGAAAAAGGCCAGAAATCTTGGACCAACTAGATCTTCAGTAACTTATGAATGATATGGGAGCCTGGGTTGGTGATCAGGACACTTGCATTTCTTTTAAAAAAATAATTTTATTTTATTGGCTGCGTTGGGTCTTAGTTGCTTTGTGCAGGCTTTCTCTATTAGGGACTATTCTTTATTGTAGTGTGAGGGCTTCTCACTGAGATGGCTTCTCCTGTTGCAGAGCACAGGCTCTAGACATGTAGTCTTCAGTAGTTGCAGCATGCAGACTCAGTAGCTGTGGCACACAGGCTTAGTTGTTCTGTGGCATGTCGATTCTTCCCAGATCAGGGATCAAACTGTCATGCGAGTGTATGCTCCTCGGTTCTTTGTCTCGTCACAACAAAGATTTGGAGTGACGGACATTAAAGCCCCTCGGTGGGCCACAGCTCTTGGAGGACAGACTGTGTTATAGCTCTTAAATAAATCACTGTTACAGCTCAGTGTTACAGCTCTATTTATTTAGATGATAGCAGGAAAATTCATCTTTGAGGTGTGGGGGCACTTCGATCCAAAGACGGGAAGAGAAGAGCCCCCCATTGTGTGTGTGTGTGTGTGTGTGTGTGTGTGTGTGTGTGTGTGTGAGAGAGAGAGAGAGAGAGAGAGAGAAGAGGCTTTGGCTTCTCTTGTTCCCCCTGGGCCTATCCTATGCAAATTGGGCTTAGGCAGGAGCGTTGTTTGTTTTACCTGAGGTTCTCACTTCCTTTGTTCTATTTTCAAGGGCTTTCCCTTCCAGGTCTTTTAGCCACTGACATTTTGGACTCCTTTTCCCTATTCTAACTACCGAACATTCCCCCCTCAAGAGATGGGAGGCCCAATTCTTTGGGAATAGGGGCGTCGAGGTCTCTCTGGCTACTTCCTGCTGAACTGGGACGGCGGGGGGCATTGGGTCTCCCCCTCTTGCTAGTCTCAGGCCTCAGAGTCCTTATAGCAGTGTCCATCTAAGGGTGACTGATGTTTTCTGTGGTTGGCTGTAGTTTTATATCTTTGTTGAACTGGCGCTGCATGTCATAGCTTGACCTGGGCAGAGACAAGACAGGTTAGACAATTGACAGTACGTGAAACAGTCATTAGCAGCATCAGTATGGCATAACAAGGACTAGTAGGGGCATTAGCCAATTTTAAATTTACATCACCAGGATGGCTCAAGTCCCTCCTTGTTCAGGGATCAGAAGATCTATCTCCTGTCTGTTTTGGAGTACAATCTCTGCCAAGCTGTGTTGGCTCTTTAGAGCTGTCTTGAGAAATCTTATCCCCAGAGACCAGATTTTGGGGTTGGCACTCATTTGTAGTTCTGAATAGGTATCTGAGATCTCCCAGGGGCTCATGGGTGTATTGAGTGTCCTCTTCTGTTTTATTCCACGACTTGACTCATGAGTAGTGAATCCAGGAGTCATGTCCTGGCACCTTGACTGCTGTGGGAGTAGAAAGTATTACAGGGTAGGGGCCCTTCCATGTGGGCTGGAGTTGAGCCTTTGGGAGCCCATCTTTTCAGACTTTAATTAGGACTTGAGTCCCTGGAGCATATAGTGGTGACTCCTTGGAGTCTTTTGGGTCCTGGTTCATACCCCACAAGCGTATATCCTGTTGGAATTGCCCAATGGCCATGGTATAAGACTGGAGGGTCTGAACCTCTGGATCTAGGAAGAGGTCATTGACATAAACAAAAGGTCTCCCATATAGCATCTCATAAGGACTAAAACCAACCTGTTCCTTAGGGGCAATATGGGTATGGAGGAGAGCTATTGGTAAAGCCTCCTTCCATCCCAGGGAGGTCTCTTGGGTTATCTTTTTTGTCGCTGATTTTCAGAATTGGTTGGCTCTTTCTACTTTTCCTGAAGACTGAGGCCTCCAGGCACAATGAAGATAATAAGTAATGCCCAATGCTTTAGAGACTCCTTGGGTGATCTTAGAAGTAAATGACGTCCCATTGTCACTTTGTAATGACCTGGGCAGACCAAACCTTGGAATGATTTCATGGAGCAGGTTTTTTTTACCACCTCCTCAGCCTTCTCAGTTTGGGTGGGAAAGCCTTCAATCCATCCTGTGAATGTATCTATCATGACTAATAGGTATTTATACCCATGAGAAACTGGCATCTGGGTGAAGTCCATCTGCCAGTCCTCTCCTGGATAGGCCCCATGTCATTGGACGGGCTGGGCCAGCTGGGGTCTTCGAGCTCCTTGGGGGTTGTTTAATTGGGAAGTGGGACAAGAGGAGACCACTTGTCTTATAGTTGTCTGGAAGCCTGTTCCTCTGCAAGACCTTTCTAGTAATCTTTGGAGGGCCTTTTCTCCTAAATGAGTGGTGGCATGTAAGGAGTTAACCAACTTCCACTGGAGGTTCCCAGGCAGAAAAAGGAGCCCCTCCTTTTGGAACAACCCCATATGATCTTCTTGAAAGCCCTCACTCTTAGCTTTAAGAGTCTCACCTTCAGTATATGAAGGAGTTTCTGGCAAGTTAGTCTGTGGAACTAAGGTGGCAACCCCTATCAGGTCATGGTTCTGTAGCGCTGCTCTCTTAGCTGCCTGATCGGCTGCTTGGTTCCCTCGTGCCACTTCTGTGCTCCCTTTTTGGTGTCCTTTACAGTGGGAGACTGAAACCTCAGTGGGCAGATGGACTGCCTCCAAGAGTCTAAGGATCTGATCACCATATTTGATTGGGGACCCTCGGGTGGTCAAATGGCCCCTTTCTTTCCAAATAGCTGCATGTGCATGTAGCACCAGAAAGGCATACTTGGAGTCAGTATAAATGGCTATTCTTTTTCCTTTTCCCAGCTCTAAAGCTCGAGTCAGGGCTATGAGCTCAGCTAATTGGGCTGAAGTACCTGGCGGCAGAGGCTTAGCCTCTATGATCTCAAAATTGGAGACTATTGCATATCCGGCTCTTCTTTTTCCATCCAAGACAAAGCTGCTTCTGTCAGTGTACCAGATTTCTTCAGGATTGATCAGAGGATTTTCTGACAATCCCTCTAGGGTTTTTGTCCAGTGGTCCAAGGTTTCTAGACAGGAGTGAAAGGGGAGAGAGCCCTCGGGGGTAGGCAGGAGGGTGGCTGGGTTAAGAACCTCATAAGGGGATATAGTGAGGCCTGGATTTTCCATCAGTATTACTTGATATCTGAGGATTCTTTGATCAGACATCCATAAATGGCCTCTCCCATTTAGGAGTTGTTTTACTTGGTGGCTGGTAAAAATAGTTAGTTTGCCCCCAAAGGAGACTTTTAAAGCATCTTCTATCATGATTGCAATAGCTGCAATATTTCCAAGGCGGGGGGCCAGCCTTGGGCGGTTGGATCAAGTCTCTTGGATAAGTAAGCTACAGGCTGGGGCTCAGATCCCAAGCTTTGAGTTAACACTCCCAAGGCTATTCCCTCTCTTTCATGGACATAGCACCCAAAATGGTACAGGTTTAGGAGGAGAAGGCTCCGGAGTAGGAGATCAAGACAGAGTAGGTAGCCCCTACTCTGGTCAACCAAGAAATTCTCAGACCTACCTGCCACATCCAGTTGCACCCTTGGCTCCAGCCCCGTGATGGTTATCTGTGACAGGTGGGCTGGCTGGAGCAGGCTGCTTCAGTCCTCTTGAACCATCATGAGGGAAGGCTTGGCGCTTGACCTTGAGGCTCTTGGGTCCCCAGGGCAGAGTGCCGCCCAATATCCCAGTTGATGGCATTTGTGGCAAGCTGTTCTAGGATACTTGTCACTAGGTTAGGACACCGTTTGGCCCAGTGCCCCGCCTGTCTACAGATTGAGCATTTGCCTTGTGCCTTTGCATTCAAGGGCTCGGGGTGTGCCATAGGGCTTCTCTGGAGGGCGGCCAGCATCTGGGCATGCCTGTCTCTTTCCTTCTCTCCCTCTCCTGGGCCTTGGCCTCCTTCTCCTGTTCTCTGTTATAAAAGGTATTGGTGGCTGTCTAGACCATCTCATCTAGAGAGGCAGCAGAGTCCTGCTGCTGTAGCTATTGTAACTTAATTCTGATATCTGATGCACATTGGGATAGGAATTTCTCTTTTAAAGTCACCTGTCCTTCGTAAGAGTCTAAGTCCAAATTGGTAAACTTTTGGAAGGTCTTTTTTAGCCTTTCTAGAAAGGCAGTGTGGTTCTCATTGGACTCCTGAGTTATTGCTGAGACCCGGGCATAGCTGATTACTTTTTGCTGGGCCGCTTTCAGTCCTGCCTTTATACAGATTAGAAAATGATCCCTTTCCCAGATGTGCTCAGGGTCATTATAATTCCAGTTAGGATCGGAGGAGGGGACTGCAGTTTCCCCTACTGGGTATCTATCGCTTGACATGTGAAGCCCTGTTGCATACCTCCAGGCTTCCTTTAAAACCCTAGTATGAAAAATAAAATAAAATAAAACCCTAGTATGTTCAGGGTCATCTAGTTATCAAGGATGCATCTCAAGGGCGTCTGCTGGGAAGTGGATTGGTTATTTCCCATCTGAAAAACAGTCATGTTAGAGAGGAAAAGGAAAAGAAAAATAGGCTTTTTGAAGCTTATCCTACCCAGTACTGTGGCAACCTGAGAGCCAGGTGTCCCCGGGTCAGGATGAAGATCTCCAGGCAGGCTGAGGCGTGACAGCCTCCTAGAGATCGAATCCCTGGGCGGGTCGAGGCGTGACGACCTCCTGGGACCCTTGGGACTAGCGGATCCCTGAAAGGCTGAGGCGTGACGACCTTTTGAGGACCAGATCCCTAGGCAGGTCAAGGCGTGATGACCTCCTGGGACCCCCGGGCTGGAGTTTGGGCATCCCCAAGGTCTCCAGCATGACCAGTGCTGGGTAGAATTAAGGGGTTGTAACTCATTGCTAGTTTGTCCACTGTGGATGGGAAGATACCATTATGTAAGCTCATCCTACCTAGTACTATCGCAACCTGAGAGCCAGGCGTCCCCGGGTCAGGATGCAGATCTCCAGGCAGGCTGAGGCGTGATAGCCTCCTAGAGATCCAATCCCCGGGCTGGACGAGGCATGACGGCTTCCTGAGATTTGGGCCCCTGGGCAGGTCCAGGCGTGATGACCTCCTGGGACCCTTGGAACTAGAGGATCCCCAAAAGACTGAGGCGTGACAACCTTTTGAGGACCAGATCCCTAGGCAGGTCAAGGCGTGATGACCTCCTGGGACCCTCGGACTGGAGTTTGGGCATCCCCAAGATCTCCAGTGTGACCAATGCTAGGTAGGGCTAAGGGGTTGGATATTATACAGTAATTCCCTCCCAAGGCCAGCTATTTTTTTGGTTATCCCTCTAGAAGATTGTAGAGGCAACATTGTGGGTCCGGATGGGGCTGCGGAAAGGAGCATGAAACAGGAAGGAAAAGGTGGGGGGGGGCGGGGCAGGCGGGTGCAGAGCACAATCTTTGGAAGAATGACATAGCACAAGGGCATAACGTAAACCAATTGAAGTTAATTGGGTCCAAGATGACAAGTCAAATTGAGCAACCCTTAATCCCCAATCTGTAAACCAAAAGACACACCCAGAGGTGGCAGAACAGCTCTAAGGCACTGTCTACAGAGGGAGGAGTGGGTGATTCCCCAATGGCTGGGATGATCCTCCCACTCATTAGCATATGAATTAACCCCCGCCCCTGCGCGCTCTCTCGAAAAACCTAGGCTGCATTCCATGACCCGAACCCTTGCCCTCAGCAATGGTCCACATCCTGAAGCATGTGCTTCTCTCTGAATTCTAACAAATCCACCTCCCACTTATTGCTTTGTCTCTCACTGAATTTTTGCAACAAAACCTCAGAGCCTGAGCCTGGGTTTTGGTCGGACTTGTGTCCCGGGAGAAAGAGCTGAAGGAAAAGAGGAAAAAGCAGTGGGAAAAAGGTGCCAAGGAATCCCCTTCATAGCCTACTGGAAAATTTGTTAGATATCTGACCGGTGCTCAGTTTCCATTGGCCTGATTTTTGGCACAAAGAGTAAGGACAGAAGAACCCCCGCCGGCTTGGGTAACCGCTATTGGGGCTCAGCAGATAGTGCCTTTGGGACATACTGAAGAGTAGCCTCTCCAGAGTCCCTCAATTGCGCCTGTGAGACTGTCAAGACTAGCACCATGACAGGCGCCCTGAACTAAGAGTAGGCCTAAGTTTCAGTTTCTCCTGAGGGTAGGGTAATTATCTGCCCTCAACAGGCCACCAGAGACCAGCTAATCAGTACGCGCCCAGTAAACCTCTGAGAAGGTCCCCTGGAAAGTCCCGCGCGCGCGAAAGTTTGTACCAATAAAATTGCTTTGCAAACATATAACCAATCCGCTTGCGCCCACTACCCACTGCTTATGTTTGAAATCGAGCACCCTATAAATGTGTGTGGAAACTGGGGCTCGGGGCTCTCTGACTTTGCATCACTGCGTTTGTTGCAGCACGGGCCCTGGCTCGAGTCAGCAATAAACTTCCCTTCCTTTTCGTGTTGCATTGTCATGGAGGTCTTCTCTTTTCCTGCTGGGGGATTCGGACAGCGGGCGTAACAGTGCCCACTGCCGCCTGCCTGTTCGCGGGGGGTTCGAGGAAACGAGAAATGAGAGATTGTAATTGTTAGGCATGTCCTTCCAGCCAGAGGAGCGAGGGCCTTAACCAGAGGTCTTCTGGAATCTGAGGCTGAGCCGCGTGGGCTTTCTGCTGAGTTTGTCTTTCGCTGCCCCGGTTTCCAGCACGACAGACCTTCCACTGCGCTGGGTTTTCTTCGCGTTCCGCTTCTACCTCGGGAGCTTCGCTGAGTTGGGCTCCTGCTGCGCTTGGCCTCTTCCGCGTGGAGGTTGTTTCTGTGGGGCTGCTGGGGCTGGCAGGCGGCCCAGACCTCGGTTTCAGTTTCCCCTGAAATGGTGGGATTCCCCGCCCCCATCAGGTAACCTGGAGCCAGCCAATCAACATGCGCCTAGCAAGAAAAAGGGAACCTATCAGGGGAAAGCTGAAAACGCCCAAGTTTGAAAAAAGCCCTGGAAGGTTTGGGCCAATAAGATTACTTTGCAAACATGTAACCAATCCGCTTAAGCCAGCTACCAACTGCTTATGCACACCTTATAAATTGGGTAACAGCTTGAGCTCAGCGCTCTCTGACTCCGTACCACTGCGTTGGATGCGCGGCGGGAGCCCTGACTCGAGTCAGCAATAAACTTCCCTTTTTTGCGAGTTGCATTGTCTTGGAAGCCTTCTCTCTTCCCGCTCGGGGATTCGGACATCGGGCATAACAGTTTCAGCCAGGTTTTATCCGAGTCACGGCACCATAGATGTCACGCGAGTGTATGCTCCTCGGTTCTTTGTCTTGTCACAACAAAGATTTGGAGTGACGGACATTAAAGCCCCTCGGCGGGTCGCAGCTCTCGGAGGACAGACCGTGTTATAGCTCTTAAATAAATCACTGTTACAGCTCAGTGTTACAGCTCTATTTATTTAGATGATAGCAGGAAAATCCATCTTCGATCCAAAGACGGGAAAAGAAGAGCACCCTATCGTGTGGGAGAGAGAGCCCAGGTCTTTTAGCCACCACCATTTTGGACTCCTTTTCCCTATTCTAACTACCTAACAAAACCCATGTCCCCTGGATATGGGGATAAGAATTGGCAGGCAGATTCTTACCCACTGCTCCACCAGGGAAGTCCAAGACACTTGCATTTTTGTCCTCATTCTGCCACATTGCAGGATTTCTAAAGCATTGAAGAGCAGATTCCAAAATACTCTGAGGGTTAGGAAAAACAATGCAACCAATTCTTTTTGTGTTTAAAGGTTTTGTGATTCTACATGTCTTGATTTATTAATACCATCTATTTGACCTAATTAATCTGAACTGAGATAAGGTGTAGCAGGCTGATCCTTAATGGGATTATTTATGGGCTACTTATTCTAGTGCATCTGAGGAAGGGAAGGGAGTGTTTATACAGGAACCAGCTGCGTGGTGAGGATGTCTTGGTTCCTGTTACCAAAAGACTGTACAGCCAAGGCTCGGCAGGCCGGATTGGAACAATAGCCAAGAAAATATTTGAGGGGACCCAGGGGCCTTTCAATGAGAGTGTCGTCAGGACATGCTTCCCAGATGGGCTGTTACAAATGATTCATTTGGAAACTAATTGACAAGGATGAGTGGGAAGTTTAGTTGGCTAGAAGATTCTTATTCTTAGTGAGAACTTTAAGGGTCTTAAATGGTTTGTCATTAAGAGTCTCGGGGAGCAGCTAGAACAATGCAGATTCATCCATAATCCCTTTCTGCTGTTCACCACCACCCATGATCCATCTGTGTAGTTTCTGAACAGTCAGCAATTCCAGGTTTTAAATAGTTTGTAAATTTTCAGTTTCTACACATTTTATCATCCACTCATGATTTTTCAATTAAAGCATTTTAATTCCTTTCTCTGTTCAGCTGTTAATGCTGAGATCCATATTTAGTTTTATAAGCTTCTCCCTGTTTTTTTTTTTTTTTTTGGCTCATGAAATTTTTTTTTTTGTTTGTCATGGAAATGTAAGAGTGGAATATTAATACATTTCAGTTTAGTTCTGTAATGTCAGGAATTTTTCAAAAAAATTAAAAGATGGACTGGAGCTTTTTCTTTGTGAATAGAAACTGGATGCCACAGTGATTTCATGTGGGTTTAAAAAAAAAAAAAAGTCAACACCCCTCCCCAACAGCTCTTACATGCCTGAAGGCCACAAAGGGCATGCCAATGCTTACAGTGCTTCAGAAACTCTATGGAGTTTTGAACTGGGAGGAATCCTGAGTTCTCACATGGGATGGCCCTGGAGGCCCTCACACCTTTAGCATTCGGTCTACTTTGGGCTGTGTCTGTTGTTGGGAGCTGCCAGTAGACTACAGCCACCTTTGTTTTAAAGACTAGGTATGAATAATATGCAGCTTCCCCTTGGTGTCTATAATGAGAGAAGGTTGTTTAGAAAAACTGCCAGAAGAATCTTTCTGGACTGTTGGTCAGATTAACATAGGAGGTCTTCTTAGTAGTCCAGTCGCTCTAAGAAATTGAATAGACAGATCCAAGAGCTTCTGGGTATTGTCTAAAATTAAATTCATGAAAAGATTAAGGTGGGAAGATTTCTTTAGTTTGGCCTTCTTACTTTCTGGTTGAGATATGGATGAATAGAGTCTTGATTAATATAAAAAGTTAGGAATGTTGGAGATTATGGATTTTAGTTCAAAGATTTTTTTCCCTTATACTGGGACTGAATTACCTCAGATTAAAAAAAAAAAAAATAGCCAAATTCCCAGAGGTCACCTGAACTGGGTTAATTGCTTGTGGGGTTAATTTTAACTTCTAGAGCCTTTGAATTGCTAGAGGCAGTAGTTTTAAATGTGGGGGCCATCAGCTTTCCTTAGAGAACTACCTTTTAGTTGAAGGTGACTTTTTTGGGCTAGACTAAGGGAATTTTGGTTGAGGGGGAAGGGAAAGAGAAGTGTGAGGGGGTGGTTAATACCTTTTCACTGGGATAGCCTTTGGAATTGGGTTTGTTAGATTCCACATGAGATTTGTGTGAGGTTGATCTACAAAAAAGAGGAAAACTGCAGTTATCTAGGTTATATGCAGGTCACTCCCCAGCCATTTTAAAACCCCAGTAAAAGTAAAGTTTTCCAGGCATCTGTTATAAGGACAAACTGTGGTCCTGGCAAACTGAAGTCTGTTCCTATATGGTTGAAGGGAGACCTTATTCTGTAGTCATAAGAAGTTTTCTTGTACAAGTGGGATCATCCATTGGATTCAAATCTGAGCTCCTAGCGGGTCAGAGCCCTCATTCTGGGCCTAATATTGTTGGCCAGTGTAACAGTTGAGAAATGGAATACTTCTTGCCACATCAGTAAACAAAGGATGTTACAGTCTTAGTACTTACGGCCACCACAGATGGTGAGCTGGTGAGCCCTGAGGGAACTCAGGAAGGAAAGAATACCTGCCATCTAGTCAGACCCCACTCACTTCTTGAGGTGAGCCCTGAGGAAGCTCAGGATGTGAAATCAAAGTCGCTCAGTTGTGTCTGACTCTTTGTGGCCCCGTGGACTATACAGTCCATGGAATTCTCCAGGCCAAGATCCTGGAGTGGGTAACCTTTCTATTCTCTAGGGGATCTTCCCAACCCATGGATGGAATCCAGGTCTCCCGCATTGTAGGTGGATTCTTTACCAACTGAACTATCAGGGAAAGCCCTGAGGAAGCTCAGGATGTGAAAACAAAGGATATTGGGCCCAGATAGCTGAGGTGCATATCAAAGGAGTGATTCCAGTGAGCCCAGATTCTTGCATCTTCCCATTCATAGAAAAGCAGTAAATTCCTTAAAGTGGGATACCTGGTTTTCTTTAATTAATAATTGTTTGATGTTCAGACTACCTGTCCTTTGTTGCAAAACTTCTATGTAACCTGGCTCCTCCCCTCACCTCCTTGGAGCAGTTCTCTCAGGGTTACTTGAGATGCTGTCTCCTGGGTTTGAAGTCCTAAAAAATTCCTATCAAATAAAATATAACTCACAGTTTTTAGGTTGTGAATATTTTTTAAGTACACACAATGACTTAGAATTCTTGGGTCCTTCAACTCACACATCATTGTCCACTGCTCAGGTGTCAACAGTTATTAAATTTCAGGATTCTCAAAATTAGGATGTTCTGAAGAGTGGTTGGGGCCCAGGAATCTGTAACTTAAAGCAAATCTTTCCGTGGCCTTTAAGAGTTTGGGTGGACAGGAAGGAAACTTCACTTTCAGGCTCCATAGCCTCATAGCTTCTTTCTGAGCTTTCAGGTCTGAGAGACAAGAGGAGCCTTTTGAAGCAAATCTCTTAGGATACATTTATCTGTGTTAAATCTCCATTTAAAATTCCTTTAGTCATGGATGTGAAGCAAAGCTGAAAAGGGTGAAACTTTTCAGAACCTGAAAAACAAGTTGTGTTAAAGCAAGTGAAGCCCTGCCTTCTCCCTAACTTGACCCTCAATCTATGAATACTAAATTGCCTTTTCCTGCCACCTCCCTTTTCCAGCCATTTGCCTTGGCAGTATCATTTGTTGTGGTGGTGCAGCTGGGTCAAGTGAGACTAAGAAGGGGCAGTTTCTGAAGCTCTGTGTTTGCATACTCTGAGATTTTGGGCCTTACCTGGGTGCCATTGGCTGAGGACTGAGTTGGCCCTGGGGGACAGACTCTGCTTGGAGCCACCTGCTGCTCTCTGCTGCCTCCTTGGTGGAATATTCTCACAAGTCTCTCCAGGCCATCTGTTTGAGGTCAGGATGAGTTGTGCTATAGTTTGTTACACCCCAGTTGCACTCATTTCACACGTAGCAAAGTAATTCTCAGAATTCTCCAAGCCAGGCTTAAACAGTACGTGAACTGTGAACTTCCAAGTGTTCAAGCTGGATTTAGAAAAGGCAGAGGAACCAGAAATCAAATTACCAACATCAGTTGGATCATAGAACAAGCAAGATAATTCCAGAAAACATCTGCTTCATTGACTATGCTAAAACCTTTGACTGTGTGGATCACAACTGTGGAAAATTCTTCAAGAGACGGGAATACCAGACTACCTTACCTGCCTCCTGAGAAACCTTTATGCAGGCCAAGAATTAACAGTTAGAATCAGACATGGAACAACAGACTGGTTCCAAATTGGGAAAGGAGTACATCAAGGCTGTATATTGTCACCCTGCTTATATAACTTACATGCAGAGTACATCAGGAAATGCCAGGCTGGATGAAGTACAAGCTGGAATCAAGATTGCAGGGAAAAATAAGCAGATGACACCACCCTTATGGCAGAAAGTGAAGAGGAACTAAAGAGCCTCTTGATGAAAGTGAAAGAGGAGAGTGAAAAAGCTGGCTTAAAATCCAACATTCAAAAAATGAAGATCCTGGAATCTGGTCCCATCACGTCATGGCAAATAGATGGGGAAACAATGGAAACAGTGACAGACTTTATTTTCTTGGGCTGTAAAATCACTGCAGATGGTGACTGCAGCCATGAATTTAAAAGACATTTGCTCTTTGGAAGAAAATCTGACAAACTTAGACAACGTATTAAGCAGCAGAGACATTATTTTGCTAACAAAGGTCCATCTAGTCAAAGCTATGGTTTTTCTAATAGTCATGTCTAGATGCGAGAGTTGGACCATAAAGAAGGCTGAATGCTGAAGAATTGATGCTTTTGGGCTGGGGTGATGGAGAAGACTCTTGAGAGTCCCTTGGACTGCAAGGGGATCCAACCAGTCCATCCTAAAATAAATTAATCCTGAATATTCATTGGAAGTACTGATGCTGAAGCTGGAGCTCCAATAGTTTGGCCACCTGATGTGAAGAGCTGACTCATTGGAAAAGACCTGGATGCTGGGAAAGATTGAAGGCAGGAGGAGAAGGGGACAACAGAGAATGAGATGGTTGGATGACATCACTGACTTGATGGACATAAGTTTGAGCAAGCTCCTGGAGAAGGTGAAGGACAGGGAAACCTGGTGTGCTGCAGTCCTTGGGGTCGCAAAGAGGTGGACACAACTGAACGACTGAACAACAAACTGGGGACTGGTGTGAAAGAGTTTCATTGCTGGGGTTCAAGTATAGGGAAAAATTCACAAGATACTTGGACACCCTGTGGAGAAATCCATTGCTGCCCTTCATCTCAAGCTTGTTTCCACTATCGCATTCCAACACCTGATTATCTCCATTCTTTGTGGCCTGTCTTCAGGATCGCATCTCAAGCGAGTTATTCTCTTCAATAATAAAAGTCTTGTCAATTCTTTGCTGAAATCGGATCTATCCTATTTCTCAGGTTTGTTAGTTTAGAAGTTCCATTTAAAGGAGTAATAAAATTTAGGCATGGCTTGTTCTTGGTAAATCCAAGCTGGATCCCAGGAATTACTGTATCCCTTTGTGTAAAGGGGGCGTAGTGTTTGGTTAAGAATGTAAACTCTGGAGTTAGTGGTCCCTGGGTTCTAGCCCCAGCTCTGTTACTGAGTGAGAGCAATGCCTACTGCATGTGGTAAGGATAAGATGAGATGACATAATGACATATGGAAAGCACTTGGTACAGTGCCTTTCATATGAAAATTAGCTGCTTTGTTATTTTCTGTTCTCACAATTCATTCATTAAATAACTTGTTTTAGGTTTTACCTGGAAGAGTACCAAGTCCTGTAGTTTACTGGTTGCATTCTTCATGATTTCATATTTTCTTTTGACTTTTTAAAACTAAAAAAAAATCTTATTTTTTAATTGAAGTTTAGTTGTCTTACAATATTTCAGGTATACAGCAAAGGGATTCAATTATACACATCTAAAACGCCAATACTTTGTCCACCTGATGCAAAGAACTGACTCATTGGAGAAGACCCTGATGCTAGGAAAGATTGCAGTCCATGGGGTTGCAAAGAGTTGGACAAGGCTGAAAGACTGAACTGAATTTATTGTCTATCTATCCTTTTTCAGATTCTTTTCCACTATAGGTCATTTAAGATATTTAATGTAGTTCTCTATGCTATACAATAGGTCTTTGTTGTTAATATCTATATTATATATAACAGTGTTTGTTAATCCCGAATTTCCAATTTATCCCTCCCTACTCTACTTTTTTTCTTTGGTAACCGTAAGTTTGTTTTCTATGTCTGTGAGTCAGTTTCTGCTTTGTAAATAAGTTCATTTGTATCATTTTTTTAAGATTCCACTTAAGTGACATCATATGGTATTTTTCTTTCTGTGACTTAACTTAGTATGATTATCTCTGGGTCCCGCCATGTTGCTGCAAATGGCATTATTTAGTATATTTTTGGAAACGATGCATTTATTGGATTGCTTTTGAGTTTGGATTTGGCCCTGTCACACCTGAAATAGTCAGTCAGTTCGTCAGTTCAGTTGCTCAGTCATGTCTGACTCTTTGCAATCCCACGGACAGCAGCATGCCAGGCTTCCCTGTCCATCACCAACTCCTGGAGCTTACTCAAACTCATGTCCATTGAGTTGGTGATGCCATCCAACCATCTCATCCTCTGTCATCCCCTTCTCCTCCTGCCTTCAATCTTTCCCAGCATCAGGGTCCTTTCTAATGAGTCAGTTCTTCGCATCAGGTGGCCAAAATATTGGAGTCTCAGCTTCAGCGTCAGTCCTTCCAATGAATATTCAGGACTGATTTCCTTTAGGATGGACTGATTGGATTTCCTTGTAGTCCAAGGGACTCTCAAGAGTCTTCTCTATCCAGAGACCCACCTTCCATGGCTTGGGGACTGTGGAAAGGCCACGCAACCTCTCTGTGCCTGGGTTTCCTCTTTAAGCAGTTGGGGGATGCCAGTGCTTGCTTCTCAGGATGGCCCTGGGATTAGCTGAGGGATACCCACCCACCACCCCAGGGTCTACAACATCCACAGTCGGACTGTCACCCGGTATCCTGCCAATTCCATCGTTGTGGTTGGAGGCTGCCCAGTCTGCAGGGTCGGAGTTCTGGAGGACTCGTTCACCTTCCTGGGCATCTTCTTGGCCATCGTCTTGTTCCCCTTTGGGTTCATCTGCTGTTTCGCCTTGAGGAAGCAAAGATGTCCCAACTGTGGAGCTGACTTCACTTAAAGGGAACAACACACCTGGCTTTCCCACACCCAGCTATCTTTTTCTACTGTAAATGTCATGTACAATAGCTTTATTTGATTAAGCTTCAGGACTGTTCTGTAAAGTGAGGTGGGTGGACTGGGTACTGAGGGGAGGGGCACAAGGGTCAGGAGTGAGGACACAGGCAAAAAACAAAAGAGTCTTCTCCAAAACCACAGTTCAAAAGCATTAATTGTTCAGCGCTCAGTTTTCTTTATGATCCAACTCTCACATCCATACATGACTACTGGAAAAACCATAGCTTTGACTAGACGGACCTTTGTTGGCAAAGTAATGTCTCTGCTTTTTAATATGCTGTCTAGGTTGGTCATAGCTTTCCTTCCAAGGAGCAAGCATCTTTTAATTTCATGGCTGCAGTCGCCATCTGCAGTGATTTTGGAGCCCCCAAAATAAAGTTTCTCACTGTTTCCACTGTTTCCCCATCTATTTGCCATGAAGTGATGGGATTGGATGCCATGATTCTCATTTTTTGAATGTTGAGATTTAAGCCAGCTTTTCCACTCCCCTCTTTCACTTTCATCAAAAGGCTCTTTGCTTTCTGCCATAAGGGTGTATCATCTATGTATCTTAGGTTACTGACATTTCTGCAGGCAATCTTGATTCCAGCTTGTGAAAAGAAGAGAAACAAAAGCAAAGGAGAAAAGGAAAGATATTCCCATTTGAATGCAGAGTTCCAAAGAATAGAAAGGAGAGATAAGAAAGCCTTCCTCAGCAATCAATGCAAAGAAATAGAGGAAAACAACAGAATGGGGAAGACTAGAGATATCTTCAAGAAAATTAGAGATACCAAGGGAACATTCCATGCAAAGATGGCCTCAATAAAGGACAGAAATGGTATGGACCTAACAGAAGCAGAAGATATTAAGAAGAGGTGGCAAGAATACACAGAAGAACTGTACAAAAAAGATCTTCACGACCCAGATAATCACGATGGTGTGATCATTCACCTAGAGCTAGACATCCTGGAATGTAAAGTCAACTGGGCCTTAGAAAGCATCACTACGAACAAAGCTAGTGGAGGTGCTGGAATTCCAGTTGAGCTCTTTCAAATCATAAAAGATGATGCTGTGAAGGTGCTGCATTTAATATGCCAGCAAATTTGGAAAACTCAGCAGTGGCCACAGAACTGGAAAATGTCAGTTTTCATTCCAGTCCCAAAGAAAGGCAATCCCAGAGAATGCTCAAACTACCACACAATTGCACTCATCTCACATGCTAGTAAAGTAATGCTCAAAACTCTCCAAGCCAGGCTTCAGCAATACGCGAACTGAGAACTTCCAGATGTTCAAGCTGGTTTTAGAAAAGGCAGAGGAACCAGAGATCAAATTGCCAGCATCTGCAGGATCATCGAAAAAGCAAGAGGGTTCCAAGAAAACATCTATTTCTGCTTTATTGACTATGCCAAATCCTTTGACTGTGTGGATCACAATAAACTGTGGATAATTCTGAAAGAGATGGGAATACCAGACCACCTGACCTGCCTCTTGAGAACCCTGTATGCAGGTGAGGAAGCAACAGTTAGAACTGGACATGGAACAACAGACTGGTTCCAAATAGGAAAAGGAGTACGTCAAGGCTATATATTGTCACCCTGCTTATTTAACTTATATGCAGAGTACATCATGAGAAACACTGGGCTGGAAGAAGCACAAGCTGGAATCAAGATTGCTGGGAGAAATGTCAATAACCTCAGGTATGCAGATGACACCACCCTTAATGGCAGAAAGTGAAGAGGAACTAAAGAGCCTCTTGATGAAAGTGAAAGAGGAGAGTGAAAAAGTTGGCTTAAAGCTCAACATTCAGAAAACTAAGATCATGGCATCTTGTCCCATCACTTCATGGGAAATAGATGTGGAGACAGTGGAAACAATGTTAGACACTATTTTTCGGGGCTCCAAAATCATTGCAGATGGTGACTGCAGCCATGAAATTAAAAGATGCTTATTCCTTGGAAGGAAAATTATGACCAACCTAGATAGCATATTAAAAAGCAGAGACATTACTTTGCCAACAAAGGTCTGTCTAGTCAAGGCTATGGTTTTTCCAGTGGTCATGTATGGATGTGAGAGTTGGACTGTGAAGAAAGCTGAGCGCTGAAAAATTGATGCTTTTGGACTGTGGTGTTGGAGAAGACTCTTGAGAGCCCCTTGGACTGCAAGGAGATCCAACCAGTCCATCCTAAAGGAGATCAGTCCTGGGTGTTCATTGGAAGGACTGATGCTGAAGCTGAAACTGCAGTACTTTGGCCACTCATGCAACAAGTTTGACTCATTGGAAAAGACCCTGATGCTGGGAGGAATTGGGGGCAGGAGGAGAAGGGGACGACAGAGGATGAGATGGTTGGATGGCATCACTGACTCAATGGACATGAGTTTGAGTAAACTCCGGGACTTTGTGATGGACAGGGAGGCCTGGCGTGCTGAGATTCATGGGGTCGTAAAGAGTCGGACACAACTGAGTGACTGAACTGAACTGAACTGACGGTTTTTCTAGTAGTCATGTACAAATGTGAGAGTTGGATCATAAAGACAGCTAAATGCCGAAGAATTGATAATTTCAAATTATAGGACTGGAGAAGACCCTTGAGAGTCCCTTGGACTGCAAAGATATCAAACCAGTCAATCCTAAAGGAAATCAACCTTAAATGTTCATTGGAAGGACTATTGCTGAAGCTCCAATTCTTTGGCCACCAGATGAGAAGAATTGACTCATTGGAAAGGACCGTGATGCTGGGAAAGATTGAAAGCAGAAGGAGAAGTTGGTGGCAGAGGTCGAGATGATTAGATAGCTGCTGCTGTTGCTAAGTCGCTTCATGAGTGTCTGACTCTGTGTGACCCCAAAGATGGCAGCCCACCAGGATCCCCCTTCCCTGGGATTCTCTAGGCAAGAACACTGGAGTGGGTTGCCATTTCCTTCTCCAGTGCATGAAAGTGAAAAGTGAAAGTGAAGTCACTCAGTAGTGTCTGACTCTTAGCGACCCCATGGACTGCAGCCTACCAGGGTCCTCTGTCCATGGGATTTTCAAGGCAAGAGTACTGGAGTGGGGTGCCATTGCCTTCTCCGGTTAGATAACATCATCTACTTAATGGACATGAATTTCAGCAAACTCTGGGAGATAGTGGAAGACAGATGAGCCTGGCAAGCTACAGTCCATGTGGTCACAGAGTTGGACATGAGTTAGCAACTGAAAAACAGCAACAAAATAATTAGTCAAAGTTCTTTTTTCTTCTTTTTTATAAAATTTATTTATTTTAATTTCAGGATAATTACAATATTGTAATAGTTTTTACCGTACAAGTCAAAGTTCTTGATATAAAAAGTTATACCAGTTAATACAATTATTAAAGTTTTCATTCACTTCCACTGTATAATCATAAGGGATTTGATTTAGGAATGGTCTAGTGGTTTTCCCTACTTTCTCCAATTTATGTCTGAATTTGGCAGTAAGGAGTTCATGATCTGAGCCACAGTCAGCTCCCAGTCTTGTTTTTGCTGACTGTATAGAGCTTCTCCATCTTTGGCTGCAAAGAATATAATCAATCTGATTTCGGTGTTGACCATCTGGTAATGTCCATGTGTAGAGTCTTCTCTTGTGTTGTTGGAAGAGGGTGTTTTATATGACCAGTGCGTTCTCTTGGCAAAACTCTTAGCCTTTGCCCTGCTTCAGTTTGTACTCCAAGGCCAAATTTGCCTGTTACTCCAGGTATCTCTTGACTTTCTACTTTTGCATTCCAGTCCCCTGTTATGAAAAGGACATCTGTTTTGGTTGTTAGTTCTAGAAGGTCTTGTAGGTCTTCAGCTTTTTCAGCATTACTGGTCAGGGTATAGCCTTGGATTACTGTGATACTGAATGGTTTACCTTGAAAATGAGCAGAGATCATTCTGTTGTTTTTGAGATTGCATCAAAGTACTGCATTTTGGACTCTTTTGATGACTATGATGCCTACTCCATTTCTTCTAAGGGATTCTTGCCCACAGTAGTAGATATAATGGTCATCTGAGTTAAATTCACCCATTCCAGTCCATTTTATTTTTTTATTTTTTATTTTTTCCAGTCCATTTTAATTCGCTGATTCCTAGAATGTCAACATTCACTCTTGCCATCTCCTGTTTGACCACTTCCAATTTGCCTTGATTCATGGGCCTAACACTCCAGGTTCCTATGCAATATTGCTCTTTATAGCATTGGACTTTACTTCCATCACCAGTCACATCCACAACTGGCTGTTGTTTTTGCTTTGGCTCTGTCTCTTCATTCTTTCTGAAGTTATTTCTCCAGTAGCATATTGGACACCTACTGACCTGGGGAGTTCATCTTTCAGTGTCCTGTCTTTTTGTCTTTTCATACTGTTCATGGGGTCCTCAAGGCAAGAATACTGAAGTGGTTTGCCATTCCCTTCTCCAGTGGATCACGTTTTGGCAGAACTCTCCACCATGACCTGTCTGTCTTGGGTGGCCCTACATGGCATGGCTCATAGTTTTCATTGAGTTAGACAAGGTTGTGGTCCATGTGATCAGTTTGGTTTGTTTTCTGTGATTGTGGTTTTTATTCTGTCTGCCCTCTGATGGATAAGGATTAGAGGCTGATGGAAGCCTTCTGATGGCAGAGACTGACTGAGGGGGGACTGGGTCTTGTTCTGATGGGCAAGGCCATGCTCAGTAAATCAAATCCCTTATACAGTAGATGTGACAAATAGATTCAAGGGATTAGATCTGATAGATAGAATGCCTGAAGAACTATGGACAGAGGCAGTGATCAAGACCATTCCCAAGAAAAAGAAATGCATAAAGGCAAAATGGTTGTCTCAGGAGGCCTTACAAACAGCTGAGAAAAGAAGAGAAGTAAAAGGCAAAGGAGAAAAGGAAAGATATACCCATCTGAATGCAGAGTTCCAAAGAATAGCAAGGAGAGATAAGAAAGCCTTCCTCAGTGATCAGTGCAAAGAAATGGAGGATAACAATAGAATGGGAGAGACTAGAGATCTCTTCAAGAAAATTAGAGATACCAAGGGAATATTTCATGCAAACATGGGCTCAATAAAGGACAGAAATGGTATGGACCTAACAGAAGCAGAAAATATTAAGAAGAGGTGGCAAGAATACACAGAAGAACTGTACAAAAAAGATCTTCATGACCCAGATAACCACAATGGTGTGATCACTCACCTAGAGCCAGACATCCTGGAATGTGAAGTCAAGTGGGCCTTAGGAAACATCACTATGAACAAAGCTAGTGGAGGTGATGGAATTCCAGTTGAGCTATTTCAAAACCTAAAAGATGATGTTGTGAAAGTGCTGTACTCAGTATGCCAACAAATTAGGAAAACTCAGCAGTGGCCACAGGACTGAAAAAGTTTTCATTCCAATTCCAAAGAAAGGCAATGCCAAAGAATGCTCAAACTACCACACAATTGCACTCATCTCACACGCTAGCAAAGTAATGCTCAAAACTCTCCAAGTCAGGCTTCAACAGTATGTGAACCGTGAACTTCCAAATGTTCAAGCTGGATTTTAATAGGCAGAGGAACCAGAGATCAAATTGCCAACATCCATTGGATCATCGAAAAAGCAAGAGAATTCCAGAGAAACATCTACTTCTGCTTTATTGACTATGCCAAAGCCTTTGACTATGTGGATCACAACAAGCTGTGGAAAATTCTTAAAGAGATGGGATTACCAGACCACCTACCTCCTCCTGAGAGATCTGTGTGCAGGTCAAGAAGCAACATTTAGAGCTGGACATGGAACAACAGACTGGTTCCAAATCGGAAAAGGAGTACATCAAGGGTGTATATTATCACCCTGCTTATTTAACTTATATGCAGAGTACATCATGCAAAATGCCGGGCTGCATGCAGCACAAGCTGGAATCAAGATTGCCTGCAGAAATGTCAGTAACCTAGGATACATAGATGATACACTCTTATGGCAGAAAGCAAAGAGGAGCTAAAGAGCCTTTTGATGAAAGTGAAAGAGGAGAGTGAAAAACCTGGGTTAAATCTCAGCATTCTAAAAATGAGGATCATGGCATCCAGTCCCATCACTTCATGGCAAATAGATGGGGAAACAATGAAAACAGTGAGAAACTTTATTTTTTGGGCTCCAAAATCACTGCAGATGGCGACTGCAGCCATGAAATTAAAAGACGTTTGCTCCTTGGAAGGAAAGCTATGACCAACCTAGACAGCATATTAAAAAGCAGAGACATTACTTTGCAAACAAAGATCTGTCTAGTCAAAGCTATGGTTTTTAAAGTGGTCATGTATGGCTGTGAGAGTTGGATCATAAGGAAAACTGAGTGTCGAAGAACTGATGCTTTTGGACTGTGGTGTTAGAGAAGACTCTTGAAAGTCCCTTGGACTGCAAGGAGATCCAACTAGTCCATCCTAAAGGAAATCAGTCCTGAGTATTCATTGGGAGGACTGATGCTGAAGTTGAACTCCAATACTTTGGCCACCTGATGGGAAAAACTGACTCATTAGAAAAGACCCTGATGCTGGGAAAGATTGAAGGCAGGAGGAGAAGGGGATGACAGAGGATGAAATGGTTGGATGGCATCACTGACTCGATGGACATGAGTTTGAGTAAGCTCCAGGAGTTGGTGATGGACAGGGAAGCCTGGCATGCTGCAGTCCATGGGATTGCAAAGAGTCAGACATGACTGAGCAACTGAACTGACTGATTTTCATTCATGTAATCATAATCTAGCCTTTCGAGATACATGACTTTATAACATGGTTGTTTTTATGTTAGTCAAATGTGAAATTTTCATTCATTTTTAAGGCTCAGTAATGTTTCATTGTTTACCCCATCTTTCAAGTGCAGATGTTCTATGGGAAACAGTAGACACAGTCTCAGGCCCAGTGGGGTCACAGAAGGTGGTGTAGGAAAATAGTCTGTTCTGGTCACTGAGATGCCAGGAGTTGAAGTGCAGCTGCTTTTGGCAGATCACAGGTATCTGCCCTAAAGCAAAACCTGCTCTGCTTCCAGTGTGTCTATACTTTTCACCTACCACAGTAAAAACAAAAAAGAAACAACAAACTTTATACCCTGAGATAAATCAGAGTCACCCTGACTGGTCTGATCTCCCAACTAATAAAATATTGAATGTTTCCTACAATCCTAGACTCCTCCCCAAATAGTTTTTTCTCCAATTTTTGTTGTGTTGTTGGCTGGAGATTGTCAGGAGCATTGTGAATATAGCTGTCTTGTGAGTAAGTTGTTGCTTTCTTATCATGAAGGGATAATGTAAACTTCGTAGCCTTGGTAATCCTGTGAATTTTTAAGTCCTTCTTGTGTTTTTTATTTGATGAACCAGTCCTTCTAAAGTCTGATTCCCTTGCTCTCTTTGAAGGTGCATTTTTCTTTCCTTTTCTAAATTCTTCTTTTTCTGGTTATTCCTTTGATACCTGTCATGTCTGGATCAGCTAAAATGCAAAAGCTCAAAGATGTTCTGTATTGGTTTATGTTATTAGGTTACAATAAAAAATATTGATTTTGAAGTACTTTTAGACTTAGGAGAAGTGGCAAAAATAGTGTTACGAGTTCCCGTATACTCTATATTCAGCTTCCCCTAATGATAACATTTTACATAAACTACAATTCATTATCAAACCAGGAAACTGATATTGGTATTAACTCAATTGCAGACTTTATTTAGATTTCACCAGTTTTTATATGCACTCTCTTTTTTTTTTTCAGGTATATCAGTTCAATTCAGTTGCTTAGTCATGTCCAACTCTTTGTGACCCCATGAACTGCAGCACACAGGCCTCCCTGTCCATCACCAACTCCCGGAGTCCACCCAAACCCATGTCCATTGTGTTGGTGATGCCATCCAACCATCTCATCCTTGGTCGTCCCCTTCTCCTCCTGCCCTCAATCTTTCCCATCATCAGGGTCTTTTCAAATGAGTCAGCTCTCCGCATCAGGTGGCCAAAGTATTGGAGTTTCAGCTTCAGCATCAGTCCTTCCAATGAACACCCAGGACTGATCTCCTTTAGGATGGACTGGTTGGATCTCCTTGCAGTCCAAGGGACTCTCAAGAGCCTTCTCCAACACCACAGTTCAAAAGCATCAATTCTTTGGTGCTCAGCTTTCTTTATAGTTCAACTCTCACATCCATACATGACTACTGGAGAAACTATAGCCTTGACTAGATGGACCTAATTCTACAAAATATTATCACATGTGTAGATTTGTGTAAACACTGACATATTTAGGAGACAAAATTATTTCATTGCATAAAAGAAAGTCTGTGACTTCACCCCTTTATAATTAGTCATACTCTCATTAAAACTTAATGCCCGACAGTGATTTGTTCTTTATAACTTTGTCATTTTGAGAATGTTATATAAATGGAATCCTACATATAAACTATTTTAATAAGATTTTTTTCTTTTTAAAATTTATTTTTGATTGCACTGGGTCTTCATTGGTGCTTACGCACTTTCTCTAGTTGAGACAAATGGGGGCTATTCTTCATTTCCATTCATGGGCTTCTCATTGCGGTAGCTTCTCTTGCTATGGAGCACAGATGCTAGATGTATGGGCTTCAGTAGTTGCAGCATTTGGGCTTTGTATGTGCAGCTCATGGGCTCTAGGGCACACAGGCACACTAGTTGTGGCACATGGGCTTACTCTGCAGCATGGGGAGTCTTCCCGGGCCAGAGATTGAACCTGTGTCGGCTGCATTGGCAGGTGGGTTACTCTCCATTGTACCACCGGGGAAGTCCCATATAAGCTTTTGAAATTTTTTTCACTTAGAATAATGCATTTGTGATCCACTCAAGTTGTTATACATATCAATACATCTTTTTTGTTACTGAAAGGTATTTCACTGTGTTATATACTGTACTGCAGTATATATCCATTTATCCATTTGCCTGTTGAAACATATTTGGATTGTTTCCAGTTTTTGGCTGTTAAATAGAGCTGCTATAGACATTTTTTGTAGTTTTTTTTGTGTATAAAAATAAGTTTTATTTCTCTTTGTTTGAGTGAGAGTCTTATAAACTGTATTTGCAATTGTATTTATACAATTACTGGTGTTAAGTAGTGCTTCTTGAATTGTCCTGGGTGAATGTGAAAAGAGGTAACTTAATATATTAAGTGATACACTTAAGCGAAGCAAAGTCAAATGACATGGCATTTGGTGCTATTAATTGTTCATGGCCTTTGGTGCTATTAATTGTTGACAGTATTTCAAACAGAGTCAAGTTCTAACAGAACTGAGTTCTTACAAAACACGTGGTAGTACAAACCTGCCAAACTCAAGAGCATTTGTCTGAAAGCCTCAGTACATTGCTATGTTGTGAAGAGTGACTTTGTTCTAGCAGAAAAACATCATCCATTTCATTATATTAAAACAATTGTTCATCTG
The DNA here is from genome assembly GCF_023699985.2 of Odocoileus virginianus. Taxonomy (NCBI): domain Eukaryota; kingdom Metazoa; phylum Chordata; class Mammalia; order Artiodactyla; family Cervidae; genus Odocoileus; species Odocoileus virginianus. Next base: position 30,688,875 of record NC_069689.1, read on the forward strand.
GATTTTTATTGGGTTTATAGTTTTTATTTCATTTATAATTTAAAAAAACATTTTATGGCTCTGGACCAGCATGTAATCAGCTCAGCTAAAACCAGTATTGCATATGTGATTTAGTAGTGGTGTTGGTACCGAATAAAGTCAAAGTGAGGAGGGAAGGGGACAGGGCACAACCTTTAAAAGAATAACATAGCCATTGAGGATACGACAAAAACTGGTTAGAACCAATTAAGTCCAAGGTAGTGGATGATTTGACTTCCTGTATACCTTGGGCCTCATTATACACTTATTGTAATACAAGTTCAGTTCAGTTGCTTAGTCATGTCTGACTCTTTGTGACCCCATGGACTGCAGCATGCCAGGCTTCCCTGTCCATCACCAACTCCCAGAGCTTACTCAAACTCATGTCCATCGAGTCAGTTTTGCCATCCAATCATCTCTGCCTCTGTCATTCCCTGCTTCTGCCTTCAATCTCTCCCAGTATTAGGGTCTTTTTTAGTGAGTCAGTTCTTTGCATCAGGTGGCCAAAGTACTGGAGCTTCAGCTTCAGCATCAGTCCTTCCAATGAATATTTAGGACTGATTTCCTTTAGGATTGACTGGTTGGCTCTCCTTGCAGTCCCAGGGATTCTCAAGAGTCTTCTCCAACACCACAGTTCAAAAGCATCAATTCTTTGGTGCTCAGCTTTCTTTATAGTCCAACTCTCACATCCATACATGACCACTGGAAAAACCATAGCTCTGTAATACAAGAGCATATACTAAATACATACCCACAGGTACCTGACGGTTCTGGGGCAGACCATAAAAGTCCACAATGTGGATGGTGTCCCAGTTCCTAGAAATACCCACACCTTTGCCCAAGCAGTTGAAGTAATCCTTCTGCTCATTTGTTGTTTAGTCACTAAGTTTGTATCTGACTCTTTGTGACCCCATGGACTGTAGCTTGCCAGTCTCCTATCTCCATGGGATTTCCCAGGCAAGACAACTGGAGTGGGTTGCCATTTCCTACTTTGGGGGATCTTCCCAACCCAGGGATTGAAACCCCGTCTCCTGCATTGACAATTTGTATGATTGTGAGAGTTAGACCATGAAGAAGGCAGAGTGCTGAAAAATTGATGCTTTTGAATTGTGGTGTTGGAGAAGACTCTTGAGAATCTCTTGGACTGCAAAGAGATAAAATCAGTCAATCATAAGGGAAGTCAACCCTGAATATTCATTGGAGGGATTGATGCTGAAGCTGAAGTTCCAACACTTTGGCCATCTAATGCGAAGAACTGACTCATTTGAAAAGACCCTGATGCTGGGAAAGACCCTGGGAAAGACCCTGGAAATACTAATTGGTAAAGATCCTGATGCTGGGAAAGGCAAAAGGAGAAGGGGGCAGAGGATGAGATGGTTAGATAGCATCACTGAATTTGAGCAAACTCCGGAAGTTAGTTAAGGATTGGGGAGCCTGGCGTGCTACAGTCCATGGAGTCACAAAGAGTCAGACTTAGCGACTGAACAACAACAGCTGCATTGGCAGGTCGGTTCTTTACCACTGAGCCACCAGGGAAGCCCTCCCAGTCATTAGTTTATGAAATTACCCAGCCCATAAAATCTAACCATCCCATATTTCCAGGCAACTCTCACCTGAGATGGGCTGCATTCTGCCTGTGGAACATATGGCTTGCTCTTGAATCCTTTCCTGCCTGAAGCCAAGACCCTCAGGAACTCACCCAAGCCTTAGTATGTGACCATCCTCTCCCATTTTCCTGCAACCTCTTTACAAAGGATATTTATAAATGTACTTTTTGCCTATCACTTTGCCTCTTGCTGAATTCCTTCTGTACTGAGGCATAAAGAACCTGAGCTTCAATATGTTTGGAGGCAAATTCTATGGTTTCTGTTGGAAGAGTGTAGTTTCGCATTTCATCCAAGGTGTGTGGTTTTAAAAGGAATACATAAATATATTTATATTAAAAAATATGGATGGGTATTTATGCCATGTTTTACATTTGTATATATTAATAGTTTGTATATAGGATCAGAGATTTTAAAAAAAAGGTGGCTTAAGCAAATGTAGAAAGTCCACTCTCTCATACACATCTGAGCTAGTCAGTTGTCCAGTACTGTAGCATTGTCATCTGGAGACCCATTTTCCTACTAGTTTGTTCCTCTTGCCCTCTCCTAGATTGGTGCTTCTCAAAATTTAATGTGAATATGAATCACCTGGGAATATATATATGTGTGTGTGTGTGTGTGTGTGTGTGTGTGTGTATTTACTGCACTGCTTGGCTTGAAGTTTCTTAGTTCCCCAACCAGAGATTGAACCTGGGCCCTTGGCAGTGAGAGCACAGAGTCCAATCATTGAGCCACCAGGGAATTCCCTGGAGATCTTATTTAACTGTAGAATCAATCTCAATAGGTCTGGTTTGGGCTGATTCTGCACTTCCACAAACACCCAGGTGATGCTGACGTTGCTGGTCACACAGAGCACATGTAAGCAGTTAGGTCCAGGAATATTGCCTTCATTCACAAAGCTGAAGCTGGTTTGTCACCATTTCTTTGGATTTCCAGCCTGTGGGAAGGAGTAGACAGGAAGTAAAGGGGCAAGTAGCTTCCTCAAGAGAACATGACCCAGAAGGTGTAGACATTCTTTCCATGTACTTCTCACTGGCCAGAAATGTGGTCATTTGACCCCTCAGTTGCAAGAGAGGCTGGGAAATGGAGGCTCGAGGTAAAATTTGAACAATTCTATTAACTAAGAGAAAGATGGTGAGAACAAATACAAGGGAATTATAAACAGTGTCTGCCATGATATTTAAAGAGAATTTAAGTCAAGACAGGATCTGTGAGAATATTTTTCCTTTTATGCTACTTATATGTGAGAAACACTAGTAGAATCTAAAATGTATAATTCCTTAGCACTCATGCTAATCTGTCCCTTGTCTACCTTTTCAGTGATCACACCCTTTGTGGCAGTTCTTTTGAATGATTTGCTTTTGCCTGAAGAAACACATTCTCATACCCCTGTGTCTTTGCACATGGTTTCCTTTGTCCTTCTACATCAGCCATCTGTATTCTAATTTAGGCTCATTGGCAAAGCTGTATTGCTAAACAAGAGAAGCTTAGGCAGGGGTTTTGAGAATTTTTTTTTAAAGAATCTTTTATTACTTTTATGTACAGACTCAATGGTGCACACTCAGCCCAGTTTGGTGGCCAGCTCTTTGGCCTTCGCCTTTTCCAGCTTGGCGATGAGAGCCACTGACTTCAGCCTCAGGACATTGCCTCCTCAGTGGTGGCGGATCTTGTCGTATCTATCATTGTAATTTGTCCTGATGGCTTCCACCAGCTTAGCCAGGGCACTCTTGTCTTCCGAGTTGACCTGTGTGAAGGCTGCAGTGGTGCAGGTCTTCCTGTGGACCAGGTGCCCCAGCCGGGCCTTCCCCTTGATGATGCAATAGGGAGCCCCCATCTTTCGGCACAGTGTGGGCAGGAAGGCCATGAGCTTGATGGGATCCCTGTCATGAGCAATTCCCACCAGATGAACATCCTTGTTCTCTACCAAGGTGGTGACAGTGCTGACCCCTGCTCGAGGGACAGGTGACCTCTTGGTGGGCAGCTTGCCGGCAGTTTTCTCCTCTCGGGCCAGCAACCTCTGCTCCTTCTCTTGCTTCGTCTCTGGACTGTACTTGTGGGCCAGCTTAAGTAGTTGAGTAGCTGTTTGTTGGTCCAAGGCCTGGGTGAATTGGTTAATTGCAGGAGGCACTTTCAGCCGCTTATAGAGAATATCCCTTTGCCGCTGCAGCTGGATGTAGCAGGGCCATTTGATGAAGCAGTTGAGGTCCCTTTTGGGTTGGATGTCCAGTCCAGTGCCAAAATTCTTGGATCTTTTCTCGAAAAGGGGGTTGACCACCTTCTTGGCCTCCTGCTTCTTCACCATAGAGGGAGCCAGGGCCACCTTCTTCCCCTTCAGCATCTTGAAAGGCTGGCAGAAAGAGAGAGAATTTTTTTTTTCTAACAGAGACACCCACTTGAAGAAAGAATGGATAGATAAGCACAGGTGATTATTTGTTTGAAACCTCTCAAACATTCTATTCTACTGATGAGAGCTATGAGCTCACCTTCACACTTGAAATGCACAGCTCCAGGTTCTAGACCCTGTCTATTCTCTAACCCCCCTGCAACATGAGGGGAAGGCCCACAGAGTTAAAGTGAGTTTTTGCTATTTAGAGATTCTATGACAAACCTAGGAGTGAAACGGCTTGGATTCTATTGGAAGATGTTATTGACTCATTGGGAAGCCTTCAGATACTCAATGTAATTAACTCCCTTACAGAATACTAGTTTATTTTTTTAAACAGGCTGGAATATGTATCAGGCTAAGATTTTCTTTCATTTGAGAATATTTTACAGTGGCCTACTGGTCATCAAAATTGAGAGTGTGTATGCATGTATTCTAGAAGAAATATAAAACTCCTTTAATTTTTTTTTTGGTTATATTAGAATAGAATAGAATTAGAATAGAATAGAATCATTAGAATAGAATTCTCAAGAAAATTTTCCTGGATGCAACTATACTTCATGATATTTCTTTGAGGAAATAACAAATCAACAAAAACTTTCCATAAAATTTAAAGAACTCACTGCATTAAGAAATATTTATTTTTATTTGGCTGTACTGGGTCTTAGGTGCAGCCTGTGGGATCTTTAGTTGCTAGCTGAAGTATGTGGGGTCTTAGTTCCCTCACCAGGATAGAACATGTGCCCCCTGCAGTGGAAGCACAGAGTCCTAATCACTGGATTGCCAGGGAAGTCTTATTTCTATTTTTACATATTTTATCCTTGTTATATCAGGAGCTCATCATTGTTCTTTTTATAATGATAATATACTTGCTGTTTTATATACTTTTTTCCAATGGCCTCATTGATTCATTTACCAAGTAGATCTAATGGTTGAATTAAAAATGTAGTATCATACATGAATGAAAATGTAATATCTTAAAATACTCTGGGTTTCCCTTTGGTTCAGATGGTAAAAAATCTGCCTGCAGTGTGGAAGACCCAGGTTCTATCCCTGGGTTGGGAAGATCCCTTGGAGAAGGGAATAGCAACCCATTCCAGTATTCTTGCCTGGAAAAATTCCATGGACAGAGGAGCCTGGTGGGCTACAGCCCATGGGGTTGCAAAGAGTCAGACATGACTGAAGCAACTTAGCATGACATATTAAGAGTATAGCCCCTGGCAGCTAGGAGCTACTGATTTAAAGGCAGACAAAAATAATAGCAACAAAAAAATGATGTTCAAACTGGGCTACAGGAAATGCTTTTGCTACCCAGTCCTTCTGCTAGTCCAGTGTTTGTCCTCTTCATTCCATGTCTTCAGATTGCCCCTTTGGCATCTTTCAGCAGAGTTGTACATCACAGTGTGGACTCCCTGGTGCTAGTACTGGAGCGGCAGTGTCTCCCCAGTCTTCCATGTGGAGAATGATGCATAGGAAAGGGAGCTGAGATGTTTTCCTATGCGTTAGGGGTAGTGCAAAAGAGAGAAAGTGGGTTTGAAACCTAAGGTAAGATTTTGGCCTCTCTTGGCCTCAGTTTTTCATCTGTAAAATGGGGGTGATAATACTTGCATTATAAGATGATGTCATGATTATATGGGGGGGGGGGGAAGGAAGGGTGCAAATGCTTACAGCTGTGCCAGGCATGAAGTAGTTGCAGTTTGTTTCTTGCTCCTCTTTGTAAGCCTCTCTAGCACACTCAGAACAGTGTGTTTCTCCCTGGAAAAAGGCTATATTAGTTGTTAAGCTGCTCCAGGGACCCAGTCAATAGACTAAGAATTATGGTCCCTGGAGTAAATCGACCTATTGTTATTAAATTGCCTTGGTCCTGCTAGTTTCTGGAGTTGTCATTTTGCCCTGTAATTGATTTCCAGTTTTCTTCCTACCTTTCTCTTGCAGATGTAGGCACTAGATGGCGCCATTTTACCAAGTATCAATGGCTTTCACAAACGGCATACCTTGTTCTACTTGTCCAGTGCTAAAAAAAAAAAAACCAGAAAAACAGTTCTTACAGTCTGCTTCAGCATAGCCGTAAGTTCCAGGACATCAAAGAAATCCCTTTACAATTCTGTATTTCCTTCATTTATAATAGGGAATGTGTGATGCTTAGAAATCACCCAGAAGTTCACATATTTGATTTGGTTTAGAGGACAGAGAAAATTTGGAGTAGATTAAAAGGGAAACGATAAATTTGATTGGAATAGGAAAATGAAATGTTTGAGGAGGGGTCACATAAACATGGATAACTTTGTTTAAAGAATGGATAAGTAATCTCATGGTAGACTCTAACAATGAAGTGGTTCTGGGGAAAAGGCTAAGCAACTGTTACTCTCCACCACAGGAAGAATAGAACAAGGAAAAATGGGCTTCATGATCACAGGAGAGAGAGAAGTTAATCACAAGAAAGGATTTTCGGAACCAAGAATATGTCACATCAGAATGAAGAAAATTATCAAAGCTTTTTTTATTAATGTGAAAAATAAATTAGTGAAGGTCTCAACATGATTATTTTGAGGATTATTTGCAGCCCTACTAGAAGACAGAGGAATGTTTTATCCTTTATTGTGATTATTTGAAACCTGACATGTGTAGGCTAGGGTGATGCTCACTGTAGTCTATTGACACAGGCTAGGATTGGATATGACTTAACAGGAGAGCAGTGATTTCAAAAGTGTCCCATTTTTATATGTATGTTACACACACACACACACATATGCTAGCAAAATGCTTGGTTTCTAAAATACATAAAAGCCGGATGAGAGGGAAGATGATGATCATAGGAAAAGAGAATCAGATGTCTTCCTTAACACTCATTTTTTAAAAATTATTTTTTATTTTTTAGAAACTTTTAATCTTATATTGGGGCATAGCCAACGAACAATGTTGTGATAGTTTCAGGTGGACAGCAAAGGGACTCAGCCATACACATACATGTATCCATTCTCGCTCCAAACTCCCCTCGCATCCTGGCTGCCAGGTAACATTGAGCAGAGTTCCCTGTGCTATACAGTATTGACACTTATTTCTTTGAAACTCATTTGTTACTTATCATATGATTGTTCAGACTGTGGATATTTTGTTTGTTTTATTCCTTATTTATGCTTGCAATAGCTGATTGATCAATATAAGTACATATTTATGATTGTGTACCAAGTCCACATGAGGGCACCAATTTTTATTTTATTAACTTTCTGCAGAGATTTGTGCAACAGTCCATCTAGAGAGTCATACTGGGTGGATCTCCTTTTTTCCTCTCCTGCCCCACAAAATTGATAGTCTTCCCTCCAGGGTTCCAGTTTCACCCTGGAGAAATAGCACTTGACTTTTTAGGGCCTTCAGATTCCTCAGGGCAAATAAAATATAACATAATAAAACTCTCCATTGCTGATAGTGACTGGCCCTCATTGCTTAGCTATATTATGCTAGCAATACTTTATCTTTTCAAAGATTATTTAGCAGGAAGGGCTGAGGTAGAGGTATTGAGAAGGTGTTAGTGATGGAAGATTGGGATGAGGTTAAAAAAAAAGATCCAGTCTAGCAGTTTTGGCCTTTTTGATTATAGATGTAGTGCATATTCATTGTAGAAAATTTGGAAAAAACAGACTAATGTAAAAAAGAAAGCAAAATCATTCTATATTCTACTATTTATAGATGACAAAATTTAGTATTTTGAAATATTTCCTTCCATGTAACTATGGGAATTTGGAAAAACTGAGCCAACTATTTGTAGAAAGCTGGTCTAGAAGATCATTGAAGGGTTGAAAGGTGAATTAAAAAAAAAATTTATAGGCGTATAGTTGATTTACAATGTTGTATTAGTTTCAGGTATACAGCAAAGTGATTTTTTATGCATATACATATATCCATTCTTTAATAGGTTCTTTTCTCATATAGGTTATCACAGAATACTGAGTAGAGTTCCCTGTGCTATACAGTCCTAGTTAGTTATCTATCTTATATATCATAATGTGTGTATATTAATGCAAGCTCCTGATTTATGCCTCTCCCACGGTTTCTCCTTTGGTAACCATAAGTTTATTTTCAATATCTGTAAGTATCTCTGTTTTATGAATAAGCTCATTTGTATAATTTTTTAAAAATTAGATCCCACATGTGGGTGATAGCATGATATTTGCCTTTCTCTAACTTGATAATCTTTAGGTCCATTTATGTTGCTGCAAATGGCATTGGTTCATTCTTTTTCATGCCTGAGTAATACTCCATTGTATATGTATTTTTGTGTGTGTTCCACATCTTTCTTTTAAATTGTATTTAATTAAATTTTTTTTGACCATGCCATGTGGCTTATGGAATCTTTGTTCCCTGAACCAGAGGCTGAGCACATAATAATGCTAGTACTGGTATATTAACCTGGGATTGGGTTTTGAGAGTGATGGCCTGGGAGTGTACAGATTATAGAGTTAGATAAGGCAAGAGTTTGCTACAAGGAATATACTTGCCTGTGGTTCAAGATTTAATGTTCTGGCAAGGGCTCTTGAAGCCAGTCTCAGCACGGTGCTGGACGGCCCCTGGAAGCTTGGAAAGAGGGATGACATACATTGCAGGAGATAGAAAGGCCAGAACTACCTCGGTGTAGTATCAAACAAGGGGTCAAAGTCTCAGAGCAGTGAGCATATGTGCTGCTTATCAGCTTATTATCTCTTAGCTCCAAATCCACTTTTTTTCTGGCCTAGTGATTTTGGAGCTGGACTAGGCAATCATTTTTTCTTTTCATCTGGTACAATATTAGGCTTTCACAATGGAGGGTGCTGGAGGGATACTGCACAGCATAGGGGAGGGAGGAGCTTCTCTTTCTGGTTTTGGCACACTTTTCTTCTTTCTTTTTTCCCTGTTGGTGTGGCTACTTAGCAGTGGGCAGAGGCCCGTTGGCACTCACTCCTCTACACGTTGCTGCAGGAATCCAGCAGGCTGTTTGCTGTGAACCAGCTCCAGGTCACTCAGTAGACTTTACAGGTGAGGGCAGGAGGGCGACTGGTAGTCAGAATGTTTTTGTCCACAGGGTTCTCCCACAGAAGCCAAGTGATCGTGGTGTAACTGTGAATGAAAGGGGTGGGCATTCTTCTAGAATATTGGCTGCATTCATATAGCAGAAAGCAACACCACCACAAACTCCACATCTGCTGGTCAGCAACCTGATCTGAATTGCCACAATGGGGAGTCATGGCCATTCACCCATTTTCCAGACCTAAGCCAGTTCACAGACTCAGAGTTCCTTGATTGAAGGGCAGCTGCGTCACCTTGGGAAGGACTTTGTATTGTTACCACAAGTATAAACTGTAAATCTTCTCTCAAGACTTCCCTAATGGGACTGGTGTCTATTTGCTAGAGTAAAAGTGCATTGAGAAAAGACCTCTGGGTTTTACTAGATACTGGCTCTGCACTAATCCTAATTTCTGGAGAAGTAAAATGCTAGCAAGGCCTGGTAGTCAACGTGGGGGCTTATGGTGGTCACATGACAAATGGAAACCGACTCACAATGGCTCCAGTTGATTCATGGGCCCTCCCTGTGGTTGTTTTCCCATTTCCTGAATGTATTGAAATATACACTATTGGTAACTGCCAGAATACCTTTACTGGCTATGTTACCCAGCAGGCAAGCAACCTAAACCAGCAGTAGCTAGCCAAAGGGAGAGGAATCTAGAATTAACTACAGAGAATCATAAATGAGTGGTATCAGTTATAGCTTCAGGACCAACTATAGTGGTAGAGACTATGATTTGTCATACTAACTTCCTTCTGTAAAAAACAATCATGCAACTAATAAGAATAGTCATAAATTATAGAGCTTATGTATTCTTACACTGTTCTAGGTGCTTCACATTTATAAATTCAATCTTCAAAAAAGCCTATGAAGTTGGTAGTTATAGTTTTACAGATAAAGAAATTGAGACCTAAGTTGTAACTTAATGATCGAGAGTTGAGAGGGATGTTGATGATAGAATACTTTTAGCATGGAATAATCCAAAAAAGAACTCATAATAGGCTTTTGATCCTTTGCTTCAAGGTGGGTTGGATGAATAGCAGATTTGGTGATGGCTGGTTGGCTGCAAAGAGAACAAGTGTTCCAGGTGGAGGGAATGGAATAAACAGATGTACAGAGGAAGCAAATAGAGATGTATTCTGGGTGAGTAATAGATATAAGAGTTTGGTTAGAGAGCAAGACTAGTGATGGGAAGGAATGGGAGATAAAATTTTAAAAGTAGAACTGGGTCATCCTGGGTAGAGTTCAGAAGTCAAGTTAAAATGTTTGAATTTTATCTTTGGCAGTTACAGGGAATGACAGGATTTTTAAGGACATATGTTGCCGGGGTCCAGCCCCAGCAGGATCCAGGGGAACCCTCAGGATGAACGGCGTCTGCAAGAGAAGAAGACAGACACACAGACACACACACACGTTGAGTAGAAGAGGTAGCTTTTTTTTTTTTTATTTTTAGGATAGCTCAGTTTTTATAGAATGAATGTTACCTCCCTCTTAAGTCACCACATATTACATCAGATATTGGTTTGTGCTTCTATCAATATTTTTTTCCCCATGTTTTTCCCCTAAGCATTCATCTAGAACGTTTCCAATGACAGAGTTTATACTTAAATATCCCGTACATAATCTTCTTGCCTCAATGGCCTAACATTCTCACTCTAACAAAAACAATGTTTCATAAATCTCAGGTATAGTGTAAATTCTTTGGACAATAAAACAATACATGGGAAGGGTTACAGTAACATGTTTGACATTTCTGAAAATAGTACCATGAGAAAAACCTGATATTTTTCTTTACCTGAAACCACAAAATCTCAATTTACAACGATTAACTATTAAACAGCAAAAACACCTTTAAAGCAGCAAAACACCTCTATTAATAGTAAAATAATGGCAGTAAAGCTGGTTAATATAAATCTTCTATTAAAATCTTATATACCCCATTTTCTAATTTTACAAAAATACCCATAATATCCCATGTTGTTTAAAGAAAGGGAAACAATGAACAAATAGCAGCAAGGAAATAGCAATAGTGAAAACCCTTTCAACCAAGGAGCAAGTAAACTAAAGCAGTATATCTACTTCTAAATCTAAACACCTCTACTCTTTTCTATTCTAGAACATTATAATCTTTTAAGCAAGCAGCCAAACTATACCTGTGGCCTTTTCTTTTATGGCTTGATGTTTATAGTCGTGTCCTTAGCCAGAGCAATCATGAGCATTTCCAAAAAGGTTTGGATTTTTCCAGCGAGGCCTTATTACTATATATTATTATTTCCAAAAATTAATAGAAAGCCCAACAACAGTAAGACAGAAGGAAGAAAGGGACATACCGGGCCCCCGGGACAGCCTCGAGGGGAAGAGCTGCCTTGCAGGGTCCTTTCTCGTCCCGGCGGCTCCCAACAATATGTGACATGATCATAGTGCTCTCTAGAAGAGTGGTTTCCAAATATCAGGTGGGAAAACTAATCCTGTTCTGGCTGACTAAGAATTATTTGGGTCCTTGAAGGACATTTGCTCTTGTTAAAAACATTCATAAGATGTTGATTTACCCCCGAATGTCTTTAATATTTGTAGGACCATTTGGTTCTGTCCAAAACATTTATAAGATATTTGGTCTATGCCAGAAGGTCCTTGATATTTGGTTCTGTCCAAAACTGTTTGTAAGGGACAAACTATATTCATGGATGTTTTGGATAGAACCAAGCCTCTGTGTGGATCACAACAAACTGTGGAAAGTTCTTAAAGAGATGGGAATACCAGACCACCTGACCTGCCTCTTGAGAAACCTGTATACAGGTCAGGAAGCAACAGTTAGAACTGGACATGGAACAACAGACTGGTTCCAAATAGGAAAAGGAGTATGTCAAGGCTGTATATTGTCACCCTTATTTAACTTATATGCAGAGTACATCATGAGAAACGCTGGGCTGGATGAAGCACAAGCTGGTATCAAGATTTCTGGGAGAAATATCAATAACCTCAGATATGCAGATGACACCACCCTTATGGTAGAAAGCGAAGAAGAACTAAAGAGCTTCTTGATGAAAGTGAAAGAGGAGAGTGAAAATGTTGGCTTAAAGCTCAACATTCAGTAAACTAAGATCATGGCATCCATCTGGTCCCATCACTTCATGGCAAATAGATAGGGAAACAGTGGGAACAGTGGCAGACTTTATTTTTTGGGCTCCAGAATCACTGCAGATGGTGACTGCAGCCATGAAATTAAAAGACGCTTACTCCTTGGAAGAAAAGTTATGACCAACCTAGACAGCTTATTAAAAAGCAGAGACATTACTTTGCCAACAAAGTTCTGTCTAGTCAAGGCTATGGTTTTTCTAGTAGTCATGTATGGATATGAGAGTTGGACTATAAAGAAAGCTGAGCACTGAAGAATTGATGTTTTTGAATTGTGGTGTTGGAGAAGACTTTTGAGAGTCCCTTGGACTTCAAGGAGATCCAACTAGTCCATCCTAAAGAAAATCAGTCCTAAATATTCCTTGGAAGGATTGATGCTAAGTTGAAACTCCAATACTTTGGCTATCTGATGTGAAGAACTGACTCATTTAAAAAGACCCTGATGCTGGGGAAGATTGAAGGCAGGAGGAGAAGGGGGTGACAGAGGATGAGATGGTTGGATGGCATCCACTGACTCAGTGGACTTGAGTTTGAGTAAACTCCGGGAGCTAGTGATCGACAGGGTGGCGCTGGTGTGCTGCAGTCGTGGGGTCCCAAAGAGTTGGACATGACTGAGCAACTGAACTGAACTGAACTGAAGCTTCAGGGTTCTTTTGGCACAGACAACTTGTCTTATGAACCAAATGTCTCATGGGCTTTTTGGATTGGACAAATTGTCTTTAACCATTTGGAGACATTTAAATAACACAGACCTTTGGGACATGCCTGAGGAATGACCAAGCATATGTCTTTATTGACTGTCTTTTTCCTTCTATTTCCACTTTTAAGTGAAGGCCCCCATTTTTCTTGCTCCTTCACGTTTATTTGTGACATCAGTTAACTGTGACTTCTGGTTATGTACCTATTTCATCTGAGGTTGTTCAACTCAGACCTCAAATGTTTGGCAAACTTAGTTTTTTTCTTTTTCTGAGATGTTGCTAATCAGAGTCATGAAGATTAAAAAACCTGAGTCTTTCTGATACTTTTTAAAAAAGAGAACTTTTTGGTTTCTCTTTTTCCCTTTCTTTCCTAAGCTAAATAGTATCTGTCCTTCTAGTGGTTTAACTTCTGTCATGGTGTCAGACCTTTAGTATCCTATCAGGTTCTAGTTCGCATGTGATCCTCTGTGATAGTGGCACTCAGAATGGCATACAGTGCTTTAGATATTCTGTTTTTGAAATGAAAAAATTTTTTCAAAACTTTTTATTTTGTAATGGGGTATAACCAATCAACAATACTGTGGTAGTTTCAGGTGAACAGCAAAGAGGACTCAGGCATACATATACATGTATCCCTTCTCTCCCAAACTCTCCTCCCTTCCAGGCTGCTGCTCTAGATGTTCTGATCCACATAGACTAGAGTGGGACCATTATCCTTCCTCCCCCAGACTAGACTGCACTCTAGGTTTCATAACTCAGATGCATTCAGAGCACAGCAGCTCCATCATTCTGCTGCTTCTTTTAAAGCTATTGCTGCTAAAGTCACTAAGACTTTCCCATTCTAGCTCTTTCTTATCTCTCTTTCAACAGTTGTGTGTGCAGTTGGTTCCTAGAGAGTTACTGGGGAACTGGGCTCACTACTTTAGCTAATTTATTATCCCATCTTGTTTTTTGGTGATGGGCAACTTTGTGTAATATTGCACAATTGTGATTCCATCTTTTTATCTCTTTATTTTTGCTTAAAAAAATTAGCACAAAATGCTTTCTTAAAAAATGTGCTAGATTTGGTTATATTCCTTTACTTTCCTCCATAAAACTAAAAAGCAAACTGTTTTGTTTGTATGTTTTGTCATCAGTCACAAAGAATAAGAACTTTCAAAATAGACTTTGGTTTTGTTCTTTAACTGACAGGGATGTGTGCTGGTCACTAGCTTTTTAAAATTTTGGATAGGTGGACACAGAAAAGAAACTTGGTACTGAGGTTGGTAAAAATGTGATAATGTATTCTTCAAAAGAAATTAAGATATAATGTATATGCCATAAAATTCATCATTCAAAGTATATAATTCAGGGGGGTTTTTTTAGTATAGGGTTGGCCAAAAAAGTTTGTTTGGGTTTTTCCATAACTTCTTCCAGAAAAACCCAAACAAACTTTTTGGCCAACTCAATATATTCACAAGGTTGTGAAAACTATCGCCACTAATTCCAGAACATCTCCATTACCTCCAAAGAAATTTTGTACCAGTTAACAATCACTAACTGGTTAACTAACCAGTTAACAAATCACTCTTTGATCCCAGCCCCACTGGATTCTGCCTTCCTGCTATTATCTATGCAGATCCCTGGGCACACCTGTGTGGAGCTTTGAGCCTTGAACCCTGAGAGCAATGAGAGCACAGGTTTTCATTGGCAGCCTAAATTGTGCAGAGGAGAATCTTGCATTTACAGTGTCCCAACTCTTCATCTACTCAACTATACTGGATTCTTAGGAAGAGATGAACTCATTTTTGACAGAAAATGAGAATTTTGTTCAACATCATCTCTTCCACCTGGGCTTCAGCTTTTTCAATATTTATGCTTCTCTTTACAGCCAGATGCCCATTCTCTTTAAAGAAAAGAATCAAAATAGAAGTTGAGCAGTTCTACTTTCTCTTTGATCTGCTAACATCACACCATAGTCTCTACTTGACAGATTTACATCTTCCATGTTCCTGCCCCAAACAAAATCACAAAAAAATCTTACTTTTCTTTACTGTGTTTTGCATCACTTGTGGATTATGGGAGCTTTCCTGGTGGCTCAGCTTGTAAAGAATCCACCTGCAATGTGGGAGACCTGGGTTCAATCTCTGGGTTGGGAAGATTCCCCCGGAGAAGGGAACAGCTACCACTCCAGTATTCTGGCCTGGAGAATTCCATTGACTGAATAGTCCTTGGGGTCACAAAGAATCAGACATTACTGAGCGACTTTGACTTTCACTTTCTGTTCATGCTAGGCTTCAGCCTTTCTGACACAATTCCCATTTGATCTGTGCCAAGTTTTGCATGTAATTTTGACCATCGGTCCCTTGACCCTGTCCATGGTATGTATATTCTAAATCTGAACTTGCTAGGACACTTTGTATGTAGCCACATTGATCCTTGCTCTCTTTTTTCCTTTCCAGGAATCATTTCTGGAAGTTAGGTCTGAATTTTGTTGTTGAAAGTCCCATCCTTCTTGCAAAATCTCCTCTTGTTA
The DNA here is from genome assembly GCF_023699985.2 of Odocoileus virginianus. Classification (NCBI taxonomy): domain Eukaryota; kingdom Metazoa; phylum Chordata; class Mammalia; order Artiodactyla; family Cervidae; genus Odocoileus; species Odocoileus virginianus. Next base: position 30,704,266 of record NC_069689.1, read on the forward strand.
GGACCACAGACTATGGACCCACAGCTGTGCTTTCTTCCTGCCATAGGGCAAGAGGGCTTGCCTCTGACTATATCAGCTCTCCCTTCCATAATGTTCATCACTCCCAGGATGACAAAGTCCCTTGCTCCCCAAGGTTCCTGTTACTTCATCCTCAGCAAACAATTCTCCCATGTTGGTCCAGAAGAGTAGTATTAGTCTCATTATGTCCTCCACCTCTGAGAGATCATACTATCAGGTTGGATTTGTCAGATAAACCTTCATAAATGCACTTGGACATTACTTTTCTAAGACATTTGTAGTATGTGATCATTTATTCTTTTATAAACATTCATGAAGTGTAACTTGTATAAATCAACCTGAGAGCAGGGATGAAAGGAAGAGAGGAAGTTTTATCCTGAGCTGATGGACAGCTGGGCCACATAGGCATTTAACTTGTTTCTCCAGAAGATGATGTTATTTTAATCACTACTTTTTGGGAGTTGTTAGGTAATTTATTTACTTTTCCATAGAGATAGATGATTAGGTTAGAATTCTAGTGTTACCGTAGCTATATGACTTTGGGCAAATTACCTATCCTTTCTAAGTTTAGTTTTCTTTGTAGAATGAGAATGAGAATGCCTAGCTCATGGCATTTGTCATAGATTAAAAATGTCTGCAATTTTTTTCTCCTCCCACTGAGAGGTAAAATCTATGTCTCTGCTCCTTAAATCTGGGCTCTATGGTTGCTTGACCAATAGGATATAGTAGAAGTGACAATGTGCCAGTTTCTAGTATAAGAGACTGGCAACTTCTACTTCCCCTTTATAGGAAAAATTTCTCTAAGTATCCTGAGCCACCATGTAAGAAATCCATATACCCTGAGAAGGCCATGCTGGGGCTTCAGTGTAAGACAGTCCTAGCTGAACTCAGTCTTCCAGCCATCTCCACCAAGGCTATGAACATGCAAATGAAGCCATCTAGGACCTTCCAACCAGCCCGTCAGCTGAATACCACCCAGTGACTCATTGATGGCAGTTGATTTCATGTGGAACAAAGGAATTGTCCAACTGAGTCTTGATTGAATTCTTGACTCACAGATTCATAAAATATAATGCTTATTGTCTTAAGTTATTCAGTGTATGGTGTGATAGAAAATTAGAATTGGGTACCTGGAAGTGGGGTGCTTCTCTACTAAAACCCTAAAATATATGGCTTTGGGACTAGGCAGTAAGCAGAAGCTAGAAGGCCTTGAGGAGCCTATTGATAAAATCTGGAAGACCATTGAAGATAAAAGCTGGTGAATCCTGGAAGGAGGGAGAAAGTTGGTTTTGGAGGTTGGAAAAAATGTGATCCTTGTTGTATAATGGAGGAAAGTTAGACAATATTGTTGTCTGCAGTAATGTGGAAAAATAGAACAACCTGACAAACTGGTGGGTTTGGCTCAAGAGATTTACTGGCAGCATACTGAAGGTGCCAGTTGGTTTCTTTGGACCACTGATAATAAGGTATGGATGTGCTGTGCTTAATTGCTCAGTCACTGACTCTCAGCGACCCCATGGACTGTAGCCTGCCAGGCTCCTCTGTCCTTGGGGATTCTCCAGGCAAGAATACCGGAGTGGGTTGCCATGCCCTCCTCCAGGGGATCTTCCCAACTCAGGGATCAAACCTAGGTCTCCCGCATTTCAGGTGAATTCTTTACTGACTGAGCCACCAAAGTTTTGGATGGAGAGACTTAAGTGTGAAAAAAAAAAAAAAAAGAAATTTTGCAGTATTCAAACAATTTTTAAAGGAACTATAAGGACTTGGGATTTAATGGGTTTGAAAATAAACCTTTCTCATTCCCTTCCTCTCCATTGGCAAAAGACCTTTGAAGTAAGATCATATAAATAATATGGCTGTGAGACCCTTTGTTAATCTTCTAGAAAGATTTAAAATATGTCTAGAACTAGAATAAAGGCTTCTAATTATTCAGCCCAAGGCAAAATAATTATGAATCACTCTGATTCAGCCCAAGGCAGAGAATTAAAGAGATTAAATATATTTAAAGAGATTTGTCAATGTGACTTTTGTTTAATGAAGTAGATTCCAGTGAAATTCATAGAAATCCCACAAAGTTTTTAAGAGAATTGAATTGATGGACACTCCATCAACTTTGACTGAAAGGGACAAAGATAATTCAAAATAAAAAGAGCTCTTAAATTTCAGTGGGCAAGAAGCTATTAAGAAGGCTACTAAACTACAGCCACAGGCTAGTTCTTAGGAAAAAGGCAACTTGGTTCAGAGAATGAAATCAAGTGATGTGGAACACAAGTCCTAGGGAACATGACTGGACCCTAATCCAGGCACTGATGATGTTTGCATGCTAAGTTGCTTCAGTTGTGTCTGACTCTTTGAGATCCTATGGAGTGTAGCCTGCCAGGTTCCTCTGTCCATGGGGATTCTCCAAGCAAGAATATTGGAGTGGGTTGCCATGCTGTCCTCCAGGGGATCTTCCCAGACCAGGGATAGAACCTGTGTCTCTTATCTCCCCTGTGTTGGCGGGTGGATTCTTTACTATTATTGCCACTTGGAAGTCCATATTTAACATAATCTTATATTATTTAGAATTATGGCCTTTATTAGACTTCCCAGGTGGCGCCTGTGGTAAAGAACTGGTCTGCCAATGCAGGCAACATAGGAGATGCGAGTTTGATCCCTGGGTTGGGAAGATTCTCTGGTAACTCATTCTAGCTCATTCTAGTATTCTTGCCTGGAGAATCTCATGGACAGAGGAACCTGGTGGGCTGCAGTCCATGGGGTTGCAAAGAGTCAGACATGACTAAAGTGACTTATCACAAGTGCACATGGCTTTTATGGATTTATGTTTGAGATAGCTTGATAGATGCAAGATGCTTTTAGTCTTTAAAGGATATCCCCAAACCTTCCCTGGTGGTTCAGTGGATAAAGAATCTGCCTGCAATGCTGGAGACACAGGAGACATGGATTTGATCCCTGAGTCAGGAAGATCCCTAAGAGAAAGAAATGGCAACCCACTCCAGTATTCTTGCCTGAAAAATCCCATGGACAGAGGAGCCTGGCCGGCTACAGTCCAAAGGGTTGCCAAGAGTCAGGCATGACTGAGTGACTAAACATGCACATTGTTTTTTGAATAGACTCTCAATTCCATTCATACCTGTGTAACTGGGGGCCTTCATCTCAATTGCAGGTCCCACAATTTTCCTTAGCGTGACTCTTAGAAGTGAGTATGCTTGCTGTTCACTCGAAATCTCATCTAAAATGTCTTTTTAGTGTGCAGCAAATATGACCGATGGAGAATCTCAATGCTGTAATTCTCAAGATCTAGATTATATATGGAATCTGATGTTTTATATGTCAGTAATCTTTCATCAAACTTTATTTAAAAAAATTTTAGTTTTGAAAAATTTATTGGAGTATAGCTGATTTACAATGCTGTGTTAGTTTCAAGTGTACAGTACATTTATTCAGTTATACATATACATATATTAATTCTTTCTGAGATTCTTTTCTCATATAGATTATCACAGAATATTGAGTAGAGTTCCCTGTACTATGCAGTAGGTCCTTGTAGGTTATTTATCTTATATATAGTAGTGTGTGTATGTTAATCCCAAACTCCTGATTTATCCCTCCCCCACTATGTTTCCCCTTTGATAACCGTAAGTTTGTTTTTGAAGTCTGTAAGTCTGTTTCTGTTTTATAAATAAGTTCATTTGTATCATTAAAAAATATTGATTCCTCTTTCATGGAACTTTCGAGCAAGCCAGGGCAGGAATAAGTATGGGAGACTGAGAAGCTTAAAGAAAAATAACAGTTAATTGAATCACACAGTTAGAAAATTGTAGGAAAATGCTTGTTGAGCTTTTCTGATCTTTAGAAAGAAAAATAAATAATGAAACCTGACAATAAAGACATGAAGAGCTAATTTTCAATTTCAATTTGTCTTTCCGAATGATACCTCTTTGGTCTTTTATGACAGATAAATTACATTTGAAATGAAATCTTTTAAATGAGTCATCTTTTGGGTAGTTATTTTATACACCTTGAAAATGCATTTTGCTTCTTTGTAGGGTGTGGGCTAGAAAGACGAATTCTGAAGTTGAGAGGAAAATAATTTCAGGAGGTAATGGATGAACTTGGTCTGGAAGATTAATCAGGGCAGTTGCAAGAGAGTGCCAAATGCATAACGGGAGTAGAACTAAATATCTGATTGTAATTAAAACTTTAGTTTTCTAATGGCTGCATGAAAGATATTTTAATAAACGTGAAATGCACTTTCTAAATGGCACACTAACTTTTAATGACTTGGGTGTTTTGTTTGATTAGTAACCTGGACTGTTAAATTAAAGCCAACTGCAAGTGCATGATAAAATATTGATGGTTTCAGGCAAATGAATTGGGGGAGTTATGCTTGACAGATTTTTTGTATCATTAAGGATTTTAACTGGTGGAAAATATATATTGCTGGTGCTTAAAGATAGTTAAAGAGGATCTTCCTGTTTATATGACCTCGTTTTAATTTTACAGTAATAATAAGGAGGAAATCTGAATTATTCACAGATGGTTGGTCAAGAGAGGTCACTTAATTAAAATAGTGTTATTTTAATTACACCTGTTTCACATTCCTGGAATAGGAAATTAAATATTTTGAAGCATTTGATTATTTCTGTTTCACAGAGTACCTGGACTTTTGCTGACTCTTGTGAAGGCCTGAGATTGTTCTGTGTAAGGCTTTTACTTCTTGTTAGGTAGAAGTTTTGCTTTTAGAATTAGGACTTTAAAAAGAATGTCTATATGTATCGGCGTCACTTTGCTGTACTGCAGAGATTGACACAACAATATAAATAGACTATGCTTCAATAAAAAAGCTTTTTAAAAAAATCAGAATAAAAAAACTTTTTTTCAGTGATAGGTTTAGAAATAATTCAAGAAGATTTACACACACACACATACTTATATACATATATGCACACCTATATTCTTTTAAATGTAGGACAATTCTTAGGAGGATGTATTAGAAGATATTAATATAAAGCATGGTTACTTCTAGGAAGTCAAACTGGGGAGTCAAAAGTTTGGGAGATTTTATTTCTTATTCTTTTTTGGAAAATAGAGTCTGTTTTGCAATGAGATTGCCTTAGTTTTATAAAAAAAATTTTCTCTTTGAAATCTAGATTTAGCTTTTAACAATTCAACTGTTCCTTTTCATGCCTCTTTCCCCATAACAGAGAATTTTCTTGATTTGTCAGATGAAGTGGTTGATTTAAGGAGCTTTCTCCCCTCCTTCTATTCCTCTAACCATTCATCCATCCTCAAATATTTAGCGTTCAATGTCTCTGACTGCTTTTTATAGCCTAAGTCGAAGTAACTCTTTGAAAAAGACCGGCATTCTCAGTGTGGCTCTCTAGGATTTGTCTCTGATAGGGCTTGCGTTGTGGGAAGACAGGAAAAAGGCGAAACTTTGAGAAGATGGAGGAATTTTGCAAAGAATGTTAGGACAGCGATTCGGGGTGGCCTAGGCTCCGCATGCCTAGATATTCCCTTTTGTAGAAGGAAAACACTTGTGCCTCCTCAATTTTTGAGAGATGTATAAAGTGCCAGAAGGCCATCTGGAGGGGAAACAGTGGAATGGCCTTTTCTTTTTCTTTTTTTAGGGTTGCCATGTAACACCACTTAAAATCTACTATGTATGATTGTCATTATTTCATAACAGAAAAGATGTTTTACCACACATACAAAATAGAAAAACAACCTCCTCCCTACTAATTCTCCTAAAACAAATGGAGAAGGGCCATTTCCTAAAGAAAGGTGCCAGCCCTTCCCAGGGTGCTGACCTCTGGGTGCTTCAGAAGCATAGGCTGTTTGAGGTTGAAAGGACAGGGAGATTGTTGGACAGTATTACACACACACACACACACACACACACACACACACTTCTGTCTTATGCTTGCTTCTCAAATGATCGAACCTTAAGGGATTGAAGAATATGAAATTAGCTCAAGTTTTCCATTTACTTTTTGCTCTTAGTTTCTAGTTTTCACACCTTTCTGGGCCTCTCAACTATGAAAAGAAGATACATATTCTGTTGTTCAGAATAATAAACAAATGTTCAACTACTATATTAAAGTGTGGTAATATTTTTTTACCACTCTGAACGAATTGTAGTTGGATTTATTTTTGAGTTAGCTAATTCTCATATTAATAAATGGTAAATGGTAGTAGTAACAATAATAACAAAATTCATTGAGTTCTCATTGTGCTGAGTACATGTACATACATTATCTCATCTAATTTCTTTTGCAACCCTATGAAGTGGGCTAAATTTTACAGATGAAGAAACTGAGGCTTCAGAGAAGTTAAGCAGCTTAATTTTTTTTTACATTTCTATCTACCTATCTATTATTTTTCAGATTCTTTTCCTTTATAGGTTATTACAAAATATCAAGTAGAATTCCCTGTGCTATTTAGTAGGTCCTTGTTTTTATTTTATATATGTATGTGTATGTGCTAATCTAAACTCCTAATTTATCCCCCCTCCCTCTACTCCCTTTCCCTTTTGGCAGCCATAAGTTTGCTTTCTAGGTCTGTTGCCCATTACTTTAAGTCAGACTCTTTGTCCTGACTTTGGTCAAGGCCGTTTCCCTCTCTGTTCCATCCAACCTTACCAACCTTGTTTCTCTCTACTTCCAACACACACCTTCTTCTGTGGTCAGATGTTTCTACTCTGTCTCTCTTGTCTTTTTTCATTGGAGTTCTCTCTTGCTCCTCTCCTTATTTTCTTTCCCCCCTTCTTTCATCAACTAATAATTTCTTAGTGTCCATCATGTGCTCTGTCTCTGGAGCTAGAACTGTGAAAAAGCTGACACCTTCCTGCCCCCAGGGAGCTTATAATCTTGATTAAAATTTCCCATGTGTGTTATGCTCATTTTTTCCTCTTAGTTTTGTTTTAGTTTGTTTCATCCACCTGAAAGCTGTTCCTTTCCCTTCCAGCCACCTAAACTGTGTTCATAATTGGAGGCCTCACTCATGTTTTCTTTTTCAGGCATGTGCTCCAAAGGCTTCAATATACTTCTAGTTCCGAACGCCTTTAGTGCACAGTCATCACTGCATAATTGAGCTTTCATTTTTCTTTCTCATGCTATGCTGATGCTATTATATTTCTGAGAGCCAGAAATATGTCTTATCTGTATACTGATATCCATATATATAGACACTAATATGTATATAGTATTTTGACCTCTTTCTCTCTCTGTGTATATAAAAACCCTTGGCAACCTTAGCTTTAAAAATTCTCAAATTCATGAGAGTAGAGTTGTTTTAAACCAGACTCCGGGCCTTTTCCAGATTTGTATTTCTATTCAGAGCCAAGTGTAATCCTTGTGTATTCTTAAAGCACAATCACATAATCTTTTCAATGTTCACTAAAGGTATTTCCAGTACCTAGGGCCATTTTCCACATGGTAAGAAAATTCTGTGGCGTCCTGTTCATTGCCACATGCCCAAAGTCAGGAGAGAACGGTAGAGGAGGCAGAATTCAGATGAGTAACTGCTTGAGTTTCAGAGTAAGACAGATCTGCAGTCCAACTCTTCACCGGCAAGCCTGTGATCTTTCTGCCTTACCCTTACTCCTGGATCTCAGTCGTGTGAACTGGCTCACGTCACACTACTGAGCTATGTGATTTACTCAATCATATGTACTAGCTCCATGGTCTTGCTCAATCTCACTGACTATGATCTGGAGAAAATTTCTTAACTTTTGTGAATCTTCATTTTCTCATCTATAAAATGGGGATAATCATGGTTCAATGAAATGTTGTATAGCAAGTAATTTGTACAGTTCCTGGAAAATTAAGAAAAGAATGATAATGTGTTTTTAAGGTTACTGACGAAGCTAGCTAGGCTCTCTTATTAATGACTAGCTCCCAAATACTAGTGTCATGGGATTTAATATTTGAATTTGAGCCTCGGCAAAACATAAATTGCCATCAGCCATGAGTCTCTTAGACTGCTGTGAATGCTCAGCCCACAAGTGTCAGAAACTTAGTGAGCATTTGTGACCCGCCAGCTCCTGGCCTGGCTGGGTCTCCAGAGAGGCTGAGCATGTGATTTATCGGTTGACAGTGGAGGATGGCTAGGTAGGGAGAGTTAGAGAGGACAGACAGACTGCACATGGCCTCTCTAGCCACCTGTGTGGACATTTAGTTCATTCCAGAATAGAGCACAACTTGATCTGCTCTGTGAGGAAGCAGCACATGGCCTTCTTTAAAGATTTTATGAATGGGAGTAAGAAATGGAGGCAAGCCAAAGATAGCAGCTGGGCTATTCTCTCAGCCCATGTGAGACACACACACACAAAAAAATTATGGAATAGGTTATGGGTTTAGCTGGCACACTGCAGTAATAAATGCCCTCCAGTGGCAGCCGCCCCCATCCTCCGCCCTACCTCACCCCCCAGCTCTTACTGTCCTTTGCAAGCCCTGGGAGATAGCACTGTTCCAGGCCTGGGCCAGGAGTGCCTATTGGAGCCAGCAGAGCAAAAGGATGCCCCTTCCCCGTCCCTGCCAGAGGCTTCCAGTCCAGATGGGGTGGGGTGGGGGGGGCACAAGGCAGCCGCAGAGAGAGGAAAGGTGTGCACCGGCGGCTGGGGAAGCTGAACTAAGCCTCAGTAGTGACCAGGGTCACAGGAAACCAGACTCTGCTGAGAGCCAGTTACAGGATTACTGTAGAGGCCAGAATGCCACCAATCTGTAGAAGGCGGCTGCCTGTGGTCGCACAGAAGCACAGCTCTGGCTAACACACATGTCAGCCCGTCATCCATGGAAAGCCCTGGAGGGAGGGCTGGGTACCACTCAAGTGGGTTGAGGAAGAAAAAGGAAAAAGATCAGGGAACAGGGAAGCTGCTTTGCAATACCTTTTATTGATTTGTTTTTAAACCATCAGGACAGGGTTTGTTCTCAGTTATCTTTTGCTTTCAGATCCTTCTTCTCCCCCAACATCCCCCTCCAATACCTTGAGAATAGATCTGTGTTTTAAAGCCCAAACACTGATTTCAGGTTCCCTCTTCCCTTCCTTACTGATATATCCCACGGGATACATATGAGTCTGTCACTTTTCTTCCTGGCTAAGGGTTGGCCCTGTCCATATGCTGAGCAGTGCACTGGCTGGGGAAGCCCATGGAGAAGAGGATGGGCTTGAGTGTCTGCAGCAGTCTGAGCTCCCCCCACAAGCAGGCTGCCTTCTCACAGCATTGCACATCATCCCCTTTGAAGCGGAAAAGAAATCCCACCTTTCCTTTGAGGCCCCTTTTGTAATATTGCTTTCCTCTGGCTGGTTGGATTAGTTAAAGTTTCATCAGTTTCTCTCAAAAAAAAAAAATTTCCCTGCTGTTGTATCATGAAAAGAAAGGATATCTCTTGAAGATGTTTGCCGCCCTCAAGAAATAAGAAAAGAATCTGATCTTCTCTGATTTCAGAAACTTAATTTCTCTTGCAAGCTTAAGCTGGGCAGACAAAGTGTTTTGAAATACACACACACACACACACACACACACACACACACACACACACACATATTTTTTTGTGGTTCTTCAGTGGTTTTATTAAAAGAAAAATACATTCCCTTCCCACATGCCCACCAGTCCAATGTTCTGTGTTCTTTGGGGCATGAGAGTGGGCAGGTTTACAGACCTTGGCAGAAAAATACACATTTTGAAAACCAACTCAAAACAGTATCAGCCAGGATGAGATTACTAGACCAAAACAGTAGGGGGCAGCCTGACACAATAGAAAAAATGTTGCTAGTCCAGTAAAACCGTGAGATGGCTCTTTGAGAAAACAAAGGCAAAAATTGTGCTAAGAGCTATAAATCTTGAATGCTAAATTTCTGTGCAAGAGACAGTCGTGGCTGTATCATAATTAAACACGATACTAAAACATAAATCCCTTACTGATAACTTCCTCTTAGTGGCCTCATTTCCCTTGGAGGGAACCAGAGGCTGGTCACCCATCAGCATTAATTGGAAGGACTTCTGGTGTATTCAGCACGGAATGTGTATTGGAAACAACAAAAGAGAGTAAATCACCATCATCATTGCCACCAAGTACCAAGTGTTTCCTAACCATTTTTATGAATATGGAGCTGTGTTGGTACTGAAGAATGACATGGTTGACTCCAGCGTTTTCAGACCTAGTGAAGTGGTGGTGAATAAGGAAGACCATTCATTTATAGATATTGTATCAGTTCATAGGGACTCAATAACAAAGTAACAAAGCAAGTGGCTTCAAACAATGGAAATTTATTCTCTCAGTCCAGAAGGCTAGATGTCCAGAATCAAAATGTTGGCAGTGTCATGTTCCATCTACAGTTTTTTTGGGGGAGAATACTTCCTTGACTCTTCCTAGCTTCTGAGGGTGACTGTTGAACCTTGGTGTTCCTTGGCTTGTGGCAGTATAAGTCCAGTCTCTGTCTCCATCTTCACATGGCTTTTTTGCTTTGTCTGTCTTTACACGGCTGTCTTCTTATAAGGATACCAGATAAAGTAGATTAGGGGCTCACATGTGACCTCATCATGACTAATTACGTCTGCAAGGACCCTATTTCCAAATAAAGACTCATTATGAGATATTTGGGTTTGAATTGTGTCTACCTTTTGTGGAGGGACACGGTTGAACCTGTAACAAGTATATAGATACTTTTTTGAGACTCTGCCATATTTTCTGTTAGTGTATCATGGCATCTCCCAAACATGATCAATCAATTCAGTCTACTCCAGAAATTCTAGTCTTTGCTTAGAGTAATTCTTACCAAGGAATAGAAATGGTGTGAATAGTTGTTCAGTGTCTGCTAAGCGCCAAGCACTTTACAAAAATTATCTTCCTTTCAACTGCTTCTCACCACCGCTACTGCTATGTGCTAGTCCAAACCACCATTATTACTAGGATGGATGGACCATGTCTATGTCCTACAAACCTAGTCTTCTGGGCCTCAAACTTGCCCTCTATATTGGTTGTCTTTTGCTGCTTGACAAGTTACCCCAAATCTAGAGGCTTAATATGACAAGTAGTATCTCACTGTTTCTGAGGTCAGGAATCCAGGCACAGTTTAGCTATGTCCTCTGACTAAAAGTCTCTCTCAAGGCTGCGATCAAGGCACCGAAGGAGCTGCAGTCATTTAAAAACTGCATGGTGGGGAGACCTCCCTGGTGGTCCAGAGGCTAGAACTCTTGCTCCCAATGCAGAGGGCCCAGGTTCAACCTCTGGTCAGGGAACTAGATCCTACACGCCACAACTAAAAGATCCTGCAAGCCGCAACTAAGACCTGGTGGTGGTGGTTTAGTTGCTATGTCGTGTCTGACTCTCGTGACCCTAGGATGGTAGCCTGCCACACTCCTCTGTCCATGGGATTCTCCAGGCAAGAATACTAGAGTGGATTGCCATTTCCTTCTCTTGGGGAATCTTCCCGACCCAGGAATTGAACCCAGATCTCCTGAATTGCAGGCAGATAATTTACCAACTGAGCTATGAGGGAAACCCAGGTGCAGCCAAAAAAAAAAAAAAAAAAAAACAAAAAACCACCCCCCCCCGCCAATCCAAACAAAAAAAACCCAAGACTGCACTGGGGGAAGATCCACAGCCAAGTTCACTCACATGGCTGTTAGAAGCACTGGTGTCCTCACTGGCTATTTGCTAGAAATGTCAATCCTTGTCACATGGGCCCCTATAGGGCTAATCCCAACATGGCAGCTCACTTCGCCTCGGAGAGGGCTCTGAAGGGGAGAGCAAGTGAGAGGGTGAGTAAGAAGAAATGCAAAGTCTTTTGTAACCTAATCTTGGAAATGACACGGTTTTTGCAGTATGCTGTTTGTCAGAAGCAAGTCATTAGATCCAGCTCACACTCAAGAGGAGAGAATTATCCTAGGGCCTTGTAAGGAAAAGCTAAAAACTTCCTCTTGAGTGTTTCTCCTTTACTCCTACAACACTACCACACCTACAGCCTGTCTGACACCAGATGGGTGGACTTTCCATATATCAAGCAATTTTGTGACACTACCTGGTTGTCCTACCGTTTAACTCAATTTTGATGCTATCTACCTGGAGCTAGAATTAGATGCCACAGGTTAAGAGCTCAGTTCCACAGGACACCCCCACTCTCCTGCCCAATACCAATCCCAAATCAGTTTATCACCTGTGCTTCTGCCTGACTGGCCATAAATCAAAGGTTCCCACCACCCTATTTCAATTGATTTGCTAGAGAGGTTCACAGAACTCAGGGAAATATTTATTTACGAGATTACTGATTGATTATAAAAGGGTATAACTCAGGGGGTTGCTCTAGTGGCTCAGTGGTAAAGAATCCGCCTGCCAACGCAGTAGACGTGGGTTCGGTTCCTGGGTCAGGAAGATCCCCTGGAGGAGGAAATGGCAACCCATTCCAGTATTCTTGCCTGGGAAATCCCACAGACAAAACCTGGAGGGCTATAGTCCAGGGGGTCACAAAAGAGTTGGATACAACTTGGTGACTAAACAACAACGTAACTCAGGAACAGCCAGATGGAAGGAAAACACAGGGTAAGGTGTGGGGGTGGATGCAGAGTCCCCTGAGGTCTCCTACTGAGTCCTCCCCTTGCATCTCCATGTGTCTACCCAGAAGTCTGCTGAGCCCTGTACCTTTGGGGACAATGATTGGTTAAGTCATTGATGGTTGGTGTTGGAGTTCAAGCTCTAGCCTCTCTTCCTGGAGGTTGGGGTTTGGTGGGGGAGGGGAGGCCTGAAAGTTCCAGCCCTCTAATCAAGGTTGGTTCCCTTGGCAACTAGTTTCCATCCTTGGGTTACTTAGGGGTTTGCCCAAATTCCTGTTGTTAACACAAACTGATATATTGTTGAAAGGACTTTGTTATAAGTAAAAAGAAAAACAGACACTGTTATCTTTCTTAACACAGAAACCTTGGAAATTGCTGTGCCAGGAGTTGGACAGAGACTAAATGAATATTTTTTATTGTAAATCACAGCATCACAAGCATTCACAGGAGGAAGCAGGAATTGTAGATTATTTGCTACATAGCTACCCAAGTCATCCAGTTAAAATGTAAATCAGTCATAACATGATACTGCTCAACCCTCCAATGTTTGCCCATCTATCACTCTTAGAGTCCAAAGTCCCTACCCAGACCTAAGTGGGTTGGCCCTAGTTGTCTCTCTGATCTCACTTCCTTTAACTTACCTTTTCCCACCACTTTAGCCTCTGGTCCTTTGAAAAAGCATGCTATTCCTACCTTAGGTCTTTGCCCTTGTTTATTTGTTCAGTATACTCTTTCCCCAGACATTACCTATTGAAAGACATCTTATTTACTCCCAATTTTGGGGTAATTATCAATAAATCTAATGTAGCATTTTTATGTAGGTTCCTGTAAATGTAAGTTTTCAACTAATTTGGGAAAATACCTAGGAGCATGATTGATGGATCATACAATAAGACTGTGTTTACTTTGTAAGAAACTGCCAAGATGTCTTCCAAATAGTTATTCCATTTTATATTCTCGTCAGTAGTGAATGAGAGTTCTTATTGCTCCACGTGCTTGTTAGCATTTGGTGGTGTCAGTATTTTGGATTTTTGTCATTCTAATGGGTCTGTTATTATGGTTATATTATGTAATGTGTTCCATAATATAATATGTTATATATATGTTATACTATAAAATGTATATAGGTATAATGTGTTATATAGTATATATCACATAATATAATATGCTATATTACGATAATGTGATCACTCACCTAGAGCCAGACATCCTGGAATGTGAAGTCAAGTGGGCATTAGGAAGTATCACTAGGGAAAAAACTAGTGGAGGTGATGGAATTACAGCTGAGCTGTTTCAAATCCTAAAAGATGATGCTGGGAAAGTGCTGCACTCAATATGCCAGCAAATTTGGAAAACTCAGCAGTGGTTACAGGACTGGAAAAGGTCAGCTTTCATTCCAATCCCAAAGAAAGGCAATGCCAAAGATTGTTCAAACTACTGCACAATAGCACTCCTCTCACATGCTAGCAAAGTAATGCTCAAAATTCTCCAAGCCAGGCTTCAACAGTATGTGAACCAAGAACTTCCAGATGTTCAAGCTAGATTTAGAAAAGGCAGAGGAACCAGAGATCAAATTGCCAACATCTATTGGATCATAGAAAAAGCAAGAGAATTCCAGAAAAGCATCTATTTTATTGACTACGCCAAGGCCTTTGACTGTGAATCACAACAAGCTGTGGAAAATTCTTAAAGAGATGGGGATACCAGACCACCTGACCTGCCTCCTGAGAAATCTGTGTGTAGGTCAAGAAGCAACAGTTAGAACTGGACATGGAACAACAGACTGGTCCAAATTGAGAAAGGAGTATGTCAAGGCTGTATATTGTCACCCTGCTTATTTAACTCATATGCAGAGTACATCATGTGAAATGCCAGGCTGGATGATGCACAAGTTGGAATCAAGTTTGGAGGGAGAAATATCAATAACTTCACTTATGCAGATGATACCACTGTTATGGCAGAAAGCAAGGAGAAACTAAAGAGCCTCTTGATGAAAGTGAAAGAGGAGAGTGAAAAAGCTGGCTTAAAACTCAATATTCAAAAAACAAAGGTCATGGCATCTGATCCCATTACCTCATGGCAAATAGATGTGGAAACAGTGGAAATGGTGACAGAGTTTTTTTTCTTGGGCTCCAAAATCACTGCAGATGGTGATTGCAGCCATGAAATTAAAAGACGCTTGCTCCTTGGAAGAAAAGCTGTGGCCAACCTAGACAGCATATTAAAAGGCAGAGACATTACTTTGCTGACAGAGGTCCGTCTATTCAAAGCTATGGTTTTTCCAGTAGTCATGTTGGATGTGAGAGTTGGATTATGAAGAAAACTGAGCACTGATGAACTAATGCTTTTGAACTGTGGTGCTGGGGAAGACTCTTGAGAGTCCCTTGGACTGCAAGGAGATCCAACCAGTCCATCCTAAAGGAAATCAGTCCTGAGTGTTTATTGGAAGGACTGATGCTGAAGCTATGAAGCTCCAGTACTTTGGCCACCTGATGTGAAGAACTGAGTCTTTAGCAAAGACCCTGATGCTGGGAAAGATTGAAGGCAGTGGAGAAGGGGATGACAGAGGATGAGATAGTTGGATGGCATCACCGACTCAATGGACAAGAGTTTGAGCAAGTTCTGGAAATTGGTGATGGACAGGGAAGCCTGGTGTTCTACAGTCCATGGGGTCGTGGAGTCAGACATGACTGAGTGACTGAACTGAACTGAATAGGCACGTTGTGGTATTTTGTTTTAATTTGCAATTCCCTAATATAATGTTAAGCATTTTTCATATGTTTATTTGCCATTTATATATCTTCTTTGGTGTGATGTCTATTCAGATCATTCACTCATGTTTAAATTAGGATGTTTGTTTTCTTATTGCTCAGTTTTAAGGGTTCTTCATATATTTTGAATATAAGTCCTTTATCAGTTTATCTTGCAAATATTTCTCCTAGTCTGTGACATCTCTTTTTTAAAAAAATCATTTATTTTTTGACTGTGCTGGGTCTTCACTGCTGCCTGAACTTTTCTCCAGTTGTGGTACATGGGCTTCTCGCTGCAGTAGCTTCTCTTGTTTTAGAGCAGGGGCTCTAGGACTCGTAGGCTTCAGGAGTTGTGGCAACCCTCGTGGCTCTAGAGTACAGATTCAGTAATTGTGGTACACGGGCTTAGCTGCTCTGTGGCATGTGGGATCCTACTCAGGGATCGAACCCGTGTCTCCTGCATTGGCAGGAGAATTCTTTATCACTGAGCCACCAGGGAAGCCCCCTCTTTTCATTCGTCTAAAGCAAATTCCATTAAAAAAATACAACTGAGATGCAATATAGCATAGAAAAATTTTGTTACAATTTGCTAATTTACTTCAAAAAGACATCTGGAAATGTAAAAATTAAGTTAAATATAGATAATATTTGACAAATCACTATTATTGAAATTATTAAAATTAAATACAGTTGAAAAGATCTGTCCTAAACTTTGTGATGGGTATAGCATTATATAGTGAATATAGGAATTGGATATAATTTTCTTGATCACAAAGGAAAGAACCAATGGAATGGATAGTTTGTGTTTAATTAAAATTTGGAGATATATAAAATAACATTTTCTGGAGAAAACATTTGCAATAAATAGAGTGACAAATGCTTATTATCTTGAAAGTATACAAAGCTCTTAGAAGTCAGTAATTAAAAATTAAGATCACACTCAAGGACAAAGACAATTGGTCAAAGATCTACAAATGGCAAATAAGCCTTTTAAAATGTTCAACTTTACTGATAACTTAAAAGCAACCAAATTTAATACATGTAATACCATTTCACATATCAAACTGGAAAGATGATGGAATGAGGATTTCCTATATTGCTGTGGTACAGATGAAACAGTTTCTTCATATATTGGTGAAGTGCTAAGTGATAAAAACCCTTTTTGGGAAGCAGATAGAAAATATACATTGGCCAAAGATTTCCTTCAGGGTTTCCTGTAACATCATATGGAAAACCCTGAACAAACATCTTGGCCAACCCAATGTTAAGAGCCTTACATTAAAAAAAAACCCCAAAAAACCTTTGACCCAGTATTCTTACTTCTGGGGATCTGTTCTAAAAAACTAATCTCAAATATAAGCAAAAGTTTATCCACAGTAATGCCAGGTATATCTTTGTTCACTAAGAGTGAAGTCATTTGCTATAATAGCCTGTGTGAGTCATTCTTTGGGCCAAGTGATTACCTAACATAAATTCTGAAAGTTATGTTCACAAATATAATTCTAAAAAACACTGTTCCATTAATTCACCTAGAGCTGGTCTGCAGCAATAGAGGCCACCGCCATAAGTCCATGCACTGCAACTGAAGAGTAGACCCTGTACCACAAAAATTAAGTAAAGAAACAATTATTAGAAAAAAAAGTACGAAGCATAACTGGAGTCCATTTAAAGGAGATTGACTGAAGGCTCCTGGACGATGAAACAACAATGTGACATGGACAGGATAGTTTACTTAACTCCCTAACAAGTCAGGACCCAGGTTTCCTACAGTTCACTGCCTGCTCTCAGTCCTTCTGATGCTGGGGTCCACTTAACTTCCCCTCATTCGTGCCCATACCTGACGTGCCTTGGGCATCGCTGCTCCACACAGTCTGGGCCCAATGCACCTTTAGACCCAGCAGCGGTGATACTCAGCCCAGCTTCCCATGTAGTAGTACAAGGTTGCATGATGCACTTAGTTTAATGCTCTGCTATAACCATATTGAAATTCTTTGTTGGTCAGTCATGTCCAACTGTTTCCAGCCCCATAGACTGCAGCATGCCAGGCTTTCCTGTCCTTCACCATCTCCCAGAGCTTGCTCAAACTCATGTCCACTGAGTCAGTGATGCTATCCAACCATCTCATCCTCTGTCGTCCCCTTCTCCTCCTGCCTTCAATCTTTCCCAGCCATCAGGGTCTTTTCCAATGAGTCAGCCCTTTGCATCAGGTGGCCAAAGTATTGGAGCTTCCACATCAGTCCTTCCAATGAATATTCAGGATTGATTTCCTTTAGGATTGACTGGTTTGATCTCCAAAGGACTCTCAAGACTCTTCTCCAACGCTATAGTTCAAAAGTATCAATTCTTTGGCACTCAGCCTTCTTTATGGTCACTCTCACATCCATACATGACTACTGGAAACACCATAGTTTTGACTATATGGACCTGTGTTGGCATTGAACTTCTTAATAATTGTTAAACAAATGGCCCCACATTTTTTTTCTTTCTTTCTTTCTGGCCACACTGTGTGTCATGTGGAATCTTAGTTTCCTGACCAGGGATCAAACCCGTGCCCCCTGCATTGGGAGTTTGGAGTCTTAACCACTGGACCTCCAGGCCACATTTTCATTCGACATGAGCCTCACAGATTATGAAACCTGTCCTAGGGCTATTTTGAGCTGGGCCTACTGGGGTTGTACGCATTCCATGGGGAATATATCAGAGGCTACCACACGGGACAGGCTGGAGGCCATGTAGTTAGGGTTTAGGGGTCTCCCATTTTGACTTTGCACAGAGTCATTCTGACTTTTGTCTTTGTACATTTTTGTACACAGGGTCCTGCTGCTATAAAAGGACCTAGTTATTTTCATTCTACTGCCATCTGATAGAAGAAGCCTATAGAATTTAGAGAGATTTAGTGGATTACCCCAGGTAACCCAGATTATTAAATGACAGAGCTATACCTCAAATGTGACCTCTTAATTCCCAGTAACACTTTGGCATTTAATATTAGATTCCTGTCCATATCGTTTAAATAACTTGACTAGAATGTAGTTTTATCAAAGCCAAAGAATATTGCTTGGCTTGTATTTCCAGGAAAACCTGAATTCATTCATGGAGGTACTACCTATAATGCCATCTGGACATTTCAATAAATCTGTACAGCTGTTTGCAAGAAGACTGGGCAAGAGAGGGTGAAAAGTGCAAACAAGAGAATATCACTACTAGAAAAACAAGTGCACATTCCTGAGTAGGCAGCCACGAAAGAATAAACATGAGTGCCCAGTAAATTTTATGAAAAAGTGTTCAACTTCATTGTAGTCAAAGGCATGAAAATGACAACAATCTGTTATATAATACATTGATAAATTTAAAAATACTGAGGGTAGTTGGCTAGGAGGGGCAAAATGAACACTCATACTCTGTTGGTGGGAGTGTGAATTGATTCCCCCTTTTTGGAGGGGATTTTGGAATACTTTTCTAGATTTTAAATAGGCACACTTTTTATCTGGATATCTAGGAATTTATCCTATAGCGAAACTCAAATAATAGCATAAATTTATTTGTAAAAAGATAGTCACTGTCATTTTAATAGCTTGGAACAGTGAAAGCAGAGGCATCCTGTCACCTGGCCTCATGTTTACCTGTAGAGGGACCTTTCCCAGACTAGTGTACCTGGCCTTTTGCCCCATGTCCTCACTTATGTCAACCCTGGGAAGGAGTGAAGGTTTTTATTTCTGTGTTTGGTATAAAATGCTGAGCATTTCTGTTTGGCCCCTTCCACCCTCTCCCCTTGCTTGGCTCCAGCCACCGTCAGCGAGGTTGTAGTCTCATCTTTTTTTTTTTTAAATTAATTAATTTTAATTGGAGGCTAATTACTTTACAATATTGTAGTGGTTTTTGCCATACATTGACATGAATCAGCCATGGGTGTACATGTGTCCCCCATCCTGATCCCCCCTCCCACCTCCCTCCCCATCCCATCCCTCAGGGTCATCCCAGTGCTTCAGCCCTGAGCACCCTGTCTCATGAATCGAGCTTGGACTGGTGATCTATTTCACATATGGTAATATACATGTTTCAATGCTATTCTCTCAAATCATCCCACCCTCGCCTTCTCCCACAGAGTCCAAAAGTCTGTTCTTTACATCTGTGGCTCTTTTGCTGTCTCGCATATAGGGTCATCATTACCATCTTTCTAAATTCCATATATATGCGTTAATATACTGTATTGGTGTTTTTCTTTCTGACTTACTTCACTCTGTATAATAGGCTCCAGTTTCATCCACCTCATTAAAACTGATTCAAATGCATTCTTTTTAATGGCTGAGTAATATTCCATTGTGTATATGTACTACAGCTTTCTTACCATTCACCTGCCAATGGACATCTAGGTTGCTTTCATGTCCTAGCTATTATAAACAGTGTTGTGATGAACATTGGGGTACATGTGTCTCTTTCAGTTCTGGTTTCCTTGGTGTGTATGCACAGCAGTGGGATTTCTGGGTCACATGGCAGTTCTATTTCCAGTTGTTTTTTTTTCCAGTTTTTTAAGGAATCTCCACACTGTTCTCCATAGTGGCTGTACTAGTTTGCATTCACACCAACAGTGTAAAAGGGTTCCCTTTTCTCTGTACCCTCTCCAGCATTTATTGTTTGTAGACTTTTTGATAGCAGCCATTCTGACCGGCGTGAGATAGTACCTCATCGTGGTTTTAATTTGCATTTCCCTGATAATGAGTGATGTTGAGCATCTTTTCATGTGTTTGTTGGCCATCTGCACATCTTCTTTAAAGAAACATCTGTTTAGTTCTTTGGCCCATTTTTTGATTGGGTCGTTTATTTTTCTGGAATTGAGCTGCATGAGCTCTCATCTCCTTTTGATCTTGTGGGGCAACCGGTAGTTTTGAGGTTTAAGTTAGATTATGATGACTGTGGGTATCTTATTAGTAAATGCATTAGATTCTCACACCTAAGCCACATTCTTCAGAATCCGCTTAATCAGTAATGAAAATGATATTTCTATATCTGAAACCTGTGTCTTTATCTTTCAGTTATTCTGTAATACAATAGGTAAATGGAGAGCAGAGTATTATTGATAGGCTCCTTCAAACCTCAGTAGCAGAAAAAAATTCTAAACAATCATAATGTCCATTAAATAAATTGTGGTACTCCCATTCAATAGAACACCATGCTGCCATTACAAAGAATGAGGTCATCTTATATACAGAGAGAAAAAAATGTCCACAACATAATGCCAAGGAGAAAAAAGGGCAACTTTTGTAAAAGCTTACATAGTAACAGCTCATGTTTGTTTAAAAAGTTTGCATATGCCCTAGCAGAATGTTTGGGAAAATGCACACTGACCTGTTAACAGTGGCAGTTGTTGTTTAGTCACTAAGCCATGTCCGACTATTTGCAACCCCATGGACTGTAGCACACCAGGCTTCCTGTCCTTCACTGTCTCCCAGAGTTTGCTCAGACTCATGCCCATTGGGTTGATGATGCCGTCCAGCCATCTCATCCTCTGTCATCCCTTTCTCTTCCTGCCCTCAATCTTTTCCAGCATCAGAGTCTTTTCCAATGAGTTGGCTCTTTGCATCAGTTGGCCACAGTATGGGAGCTTCAGCTTTAGCGTCAATCCTTCCAATGAATATTCATGGTTGATTTCCTTTAGAATCAACTGGTTTGATTTCCTTGCTATCCAAGGGACTCTCAAGAGTGTTATCCAGCACTGCAGTTTGAAAGCATCAATTCTTTGGTGCTCATCCTTCTTTATGGTCCACCTCTCACATCCATACGTGACTACTGGAAAAACCATAGTTTTGACTATATGGACCTTTGTTGGCTAAGTGATATATCTGCTTTTCAGCATGCTGTCTAGATTTGTCATAGCTTTTCTTCCAAGGAGCATGCATCTTTTAATTTCAGTGGTTACATTCAAAGTCAGGTGTCGTGGGAAGCTTTCACTTCTACAATATATTCTGTTTTGTTTGAGATTCTTGCTTTGCTATGTTTTACAAAGAATAAGAGTTACCTTTGTGAAATTAATAAAATCTGTTTTATGTTTCTAAAAGAAAAATTTCTGATAGTTCTATTACTGCTGATATTAGATAATTTGATTATCAGGGATTGTACTTAATTAAAAAATTTTTCCTCCTCTTTTACAAAGTAAATGAGAGCTTTGAACATGTTCAGAATGTATGCCCTTAGGCTAGAAAATGATACTTGGCCATATTTACCCTGGGTGTTATTTTTGAGTTTTTATATAATTTCTCAATTTAATTCTCTCAACTCACAGGAATCTTTTCTGTTTGACTTTCTGTCTTCTGATGGTAGATGCAATATAAGTACTAAATCATTTTATATAAGGGACTTGAGCATCTGCAGATGCTGCTTTCTGCCAAGGTCCTAGAACCAAGACTAGGACTGAGGGTACCAAGTGATGACTGTATACTGATTGTATAAAATTTGGAAAATATAGAAAAACACAAAGAAGCAGAGAGATAAATGGCTTACGATGCCACCATTCAGAGACTAATATTCTTAACATTTTGTGTTGTTTATTTCCAATTTCTTCTATATGTATTTGTACATGGCTGATAATGTATTATGCATTCAGATTTGTAACCTGCTATTCATTTACTTAGTGTTATATCATCAACTTTCCCATCTTGTCAAAAAGCTTCATAAGCACCATTTTGAAAAGCTGTTATATCTTTTTACACAGATGTATTTCATTTAGAGTGATTTGAAATGCAGTCTGAACATAGGTGGTCCTAGGGTTAATCCGGGTGGTAAATTGGTATCTCTGTGGTTCATCAGGATTTTCTATAATAGTTTCAAGATGGCTGCCATGGTTCCAAACCACGTAGGTTAATGTCCCTACATACTTGAAACCAATGCCAGAAACAAGGGGGCAAATAAAAAAGAGATTTAAAAAAATATGTGCCTTTTTGGGGTGGGGAAGGGGGGGAGAAGAGGAAAACTTTGCCAAGTTTTAAGAGCTTTAACAATATTTATGTCTTTGATTTAGTAATTCTACTTTGGAAATCCCTCTAAGGATACTTTCTGTTACATCTGCTTCTCCAGAACTGGTCTCATGCCAGTTCTTGGACTAATTATGATTTCCCTCTCAGATTTGGCCACTGCCATCTAAGTAAACTACTAAGGAGCTAAGAAGATGAATTTGGCTATTGAGTTGGTAACTAAAAGAGTTATTGCCTCCTTTTTATTGGAAATAGCCTTGCATATATTAATAAATATATGCACTTGAGTCTTTGTATGTTGGTTCATTTTCTGTGAAGAGATTCACAGAAGTAGAATGACTAGATTAAAGGGTACAAATATTTTGGTGACACTAGATTGTTATTACAGAAATTTTAATATTTTTCTTTTTAGTAAATTCTAGACTTACATTTGAAACAAGACAGTGAGATACTAGATTTCAACATCCTCCACCCCTCCCTGCCAAAAACTCAAAACTAAACACCACAGAAACCCTAAAACTCTCAAAATTTTCTTTCAGTAATCACTGAGTGAACTGAAATTGGACAACATCATAATTGCTCTTTCTGTCACTGAGGAGAACAAATCTGAGGTGGACGTCATCACTCATGGAGAGGTATGGTGCTAACTGGGCTGATCTGTCTTCTAGTTCTCCTTCTGTCTCCTTTAGAGCATCTTATCTTTCACCACTTGTACATAAATATAGAAGATCAAGTGAAACTCAGTTAATTTTGAATTGTATTATTAAGCAGAAGATAGAAAAGTATAAGACATTAAAACTTAGTCAAAAGAAGGCATTTAAAAATATCTCTGGTTTTGCTATATTTTCACTCTCTGCCTTAGATGATTTAAGTCAACTGCCATCAGATTTCTTCCCCCTATAAAAGAATTAGTCACACTGGATTCTTCTAGGAGAAAGAGAAATATGGTTAGATACTCAGGAGAACTGTTGTGTATGTTAAATAAAATTTGGATTCTAAAGAAAAGTGGAAGGATTTGTTGGCATGACTCTCTAAAGGATTACAGCTTTGCAAGTGGGTGTGCTAATTAAGTCCACTTCATTTCTCCACGTGTGTCTTTTTTCACTTACCTTGAAAAATTACAGAACCAATGGCACTTCAACAAGACCTCTTCCTGCATTTATGCAATTGTCAGGACCTACTGATGAATTTGAAGTTCCACTCCCTCGAGAACTGGTTGAGATTTCTCTCACATATTTCTTAAGTTTTATCTTAATCTTGTATAAAAGATAATCTTCAGAAATTCTTCCCTCAGTAGACTGCTCTATTTTCCCATAAAATACACTTGCAAATAGGTCTGCAGATTTTTCAACACAATGCCTGCAGCAACATCCATGATAAATCCTTTCATGGCCTCAGCTTTCTGTAACCTTCTCCATCCCTCACAATGACACACACTTTTTCTCATTCATCTTTTATTACAATTCAATATTGTACTTGAATATCATTAGCTTGTATGCAGCATTCCCCTTTTTTTTCTTTAAAGGACAAACTGCTGTTGTTGTGCACATTTCATCTGGAAATTGACTTTGGTGTTATAGGTTCTAATATATTTACACAACAGGTACAGAAAGGTATTGGAAAAAAGAAGAAATATTTTTAACATCGTAAACCTCTAGCAAAAATATGTGTGTAATAGAATCTGGTACTGTGGTATTACACACATTACAACTGTCACTGTGACTTAGAGCCTTGGTTTAGCTGAAAGAAAATCTATAACCCCAGAAATGCAACAATGTCTGAGTCACAGTTCAGGGTAATAAATGTTTTTCACAGAATACTATAATCCATATTTCCAAAGCTGATGCTACAAAGGAATTTCTACTAGAAATCTTTCAATTTCATGGGTGGAGGCTCCAATGTAGAGAGAAACAGAGAAAGAGAAAAAAAAAAGCATTTAGAAAAAAAAATGATGCACTTGAGTGACATGATGGACTGCCAGATATTCAGAAATCTGGTTAGCAAATTTGGTTGCCATGTACCTCCTCTGATAAAAGGCCACAGAGACCAAACTTTTATTTGAATGACTTTAAGAGTGGACTGGTTCTCTTTAAAGGACCTGTTCCCTTTAAGAGATAATTGTTTTATGACCAGAACAACTGGGAAGAGGAATCCCAGATGTGGCTCAAGAAGGGCTTTCCTCGAACTGGGGAAATGAGGGAATAATTAGATTTTGCAATTTTATGGTCTTTGATTGGCCTGGGCAGGGGTTGATAGTCTGAAGAACATTCTCAAGTGTCTGTGATTGCCAGCTGTGTTCTCTTGACTTTGTTGGGGGTGGGAGCAAATAGGCCAGGTCTAGGTTGGCAAACAGGGAAGCAAACAGTGGGTCTCATGGAAGCATTGAAAAGAAGATGGCTGGGTTAGTTTGGCAGGCCTTGTTTTTGGCCAACTATAACAGTCATTTCTGAAAATTCAGTAGGAACGAGAATACTTTTTTTTTGTGAATGTGAGGGAGCATGGGGACAGTGTCTGCTTGAACCTTGGGATTTGATATTAGAAAACAAGCCTGGGTACTACACTCTGTGTCACACAATTTCTGTCCCCTCCAGATCTGTTAAACTCCTACTCATGCCTCAAGATCCACTCAACTGTCCCTTTAGAAATTCTTTGCTCCCACCTTTCAGCTCCCAAAGCAACTAATTTGTATTCTTTTCATACCACTTATGACATTTCGAAGTTAGTTGCTCACATGGGCAGCAGATCAATTTGTTGAAGATCAATTCCCCAAAGTCATTTAGCCATATTAAATTCACCGCAAGTCCATTGAGGAAACCAATTTGCTTAAAATGAATTTTATCCGTAAGTCTGTGATATATTCATCATAAGCTCCTTGAAGGCAGAAACCTTGCTGATTCACACCTGGTGCTCCTGAGTATTATTTGAAATATTGACGGGCTTAGTAGATGCTTAGCACTTATTGAATTTAATTGAATATAATTGTAATATAAAATAGCTTCATGTTTTTCTTGCTTTCTATATGTTCACATTTTTTATCTGGCTTATACTGAGCAGACCACACCTGGACAGACTATATGGATCCTGAGAAGTGTTTTTCTCCCATGCCTGTCCTGTAGGCATAGAGTCTACATAGATGTATGTGGGAATTTCAGCTCTTTTTTGGGTTTAGCGCCTCTTAGCCCTTCCAATAGCTTGTGTTCTGCGTGCTTTACTATAGCTTCTTAAAAAAATTCATGTTTGATTATAATTTTTTCTTGTCCCTTTCATTTAGTTTCATTGTTGCTTCGTTACATAGTTGACTCATCACTGTTAGTTATGAGAAACGCATTGGATGACTTTTTCTGTTCTCTCTGAGAACTCAACGTCTCAGATATCAACAGTACACAAAGTCCAGGGAAATTAAGGCAAGTAACTGGGACCTCTTTGGAAGAAGGTAGTGATATAGTAACAGTGTTGTATGCCCATCAACAGCACTCCATCCCTTCCCTGCCAAAGATCTCCAGTTTGCTAAGGTACTGGGTGGCCATATGCCCCAGAGATAGTGGGGCCCTTTCTAGCTCCAGGGAGAGAATGAATGAATAATCCAAGTCAATCCTAGTGATCCATTCACATGTGCCAGTGAGTGGCTCAGGAGTGGGCATCAAGTCCAACACTGGCCAATGAGATATAAGAGGACACCTCTTGTGAAACTTCAGAAGATTTTCTCCCTCCTAAGAAGGGTCGCACCTGGGAGGTTTCTTTTCTGCTCTGAATGTTGCTCTGTGAGGATTTGGTCCTTGGTGACTATTTCTTCTGATCACAAGGAAGGAAGCCAGGAGAAGCACCCAAAGGTAGAACACAGACAGACCCTGACATTGAGCCACAAGTGCCCCATGCTGCAGCTGCGTCACCTCAGACTTATGTATTTAAGCCTTGATACTTGGGTTTTCTGCTGAAAACATCCTAACTAAAAAAGTGTTACGGTTTACCAAATAGTTGAGTCCCCTGACAATTAATATTTGGTAGATGTCTTCTGAGTCCTTTAATCCCAGCCCACCATGAGCCCTGTGTTACTTTAAAGTCAGCCAGTTCTGTGATCCAACTCTGGTGCGCCATCATTTACTAGCCATGTGATTTTTAGTAAGTTATTGAACTTCCCTGAGCCTCATATTCATTTTCTATACACATTACTGGAAATTTGAGGCTCTTACTAGCCCCTGCTCCATCCCTGACCCTCATGACAGCCAAGCTGAATATTTTGGAGAATTTTACTTCAAATGTTGTTTTCCCATCATCCTGGCTTCTGGGGGTTTTATTTGAATCAGTTGCTGGACTGAGTCTGGACGAGAAGCCACTGCTGCTCAGGGCAAAGGGAACGTTGAAGGGAGAGCAAAGACAGGTCCAACCGCCCTCCGTTGCCGTGAGCTTGGAATTGATCCTAGGAAGGCAGGAGAACCTTGGCTGCAATCCTCCCGCATAACAGGAAGTAGAGAAAAACCAGTGTATCAGTCAGAGTCAGATGGCACAGATGGGGAAGTTAAGGGGAGATTGATAACGAGATGATTTAAAAAGGTGTGGGCAGGTTTAAAGGGACTCAGTTGCTACTCCTGTGCTTGAGCTGGAAATGGCTACCAGAAACTCTTGAGATCCACTTCTATCAGAGAGAACTCTCTGCCAACCATGGCCGCCAAGGAGGGCTACCCAACAGGGTCTACCGCCTTAAGTAGAGGAGTGCAACTATTGACAACCCAGGGAGAATAAATTCATGTGTTTTACGTTTTCCCGTGCTCTAGTTTCCTCCAGTGTCTCTTACTGATGGAGCGGCAAGGGTGTCCATTGATGCAAGCTATACAAGTCAGCCTCCTCAGGCATAGATTAGGGTGTGAAGGGTGGAGAACAAGTTTGGAGGGGCAAATGATGAATAATATCAATCTAATGAATAAATCAGTATAACTTGATTTTGACGAACAGTGCAATGCTATCACGTTACATAACTTTCTCCGGGATCCACAGCTAGGAAGTAGTAGAGCTGGGATTTGTATCCTGGCATTTGCTCTGGAGCCTTTGCTTAGGGTGCTATGTGATGCAGGCTTTCAATGAGTCCTGGGTTTTGAGATTTTGCCCCTGTTCTCTCCATGTGTATTAAAAAATGAGTCAGATTCTCTGCACCAAAATCACCCCTTATTGATGCTGTTTTCCCTACTGCTGAGCATCAGAAGATTCAGTGTTATACACACTTTATTTCATCTTATTATAATTAAGAATGTCTTTACAAAAGAGTTTAAGATTTACCCATATTTTTAATGTGGAGAAAAAGAAACTGTGTAGGCAGAGAGCAAGATTATTCTAAATCTCCTTGCCAAGAGAACTGTGAAGTAAGAAACTGAATTTGATTGCCTTGATTGGCCCCTATTTATGTTTATTCTTCAGTTTAGGTGGTCAGATATTTTTTGCTCGAGAACTCTGTATTTAGTCAGGGTTCTCCAGAGAAACAGAACCATTAGGATAAATATACATATATATATATGTGTGTATATATATATATATATATATATGTATATATACATATATGTAAAGAGATTTATTATGACGTGTTGACTCACATGATCATGGAGGCTGAGAGATCCCATGATCTGCCTTCTATAACCTGGAGGCCCAAGGAAATAAGTATAGTTCTAGTCCAAACCCTAGGGACTGAGAACCTGGGAAGCAAGTGTCTGAGGGCAGGAGAAGATGGACACCCCAGCTGTAGCAGAAAGAGCAAATTCATCCTTCCTCTGCCTTTTTGTTCTATTTAGACCCTCAGTGGACTGGATTCCTTAGTCTACCAAATCAAATGTTAATATCTTCTGAAAACACCCTTACAGACACACCCAGAAATAATGTTTTATTAGCTATCTGGACATTCCTTAGTCCAGTGGTCCCCAGTTTTTTTGGCACCAGGGACTGGTTTCATGGAAGACAATTTTTTCACAGACCAGGAGTTGGAGGGGGCGATGGTTTGGGGATGATTCAACTGCATTACATTTATATGCACTTAATTTCTGTTATGATTACATCAGCTCCACCTCAGATCATCAGGCATTAGATCCTGGAGTTTGGGGACCCCTGGGATCCCCCTAAGGCTTAGCCCAGTCAAGGTGACACATGAAACTAACCATCACAAAACCACTGAAGGTGCTATAAGCATTTGCATGTAACCACATTTGTCCTGAACATTTATTCCTAGGCAGAGGAATAAACCTTCCCAGCCTCTTCACATTTCAGAGAAGTTGAGGGAACTCTAGAGGATTAAAGGCCATGGGGAGCAGGAAGGGGAGGGGGCTGACTGAATATGTGGGGGCTTTTGGAGAATTGCCTCCATTATTTTAGAAAGGACACTTTTAAGCAACCTTTCTGATTAAAAATCTGCCATATACTATGGACTTCAACTGGCCTTCAGGAAATTGTATCTGTCCTCAGTTCACTTTCATGACATTTATGTTGACTGAAGTGGCCTCTTTTATGTTAAACAGAAAAGCTAAGACAAATTGCTGGTAGCTTTTAAAATACTGTGGACTGAGAAGGAGTAAAATTTTTAGAATACTTTTATGCAGGCTGTAAGAATCTGAATGAACATCTTTCAAGTGAGTCCTAGAATAGTTCGAAATGAAAAATTAGAAACTTTTACTTGGATCCCATGATAGATTATACAAAGATCTAAAATAAATTGCTCCTTTAGCTCTCCCCTCACCTGAAATATGGTACAAAGAAGAAAATTCTCTTCAATTTTGGTCCTAGTGAATAATATGCTAGGGTCTTAAATTTTGGCTCTAGTGTATAAAATGAGCTAAGATTTAAGTCCAAGTTTCCCATATTCTATGTCCAATAATATTCACTTGAACAAAGAAACTATTCGTTTATGGAAAATTCTAAATTCAAGATCATAACAAATTTTTAAAATGTAAGTCTATCCTGATATACTTCACAAAGAGAATACAAATTAGTATTTGTTTCTAGTAATATCTATTAATAAACTGAAAGAATAGATGGAAATTTTACATAAATAAATAGAATATTTCTTGTTCAAGTGAATATTATTGGACATTTATTTACTTTGTGCATTGTAATATGGTATAAAAAGTCAATCTCAAACTAAGATCATTCTTTTTTCCCTCATTTATTTATAAATAAATAATTAAAAAATTGAGATATAATTTAAATATAAATATAAAAATAAAGCACAATGTATGTTAGCTTCAGGTGTTCTACATAGTGATTTTTAAAAGGTATTTATTTATATATATATTAGATATTTATTTATTTGGCTGCATCGGGTCTTGCTTGAGGGAGGCTTGTGGGATCTTTGTTGTGATATGCAGGCTTAGATGCCCTGTGGCATGTGGGATCTTAGTTCCCCCACCAGGGATAGAACCCACATCCTCTACATTGGAAGACCAATTCTTACCACTGGACCACAAGGAAAGTCTCCTATATAGTGATTTGACATTTGTGTACATTATAGAATGATCACCACAATAAGTCTAGTAACCCCCATTCCTGTACAAAGTTATTATAATATTATTGGCCATATTCCTTATGCTGTAAATCTTCATGGCTTGCTTATTAATTAATATATACAAATTTTAGTTTATTTTGAAGTTATTTTTTCAAAGTTATTATTAAATTAACTTACTCTATTAGATCTCTCTTAGTTTAATTATTTCTTTTAAGAATTCTGCAGTATTCCAAACTCTCCATCAAAATATTGTATCTATGTCCCTCTAATTTATCCTCACCCTGGAATTCTTATTTTATCACTTTCCTCTGTCAGTTTTGTGTATTTCCATACAGGTGAATTATTTCTTGGTTAGTGTCATTATGTTCCATTCATTTGCCATTTTCTGTGGACAAAGCATGGAATTTCCTTGCCATAATAGTGCTTGCCATTCCATTAAGTGTGCTGATATCCCCAGAATGACCTTTGGAAATTTTTGTTAAAATTTCAGGTTTATACACTACTCTGCACATGAATGCATAGATATATCATAATCTGAGCTTGGCTTCTGAACTTCTTTTCAACCATTTCACTCCTAAGAATTGTCAGACATCTCTAACATCTGTTTTATTTATTATCATAAAATTTTAGTTTTATATAAATACCTTTGCCATTTAAAAAAAAATTGAGGTATTGTTCATTTACAATATTAGTTTTCAGGTGTACAACATAGTGTTTCAAAAGTTTTACAGATTATATTCCATTAGAGTTATTATAAAATATTGGTTATATTCCCTGTGCTGTATAATATATCCTTGTAGCTTATTATTTTACACATGGTAGTCTCTACTTCTTAATCCTCTACCCCTATCTTGTTCCCTCTCCTTCCCTCTCCCACTGGTAACCACTAGTTTGTTTCTATATCTGTGAGTCTGTTGCTTTTCTGTTATATTCACTAGTTTGTTTTACTTTTTAGATTCTAAATATGTGATAATATACATTATTTTTCTTTCTCTGTCTGACCTATTTCACTTAGCATAATATCCTCTAGGTCTATCCATGTTATTGCAAATGTCAAAATTTTATTTTTTTTCTGGCTGAGTAGTATTCCATTGTGATATGTGAGTGAGTATGTGTGTGTGTGAACTCTGTCCATTCATTTGCTGATGGACACTTGGGTTGTTTCCATGTCCTGGCTAATGTGAATAATGCTGCTATGAACATTGGGTTGTATATGTCTTTTTTATCTTTGGATTAAACATCCAGAAAGGGAATTGCTGGATCATATGGAAGTTATATTGTAATTTTTTGAGGAGCTTCTGTACTGTTTACCACAGTGACTGTACCATTTTACCCACCAAGAGTGCATGAGGGTTCCCTATTCTCCACATCCTTGTCAACATTTGTTGTTTGTGGTCTTTTTGATGATAATCATTCTGACAGGTGTGTGGTGATATCTCATTATGGATTTGATTTGCATTTCTCTGCAGACTAGCAATATTGAACATCTTTTCATGTGCCTGTTGGCCATCTTATGTCTTCTTTGGGAAAATATCTATTCAGATCTTCTGCCCAGTTTTTAATTGTGTTGTTTGCTTTTTGATATTGAGTTGTTTGAGCTGTTTATATATTTTAGTTATTAACCCCTTATTGATCACATCATTTCAAATATTGTCTCCCATTTGGTAGGTTGTCTTTTTGTTGTGTTGATAGTTTGCTCCACTGTGCAAAGTTTTTCAGTTTTATATAGTCCCATTTATTTATGTTTGCTTTTGTTTCAGTTGTCTGAGGAGACAGAACCCCCAAAATATTGCTATGACCAGTGTCTAATAATGTATTCCCTGTTTTCTTCTGAAGTTTTATGGTCAGGTCTTAAATTTAAGTTGGTAAACCATTTTGAGTTTATTTTTGTATATTGTGTAAGAAACTAGCCCAGTTTGATTCTTTTGCATGCAGCTATCCAGCTTCCCAATACCATTGATTAAAGAGGCTATCTTTCCCCCATTGTATATTCCTGCCTCCTTTGTAATAGGGTATTGACCATGTAAACTTAGGTTCATTTCTGGACTCGCTATTCTGTTCTACTGATTTATGTCTGATTCTGTGCCAGTGTCATATTGTTTTGATTACTGTAGTTTTATAGCATAGTTTGAAATCAAGGATTATGATAACTCCAGCTTTGTACTTCTTTTCCCAGATTGCTTTGGCTACTCAGGGTCTTTTGTGTTTTCATACAAATTTTAGAATTGTTCTCAGTTCAGTTCAGTCACTCAGTCATGTCGGACTCTTTGCGACCCCATGAACCGCAGCACGCCAGGCCTCCCTGTCCATCACCAACACCTGGAGTTTACCCAAACCCATGTCCATTGAGTTGGTGATGCCATCCAACCATCTCATCCTCTGTTGTCCCCTTCTCCTCCTGCCCTCAATCTTTCCCACCATCAGGGTCTTTTCCAGTGAGTCAGCTCTTTGCATCAAGTGGCCAAAATATTGGAGTTTCAGCTTCAACATCAGTCCTTCCAATGAACACCCAGGACTGATCTCCTTTAGGATGGACTGGTTGGATCTCCTTGCAGTCCAAGGGACTCTCAAGAGTCTTTGTTCTAGTTTTGTGGAAAATGGCTTTCATATTTTGATAGGGGTTTCATTGAATCTGTAGATTGCCTTAAGTGGTATGGTTTTAGCAATTTTAATTATTTCAATCCATGAGCATGGTATATTTTTTAAATTGTGTATCAGTTTCTTTCATCAATGTCTTATGGTTTTTAGAATACAACTAACTCTTTTACTTTTTTGATTAGATTGATTTCTAGGTATTTTATTATTTTTGATGCAATTATAAATGGGATTGTTTTCTTAATTTCTCTTTCTGATAGTTTGTTATTATTATTGTTCAGTTGTTAAGTTGTGTCCGACTCTTTGCTGTCCCATGGACTATAGCATGCCAGGCTCCTCTGTCCTCCACTGTCTCCTGGATTTCACTCACATTTATGTCCATTGAGTTGGTGATGCTATTTAGCCATCTCATCCTCTGTTGCCCGCTTCTCCTTTTGCTTTCAATCTTTCCCAGCATCAGGGTCTTTTCCAATGAGTCGGCTCTTTGAATCAGGTGGCCAAAATGTTGGAGATTCAGCTTCAGCATCAGACCTTCCAATGGATATTCACGGTTGATTTCCATTAGGATTGACTAGTTTGATCTCGTAGTCCAAGGGACTCTCAAGAGTCTTTTCCAGCACCACAATTTGAAAGTTTCAATTCTTCGGTGCTCAGCTTTCTCCATGGTCCAACTCTCACATCTGTAAAAGACTACTGAGAAAACCATAGCTTTGACTGTATGTCAATGTTTATCAGCAAAGTGATGTCTCTGCTTTTTAATATGCTGTCTAGCTTTGTCATGGCTTTCCTTCCAAGAAGCAAGCCTTTTTAAATTTCATGGCTGCCGTCACCATCCTCAGTAATTTTGGAGCCCAAGAAAAGAAAATCTGTCACTGCCTCCACTTTCCCCCTTCTATTTGCAATGAAGTAATAGGACTAGATGCCATGATCTTAGTTTCTTGAATATTCAAGTTTCAAGCCAGCTTTTTCACCCTCCTCTTTCATTCTCATCAAGCGGCTTTTTGGTTCCTCTTCACTTTCTGCCATTAAAATGATGTCATCTGCCTATCTGAGGTTATTGATATTTCTCCCAACAATCTTGATTCCAGCTTGTGATTCATCTAGCCCAGCATTTTGCATGATATATCTGCATGTAAGTTAAGTAAGCAGGATGACAATATACAACTTTGATGTTTTCCTTTCCTAATTTTTGAACCAGTTGGTTGTTCCATGTAAGGTCCTAACTGTTGCTTCTTGACCTGAATACAGGTTTCTCAGGTGTCAGGTAAGGTAGTCTGGTATTATCATCTCTTTAGAATTTTCCATAGTTTGTTGTGATCCACACAGTCAAAGGCTTTAGTTAATCAAAGAAGTAGAAATTCTTCTGGAATTCCCTTGATTCTCCATGATCCAACGAATGTTGGAAATTTGATTTCTGGTTCCTCTGCCTTTTCTAAACCCAGCTTGTACATCTGGAAGTTCTTGGTTATGTACTGCTGAAACCTAACTTGAAAGATTTTGAGCATAACCTTGCTAGCATGTGAAATGAGCTCAGTTGTACTCACTGTAGTTTAAACATTCTTTGGCATTGCCCTTCTTTGGGATTTCAGTGAAAACTTACCTTTTCCAGTCCTGTGGCCACTGCTGAGTTATCCAAATTTGCTGACATATTGAGTTCAGTACTTGTTAGTGTATAGACATGCAACAAATTTCTGTATATTAACTTTGTAACCTGAATTTTATTGAATTAAATTTTTAGAAATGGAAAATTCTTATTATTTATAGTTAGAGTAATTGTCTATTCTAAAAACCCATAAGTATTAGCTAAAAAACTATTAAAACTAGTAATAGAATTTACAAAGGTGACCACTGACAAAATCTTTTCTATGTGCTTTAGTTGTATGCTAACAAGAAATATAAAGGATCTTTATGATGTTAAAATGAGGAGTCTAACCATTTTTTGATACTATTTAACTTCTGACAGTTTCTAAGCCTTTCCTGTCCCTCTTCCCTTTGTGCCAGACATCTGGGAAAGTTGATAAGAAAGTGCAGGCTTCTTTGGCATGGGTGGCTGGGAACACACATCCTAGGCTACGCTTCCCCTCCCCAAACACAGTGAAACTCAGTAAAAATCAAGATTTGTTTTCTTTCCTTGTTCTCTCAGGCAGTTTTGTACCTGCTTGAGAGTCCTGCCATGTGCCTTAATAAATCTCAATTCTGAGTAATATATATGTTCACACCCTCTTGAGGTGTGCTGTCATAGTGTTGACACTGGAGTTGAGCTTTTATACAGCAGACATAAAATGACTGAGATGAAGAGTAGTAGCTAAAATTTACTAATTCTTATTATGTTTTTACATACTGTTTTCAGAGCATTGAGTCATTTAATCTTTACAACAACCCTATGAGGTAGATAATATCATTACTTTCATCTTAGAGATGAGGAAATAGAGGTCAGAAGTTAGGTATTCTGCACTAGATCACACAACTGTTCAAAGGAGGGATTAGGATTTAAATCCAGAAGTCTGGTTCCAGACCCCTACTCATCCACTGTTGTCATTTAATTGCCAAGTTGCATTTGACTCTTTGTGACCTCATGGGCTGCAGCATGCCCCGCTTCCCTATCCCTCACCATCTCCCAAAGTTTGCCCAAGTTCATGTCCATTGAATCAGTGATGCCATCCAACCATCTCATCCTCTGTCATCCTATTCTCCATCTGCCTTTAATCTTTCCCAGCATCAGGGTCTTTTTCAATGAGTTGGCTGTTCGTATCAGGTGGCTAAAGTACTAGAGCTTTAGCCTCAACATCAGTCCTTCCAATGAGTATTCAGTCACTGTATGGAAGATATATTTTACTCTATTAGCCATCCCATGTTTGGCTTAATATTTTAAATGAAAACCACACCAGTAAGTCTATCCCATAGTGCTTACAACATGCATTTATTTTCTCTTGATGAATGGTTTGGCATTTTTGCTTTTAACTGCTGATCTGTGATATTTATTTACTTTTGGCTGTGTTGGATCTTCATTGCTGTGCATGGGCTTTCTCTAGTTGCTATTAGCAGGTTCTACTCTCTAGTTGTGGTGCGTGGGCTTCTCATTTGTGGTGGCTTCTTCTGTTGCAGAGCATGGGCTCTAGGGAACTCAGGCTTCAGTAGTTGTGGTGCAGGGTTTTAGTTGCTCTGTGGTGTGTGGAATCTTCCCGGGCCAGGTGTCAAACTCATGTCCCCTGTATTGGCAGATAATTCTTAACCATGGGACCACTAGGGAAGTCCTGGTTTGTGATACATTTTTAAAATCTGGCATGCCAAACTGGACTTTGAAGATTAAATGGAGGCACAGAATGTTTAAGTAAGCTTCCCCAAGAGTCACACATCCATGAAGAGGCAAAGCCAGTATCTGCCTCTGTTGTCTTTCTGATTTAATAATTGACATTCATATACTGATTTATAACTAAAATGCAAGTTATATACATTATTTCATTTAATAATTTCAGCAAGTTTGGGAAGGTAAATTATTAGAGGTATAAATCCCACATTGTCCAGATGAGGAAACTGAGACCTAAAGAGGTTATATAATTATTCCAAGATGACACATATGTTAAATCTGTGTAGCAAGACCAAAATGTGGCCCTTGATATGATATTTTTCTTTGTATCTGGCTGGTTTCTTTGCTGAAGCTACTTCTAGAAATGTGCTTAGATGTGGAGAGGCCTGAGGTACCATGTTTTCTTCCAAATGTGAATGATCCAAACTGGAGTTTCCTGTATCTAGTCTGTTTAGGTGCTTCTTTGGCTCCTGGGAAAGCACCAAGGTCTGATAATAGTGTCTGGGAGTGGTCAAAGTCTCAGTAGGTGCTTTATTGATCTTTATTTTTTTCTCTTTTTCTTTTTTTATTGAAGGATAATTACTTTACAGAATTTGGTTGTTTTTTGTCAAACCTTAACATGAATCAGCCATAGGCATACATGTATCCCCTCCCTTTTGAATCTCCCTCCCATCTCCCTCCCCATCCCACCCCTCTAGGTTAATACAGAACCCCTGTTTGAGTTTCCTGAGCCATACAGCAAATTCCCATCAGCTGTCCATTTTACATATGGTAATGTAAGTTTCCATGTTACTCTTTCCATACATCTCACCCTCTCCTCCCCTCTCCCCATGTCCATAAGTCTATTCTCTATGTCTGTTTCTCCATTGCTGCCCTGTAAATAAATTCTTCAGTATCATTTTTCTAGATTCCGTATATGTGTGTTAGAGTACAAAATTTATCTTTCTCTCTCTGACTCAGTTCACTCTGTATAATAGGCTCTAGGTTCATCTACCTCATCAGAACTGACTTAAGTGTGTTCCTTTTTATGGCTGAGTAATATTACATTGTGTTTATGTACCACAACTTCTTTATCCATTTATCTGTTGATGGACATCTAGGTTGCTTCCATGTTCTAGCTATTGTAAATAGTGCTGCAATGAACAGTGGCATACATGTCTTTTTCAGTTTTGGTTTCCTCAGGGTATAGGCCTAGGAGTGGGATTGCTAGGTCATATGGTGGTTTTTTAAAGGAATCTCCATACTGTCTTCCACAGTGGCTGTATCAATTTACATTCCCACCAACAGTGCAAGAGTGTTCCCTTTTCTCCACACCCTCTCCAGCATTTATTGTCTGTAGACTTTTTGATGATGGCCATTCCTGACTGGTGTGAGGTGATATCTCATTGTGGTTTTGATTTGCATTTCCCTGATAATGAGTGATGTTGAGCATCTTTTCATGTGTTTGTTAGCCATCTGTATGTCTTCTTTGGAGAAATGTCTGTTTAAGCCTTTCCCCCACTTTTTGATTGGGTTGTTTGTTTTTCTGGCATTGAGTTGTATGAGCTGCTTATATATTTTGGAAATTAATCCTTTGTCAGTTGTTTCATTTGCTATTATTTCCTCCCATTCTGAGGATTGTCTTTTCACCTTGATTATAGTTTCCTTTGCTGTGTGAAAGCTTTTAAGTCTAATCAGGTCCCACTTGTTTACTTTTGTTTTTATTTCCATTACTCTAGGAGGTGAGTCATAGAGGAACTTGCTTTGATTTATGTCATTGTGTGTTCTGCCTATGTTTTCTTCTAAGAGTTTTATAGTTTCTGGTCTTACATTTAGGTCTTTAATCCATTTTGAGTTTATCTTTGTGTATGGTGTTAGGAAGTGATCTAATTTCATTCTTTTACACGTAGCTGTCCAGTTTTCTCAGCACCATTTATTGAAGAGGCTGTCTTTGCCCTGTTGTATATTCTTGCCTCCTTGCCAAAAATAAGGTACCCATAGGTGCATGGGTTTCTTTCTGGGCTTTCTATCTTGTCCCATTGGTTTATATTTCTGTTTTTGTGCCAGTACCATACTGTCTTGATGACTATAGCTTTGTAGGATAATCTGAAGCCAGGAAGGTTGATCCTCCAGCTCCATTCTTCTTTCTCAAGACAGCTTTGGCTATTTGGGGACTTTTGTGTTTCCATATGAATTGTGAGATTTTTTTGTTCTAATTCTGTGAAAAATGCCATTGGTAATTTGATAGGGATAGCATTGAATCTGTAGATTGTGTTTGGTAGGATAGCCATTTTCACAATATTGATTCTTCCTACCCAGGAACATGGAATATCTCCCCATCTGTTTATGTCATCTTTGATTTCTTTCATCAATGTCTTATAATTTTTTTGTGTACAGTTCTTTTGTCTCCTTAGGTAAGTTTATTCCTAGGTATTTAATTCTTTTTGTTGCAATGGTGAATGGGATTCATTCTCTCTCTGATTTTTCATTGTTAGTATATAGAAAAGCAAATGATTTCTGTGTATTGATTTTGTATCCTACAACTTTGCTAAATTCACTGATTAGCTTTAGTTTTCTATGTACAGTATCATGTCATCTGCAACGAGTGAGAGCTTTACTTCTTTTCTGATCTGGATTTCTTTTATTTCTTTTCCTTCTCTAATTGCTGTAGCTAGGACTTCCAGAACTATGTTGAATAATAGTGGTGAAAGTGGACACCCTTGTCTTGTTGCTGATCTTAGGGGGAATGCTTTCAGTTTTTCACCATTGAGAATAATGTTTTCTGTAGGCTTATCATACATGGCCTTTACCATGTTGAGGGAGGTTCCTTCTATGCCTATTTTTTGAAGAGTTTGAATCATAATTGGGTACTGAATTTTGTCAAAGGCTTTTTCTGCATCTGTTGAGATGATCATATGGTTTTTATCTTTCAATTTGTTGATATGGTGTATCACACTGATTGATTTGTTTATGTTGAAGAATCCTTGCATCCCTGGAATAAACCCAACTTGATCATGGTGTATAAGCTTTCTAATGTGTTGCTGAATTCTATTTGCTAAAATTTTGTTGAAGATTTTTGCATCTATGTTCATCAGTGATATTGGCCTGTAGTTTTTTTTGTGTGTGTGTTGTCCTTGTCTGGTTTTGGTATCAGGGTGATGGTGGCCTCATAGAATGAGTTTGGAAGTGTTCCTTCCTCTGCAATTTTTTGAAAGAGTTTTAGAAGGATAGGCATTATCCCTTTTCTAAATGTTTGATAGAATTCTGTGAAGCCGTCTGGTCCTGGGCTTTTGTTTTGGGTGGTTTTTGATCACAGTTTCAATTTCAGTGCTTGTAATTGGGTTGTTCATAATTTCTATTTCCTTCTGATTCATTCTTGGAAGATTACACATTTCTAAGAATCCATCCATTTCTTCCAAGTTATCCATTTTATTGCCATATAGTTGTTCATACTAGTCTCTTATAATTCTTTGTGTTTCTGCCTTGTCTGTTGTAACCTCTCCTTTTTCATTTCTAACTTTGTTGATTTGATTCTTCTCTCTTTTTTTCTTGATGAGACTGGCTAAAGGTTTGTCAATTTTGTTTATCTTCTCAAAGAACCAGCTTTTAGTTTTATTAATCTTTATTATTATTTCTTTTACCTCTTTTTCATTCCTTTTTTTTCTCATTCATTTCTGCTCAGATCTTTATGATTTTTTTCCTTCTACCAGTTTTTGTTGTTGTTGTTGTTGTTGTTTTTCCAGTTATTTTATGTGTAAAGTTAGGTTGTCTATTTGATGTTTTTCTTGTTTCTGGAGGAAGGATTGTATTGTTATAAACTTCCCTCTTAGAACTGCTTTTGCTGCATCCCATAGGTATTGAGTTATCATGTTTTCATTGTCATTTGTTTCTAGAAATTTTTTAATTTCCCTTTTGATTTCTTCAGTAACCTGTTGGTTATTTAGAAACATGTTGTTTAATCTCCACGTGTTTGTGTTTCTTACACTTTTTTTCCTTGTAACTGATATCTAGACTTATAGTGTTGTGATCAGTGAAGATGCTTGATACAATGTCAATTTTCTTAAATTTACTGAGGTTTGATTTGTGACCCATGATGTGGTCTATCCTGGAGAATGTTCCATGTGCACTTGAGAAGAAGGTGTATTCTTCTGCCTTTGGATGGAATGTCCTGAAGATATCAATGAGATCCATCTCATCTAATGTATCATTTAAGACTTGTGTTTCCTTATTAATTTTCTGTTTTGATGATCTGTCCATTGGTGTGAGTGGGGTGTTCAAATCTCCTACTATTATTGTGTTACTGTCAATTTCTCCTTTTATATCTGTTAGTGTTTGTCTTATGTATTAAAGTGCTCCTATGTTAGGTGCATAGATATTTACAATTGTTATGTCTTCCTCTTGGATTGATCCCTTGATTATGTAGTGCCCTTCCTTATCTCTTATAATCTTCTTGATTTTAAGGTCTCTTTTCTCTAATATGAGGATTGCTCCTCCAACTTTCTTTTACTTCCCATTAGCATGGAATATATTTTTTCCATCCTCTCACTTTCAGTTTATATGTGTTTTAAGGTATGAAGTGGGTTTCTTATAGACAGCATAAATATGGGTCTTGTTTTTATATCCATTCAGCCAGTCTGTGTCTTTTGGTGGGAGCATTTAATCCAATAACATTTAAAGCAATTATTGATATATATGTTCCTGTTGCCATTATCTTAATTGTTTGGGGTTGATTTTGTAGATCTTTTTTCTTCTCTTGTATTTCTTGACTATATAAGTCTGTTTAACATTTGTTGTAAAGCTGGTTTGGTGGTACTGAATTTTCTTAACTTTTGCTTGTCTGAAAAGCTTTTTATTTCTCCATCAATTTTGAATGAGATCCTTGCCGGGTATGATAATCTTGATTGTAGATTTTTCCCTTTCAGTACTTTAAATATATCCTGACATTCTCTTCTGGTCTGTAGAGTTTCAGCTGAAAGATCAGCTGTTAAGTGTACAGGGTTTCCCTTGTATGTTACTTGTTTCTTCTCCCTCGCTGCTTTTAATATTCTTTGTGTTTAGTCTTGGTTAGTTTCATTAATATGTGTCTTGGGTTTATCCTGTATGGGACTCTTTGTGCTTGAGGTCTCCTTTTCCCAGGGTTCAAGGTTGTGTTCTTTCTTCCTTTTGGTTTCTGCCCTCCTAAGCAAACAGCCTCTTCCAACAACACAAGAGAAGACTCTGCACATGGACATCACCAGATGGTCAACACCGAAATCAGATTGATTATATTCTTTGCAGCCAAAGATGGAGAAGCTCTATACAGTAAGGAAAAACAAGACCGGGAGCTGATTGTGGCTCAGATCATGAACTCCTTATTGCCAAATTCAGACTTAAACTGAAGAAAGTAGGGAAAACCACTAGACCATTCAGGTATGATCTATATCAAATCCCTTATGGCTATACAGTGGAAGTGAGAAATAGATTTAAGGGACTAGATCTGATAGACAGAGCGCCTGATGAACTATGGACAGAGGTTTGTGACATTGTACAGGAGACAGAGATCAAGACCATCCCCGTGGAAAAGAAATGCAAAGGGCAAAACGGTTGTCTGAGGAGGCCTTACAAATAGCTGTGAAAAGAAGAGAAGCAAAAAGCAAAGGAGAAAAGGAAGATATTCCCTATTGAATGCAGAGCTCCAACGAATAGCCAGGAGAGATAAGAAAGCCTTCCTCAGCGATCAATGCAAAGAAATAGAGGAAAACAACAGAATGGGAAAGACTAGAGATATCTTCAAGAAAATTAGAGATACCAAAGGAACATTTCATGTAAAGATGGGATCGATAAAGGACAGAAATGGTATGGACCTAACAGAAGCAGAAGATATTAAGAAGATGTGGCAAGAATACACAGAAGAACTGTACAAAAAAGATCTTCATGACCCAGATACTCATGATGGTGTGATCACTCACCTAGAGCCAAACATCCTGGAATGTGAAGTCAAGTGGGCCTTAGAAAGCATCACTACGAACAAAGCTAGTGGATGTGATGGAATTCCAGATGAGCTCTTTCAAATCCTAAAAGATGATGCTGTGAAAGTGCTGCATGCAATATGCCAGCAAATTTGGAAAACTCAGCAGTGGCCAGAGGACTGGAAAAGGTCAGTTTTCATTCCAATCCCAAAGAAAGGCAATGCCAAAGAATGCTCAAACTACTGCACAACTGCACTCATCTCACACGCTAGTAAAGTAATGCTCAAAATTCTCCAAGCCAGGCTTCAGCAATACGTGAACTGTGAAATTCCAGATGTTCAGGCTGGTTTTAGGAAAGGCAGAGGAACCAGAGATCAAATTTCCAACATTCGCTAGATCATTGAAAAAGCAAGAGAGTTCCAGAAAAACATCTATTTCTGCTTTACTGACTACGCCAAAGCCTTTGACTGTGTGGATCACAATAAACTGTGGAAAATTCTGAAAGAGATGGGAATACCAGACCACCTGACCTGCCTCTTGAGAAATCTATATGCAGGTCAGGAAGCAACAGTTAGAACTGGACGTGGTACAACAGACTGGTTCCAAATAGGAAAAGGAGTACGTCAAGGCTGTATTGTCACCCTGCTTATTTAACTTATATGCAGAGTACATCATGAGAAACGCTGGGCTGGATGAAGCACAAGCTGGAATCAAGATTGCCGGGAGGGATATCAATAACTTCAGATATGCAGATGACACCACCCTTATGGCAGAAAGTGAAGAGGAACTAAAAAGCCTCTTGATGA
Source organism: Odocoileus virginianus (assembly GCF_023699985.2). NCBI lineage: Eukaryota > Metazoa > Chordata > Mammalia > Artiodactyla > Cervidae > Odocoileus > Odocoileus virginianus. Next base: position 30,746,670 of record NC_069689.1, read on the forward strand.
AAGTGAAAGAGGAGAGTGAAAAAGTTGGCTTAAAGTTCAACAATCAGAAAACTAAGATCATGGCATCTGGTTCCATCACTTCATGGGAAATAGATGGGGAAACAGATCACTGCAGATGGTGACTGCAGCCATGAAATTAAAAGACGCTTACTCCTTGGAAGGAAAGTTATGACCAACCTAGATAGCATATTACAAAGCAGAGACATTACTTTGCCAACAGAGGTCCGTCTAGTCAAGGCTATGGTTTTTCCAGTGGTCATGCATGGATGTGAGAGTTGGAAGGTGAAGAAAGCTGAGCGCCAAAGAATTGATGCTTTTGAACTGTGTTGTTGGAGAAGACTCTTGAGAGTCCCTTGGACTGCAAGGAGATCCAACCAGTTCATCCTGAAGGAGATCAGTCCTGGGTGTTCATTGGAAGGACTGATGTTGAAGCTGAACTTCCAGTACTTTGGCCACCTTATGCGAAGAGTTGACTCATTGGAAAAGACCCTGATGCTTGGAGGGATTGGGGGCAGGAGAAGAAGGGGACGACAGAGGATGAGATGGCTGGATGGCATCACTGACTCAATGGACGTGAGTTTGAGTAAACTCTGGGAGTTTGTGATGGACAGGGAGGCCTGGCGTGCTGCGATTCATGTGGTCGAAAAGAGTCGGACACGACTGAGCAACTGAACTGAACTGAAGGTTGGTCCAGTGGTTTGTGGTGAGATTTGTGCTGAGTTTTTGTTTGTTTTTCCTCTGATGGGCAAGGGTGAGTGAGGTGATAATCCTGTCTGCTGATGATTGGGTTTATAATTTTGTTTTGTTTGTTGTTTAGATGAGGCATCCTGCACAGGTGCTACTGGTGATTGGGTGAAGCTGGGGCTTGTATTCAGGTGGTTTCCTTTGTGTGAGTCCTCACTGTTTGATACTCCCGAGGGTTAGTTCTCTGGGAGTCTAGGGTCTTGGAGTCAGTGCTCCCACTCCAAATGCTAAGGGCTTGATCTCTGGCCAGGAACAAGTGGTTTGTTATGGCATTAAGTGAGATTAAGACAAATATCCAAAAATGAGAAGCCAAAGATGACCCCCAGATAAATGGAAATTACAAAATCAGGCAAATAATAATTAAAATAATGGAATATATATATATATACATATCTACCCATGAGCAAAGTCAAAACAGTCCAACACAAATATAGTAAATTCACTCACCAAACAAAGGAAATAAAAAATTACATTTACCCATTAAGAACAAAACAAACTAAAGCACAAATTGCAAAACAAAACTAGAGCAACGTGTCAAGTGGGAAATAAAGCAATGAAAACAAAACTAACAAATATGTTGAGAGGAAAGGAAAGAAAGAAAAGAAAGAAAGAATAGATATGCACAGTTAAATAGAGGTAGGTGAAGAAGATTTATATACATTAAATGTTAACTGCAAGGGGAAGAGAACAGTAGGAAATGCAAAGAAAGGAATAAATGTAGAAAAAATATAGTAGGTTTAAAAAAATTAAAAATTAAAACTATAAAAAAGAGAAAAGAAAAAAAAAATGGAAGAAGATAGAAAAAAGGAAGAAAAAGGAAAACTCCAAGAACTGCAAAAGCCCAATGTAGAGGCAGAACTTTATAACAACAATAAAAAGTGTGACTGAATATCTACACATACACCCATAAGCAAAATCAAAACAGGCCAACAAAAATAAAGTACAATAGATTGACCCAGCAAACAAAGGAAACCAAAAATTATATCTACCAGAACAAAACTAACTAAAGCACAAACTGGAAAACTAAAGCAAAAGCAAGGTGCCAATTGGGAATAAAACAATGAAAATAAAACTAACAAAATGTTGAGAGGAAAGGAAAGAAAATAAAGAATAGATATGCAAAGTTAAATAGAGGTAGGTGAAGAAAATTTGTATACATTAAAGGTTAACTGCAAGGGGAAAAGAACAGTACGAAAAGCAAACAAAAGAATAAATGTACAAAAAATGATAATAGGTTTTAAAAATTAAAAATTAAAATTAAAAAAGAGAAAAGGAAAAAAAAAAGAGAGAGAGAGAAAAGGGAAACTGCACAGAACTGCAAAAGCCCAATGTAGAGGCAAAGGTTTATGACAATGATAAAAAATGTGAGGAAAAAAAAAATGTTCAAAAGCCTAATTGGATATCTTAGTGCCAGTAAAATCGACAACTACAACAGAGGGGAAAAAAAGGAAAGAAAAAAAAAAAAACCCAAAGAATCTACAGAACAAGTCAAAACTTAAGAATATTAAATATTTTTCTTGAGTCACTGCTGTCAGACTCCTTTCCTTACCTTGCAGTCCACCTCACCTCCCTAGAATGCGCTCCAGCACCATGCTGACCTCTGGGTCTGTTGTGGGGGCAGCTCAGATTCTAATCTGGTCCTGCTCCTCTGTGTTCTTGCCTCCAATGTCCACAGCTACCAGAACTAGTGCGGTTTCTTTGGTGGGAGCTCTCAGTGACCTTTTATATATTCCAAAGACACAGAGTCTGCCTAGTTGACCGTGTGGATTTAATCTGCAGCTTGTACAGCTGGTGGGAAGGTTTTGGGTCTTCTTCCTTAGCCACACTGCCCCTGGGTTTCAGTTGTGGTTTTATTTCCACCTCTGCATGTGGTTTGTCCACTGGGATTTGCTCCTGAGGCTGCCCTGGAGGACTTGGGTCTGCCCCTGTGAGGGCCAGGCGCGGAGGTGGGGCAGCTGCTTGGGTCACAGGGGTTCTGGCAGCGCCAGGTACTCAGGGGGGTTGGTGTCTAGGGCAGCAGGAAATAGAGTGCTCTAGAAGGGTATGGCAACCATTGTTGGCCAATATGCTCCAGTATTCTTGCCTGGAGAACCTCCCTTCCTGACAGAGAAGCCTGGCAGGCCACAATCTACAGGGTCACAAAGAGTTGGGCACGACCAGAGCAACCCTGCATGCATAGGCACAAGACTTTTTTTGCCTGTGGCAGCTCAGCCCCAGGGAGAGTTGAGCGTGAAGGCGGCGCAGCTGCTTGGATTGCGGGGACCCTGGCGGGGCCAAGTGTGCAGGGACACGACTGCCTCTGCTGCAGGAGTCCTTTTTCAAGCGTCTTGTAGCTGGTGATCAGAGGGCCTCTTTGGCCAGTCTTTCTCTGTAGCTCTGCACGTTCAGGCACTTAGAGGCTTCCTTGCCTGGGCTCCTTCTCTGTTGTTTGGTGCATCAGGCACTTAAAGGGGCACCCCGGGTGGGGCCCTACTCTGTAGTTCAGTGCCAGGCGTCTGATGGGCCAGCCTCTCTATTGTTCAGCTGCCAATGCTGACGTGTGGGGGAAGAGAGGCTATGGTGATGGCTCCACCGTCACAGCAGTATCACCTTGCTTCTATGGCTGCCCAGCTTTCCTCCACAGGCATTTCCCACCACAGTCTCCTCCACATCCCCTCGATTCATCTCTCCACAGTCCACAGCAGCCCTCGCCCTGGGATTGCTCCACAATACCTAAACCCCAGCTTAGAGCCGCTGTGCCTTCCAGGAGATCTGCATCCCTGTCCGAGGTATGTATGGCTGTGACAAGGACTGTCTGGTTCTCATTCCAATTAGGCTGCCACAGGTCCGCTGTTTCACTCTCAGCCTTAAACGTTTCTCCTCTGACTCAGACCATTGCCCCGATGTGGGGATCGGACCCCTGCTTCAGTTCCCCCACCTGTCGAGGGCAGGTCCAGTCCTACTAACACTCCTGTTTTTCCCCCTAGTTTCTTCATCCTACTGAGTTTTGCATGGGTCTATATATTCTTTTCTGCTGGTCAGGTACTCCTGTCTGCTCTCAGCTGCTGTTCTGCATGCACTTCTGTGTTTGAAGGTGTATTCCTGATGTGTCTGTGGAGAGAGGTGCACTCCACGTTCACCTACTTCTCTGCCATCTTGTTCTCTACCTATTGATCTTTATTAATCCTGGTGCAGCAGAACTAGGAGATACCTTGCTAGGGATGACAAATGCCAAAGGAGATGTCAGAGTCTCCTAGAGACGGCTGTAACATTATCTCTCGCTCTGTACACTCTTCTGCAAGGTTACCTTGCCATTCTTCCATCAGGAGATGCGATCTGTTTCTCCATTCCCTTGGGTCTGGATGGGTCCTGTTTCTTCTTTGACCGGTAGAGCGTGGCAGACGTGATGCTGTGCCATTTCTATGTATAGCCATTAACCAACGCAACAGCTTTTGCTTCCTGTCTTTTGGAAGTCAAACAGCATGCAATAAAAGGACCTACCCTGAGCCCACAGTGGTGAGAGCCCTCAAACGTGTGACGAGGTGTTGGAGGTTGAGACACCAAGTGGAGAGAGAGAGCTGCCAAGAAGCACTGAAGTTTCAGACATGTAGAGAAGTGGGTTGTCTAGCCTCAACTGCCTGGACATGGCAGAGATGAACTGCCCCAGGCAAGACGTTGAATTTCTGATCCATAAAACTGTGAGCAAAAGAAAAGGATTGCTTGAAGCCACTATGTATTGGAGTGGCTTGTTATGCAGCCAGGGATGACTAAAACAGAAGTAACTTTAAGCTGTTCCTGGTACTATACTCTGAGTCGTCAATAGTAGCGGGCACAGCTTTCCTGTCTGCATGGAGTTACTTTTCATTCAGCAGAATGGACCACAAAGGGAGTAACTACTGGTCACTGATGACCATTTTCAGCTCTCAGGTGCTTAGGTCTTTAAAGGTGGTCTGTTTTACCATTAGGACAAGATAATAAACAGAACTTATACATATCTGAGCTAAAATTTCATGATTCATTTTGAGCAAGAGGAAAATAATTCAAGTATGTGATTATATTTGCCTATCCTTTTGTAGTTTCCAAAGTGCTTTTTCATGTCTATTTCCACTTTCAATCTTCCCATTGAATTTGAGATAGATAGAAGAGGTTCTATTTTTTCCATTTTTTAAATAAGGAAATAGAGGCTCAAAAAGGTTATTTGACTTGCCTATAGCCATGTGAATAGTTTCAGATGTAAGGCTAGAATTCCAAATGTCTTCACTCACAGCCTGTTTCTAGTCTAGCAGCCAATCATCCTCTGAGTTGGGCAAAACAGAGAATGGATTGTGGGGGAGTGATTCCTCTAGCTGATGTTTTAACCATTATGGTAGGTGTATGTTCAATGAAACTCACTTGTTTCCAAGACAACAGGATTCAAAGGAAAACCTCAATTGCTCAGGAGGAGGCAGATTCACTGTCATTTCCATCCCTTTGAAGAATTGCACATTTTTGATGGGCAAAGTGCCAGAAGTAATTAAACCAAATAACTCCAGGGAGCCCTGATGGAGCAAGAAGGTAGAAGAAAAGCAACATATATATACATACATATATATAAAATGTGGGTGTTGCTTCTGCTGTGAGAGTCTTTCAACAGAAATCATGACAATCCAGGAAAATCCAGGGATCAACACTCTGTAGAAAAGAACAACAATCTGGAAAGAGAAAGAAGGAAGCATTTGAAATGGAGAGATGGGGAGGAGGGAGGAGGAAAGAGGAAGAGATAGGCAAGGTGGAGGCACGGTCATGGCCCCTCAGTCCTTTCCCTGGTCCCCACGGGAAAGAAGCAGCAGATGAAGCAGTCAGATTTTACCATGAATTCCCTAAGTTGAGTCTAGTAACTTGAAGCATTCATTTTGTCTTTATTTGCTTTTCTTGTGAGTTGTCTGCTTGGTTCTAATTTCCCATTTTTGCTGTGGAGATCAAGAGATTTGGAACAGAGCAGATATTTAATACATTTTTCTGTACTGGCTGCATGACATATTTTTATTATAATTTTTTGTTAGCTTATTATGGGATGGAAAATTTGATCTCTCAGGCATGTGAGAGGAAGGAGGCTCTTTTTTTTTAAAATTGAGGTATAGTTGATGTACAATATTATAAAAGTTATAGGTGTACAACATAGTAATTCAGAATTTTTAAAGGTTGTATTCTATTTATATTATTATAAAATATTGGCTATGTTCCTTGTGTTGCATAATATATCCTTGTAGCTTATTTTGTACATAGTAGTTTGTACTTCTTAATCCCCTACCCCGGTCAAGGAGGAGTTTCTTTTGGTTTCTTCCATTCTGGTCTTTAATGCATTCAACATTTACTGAGCTGCTATTTTATAGAAGGCCCTGTCCTAAGTACTGGGGATTTAGAAATGATAGGGTACTCCATTTAATGGTTCATACTTAATGTACCCACTTGCCTGTTCTTCACACTAAATAGTTAATGTGCCATAGCTCTGTTGTAAGCTACAGAGTGATTGCCCAATGCATGGTTTTTATGCAACATTCATTTATTCATGTAACCAACAGATAGTTATTACCTCTTAATAAGAGTCAGATACTCTGCTATGTTTTGAAGTTACAAAAAGCAACATGTATAACAATGAATTAATAATTTGAATTTATTAAGAACTCTGCAAATCAGTAAGGACAAATAAACCAACAAAAAATGAGTAAGTGATATAAACATGGGATTCACAGAAGAGAAAAATTAAGAGGCTAAAGAATGTTTGAGAAGATATTCACCTTCACTAAGCTAGGGAGGAAAAACCAAATTAAAATCAGCACAAGATACTATTTTATTTTTACCTACTAGTGTGACAAAAATGAAGTTTATTAATATGTAGTGTTGTTGAGTTGTGGAAAAAGAGGTGCTTCCTGTGCTTCTAGTGGGAACGGGAAGTGATCCCTGGCTTTGGAGGGCAATTTAGTATCTATTAAAATTGTTTCTATAGAGAACAACTGGAAACAACGTAACTGTCCCTAGAGTGGATAGATAGGACATGGTCTATTAGATGGTGAAATATTACTCAGAGAAAAAAGTTAGAGCTATCCACATCAACATTGATCGATCTCAAAAATGTATCATAGAGTGAAAAGAGCAAGCTCTAGAGTTGTATGTATTTTCTGAACATTTATGTGAAAAGACCCACAAAAATTAATACTATCTATTTTCTATGGCATAGCTAAATAGCCTAGTAAAGATATGTATTAGATTATAGTAGAAGTTATCTCTTGGGTTTTGGTTATCTCTGGGGTTTCTGGGAAAGGATTGAAGAAATCTAGGGGACTTCATTTATATTTGTAATATTATATATTTTAGGCAAATACATCATATAAAATTATAATTTATTTCTAACAATTAACTAGAGAGAAACAGTGTACAGAAAGCAATTCTTGTCTTTGACTGTGGACAAGGCTGGTATTAGAACTCGGGTCTCTAATTGTCTAGTGCAGTGGTTTGTCTCTTGGATGTATGATAAATTTAATTTGACTTGCTCTCTGCACAGTGAGATCTTTTCCAGTTGGCATGAAAGTTAAGGCATTTTATTTATATCTTTGTGGGGAATAGATTTTTCTTTACTTTTTTTTTTTTTTTTGTCTGAGCCACATGACATGTGGGATCTTAGTTCCCTGACTAGGGACTGAACCTGTGCCCCCTGCATTGGGAGCATAGAATCTTAACCACTGGACCACCAGGAAAGTCCTAGGTTTTTCATTTAAAGCAATTTTTAAAGTTTAAAAATGAATAGATGTCAAGAATATTTATAATTTATATGTTAGGTATTATTGTTGTTGTTTCATCACTAAGTCATGTCTGACTCTTTGTGACCTCATGGACTGTAGGCTCCTCTGTCCATGGGATTTCCCAGGCTAGAGTACTGGAGTAGGTTGCCATTTCCTTCTCCAGGGGATCTTTCCAACCCAGGGATCAAACTCATCTGTTTGATGTAGGCAGATTCTTTACCACTGAGCTACCTGGAAAGCTCATGCATTAAGTAGAGAGACTCATTAAGCTATGCTCAGTTCAAGGAATAGAAGACATGCATTTTTCTAAATGGAAATGGTAAGAACTTTTGGACTCTCCCATCAGAGACAAAACCTAAAGGGCTGATAGTTTCATCAGCACCATTTCCACAGCTACCTAGCAGCCAAACAGATTAAACAAACGACCCTATTTGGGAAATTGGAATCTTTTTCTCTTTGTGTGTTAAATGGCTACTCAGTGATTTATTTGGGCTGCTTCTAGAGGGCAAGAAGTCTCACAAAGCTCTGAGAGATGTTTCCAGAGATAAATAGTATCCAAGTGTATTTAGCAAATGATAATGCAAACCATACAAGATATATAGCACAAGGAAGCAAAATGGGCATTTGCTGTCTGAGAAGTAATTGAACATTTATAGTTTGGGAATAGCTAGTTCAGAGCTGGTAGAAGTGAGAGTCTTGTTTCAGTTGATAAAAGAATCCATGTTCTTTGGAACTCAGGGGGAACTTAAAAGGAATTTACCCATCTAAGTAGTACATTTTTGAGGTTTTTAAGTCTTTATCTGAGAAGCAATTTAAGTAAGAACTGGTTAAGACTGTATCCAAAATGCAGAGAGAGAGCAAGAAAGAGAGAGAGAGAGAGTCCCTCCACCCTTCCATAGACACTTGTGTGAAAGGAGGGAGAGAGGAGGGTGGGGAGAACAGAGGAGGGGACAGGTGGAGTTTAAGGTCAAGGTCTTGTCTTCTTTGCTCTTTAAGGTATTGGGGGCCACAAGCTTTTGTATACATGGCATAAAAGGCTTACATGCTGCCTCTTCAAAATGGCAGATACTTATTCCAAATGAAGGTTAGAACATTGCTGGGTATTGTAAGAGATCAGAACTAGAAAGGGATGATTAATGAGTCCCCAGAAGCTCCTGACAGCCATTTGAGACCCCTGAGAACCCATTGCTTCCTGAAGTCCCAATTCTCTCTTTGCAGACAATGATAGAGCCCTCAACTCCTTCCCTCACTGCAGCTTGTAGGGTTGCCAGATAGATTCAGGATGCAAAATTTGGAACATAGTTGCATGCAAAATGATTTATTGCTTATCTGAAATTCAAATTTAATGGAATATATTTTTATTTTCTAAATCTGACAACTTTATGTTCATGAAATATGTTTGCCCTTTTTCCTTCCCTGATTCTTTTTGTAATTTTGATCAAAAAAGTTCTCCATCCCTCAGAGACCCCTGACTGCTTCAGATGGGCCTGTAATTTTCCTTCTTCAGGACCCATACTCTCATTCTAAGGAGGGAAAGAGTGTACAGCTCCTATTTCCACCTTCCCTGAGACTTTTTCCCCCTGTGCTTGAAGATTACCTCACCATTTCAGAGAATTACTACTGCCTACCTGTCAAGAAATGCAAAGAAATAGAGGAAAACAACAGAATGGGAAAGTCTAGAGATATCATCAAGAAAATTAGAGATACCAAGGGAACATTTCATGCAAAGATGGGCTCAATAAAGGACAGAAATGGTATGGACCTAACAGAAGCAGAAGATATTAAGAAGAGGTGGCAAGAATACACAGAAGAACTGTACAAAAAAGATCTTCACGATCCAGATAATCACAATGGTGTGATCATTCACCTAGAGCCAGACATCCTGGAATGTGAAGTCAAGTGGGCCTTAGAAAGCATCACTACGAACAAAGCTAGTGGATGTGATGGAATTCCAGATGAGCTCTTTCAAATCCTAAAAGATGATGCTGTGAAAGTGCTGCACGCAATATGCCAGCAAATTTGGAAAACTCAGCAGTGGCCACAGGACTGGAAAAGGTCAGTTTTCATTCCAATCCCTAAGAAAGACAATGCCAAAGAATGCTCAAACTACCGCACAATTGCACTCATCTCACACACTAGTAAAGTAATGCTCAAAATTCTCCAAGCCAGGCTTCAGCAATACTTGAACCGAGAACTTCCAGATGTTCAAGCTGGCTTTAGAAAAGGCAGAGGAACCAGAGATCAAATTGCCAATATCTGCTGGATCATAGAAAAAGCAAGAGAGTTCCAGAAAAACATCTATTTCTGCTTTATTGACTACGCCAAAGCCTTGACTGTGTGGATCACAATAAACTGTGGAAAATTCTGAAAGAGATGGGAATACCAGACCACCTGGCCTGCCTCTTGAGAAACCTGTATGCAGGTCAGGAAGCAACAGTTAGAACTGGACATGGAACAACAGAGTGGTTTCAAATAGGAAAAGGAGTACGTCAAGGTTGTATATTGTCACCCTGCTTATTTAACTTATATGCAGAGTACATCATGAGAAACGCTGGGCTGGATGAAGCACAAGCTGGAATCAAGATTTCTGGGAGAAATATCAACAACCTCAGATATGCAGATGACACCACCCTTTATGGCAAAGAGTGAAGAGGAACTAAAAAGCCCCTTGATGAAAGTGAAAGAGGAGAGTGAAAAAGTTGGCTTAAAGCTCAACATTCAGAAAACTAAGATCATGGCATCTGGTCCCATCACTTCATGGGAAATAGATGGGGAAATAGTGGAAACAGTGTCAGACTTTATTTTTGGGGGCTCCAAAATCATTGCAGATGGTGACTGCAGTCATGAAATTAAAAGACGCTTACTCCTTGGAAGGAAAGTTATGACCAACCTAGATAGCATATTAAAAAGCAGAGACGTTACTTTGCCAACAAAGGTCTGTCTTGTCAAGGCTATGGTTTTTCCAGTGGTCATGTATGGATGTGAGAGTCGGCCTGTGAAGAAAGCTGAGCACCAAAAAATTGATGCTTTTGAACTATGGTGTTGAAGAAGACTCTTGAGAGTCCCTTGGACTGCAAGGAGATCCAACCAGTCCATCATAAAGGAGATAAGTCCTGGGTGTTCATTGGAAGGACTGATGCTGAAGCTGAAACTCTAATACTTTGGCCACCTCATGTGAAGAGTTGACTCATTGGAAAAGACCCTGATGCTTGGAGGGATTGGGGGCAGGAGAAGAAGGGGACGACAGAGGATGAGATGGTTGGATGGCATCACCGACTCAGTGGGCATGAGTCTGCGGAAACTCCGGGAGTTTGTGATGGACAGGGAGGCCTGGCGTGCTGCGATTCATGGGGTCGCAAAGAGTCGGACTGGGGTCGCAAAGAGTCTGGACACGACTGAGTGACTTCACTTTCACTTCAGTTCAGTTCACTCAGTCCTGTCGGATTCTTTACGACCCCATGGACTATAGCCTACCAGGCTTCTCCATCCATGGGATTTTCCAGGCAAGAGTACTGGAGTGGGTTGTCATTTCCTTCTCCAGGGGATCTTCCCGACCCAGGGATCAAACCTGGGTCTCCTGCATTGCAGGCAGATGCTTTACCCTCTGAGCCACCAGGGAAGCCACCAGGGAAGGCCGCGCCCTGAGGTCCCCGCCGACGCCAGACGACCACCCCCACACGTCCCCCGAAACGGGACAGAGCCCTCCACCCCGCCCCCCCCCCCCCACCTCGCACACCCGTTTGGCCGGCCCCCTTCCCGTCCATCGGGGCCCCCTATCCGCGCCTGCGTTCCCGGGCACCCTCCGCCTCCCGCCCCCCCAACCACCAAGGGCAGAGGGAAGGGGCTCCGACGGGAAGCGTGGCGCCAAGCGGGCAGGGGACACACGACAGAGGTAAGGGGGCGAGGGGGCGAGAGGGCGAGAGAACCGGACAGACAGCCGCAGGAGGCGTGGTTGGGGGCGGGGGTGGGAGAAAGCTCCGCGCCTCGGAGGGCGTGGGGAGGCGCCTGGCGACCGCGCGGCAGGCCCTTAGCAGCGGACGGCCGACGACCGGCCGAGGCGGACCGGTCCAGGGCCGGTGGCGGGAGGCGACGGGGCAAGACAAGCGGCACCGCGACGGGGAGCCGCCAACTCGTCATGCCGCACAGCCCGCGAGACGCGACCCGAGGATACGCACCGTGCGGTCCGCGGCCGGTGGGGAAGGAAGGCAGCCGTGGCCGGCGCCACGGGCGAAGGCGCGTGGGGTGGGGTGGGGGCGCGCGGAGCACCCCCTCCCCCCACCCCCCGAACCCAACCTCGAGGGACGTGGCGGGGAGGTCCGGGCGGGAAGAGGGCCACACAACCCCGGGAGACGACGCCACCGACCGCGGTGGGGCAGGGTGGCGGGGCGCCCCCGACCGGGGAGATGGGAGGGCGCGGAGGGGGGCCGGCGGGGCGGGGCAGGGTGGGAAGGCGGAGGAGAACGACCTTTCCCAGCCGAATCCCTAGCTCTGCACGCCGCGCCACCAACCTTCTCGCGCGGCTCCTCGTCCCCAGGCACTGAACTGAACCAGTCAAGAAATTCTTTCCCTTCAACATCTTCACACAGTGGAGAGATTAGAATGTATCTCATCATGCAAGAATATTCAAGATTAAGAAAGAATTATAATCTTATCTCTAAACACTACCCTCATAGCTCAAGTCGGTAAAGAATCTGCCTGCAATGCAGGAGATCCGGGTTCAGTCCCTGACTCAGGAAGATCCCCTGGAGAAGGAAATGGCAACCCACTCCAGTATTCTTGCCTAGAGAATCCCATGGACAGAGGAGCCTGGCAGGCTGCAGTCCATGGGCTCGCAAGAGTTGGACACGACTTAGTGTCTAAACCACCAACCATAATCTTATCTCTAAACACTATAGCGCCTACAGGGGCAAGCCAGGAAGAGTCTGTCATTGAAAAGACCGTAACCTTACTTGTAGCCAATCACAAACATACTTGAAGTTCAGAAGACGAGTAAGCATTTCTTTACTTTTCCTTTTGGGTTATTCTCTCATCCACTCATAGTTAGCCTTGGAGGAAATCTAGAGAGTTCTCTTCCACTTGGTTTGCCTTCTTTGTAGATGAACCAGGAAGCCCTGTTACCTTTTCTGCTCTAGGAGGGTGATAGCTAGCACCTCATCTATGGATGAGAATCTAAGCAAGGGGTTGGCAAATTACAAATTGTAGGGCAAATCCTCTTTACTGGCTGTTTTTCTACAGCTTGTGAGTTAAGAATGTGTTTTACATTTTGCTCGAGTGCTAAGTCACTTCAGTTGTGTCCGACTTTATGCAAACTTATTGACTGTGGCCCACCAGTCTCTTCTGTCTATGGGATTCTCTAGGTAAGAATACTGGAGTGGGTTGCCAACCCTTGAATTTCATTGTGTTTCCTGCATTGTAGATGGGTTCTTTACCCCTAGTGCCACCCGGGAAGCCCAACTTGAGTAAAATAACCAAATGAAGAATAACACTAAGTGACATGGAAATTAAACAAAATTCAAATTTCAGTATTCATAGTTTTACTGGAACACAACCAAGCTCATTCTTTTATATATTGTCTATGGCCACTTTCATGATCTAAGGGCAGAGCTGACTGTTTCAACAGAGGCCATATGGCCCACAAAGCTTAAAATATTCATGATCAGGCCCTTTTTGTATAAAGTTTACTGATCTCTGATTTAAGCAATACACTTTTCCTACTGATAGTAGCTGCCCCTGAGAGTATAACTTTCAAGTGTGTCCACTGCCTAGGTTATGAGATTCCCCTTCTTATATGGAATGGATCATTTAGAATACTTTTGGTTGCCAGGGACAGAATATGCTACCCAAAGTGCCCTTTTGGTTGTGTGGAAGCTAGTTGCAGTGTGGCTGCTCTAATGGTGCATTAGTGTTGACTTGAAAACTTTCTTTTGGATTAGAAATGTATTAACATTATCAAAACATTTTCAATTGATCTAGGCTTCTCTCCATCTCCTGACCTGCCTTCTAGTGTGTGAGCTTTTATATCCTTTATTCCTTTTCCAGAGCTTCTCCTATTTCAGAATTGAGAGTCTCACTTTACACTGGTTCCTAACTTTTGTCACTTCCTGGCAAACAGAAAATGTTATTTGTATAGCACATTGAGATAAACTAGAGGGATTTGTGAGGGTCTGTATAGGGCTTGGTGAAAAGATCTATTGTATATTTTTATAATTATGATATGGAAAATAAAAAAACTATGGAAGATATAAAATAAAAGACTTATATAAATGTTAGTTTTCATTCCAATGAAATGAAAAGGTCAGTTTTCATTCCAATGCCAAAGAATGCTCAAACTACTGTGCAGTTGCACTCATTTCACTTGCTAGCAGGATTATGCTAAAAATCCTTCAAGCTAGGCTTCAGCAGTACGTGAACTGAGAACTTCCAGATGTACAGCTGGGTTTCAAAGAGGCAGAGGAACCGGAGATCAAATTACCAACATTCGTTGGGTCATGGTGAAAGCAAGGGATTTCCAGAAAAATATCTACTTCTGCTTCATTGACTGTGCTAAAGCCTTTGATTATGTGGATCACAAGAAAACTGTGGAGAAATCTTAAAGAGAAGGGAGTAACAGACCACCTTACCTGTCTCCTGAGAAACCTGTATACAAGTCAAAACCTAACAGTTAGAACCTTACATGGAACAACTGACTGATTCAAAATTGGGAAGGGAGTACATTAAGGATGTATATTGTCACCCTAATTATTAACTTAAATGCAGAGTACTTCATGCGAAATGCTGGGCTGGATGAATCATAAGCTGGAATCAAAATTTCTGGGTGAAATATCTACAACCTCAAATAGGCAGATGACATAATTCTAATGGCAGAAAGTGAAGAGGAACCAAAGAGCCTCTTGAGGAGGGTGAAAGAGGATAGTGAAAACGCAAATAGAAGGGGAGAAAGTGGAACCATGACAGATTTTATTTTCTTGGACTCCAAAATCACTTCAGTCACGTAATTAAAAGACATTTACTCCTTGAAACGAAATCTGACAAACCTAGACAGTGTGTTAAAAAGCAGAGATGTAACTTCACTGACAAAGGTTCATATATTCAAAGCTATAGTTTTTCCAGTAGGCATGTATAGATATAAGAGTTGGTTTATAAAGAAGGTGGAGTGCCGAGAAATGGATGCTTTAAATTGCGGTGCTAGAAAAGATTCTTGAGAGTCCCTTTAGAGATCCAACCAGTCAACCCAAAGGAAATCAACCCTGATTATTCATTGGAAGGACTGATGCTGAAGCTCCAACACTTTGGATCTGATACGAAGAGCTGACTTATTGGAAAAGACCCTGATGCTGGGAAAGATTGAAGGCAGAAGGAGAAGAGGGTGACAGAGGATGAGATGATTGGATGGCATCACCAACTCAATGAACATGAATTTGAGCAAACTCTGGGATATAGTGGAGGTCAAAAAGCCTGGCATGCTACAGTTCATGGGATTGCAGAGTCAGATACAACTTAGCGACAGAACACCACCATGACTTATGTATGTATGTATGCTAATGATTGCACCAAGGATTACAATATAACTCCTTAACTTGTCACAGTCTGCCTTCAATTAATATTATTCTACTTTACAGAAATGCAAGGGTCATAGAATAGTAAGCTTCCATTTATCTCCCTCCCATCGTTTGTGTTTTTACTGTATTACATTTTTACTTCTATACCTGTTATAAACTTCACAGTACATTGTTACTTTTATACACATGTCTTTTTTGAAAAGCCACTTTATTGAGATATAAATTCACATACTATAAAATTCACCCATATTAAGTACAGAGTTCATTGGTTTTTGGTGCATTACATTATTACTTAAAAAAATTGTGGTAAAACATATATAACAAAATTTGCCATTTTAACTTTTTAAATATACATTTCAGTGGCATTAATTACTTTAAAAATGTTATGCAACCACCATCTACTTCCAAAACTATTTTGTTATCCTGAACAGAAACTCTGTGGCTATTAAGCAGTAACTTCCTTCTTTTTTTTTTTTTTCCCACCTGCCACCCTGCACCCCACTGCCTGCCTTCCAGCTCCTTTTCAAAGCACTGCCTGACCAATTCTGCCTCCAGCTAGGGAGGCAAGACCCTCAACCTCCTCCACCTGTCTCGGCCTTCCTCCTCCTACACAAACCAGGGCACTGGGGGCCTGCTCAGCCTACGCATGAGCGATGCCCACCCAAAGGTCAAGTTCCCCTTCTCCAGCAGACAGCTGCGACAGATAGGCCTGGAGGGTCGTCCTCCCCCTGGGTTACTGCGGGCCCTTTCAACACAGCTCTCCTCAGCACAATTTCCCCAAGATCTACTCCCCGTGTCAACCTTCCTTCTCTTGGCACCCCAAGTCCCCCAACCTCATCTAACTCTGCCATCTCTCTCATCTGTCTAAGACCCTAAACTGGCCAACTCCGCCCCCACAACTAAACCCAGGGCCCTGGCCCTCCCTGTCGCTAACTCCTCCAGCAATAACTTCCTATACCCTGCTTCCCAGCCCCTGGTGACGCTAGTCTTCTGTTTCTATGAATTTGCCTATCATAAGTATCTTATATAAGAGGAATTACACAATATCTGTCCTTTTGTGTCTGGCTTGTCTGGCATAGCACAATGTTTTTAAGATTCATCTCTGTTGTTGTATATATGAGCATTTCATTTCCTTTTAAAGCTAAGTAATACTCCATTGTGTATGTGTGTGTGTATATATATATATAATATTCCATTATATATATATAACACATTTTATTTATCCATCCACCTGTTGATGGATTAATTATTTTTTAAGGAAATTAAGAAACAAGAAAAATTTGCTCCTTGTATACTTACCCTTTTTTTTTAATCTAATTTGTGGAACTTTATGTTTGTTTATACAGAACTGAATTTTTATCTGATATATTTCCTTTCATCCTGAAGAACATCATTTTAATATTTCTAAATGCAGCATGTATCTTCTGGAGACTAATTCTCTCAGACTGAATTTTTCTCTTCATTTTTGAAAAATGTTTTTACTGTATATAGAATTCTAGGTTCACAGTTGTTCCTTTGAGACTTTAAAGATGTCATTCCATTGTCTTCTAGATTCCATTGTTTCACGATAAGTTGTAGTAGTCTTTGTTGTTTTTCTCTTATTTGTGATGCATCTTCTTTTTTCTAGCTGCTTTTATTTTTTTCTCTTTCTCTTCGGTTTTTCAACAGTTTGCTGTGATGTAAATAGGTATTGTTTTGTTTTTATTCTGATTGGAGTCTGTAGAATTTATTGGATCTATGGGTTGATATGTTGGTTTTTTAAAAAAATCAAATTTGGAGAATTATATATTCACTATATTATATCATTGTATTACTCAAATATATTTCATTATATCACCCCATTTTCTCTCCTCTCTTTTCATGACTCTTTTTTTTTTCATTTATTTTTATTAGTTGGAGGCTAATTACTTTACAATATTGTAGTGGTTTTTGTCATACATTGACATGAATTAGCCATGGATTTACATGTATTCCCCATCCCGATCCCCCCTCCCACCTCCCTCTCTACCCGCTCCCTCTGGGTCTTCCCAGTGCACCAGGCCCGAGCACTTGTCTCATGCATCCAACCTGGGCTGGTGATCTGTTTCATGCTAGATAATATACATGTTTCAATGCTGTTCTCTTGAAACATCCCACCCTCGCCTTCTCCCACAGAGTCCAAAAGTCTGTTCTATACATCTGTGTCTCTTTTTCTGTTTTGCATATAGGGTTATCATATATTGGACTACTTGATATTGTCATTGAGGCTCCATCGATATTTTTCAGCTTTCCTTTTCGCTGTGTTTCAATTTGTAGTTTCTACTGCCTCATCTTCAAGTTCATTAATCTTTCCCTCTGTAGTGACCATTATGCTAAAAAATTCACCCAGTGAATTATTCATTTCGAATACTGTATCTTCTAGTTCTCGACTTTACATTGTTTTATCCAATAGTTTCTATTTATCTACTGAGATCATCCACAAGTTCACTTGTCATGTCAGTCTTTACCTTTAAATTCTTTTTTTTTAACCTTTAAATTTTTGAACATATTTGTAGTGGGTATTTTAAAGTCCTTGTTGGTTAATTTTGATAACTGTGTTATCCCTGGGTCTATTTCTATTGCCTCCACCCCATGAACTTATGGTGAGGATACATCTATGATACAGCTACCTTTCAAAATTCTGAACAGGAATCAAAGCACAAATAAACTTTCCTGGGATCTTCAAAATTTAAGTTAGATTCCATAACTCTCTGATCCCCTCTGATGCTCATGTCTAACTTTCTAGTCCTCTTTAACCCCCTTTCCAAACTTTTCTCCTTTATTTTGACTCAACTCAAAGTTTTTTTTCCCAGTCTGGAATGAAAGATCTCAGTTTCAAATTTGTGGTACCCAGGGATCTGTGGATGTACACTTAGAGGACAATAAGGATTCCTTTTTTCTTTAAGAGGAATCTGTGTTTTACATGAATCGAAGAACTCACACATTTTTTACTTTATATTTTATAATAAGACAAGAGTTATCAAACTAGAGATCATAATCTAACTCTGACCTGTGCCTTGTTTTTGCATGGACCACCAGCTAAGAATGGATTTACATTTTTAAATATTGTAAAAAGAAGAAGAAAAAGAACATGCAGCTGAGGTTTTGTGTGGCTCTCAAATCTAAAATATTTACTATCTGGCTTTTTATAGAAAAGTTTGTCAAGCTCTGTGTAAAACACTGGAGGGGATAAGGAAGCCTCTCTCGGGGAACTGTGACTCCAAGTGTTTATTTTACCTTTTCTTGGGCTGAAAGAAGGTGAGGTGGTACCACAGGCTGTCTTTATCTTTGCAGAGCCTTCAATTATACCCTGATGCAAAGGGTAATTTTTGGGCCTGTGGTAACACATCCCTTACTCTGCTGACATGAGCATGGGGACATGGACATCCTCACATGGGCCAGATGCAGCTGAAGGCCCAGTGTAAGTCCTCATGAGAATATCCTTCCCGCTGATAAAGATAGGTCTGAGCAGAGACATCTCTGAGCAGAACACAGCTGTCTTCAGGCAGAACTCTTCTCTCTCTCCTGCTGTTTGCGTGCTGTGAGGACTTATGTTAGTGAGGAAAGGGAATGTGAGTATCATTTCTGTTGGGTGGTGCTGTGAATCCTCTCCAGGCCTTTGGGAGGCCCCTGTGGGATGGTAGCATGCTTTATGTTAGGTGCTGGTTGTGAACATGCCATTTATCATCTCTGTGACTTTTAGACTGTCTGTCAGCCTTCCTACAGCAATAAGTAAGTGACTATAGGTCTCCAGAGGTTGGAAGTCTTCTCTTTTTGTGTAGTGGCCTGGTGAAAAGGGGCTGAAATATAGCTTTCCTCCATAATTTCTTTATCATCCTCCTGTTCCATATTTAAGTGCTATTATCAGGAAGTCATTCTTCTCAGAAATAATTAGAAAGAAAGTTGCTTACAAAGGTATCAAGCAAAGGGGACAACTTGGGTAGGATCAAAATGGGAAAGTGATTGAATTCCAGGTTATTTCTCTATTCTGTCTATAGAAACTGGGGCATATAGATGGCAAAGCAAATAGGAAACTGCGGGAAAACATGCTGGAATATACAGTGAGTAATGGATATTGAGGGATGATCTTGTCATGCATGCTAAGCAGATACTTTTATGAGTTTAAATTTAATTAGCATTTGGAAATTAACAAGGCTAGAAAGAAGGGCAATGGGTTTTTAAGTGATGGCGATGGATAGGTACTGTTTGGAGTGTATAGATAAATGAAGATTTAATTTGTAATACATAATGAGCCAGGTGCCTATAAAATAATTTGTTTTTCAAGTGGTTATCACAGAATAAAACAATGGACCTATTTGAGGCTAGACAATGACTATTATTACAGCTTTTGGTTAAAATCAGTTTTGTAGATGGATATTCATTTGTATTGTTCAAATTGGATAATGTAAATATTTCACTGTCTGTATTTCTTCTTCAAGGAATGGGACATGAAGATAACTTCTGATCTTATGTCTTTTGTACATTTACCTTAAGGTAGTGTGTGTGTTGGACTTCCCTGGTAGCTCAGCTGATAAAGAATACTTCTGCAATGCAGGAGACCTGGGTTCGATCCCTGGGTTTGGAAGATCCCCTGGAGGAGGGCATGGCCACCCACTCCAGGATTCTTGCCTGGAGAACCCCATGGACAGAGGAGCCTCGTGGGCTATAGTCGCAGAGTCATACACAACTGAGCACAGCACAGTGTGTGCGTTGGGTCAGGATATGCTCCTGGAGGAGAGGGAAGTGGAGTTCTCTACCTTCCCTTCTAGAATCTTTTAATGTTTAGAGCATTTGTTTTTTGAGTATCTTTTTGGCAGAGGGCCTGAGAAATGAGAAGCATATAGATTCTCCATCATTGCAGGAAATGAGAAGGCAGTGCTATTTCTTGAGGACTTAGTTAAGAGTTAAGTAGCTCAAGAGTTATGTGGGATGCCCATGCAGACAGTGGCTCATACAAAGTGGGTGCGTGGCTGTGACACAGCCCTATAGAATGGAGCTCATTTCAAGGTTCAAGTACCAGCGTTGCAACTAACTGCTTTTCTCTCTCTCTCTCTCACTTTCTTTCAAAGTCATGTCCTGTGAGCTGGGGAGGAGTCATTTTGGGCAGAAGTGGAGGACCAGGCTGCAGTGTTTTTAATTTATGCTAGGAATGAATTTGTGTTTCTGTTTTTCATTTTCTCGTTTCTTTCCAAGGAAGTGCATTTTAGTGTGTGTATCTTGGAGCATGTGGGCAATCCATGCATTCTAAGGAGACCCAGGAGCTCACCCAGGTCTTCAGGCTTGGGGAAAGGGACGTAGAAGACCATCTTGTGTGGCCATTCTCAGACCTGACTGCCACTAGGCCCCACTAGGGCCTGAAAAATTCAGTTCCTAGGCCCCACTTATGGAAATTCTGACTTAGTCATTCTGAGGACCTAGGAGTTTATGGTTAAAGAAAGCACCCCTGTGGGTTTCACTGGGCAACTGGGTTTGGGAACTTTGGAACCAGTTCCTCTCCAGCCTGTGAGTGGGAGCACCCTTCAATCCTTCCAGTATGTGGAGACTATAAATGTCAGATGATGCATACAGTCGTAAATTTTGGCATCAGAACACTTTGCCGTCTTTGGGCCTTGTTGTCTCTTTGATCTTTTTAAAGCACAAACTGTCACCTCCCTCTGCTTCCCGCCCCTGGGAGCCTTGCACATGACTGGGTATTGGGGGTGGGAGTCTCCAGGAGGCCCAGGCTCTGGAACCACGCTCTGGTAGCAAGCAGCCTGTGAGAGGGAGTGTGAGTAATGGACCAGGCCTTGTGCAGGCAGCACCTTCTTGCACAGGGCCCTGCCACGCCCTAGGGAATCCGGACTCTCTTGCCAGCAGGAGGTGATGAGGTCAGTGCGCTGAAGGTCCCACCCTGAAAAAGGCGGAGCAGGAAGGTGACTGGAAAGTGCTAGTTTACAATAAAATGTATTGGACCATCACAGAACCCCAGAGAGAAATAAATTTAGTAGCTTTGTTTTTATCACTGTTCCGAAATTTCCATAGTGGAGACTTAGGGACTAGTTTCCAAGGTGGGGATCCTTTGCAGCCTTTGTATATTTTGAAGTGGGGTCTCTGGGGGCTCAGGGCGCACCTGAGGGCAGGGCAGGGAGGAGAGGAGCACCCAGAGTAAGAGCTGGGAGGTTTACGCCGTGTCTGTGTGTGCTTAAAACTGGGGGGGAAGCAGCCCAGCTCTTCCCTGACAACCGTTCGTCTTGAGATAAATTTAAACAGGGCTGTTAAGAGAGTTTCACATTTGTGCAAGTGCCTTTCATGAACAATAGTTTCCAACCATTTAATAATGACCTTGGCACTTCGAGCAGAACAGCACAATTCTGTCTGTCCCCAGCTTTGCAAAGAACACTTCCTGTTCTCCTTAATCGCTTCTCCCATCTGGGAAGCACCAGGCTCTATGGGAGACACCTGTTGTTGTTTTCAAAGCTTGGATCCCTGACTGGTCCTGAATAGTTGTGAGTGAGGAGATGGGGGCCGGAAGGTCAAGCTGCCTGTCCCGTGAAGCAGAAAATCATGAAGTGTGGGTGAAAGATCCCCATCATCTCAGGGCCTGCTTGTGAATTCCCAAGTGAGGCTACACATGGTTCATAGAATTTTTTCTTAGTAATGGTGACTTCTGTTCATTTTGAAGAGGAATTCATGGAGAAGGAAAACAAAAATTTTGAAGAAGAAAATCAGAAGAAAAAAGAAACGTATATAAAGTTGCAGGAGGAAAAAAAATCTTGTTTAGTTTTATATCCTTAGGAGACCAGTGCCTGTATTGTAGAAGGTTATCCTGTATATACATGAGTAGATTGCTTGGTGCTTGGTAAAGACAATGATTCTTTTTTTTGACAGTGAGTCTTTTTTTTTTTTTTTTTTTTAGCATATATTTCACTGTTTTTTTTCTTAATTTGTTTTTAATTGGAGAATAATTACTTTACAATGTCATGTTGGTTTTTGCCGTGCTTAACAATTACACAAGGCATAATTACACAAGGGCATAACCGTGTTTTTAGTAAAGTAGAAAAAGAGTCAAACGTCTTAATTACATAAACATGTTTTTAGTAAAGGTTCCCATGTTCGTGGGCTCTGAGAACCCAACATCATAAAGGCTGAGGTCAAGGATAGGGTGATGTAGTGTAAATTTTTTGACTTTTTCTCAGTCCTGTGTAACAACAGGGGTTATTGAAGAAATGGCCTCAGGCAACTTTCAGCAGGGGCTTACTGGCTTTAGCAATCTTTCCTGGCAGCAAAATGTACTTCCCAGCATTGGCAATTCCCATTGGGACAACTTCCCACAAGAGTCTGAGTGGCCTGTACTTCCCATTCTTCTATGAAGCCACCATGGACTTGGACATTGCAAATTTCACTGTGATGTGGGCTTGCAGGGAAGCAGAGAGATTGTGCAAGAAGTATCAATACAGTGTAAAACTCAGCCCCAGCCCTCAAGTACTGTACTGTCCGCATGAGAATTCACCCATTGAAAAGGCTTAAGAATGTTTATTCAAGTATGTTAGAATTGATAAACTTCGAAACAAACAACAGTAGAGTCCAGGAGTGATTAGAGTGTCATAGGGCTAATCAACAGAGATATTTTTAAAAAGAGAGCTTAAAATTCAAAATCAGGTAATAGAATAATGATAATACTAATAAAGAGCAGGTGACAACATAATAAAATACTGTGATATTTTTCCAACACTCAAAGCTCATTTAGAAGTTGACCCCATTTGTTAGAGTACTTGTGAGACACTCATTATCTTCATGTTGTGGACAAGGAAGTGGAGTCTCAGAAGAACTGAACCTTTGTTTCTAGCATGTACCACACAGAACAATATAGGACTCTGACTGGAGGATAAAGCCTTGACCTGTCACAGGAATCCAGGAGCTCACATCTTCCTCTGGCCTTCTTCAAGCTCCTTCTGAAGATAAGCTATTACATTAATTATGTCACCATGTCAGTGTCTTTTTTGGAGGGAAAAGTGGTAAAAGTAATTTTTGTTGTTCAGTCACTAAGTTGTGTCTGACTCTTTGTGACCCCGTGGACTGTAACCTGCCAGGTTCCCTGTCCATGGGGTTTTCCAGACAAGAATATTGGAGTGAGTTGCCATTTCCTTCTCCAGGGGATCTTCCCCACCCAGGGATCAAATCTGTGTCTCCTACATTAGCAGGCAGATTCTTTACCATTGAGCCACCCTGTAATTTTTGGAGAGTTATAAAACAATAAGTTTGAAGTCATTTCATTTTTGCATATATACATGAAAAAATGATATATGCAAATTTGTTAGTAGTGATTATTTTTGATATGTATAATTATAGGTTGTCTTTACATTTTTTATCCTCTTGTAAATTATAGAAATGATTATGTGTTGTTTTGTATTAAAGAAAAAAAAATCCCTAAAATAGTAAATCAAAAGAAAAGATTCCAGGGTTTAAAAAAAATTTCTAGTTTATTTTTAGGATGTTCTACCTGTTTTATTTTCATGAAATAAAATATTTTACTAAATACTAAAAAAGTCAATTTATAATAATCAGTTTAACTTGTAACTTTTGTATATATGCATATTGTATATATTATTATGCTTTCTTCAATCAAGTCCTTTCTGTTAGATATCTACTTTTTCAACTAATCATATTGTAAGAAAAGCTAGAGCAAACACAATTGGCTAAAATGGATTGAAACCAAGTAGAAACATCCTGCCCCCTGCCTCCCCAATATTGAAAAAGTAGTAAAAATTCCTTTCTGAGAAATTTTATTCATTTCCAACCCAGTTATTTTTTTAACCAGATTATGATCTTAACAAAGGAATGGGAAGAAAAGAACCTATATCAAGTACTGCAGCCACTCACAAAGAAGTCTTTATTGTACTTTTTGTTTTTGTATTTTAGTAGGTTTTAAAATCAGACATGAATTGTAGTTATAGTAGGAGAGACACAGTTTATTTTAGACAGATATTCTTATTTACTGTAAGGATGATCCAGCACAATAGTACATGACTTTACAGAATCTTTAAATAGCATAGATAAAGAAACAATTGTGTATATGGGGGTATGCATGCTCACTTAGTCACTTCAGTCATGTCTGACTCTTTGCGACTCTATGAACTGTAGACTGCCAGGCTACTCTGTCCGTGGGATTTCCTAGGCAAGAATACTGGAGTGAGTTGCCATTTCCTTCTCCAGGGGATCTTCCTGACCCAGGGATCGAACCCACGTCTCTTATGTCTCCTGAATTGGCAGGTGGGTTCTTTACCTGTAGCGTGTAGGGGGTAGGGTGAGGTAATAACTTACCGTTTATCTGCCTGAACATCCCTGGAAAGGGTTGCAGCATTTCTGGCTGAGCACTCCTGTAGAACAATGGAACAGTTGCATTCTCATCATAAAGATTATGCGAACCAAATGTCCAAGGATAGTGACATTTTTTGTTCAGAAAATATTGTGTTTCCAGCACCTTGCTAAGGAAGTGGGGATGAGGAGGGCTTCAGAGATGAATAAAAAACCACCTCATATGCCACCACTCATAAGATATAGCATCTCCTACATATCCTCTAGGTTCCTGCAGAGCTTTAGAAATTCCTCTATATAGCACTTAGCTGCAATGATTTGTTCAGGGTTTCATCCCATCTGGTGGATGGTGAAGTTCCCTAAGGGAGTCCCTTCTTGTTTATTAAGAATGAATGGATAAATGAATGAATGAGCTATGTCATAAAGAGTGGAATGACTCTATTGTATAAAGGGTGGAGAACAAGGAAGGGAAAGGTCAAGGGACATGGTTTCATGGAGATGAAATGATGGCTGTCTGAGATGTTTATTACACATGCCCTGTACTTAGCTTCTGTCCCTGAGATAACCATCCTGCTTGTGCCATGCTCTCAGCAGGAAGGCTGCATCTAAGATTTGGTGGAAATCTTCAGTGCAAGTCCTACACAGAGGTTGGAGTCATTTTTAAAGAGAGGATATCCTGAAAAGTTGAAAATATAATGAATAGGTAATGGGGAAAGTTGAGTTGGTGACAGACAAGCTGCTAGATCTCTCTCTCCTGATCTAATGTTAAAATACAAGTCTTCATTAACCCTATTCCTCCAAGACTTGACTCCTTCCCCTTTTTCTTCCAGGAAACAAATTGGCATTTCTTGTTTCCTTCACAAAACAAAGGCAAAAATTGCTTAAGGAACCAAAATGGACCATTTATATCATAGACTCTGGTCACAGAATTGACAGCTGTGCCTTGATCCCTGTCACCTCCTTTTTCTACGATAGCAGAAATCTAGATTTTTGGCTTGGTACATGGATTATCACCACCCCCTCCCCAAGACTATACCTCTCAGCTTTACTTACAGCTATGGAACTCATATTAGCTGAGTTCTGGCTGGTGGATGTTAGAAGAACTGGTGAGTATAATTTAAGGGACTGCATGCTTATCTTCCTGTTGGCAGCCTTTTTGGGCCATGAAGTCACCTTGGGAATGGGAGCCATCTGCAGTGGAAAAGCAAGATAAGAGAAACCTGAATGTGAAGAAGCCCTGAATGTGAAGGAGGTTTCTGAATGTGAAGAAGCCCTACTCCAGCCCCTGACTAACCAACCTCTATACCTTTTGAAAGAGAAACTCATTTAAACTATAGTTGTTTTGGATTATTCTGTTTTAGCAGAACCTAATTCTGACTAATACAGCAACTGAGCTGAGGGGAATATTTTGCTGATTTACTTCAACTCTGTCTCTGAGGACTTAGCACATATGTTCCTTGAGCCCAGCACTTTCCCTGGGAGCTCAACTGATAATGTAGTGAGAACTAGAGGCCAGAGCTCTGACTAGAAATGTATGGCTCAGATTATAGTGAGGTCTTGGTCAGGGAGGAACATAGCACCGTAGAAAGAGCATGGGCTTGGGGTCAGAAAGACTTGAGTTAAAACCCCCAATCTGTCATTTACTATTTGTGTGATTTGAACTTCAGTTTCTGTGGTTGTCAGGATTAGTTAGATATACTGAGAATAAATAAGTAACTGATATTTAATAGGCACTAAAAATGTAACTATTATTATTAAAACACATTAAGTATTAATAGGACTTTACATATACAAGGCTTGTAAAACTCTTGCTTTTATAATTAATGGCAAGGCATTGATTCATGCTATCTAAATGAACTCTCATAGGTAGAAATATAAGAGCTATAAACAAAATCTCCTAGTGGAAAAAAATTTTAGATATATGATATTTTTGCTCAACACTAGGTATAAAGGGATGACTTCCTCTGTGTATGAGAACAAAAACAAATATTATTGAGTAAGACTGAATAACTGATTTGGGTCTGGATTCCTAGCCTCAGAAAACAGAATCACAGAGGCTAATTTTAGTAGAAAGGAACTTGTTACAGCAGTGGCTTCTGGGATTTCTAGGAAGACTAGAGAACTGAGGTTGGAAGATAACCAGCCAGGAGGAGCATGTCTGGAGAAGCTCTAGCCACAGCAGGTGAGGGGCCTTGTGAAGACCCGCTGGAGCCCCTGCCCACTGCTTGGCACCTGTGAGCTGGGGAGGGGACAGTGGAACCTCAGCCGTAGCCACCACAGAAGAACAGAGCCTCAGCAGACACAAGGGCCTGTCTTCTTGGATCACCACCACCCATATGGCCCCTTTAGGCCCTTAGAGTCTGTAGGATGCTTGGGATAGCCTAGGTCACACATAACATGCTAGGTGCCCAGGAAGGAAATGTAACTTTGAGGCTTTTTAGACCATAGGCCTGGCCTGAATGGTGTCATAGCCTATGTTAACCCAGAAAGCAGGGCCTAGATGAGGGCTTGGATGTGGGAAGTTTATTTTGGGGAAGATTCATGGGGAATAGAAATGGGGGATTTAGAAGAGCTTTAGGTCAGAGATGATGACATAATTTGATTGATTTATTTATTTTTCAAGTAAAATAGTTAAGCAAAGTAATACATGTTCCCAAACTGGCCACCCAAAAATAAACAGGATTACCATCTGATGAATGTCATTCCAGGCCTCTGTTTGTGCCGGTAAAACGATGGGTGGATAGGCATATTTTTGCTTGAATGCATCACATTTATTTTTCCCATTGAACTTCACAATCTTTCTTTCTTTTTTTTTTGGGGGGGGGTCTATAATTGCTTTACAACTTTGAGTTGGTTTCTGCTGTCCAATGAGGTGAATCAGCCATGTGTATACCTATATCCCCTCCCTCTTTTTTTTTTTTTTTTAATTTTTTTTTTTTAATTTTTATTAGTTGGAGGCTAATTACTTTACATCATTACAGTAGTTTTTGTTATACATTGATATGAATTAGCCATGGATTTACATGTATTCCCCATCCTAGTCCCCCCTCCCACCTCCCTCTCCACCCGATCCCTCTGGGTCTTCCCAGTGCACCAGGCCCGAGCACTTGTCTCATGTACCCAACCTGAGCTGGTTATCCGTTTCACCCTAGATAATACACATGTTTCAATGCTGTTCTCCTGAAACATCCCACCCTTGCCTTCTCCCAGAGTCCACAAGTCTGTTCCATACATCTGAGTCTCTTTTTCTGTTTTGCATATAGGGTTATCGTTACCATCTTTCTAAAGTCCATATATATGTGTTAGTATACTGTAATGGTCTTTATCTTTCTGGCTTACTTCGCTCTGTATAATGGGCTCCAGTTTCATCCATCTCATTAGAAGTGATTCAAATGAATTCTTTTTAATGGCTGAGTAATATTCCATGGTGTATATGTACCACAGCTTCCTCATCCATTCGTCTGCTGATGGGCATCTGGGTTGCTTCCATGTCCTGGCTATTATAAACAGTGCTGCGATGAACATTGGGGTGCATGTGGCTCTTTCAGATCTGGTTTCCTTGGTGTGTATGCCCAGAAGTGGGATTGCTGGGTCATATGGCAGTTCTATTTCCAGCTTTTTAAGAAATCTCCACACTGTTTTCCATAGTGGCTGTACTAATTTGCATTCCCACCAACAGTGTAAGAGGGTTCCCTTTTCTCCACACCCTCTCCAGCATTTATTGCTTGTAGACTTTTGGATAGCAGCCATCCTGACTGGCGTATAATGGTACCTCATTGTGGTTTTGATTTGCATTTCTCTGATAATGAGTGATGTTGAGCATCTTTTCATGTGTTTGTTAGCCATCTGTATGTCTTCCTTGGAGAAATGTCTGTTGAGTTCTTTGGCCCATTTTTTGATTGGGTCATTTATTTTTCTGGAGTTGAGCTGGAGGAGTTGCTTGTATATTTTTGAGATTAATCCTTTGTCTGTTGCTTCATTTGCTATTATTTTCTCCCAATCTGATGGCTGTCTTTTCACCTTGCTTATAGTTTCCTTTGTTGTGCAAAAGCTTTTAAGTTTCATTAGGTCCCATTTGTTTATTTTTGCTTTTATTTCTGAAATTCTGGGATGTGGGTCATAGAGGATCCTGCTGTGATTTATGTCGGAGAGTGTTTTGCCTATGTTCTCCTCTAGGAGTTTGATAGTTTCTGGTCTTACATTTAGATCTTTAATCCATTTTGAGTTTATTTTTGTGTATGGTGTTAGAAAGTGTTCTAGTTTCATTCTTTTACAGGTGGTTGACCAGTTTTCCCAGCACCACTTGTTAAAGAGGTTATCTTTTTTCCATTGTATATCCTTGCCTCCTTTGTCGAAGATAAGGTGACCATAGGTTCGTGGACTTATCTCTGGGCTTTCTATTCTGTTCCATTGATCTATATTTCTGTCTTTGTGCCAGTACCATACTGTCTTGATGACTGTGGCTTTGTAGTAGAGTCTGAAGTCAGGCAGATTGATTCCTCCAGTTCCATTCTTCTTTCTCAGGATTACTTTGGCTATTCGAGGTTTTTTGTATTTCCATACAAATTGTGAAATTATTTGTTCTAGTTCTGTGAAAAATACTGTTGGTAGTTTGATAGGGATTGCATTGAATCTATAGATTACTTTGGGTAGTATAGCCATTTTGACAATATTGATTCTTCCAATCCATGAACATGGTATATTTCTCCATCTATTTGTGTCCTCTTTGATTTCTTTCATCAGTGTTTTATAGTTTTCTATGTATAGGTCTTTTGTTTCTTTAGGTAGATATACTCCTAAGTATTTTATTCTTTTTGTTGCAATGGTGAATGGTATTGTTTCCTTAATTTCTCTTTCTGTTTTCTCATTGTTAGTGTATAGGAATGCAAGAGATTTCTGTGTGTTAATTTTATATCCTGCAACTTGACTGTATTCGTTGATTAGCTCTAGTAATTTTCTGGTAGAGTCTTTAGGGTTTTCTATGTAGAGGATCATGTCATCTGCAAACAGCGAGAGTTTCACTTCTTCTTTTCCTATCTGGATTCCTTTTACTTCTTTTTCTGCCCTGATTGCTGTGGCCAAAACTTCCAAAACTATGTTGAATAGTAGTGGTGAGAGTGGGCACCCTTGTCTTGTTCCTGATTTCAGGGGAAATGCTTTCAATTTTTCACCATTGAGGGTGATGCTTGCTGTGGGTTTGTCATATATAGCTTTTATTATGTTGAGGTATGTTCCTTCTATTCCTGCTTTCTGGAGAGTTTTAATCATAAATGTATATCCCCTCCCTCTTGGGCTTCCACCCCTATAGGTCACCACAGAGCATGAGCTGAGCTCCCTGTGGTATACTGCAGGTTCCCACTAGTTATCTATCTTACACATGCTAGTGTATTTAGATGCCATAAATTTAAATCGACAAGTTCAACTCTTCTCATCATGAATAAAAATACAGACTCACAAGCTGTATACAATTCAGTATGGAAATAAATTCACAGGAGTGATGAGGATTCGCTGTAAAAGTCTTACATGCCACAGGTTGGAGATAAAACTGCTGCAGTTAGGGGCAATTGGAGTAGTGTTATGAGAGACTGTAGGACCTGAGAAAGAAGCAGGGACTGTGAGATGAGAAGTGAAAGAATGAGGCATGTGAACTCTAACTGATAGGACTTGATGGCCAATGGTTTATGGAAAGGGAGGACAGTTTAAGATGGGAGCCTTGGTGATTGGGAGATTGGTGATGTCCTCCACTGAGATCAAGAATCCTGGAGAAGGGATAGGTTCGGGTTGGGGATGGAAGGGTGGTGGTTCATTTTGCATACGCCGAGCTGGGGGTGGGGCTGTGGCAGTGTATATGGTATGTGGGTCTGGAGTCAGGAGAGAGGGTGTGGCTGGGGTTATGGATTTAATAACCTTAAGCGTTTAGGGAAAGGTAAGGGAAAAGGAACTTGCAGAGGAGACAGAGAAGCCCCACACACTCCTGTCAGATCAGACAGGTTTGTCGTTTTCTCCTGTGTTTCTTGCAGTAGGTCTTAGACACACAACCTCCTTCCTCTCCTGGGTGCTGGAATGGCCAATTCTGACTCCCCAGAGGTTCTGTCACCAGAGGGAGGTGGTGTCCCCAGCTTCTTCTGATTCCTCTTCAGATCCCTGAAGATAACCAACTAGCTCCTCTTAGTTATCTGTTTATTTTTGAAATACATTTTACTCCTGATCACTACTGCTTAATAGGAATAATACAATTTACAAAGCCATAAAATTTAGAGAATCTTAAAAAATTCATATGGTTTTGATTCCCAATCTGTGTTCCTGACTCCCTTGCTGAGATAGTAATTGGAATTCCCTTTGATCCCTGCATTCTGCTCTCATCCCTGAAAACTGAGAATATTAACCCTTCTCTCTCCTTCTGGGTGACACTTCTCTGGGGAAGGACTACATCGTGACCTGCTTTCTGGCAGAGGCTCAAGGATGCAAACTGGACAAAAAGTTATGTGTGTCTCTTATTCCCACCTGGGCAATTTTAGGTTCAAGAACCTCCAGACCATTTATATCCTCTTGGCTTCTGTAGGAATAGGACTCTCTGAATGGTGTTGCCCAAGACAAAAATCAAAGGGCCTTCAAGAAAGAGGCAGTTGTCAGCTGTTCAGGTGCTATGTGGGGGTTGATGAAGGTGAGGACTGGGAAGAGGCCATTAAAACTGCCAGCCATGCGGTGACTGGTGATTTCTATAGAGTGATGGAGTTCGACATCTGATCCAGCAGGTGCATTAGGGTAAGTTCATACTTGTTAGAATGAACTATTATTTTTGAAAAGCAGTCTGTGCCCAAGATCCTATTGATGATAAATCTCTAGTAATAAAATATCTCAGGAATTCCACGGCAGTCCAGTGGTTAGGACTCAACACTTTCACTGCTAAGGGCCTGGGTTTGATCCCTGATCAGGGAACAAAGATTCTGAAAGCTATGTGGGGTGGCCAAAAACAAAACAAACAAGCAAAAAACAAAACCACCCTCAATGTGTATGAGCAAAAAGCATTGTGTATGTGTGTGGTGTGTGTGTAAGAATAGGAACAGATTCGAACTAGATCACCATTCTGTAATCACCAGGGGCGAAAGGGAATCTGTGACATCTCAGAGGAAATATTTAGATAGTGTCTGAGGCACAAAAATGTGTGTATTGAAATGGTGATATTACTTGTGTTGGCATATTTGGAAGCAAAGGGCTTTTCTTCTTTAGCAGGTGATTGCTATGTGTGTGATGAAGCCTCTCTTTACCATTGTAAGTTTCAGTTTTTATAAGGGTATCATCACTGTGCAAATTTCATGCTGAACAAATCATAATGTATACCAAATTTCACCTAAATCTACCTTCCAAATCTCTGACAAGTGGTCATTGGTGTTTTATGTACCTCACTGAATGAACACTGTAGGCTTTTTTTTTTAGAGAAAAATTTTGACTTGTTCAAATGTTCAAAAGAAAGTGGTAAAGCTCTTTAAATAAATAGTTTTAAAGCAGTTGGATGTTTACTAGAGAAATTTTAAGCAGTTCAATGGAAAATCATTTTAATATGAAAGGCAAAAAGATGTGCTGGGAGGTGAGGAGAAGCAAGACGTAGAGACAGAGAATTAGAATTCCTAGGGGCACTCATACTGTGTGCCTGCCCTAGCGTCTAGGGAGGTTCTCTCTTTACATCTTTCCAATGATGGTGTTCACTTCACTATTCCAGGTGAAATCATTCTAAACACTACCCTCCCTTCCTGCCTCCTGTCCTTCATTTAGATTTTTCCCTGTGGAGAAATAAGAAATCAAGAGGAAGAAAAAAGTCTGGAAGCTTAGGAGAAGGCCAGTAAAACCCCAAAGAATTAAACATGGTGCCTTAAAGCAGATGTTAGAGTAGGAAATACTTAGGGTAAAGGAGAAACATTAAGAGACAATTATTACCTTCTCTCCATAATTTGTAAATGACTATTTATGGGATTTCGCACTACTCTGAAGCCCTAATCTGCAGAACAAGCTAAGCCTGACAGAAGAGGCAGAGTATGTATAGGTCTGAGTCTTTGATACCCAAAATGTAAGTTTGTAAATAGTCCTCAGAAGAGAAAGTTGTAAGATTAGTAATTGACTTTGATTTCCCTTTTCTATCCTCCCTCCTTTCCTTCCTTCCATCTTTCCCTTCTTGTGTGTGTGTGTGTGTGTGTGTGTGTGTGTGTATGTGTGTGTGTGTTTGTGTGTGTATGTGTATGTGTGTGTGTGTGTGTGTGTGTGTGTGTTGTTCAGTCGTGTCTGACTCTTTGTGAACCCATGGTCCATCAGGTCCTCTGTCTATGGAATCCTCCAGGCAGGAATACTGGAGAAGGTGGCCATTCCCTTCTCCAGAGAATCTTCCTGACTCAGGGGTTGAACCTGGGTCCTCCAACATTGTGGCAGATTGTTTACCATCTGAGCCACCAGGAAAGCCCTTTCCCTTCTCTCATTAGGTATTCATTGCACATTTGCTGGACGTCAGGCCTTCTTCTTGGCACTGAGAGCATAGAGGTGGGTGTGTTTGAGGCCCCACAATTACCCCCACAGCCTGCTATTAATTGTATCAGCATAGAGAGAAGCACACATTGTTATAGTGACTCAGAGGAGGGTCATCTAATTCAGAAATGAATGATGCAGGGCATGACTCAAGGTGGGATCTGGGTTATGAGTAGCTGTAAGAGCAATGAAGAATAGGTGATGTGATATTTAGGAGGTAGAAATGGAAAAAGGGGAAAAAGGATAAGAAAGAGTTTGGGATGGTTCCCAGGTTCCTGGTACCTCCCAGTATCCAGGTACCTCTGGATAAATGAACACAATGGAAGAAATAGTTTGGAGACAAAAAATATTTAATTTGGTGTCAAGGATATTGAGTTCAGGACGTAATGACATTTCAGTGCCTGTTAAATATTTTATATTGTAGTTTGAATACAGTCTAGTACAAGTGAATGTCTGATCTAAATATGTCTCTGGGAGCTTCCCTGGTGGTCTGGGGGTTACGAATCTGCCTTGCAATTTAATGCACACTGGTTCAATCCCTGATTTGGGAAGATCCCACATGCCAAGGGGCAAGTAAGCCTCTGCGCCACAACTACTGAGCCCACATACCTAGAGTCTGTGCTCTATAATAAGGGAAGCCACACAATGAGAAGCCAATGCATCTCAACTAGGGAGTAGCTAACATGCAGCAAGGAAATAGATAAATAACTAAAAAATTTAAAAAATGTCTTTGGACATATACTATAATATTTATTATTATGAAAAAATTGGAGACAGAATAAGTCTCTCTGTCCCCTTTACCCTCTTTATCCCTTCCAATCCTCACCCAGATGCAGAGAGAATCTTAAAGCATGACAAAGCATCAAACTGTGCTATGAGAGGTGGTCATTATTAGAGATAAGTTTGTGGGAGCCCTTGGAAGACTCTGAAAACCCAGACCTGCTCCTATGAAAGGTTGTAGGGAGGTGCCCACTTTGGACAGAGGCA
The DNA here is from genome assembly GCF_023699985.2 of Odocoileus virginianus. Lineage (NCBI taxonomy): Eukaryota > Metazoa > Chordata > Mammalia > Artiodactyla > Cervidae > Odocoileus > Odocoileus virginianus. The sequence goes on from NC_069689.1 coordinate 30,780,544, forward strand.
GCAGCAGTCCAGGCCATGTGGAGGTGATGCTAGCAGAGAGGAGCTGGGCCCCTGACAGAGGACAGAGGGGAAGAGGACTGGAGATCAGGTAAGAAATACATCCTCTGTGTTCAAAGAAGAACATCCAAGGTAGACTGTGTACCAACTGGAAGGCAAGCTGAAGAGAAAAGAGATGCATTATCTTTTGGCCACTGTGATCAACTACTAGATGGCCTTATTTCTGGTATTGAGTTAGTCTTTTTATCTAATCAGATGTTTTGGAGCTTAAGGCAAGATAATACTAATAGATAATACCAAGAAAGTCATTTATTAGTGCATTTCCAAGCACTATGCTAATTGTTTTATATGCATTATCACATTTGATTCTCACAATAACTTTATGGCAAACGTGGTGTTACTCCCATTTTACAGATGAGGAACCTGAGGCTTAGAGAGTAGTTTGGAGGAGGGAAAATGACCAGTCAGTGATGCAACTAGGAGTTTAAATGCATAGTTCACATCTTTAACCACAATGCTCTACTGAAGGTCCTCATGATAGAGGTGGCCTAGGGAGAGCAGGTGAAGGAACTAGAGCAGAAGTTTGAACAAAGGGCTTGGAAATGGTGGTCTTCGAAAGGTGGGTGGGAAAATAAGAGTCCTCAGAGGAGACTGAGGTATGGCCATGGAAGGAAAAGAAAAGTCAAAAAGGAGAGTTGTCATGGCACCCAAGGGAATGGAATTTTTATTAAGAAGGGAAAAGTTGGTATCCAATACTGCTGAGAGGTCAAGCAAGGCAAACACAGAAATGTGTCCATTGAAGTTGACAATCTGATGGCCATTGGCAGTAGTGATCTTAGCCAAAGCCAGGTTGGGGCAGGGTAAGGAGAGACTGCAAAGAGAGCAGGTAGAACCAGAAAGAGCTGATGACTCTTTGTGGAGTTTGACTATGAAGTGGAGGAAGGAAAGGACAGGGAAATGTGGAGGAAGGAAAGGACAGGGAAATGTGGAGGGAGAGTCTTTATTGTTTTTTAGAATGAAGATGAAGAGACTTGTGATGTGATTGTTTACAGGCTGATTGAGTAAATCCAAATCGGGTAAGGAGTATGTCAAGGCTGTATATTGTCACCCTACTTATTTAACTTATATGCAGAGTACATCATGCAAAATGCTGGGCTAAATGAAGCACAGCTGGAATCAAGATTGCTGGGAGAAATATCAATAACGTCAGATATGCAGATGACACCACCCTTGTGGCAGAAAGCGAATAAGAACTAAAGAGCCTCTTGATGAAAGTGAAAGAGGAGAGTGAAAAAGTTGGCTTAGAGCTCAACATTCAGTAAACTAAGATCATGGCATCTGGTCCCATCACTTCATGGCAAATAGATAGGGAAGCAATGGAAACAGTGATCAGACTTTATTTTGGGGGGCTCCAAAATCACTGCAGATGGTGACTGCAGCCATGAAATTAAAAGATGCTTACTCCTTGGAAGGAAAGTTATGACCAACCTAGATAGCATATTAAAAAGCAGAGACATTACTTTGCCAACAAAGGTCCATTTAGTCAAAGCTATGGTTTTTCCAGTAGTCATGTATGGATGTGAGAGTTGGATTATAAAGAAAACTGAGCACCGAAGAACTGATGCTTTTGAACTGTGGTGTTGGAGAAGACTCTTGAAAGCCCCTTGGATTGCAAGGAAATCCAACTAGTCCATCCTAAAGGAAATCAGTCCTGAATCATTGGAAGGACTGATGCTGAAGCTGAAACTCCAATACTTTGGCCACCTGATGTGAAGAGCTGGCTCACTGGAAAAGACCCTGATGTTGGGAAAGATTGAAGGCAGGAGGAGAAGAGGACAACAGAAGATGAGATGGTTGGATGATATCACTGATGCAATGGACATGAATTTGTGTAGGCTCTGGGAGTTGGTAATGGATGGGGAGGCCTGGCGTGCTGCAGTCCATGGGGTCACAAAGAATCAGACATGACTAAGTGACTGAACTGAACTGAACTGAGTAAAGAAGAGATTGATGGCATAGGATAGAGAAAGAATGATGGGGGTAGAAGGAGAGAGAGCGAAAAGCTCAAGAACACAGATTGTAAGTCCCAGAGCACAGAAGGATTAGCTTCAAATAAAGACAGGATTCTTCCATTGCTGAAACAGAAGGATGAAGTTCTCAGATGGTCGAGGAGGAATGTGAGGCTTTATTCCTTCTGGTGTCTTCTAGTTGCTCTGTAGAAAAGGAGGTAAGGCCATCTGTTGAAAGTGGGGGTATAGGAGGTGGGGTTGCAGTAGATTGAAGGAAAGGTGAAAGTTTGTTAGATAAAGATGGAGATCATGGATTTTAATAGCAGCTCAGATGTGGGACTCATCTCTTGTCATTAGAGACGGGTGGTTTCAATTTTTCACTGTCATAAACAGGACAGAGAAGGAATGCTTCACTAAGAATGAACTTAAACTTTTTTAAGGTAAAAGAAACCCCTTCAAAAACTCTCAAGAAAGAGATCCATGGAGGGTAGCTTCCAAGTTAGTAATATATAAAAAATTGCTAACTGGTGTCAGTATTTTCTAATCGAATTTTTATATCAACTAAACTCTTTCACATGGATTAATTTTCTTTTAGCTAAAGTACTTTTGACTAAGCTTCTTTCTACCGAATAAACTTTTGGTTAAGTCACTTGCAGTTGGGTTTTAGAGGACAGATGCAAAGCCTGCACATGTAAACAAGAGAGCTTCTGGCTGAGCATACATCTCCCCCTCAGATTTTTCAAGCCATAACATTTTCTTTTTTTGGTGTGAGACAGAAGACTTTTGAACCCTGAATATTACTGGAAGGACTGACACTGAAACTGAAACTCCAATATTTGGCCCCCTGATGCAAAGAGCCAGATCATTGGAAAAGACCCTGATGCTGGGAAAGATTGAAGGCAGGAGGAGAAGGGGATAACAGAGGATGAGATGGTTGGATGGCATCACCAACGCAATGGACATGAGTCTGAGCAGGCTCTGGGAGATGGTCAAGGACAGGGAGGCCTGGTGTGCTGCAGTCCATGGGGTTGCAAAGAGTAGGACATGACTGAGTGACTGAATAACAACAAGAAGACTTTTGATAGTTAGAAAGCTTAAGGTAGCTCTGTTGGTAGCTATTTCTTATTTAGAAGCAGAAGTGCCCATTTACCCATTCAAATAGCTCAGAGACAGTCATCACCATAACATAATTATTGATTGTTCAGTGGGTTTGATTTCTAGAAATCTCTCAGAGCTACCTAACTCAGTATGAGAAATACTATTGTAAGTAATTTGTCTACATCATAAAAGAAATGAGAGGGAACAAAAACATAATCACAAATGATCCTAAAACAAAATTTTAGTAAACATCATGGACTTCCAAAATAATAGTTGTTCTAGTAAGAGTCTACATTTTAAAAAATTCTAAAAATTTTTAAAAAGGAAGGTGGATAAGTTAGTTACATAACAATTGTATACAATTTTCTGTTCTTAAAAAATTTGTTGTATGAGCCCAGTTAGCTTAGAATTGATTTCCTTTCACCCCTCCCACTCCAAAATGGCAGAAAAATTATAAGAAACAGAAACAAAATACAAATTCATAACTCATGCATACAGGGGCACAAAAAGAGTTAAGCCCTAGTTCACATTGCAATCTCGGATGATAAGTCCAAAATTAAGTCCAGGATCTTGAGGAAGTCTCTCTTCCTCCCACCAAGAAGCAACACTTGGCTTTTGTCAGCTTCTATCTCACTTCAGACCGAGTGTCCCTCCCTGTAGTCATCTAGTTTGGATTTGAACTAACACCCCCCCCCCCCCCCCCCCCAATTAAAAAGAAAACAAAACCTTTCTCTACTTGTCCTCTGCCTCTTGAGATTTTTGAGTTACCTATGGATCTGTTTTTCTCAAATTCAAAGTCATTTGTCCTTTGCTGGAGAGATCCAGAAGCCACCCTGTTTACCCAGTCACAACACTGCCCATGCAGGAAGGCTTCTAGAATTACCCACATATGCACATGCGGGGATGGGCTCTGTGGGAACCAAGGCTGGGGCATAGGGACTCCAGAATGATGGGACCAAGGAAGAGATGGCTCTCTGTTCTTTCCACAACCCTGGAATCTTGCTCTTTCACACATTCATATCCTTCAAAGGGCTTCCCTGATAGCTCAGCAGGGAAAGAATCTGTCTGCAATGCAGGAGATATGGGTTTGATACTTAGAGCAGGAAGATCCTCTGGAGGTGGAAATGGCAACCCACTCCAGTATTCTTGCCTGAAAAATCCCATGGACAGAGGAGCTTGGTGGGCTACAGTCCAAAGGGTCACACAGAGTCAGACATGACTGAAAAACTAAGCATGCACGCATCCTTCAAAAAGCTTCCTTTAGCACTTGAAATGAAAGCAGGATACGCACTTTCCACTGCTACTTAAGATTTATGTAAAGATTTTATGATGGAAGTTTCTTCTCTATGTTTGTACACATTCTTTTATTTAAAGGACATATGCTAAACATTTAGAAATTGTTTTGTTTCAAAATCAAAGAATGTGTGACAATTATAGCCTTTTGCCCATGTTTAATACCTGAAGAGTCCAGATAAATTTCTTAAACAACAGTTTTTATTTAAACTTATTACTCTGACTTGATCAGCTCCTACTTGCTTCTTGGCAACTTCAGCCTCTAAGTCCTATCCAGAAATTTCTATTTGAAGGCCACACCTTTTTGAGGGGGTAAATTTTCAATAATGTTTCATTTGCTATAGTTCATTACCACAGACTTTCCCTCTAATATTTGCTATTCTTTGAGTAACTGTGCCAACAAAATAACACCTGTACTGTTAATCAGAATACCATGAGATTATATGTATTGGACTCTACTGATCACAGGGCTCTTTAGTGATAAAGCTAACTAGTCAGTGGGCCTCAGCTCCACCTTGTACATCATGACTTCAAGGAAGCATTTGAAGTAAGTTTCTCCCCAGCAAGGGTGAAAAATCAGAGTGAGATTGATTTTAGATTGTCTACCTTAATTTTTTTCTCCATTGAGTGTAAATTGACCATCAATCTCAAGTGATGATTTTCTTATACAAAATTCTGCAAAGTAATTTGAGATTCTTCATAGTGGTTCTTCATTATTTAATCAATATTTGACAGAGTTATAGGACAAACTCAGTATTCAACAAGTACCAAAAATTATTATGTGCCGGGAATTAAACTAATCTTTGAGAGAGACAAACAAGGTAAGATTCTTGCACACGAGAGCTAATAGTTTGTTGGGGAAGATAAATATGTTTTAAGTCTGAGGAGTCCCCCAAGGCTTCACAATGGGCATGATATTTTAGTAGATTAGGCATGGAAGAATGACTAGGACTTTATTGGGCAATATGGAAAATTGTGTTTGAATACTGGTAAGACCTGTTCATTTAATAATCAATCTTGTATTATTCCAAGCTAATTGGTTAAAATACTAAGTGTTAAATGGGTAGAGCCAGATTACAGTATACATGGACACATTAGGTTGTCTTAATAAATCCCCGTTCTCTAGTTACTAACATACCCCTTTTCTTAACACATGGGTCTTGGTGGCAGCCATATTTTGCCCTGCAGCTCTGGACACTGTTGATTGAACCAGAGCAGGCAAATAATCAAGCTGGGGAGGTCAGAGAGCGTCCCTGGCTCTAGCCATATAGATTGGTTTAGGAACATCAGACCCAAGCTCACAGAGTCCCACCACAGAGTTTGAGGAGAGAAAGAGTTGAACTCAAAGTGGATCATTGACATAAAGCTTTAAAACCTCCAAAAGGACACATGAGAAAGAATAAGACCTTGAATTAGACAAACATTTCTTTGCTGGGACTCAGTAAGTAGAACAATAAGAAAATATTCATAAATTGGACTTTATATAAAAAAGTAATTTTTGAAATATGCTGTTAAGAAAGTCAAAAGACAAGCCACAGACTGGGAAAAAATGTTTTAGCAAAACACACATCTGATAAAGAACTCATATCTAGAACATATAAAAACTCTTACAACTCAGACCAGCAACCCTCTAAAAATTGACAAAAGACTTAAACCCGTCACCAAAGAAGAGATATAGATGGCAAATAAGCAATGAAAATATGCTAAACATTATTATTTTTTAGGAAAATACCAATTAAAGCCACAATGAAATACTATGGCATACCTTTTAAAATGAAAAATACTGACCATGCCAAGGGTTTGAAAGGATGTGAAGCAGCTGGAATGCTCACATATTGTGTGAAATGCAGAATGGTACAGCCACTTTGGAAAATAGTTTGAGACTTTCCTTTAAAGTGTAACATACACTTAAAATATGACCCAGCAGTCCCATTCCTCAGTATTTCCCAAAGAGAAATACAAACATATGTCCACAGAAAAGCCTGTATGTGAGTGTTCACAGTGGCCTTATTCATAACAGCTCCCAATTGGAAACAACCCATTGTCATTGACAATGGATAAATAAATTGTGGTATATAATACTGCTGAGTAACAAAAGGAACTAACCACCAATACTCATAATAGAAAAGTATCTCAAAAACATTATGCTGAGTGAAAAAAAAGTCATATACATATACCACGTGACTGTATTTATATAATATTCTAGAAAAGTCAAAATATTAGAAAAACAGATCAGTGATTTCCAGGGATGAAAATGGGGGAGGAAATTATGGAAAATAGCACAAAAAAACCTTATTGGAGTGATGGATATGTTCTATATTTTAACTGTGGTGGTGGTTGCATAATTGTATGCATTTGTCAAAACTCATGAGTTCTGTGGGCTTTGCAGGTGGCTCAGTGGTAAAAGAGTCCGGCTGCCAATGCAGGAGATGCAGGTTTAATCTCTGGGTTGGAAAGATCCCCTGGAGGAGGAAATACCCACTCCAGTATTCTTGCTGGGAAAATCCCCTGGACAGGGAGCCTGGTGGGCTACAGTCCATGGGGTCTCATAGAGTCAGACAAAGCTGAGCACGTACACCCTCACATGAATTCTGTATTTAACAAAGGATAAATTTTATTGCATTTAACTGATGCATCGTTAAAGCTGATTAAAAAAAAAGTGAGTAGGTGTGGAACTAGCAGTCCAGGAGCATAAACCTTGGGAGGAGGTAGACTCCTATCTTCTGCCATGTGGATAGCAAAGTAGAAAAATCTGATCTGAAGAGGATGGAGGATGGAGTGGATATACAGAAAAGTCAAAGCAGGATTTGGAGAAAGATTTCTAAAGCTGTTTGAATCCCTAGCTCCAGCTGCATTCCTGGCCTGTGATTCATTCCTGCTCTGTGTTCTCTTAGCCCCATGTAATGGAGCCCTTCTTTTTGGCCAAAGTCATCTCAGTGGATTTCTGTTGCAACCAAAGGAACTCTTAATTCATGAGGGAATAGGCACTGAAAATATTTCCAATGATGTAATCTTCAGGGGTGGAGAATTTCTAGGAACTTTCCACAAGAAACATGTGTTTGAGAAACTATTCTTACTAGGATTTTCTGAGGATCTGAAGATCTGGGCTTACCTCCTGGTGTGCTGTGCAGTCTTGGGGCAGTCCCTCTTTTCTCAATGAACTGCTTTCTCACATGCAAAGGGAAGAATTAAACAAGATTCAAGGTTTGCAAACTTTTTAAAATCAAAAGTAGATAAACAGCCCAATTTATACAGGAATGAGTGGAACCATGCTGGTTGATATGGAGGGAGGCCTCAGCCTACCTACTTGGGGTTCAGGAGTGCAGCAGAAATGCAATTTCTGTGCATGGATTGTAGTGTTTGAAGGTTAAAGACAAGTCTCTGTGTTGGTTGGAGTATAAATATAAGAACTAAGCACCCTTGTGAGATGATGACAAGGAGGTTGGCCTGAAAGTAAGTGTTTGGAGCTGAAGTCTGAGCAGGGAGGCTGAGATACTGCCAGAGCGAGACTATCTGTTTTCCTTCATTCTGGGGCTCCACCTCTTTTCTCCAGAGCACTTATTGTGCAATTCCATATGCCCCACAGGGCAGGAGCCGAAGCTGTCTTGTGTACCAGTTCCTTCACACTTCTTCAATACCCTAGTTCACCCCAAAGTTCCATGAGGGCATCCGTCAGCAGCCTATTTACAGATTCAGGAATGCCTGGACACTCTCTGCCCCTTCCCCTCAGGAGCACCAAGAGACTGTTGTTGATTTCTCCTCCTCCTCTTCCTACCAGTGCTCTAGGTCTAAGGGATGTGGGAGGAGGGAGAAATAATAATACTGCCTAGAGAGTCACCAGGGTCTTTTTCCTGTGGTTTTGTCCCTCATGAACCTCATGTGAAAATGGAGCTGCTGAGTGCGTTGAAAATTTATTCAAACCTAACCGGTAGAGATGGCCAACTGCCCACTATGTTATGTTACTGGTAAGGGATGTCCAGCCAGGACGACATTTCCCAGCAGCCCTTGCTTCTTGATGTGGTCCTGTTACTACTCCTTATGAATGAAATGGGAGTGACTGTGGTTTGTGTTACTTATGGAGCATGTTTGCTTGTCACATGTCTGTTTGCCCTCAGATCCACTTTCTCCTCCTTTCCGTGATCTGCTCATTCTGCAGAGGACTGGTTCCTGCAAACTGCAGTTCCCCAGACTTCCTGCCCTGGCTCTGACTAGATTCAGCCAGCCTGGGCACTGGCAGGAGACTGGAGGAAGGAGCCAGGGAGAGCATAGGATATTTCAACCCAGATCTCTTTGCTTCAGTGACATCACGTGGTCTCAGCTCTTAACTTACAGCCCTGCTTTCATGTCTCAGTTGCCCAGCAGCCTTCTCTGAAGCTCAGATAGGTAAGTGGTGAGTGAACTGGATCCTTTTGTCCTAGGAGTGGAAGTGACTTCCTGCTGATGCTAACATCTGAATTTTCTTATGTCCCCTATCTGGCTTTTAAGTTCTTGTAATTGCCCATTTTAATGGTCTCTATTGGATTGCCTGGCCCGGGCCCTATTTTTCTGATTACCTGGCCTGAACTTTGTACTCCTGAAAATCCCCTGACTAGTACACAGGCCAAGGTGATAAAGGAGAGATGCTTCTCTCTCTTCCCTTCCCTCTCTCCAGGATGTGGCCCTAGGGGGTAATGGACCCATAAGATGGAAGGAGACTGGGTTCCTGTGGAAGAGAGCCACCTGCATTCCAGAAATCCCCTCATCAAACTGTTATTTGAGTGAAAAATCAAGTTCTTTGTTGACAAGCCATTGAAATGTTGAGGTTTATTTATTATAGCAGGTAGCCTTATCCTCGGAGAAGGCAATGACAACCCACTCCAGTACTCTTGCCTGGAAAATCCCATGGACGGAGGAGCCTGGTAGGCTGCAGTCCTTGGGATCTCGAAGAGTTGGACACGACTGAGCGACTTCACTTTCATTTTTCACTTTCATGCACTGAAGAAGGAAATGGCAACCCACTCCAATGTTCTTGCCTGGAGAATCCCAGGGACGGGGGAGCCAGGTGGGCTGCCGTCTATGGGGTCGCACAGAGTCAGACACGACTGAAGTGACTTAGCAGCAGCAGCAGCAGCAGCAGCAGCAGCAGCAGCAGCCGCCGCCTTATCCTAATATGTGAGCAAAAAATGGGAATAGAGATCCCAGATGCCTTTCTTCTTGGCCTCCTACTTGTTTCTTTAGGTGGCCTCTGGAATGTTGTTTAGGCAAAAGTTTGGAGTTATTCAGAGTGGGCAGTGTCTAGATCCCTTCCAAGTTCTATGTTACTGGGCCCATGTTCACTTTAAGAAGGTGCTAAATAAGGTGATGGAGAAATTATAAAAATTGGGATGACTAAACTATAATAGTTTAGATTTTAAAGCAATTTTACTTCTGAAGTTATTAGTTCACTCATGAACTCATGAACTAACTCATCAATTTCTCAAGGCATTTACCAAGTGCCTATTGTTTGTAAAAAACCTCTGCAAGGTACTGAGTTACCAGTTATATCATTTAGTAAAGTAGGCTGAGAGAAAGGGCTTTATAGTAACTGGCCTCTGGGTGAGAGAGAATTCAAATGAAAAAAATGTAAATAGATACCACAGACCTCCCAGGTACTGACCCTCTGGAACTTTTGATGCTACCTCGGTCAACTTCATCATTCTGGGGCTTAGTAAATTTCAAGAAAACTGATAGATGTTTTTCTAGGTAGTGTTGTGTGTAGTTTAGAGCAGCTAGCATCATGTAACAGTTTCAGCTTTTTGGTTGGAAGTCTAGGGATTCAACTGTGCCTTTTTTTTTTTTGTAGACAAGAAAATATATATATATATAAAGAAAATATGGCTGGTGTGATGGACAAACTCAGCTGTATTTCTCTTCTGATCTCTTTCCTGGCCTGTTTACATAAACATATTTTCACCGGTTATGTGACTACGAGGTAGAGAGAGAGGCTCATCTAGAGCCTGACTCAGGAGACTTTCCAGGTGACTCGTGTGCTGGGGATTTGTTTGGCACCGGCTGTCTGTTGCCCTGGGTCAGCTGCTTGTGCCTTAGCCAGGACTGTAGAGCTTTTTGGGGGACATCAGATCTGGCAAGACCTTGAGAAGGGTCTAGGAAAAATGTCCAGAGGTTGGGGGGAGGCCGCTGAGAGCCTGGAAGCACTCTCTGGAACTCACTGAAGGGGAATGGGGGCCTTGTGGTGCTGTAAAGTTTGGGGAGAGCTCAGTCAAATGTCATTTGTCCAAAAACTTCAGAGTTGAGTTTTTCTGGATAATTTTTTCCTTGTGATGGCTGAGGGTTTATCTTTTAAACTGCTAAACATTGTGTTTAACCATTTGAAGTCAGAATTTCTTGAAAAGCTTTGGCATACCCAACATCCCTGGCAACCCCTCCCTTACTGTCTGTTCCAACTGGATAGCCTTGAAGGGCTCCACGGAACACACAGAAATCAGTAGAAGAGATTGTTTCTAAGCCTCAAAGGTTCTAAGTTATCACTGTAATCCAAAATTATAAATATCTCTAGGAGGGTTACCCTGTAAGTGCTTACCAGACCTTTCTATTATGAAAACAGGGGAAAAAGTGGGACTCCTTTCCAGAACACCCAGGGGGAATCCTTGGAGCAGGAGCCTTGGGGGTGACAGTGAGGATCCAAAGGAAAGTGAAGAAATTCCTCTGGTTACTTCAAGATGTAGGGTCTTCTCTGAACCCTTTCCTTGCCAGAAGGGGTTGATGAAATTCACCAGATATACCCCACCTTTCTTATCTCTGCTTGGAAAATGACCTCCATTTTTTTTTTTCCTTCATAACTTTCTGTATATGGACATGTTGCATCAATTCACCCATTTAAAGTGTATGACTCAGTAGCTTTTATTGTATTCAGAGTCGAACAATCATCATTACAATTTTAGAGTATTTTTATTAGCCTCAAAAGAAATCCTGTTCCCCTTAGCTACCACCCCCGAATCCCGCCACCCCTCACCCTTCCCCGCTATCAGCAACAACTTACCTACTTTCTGTCTCTGTAGATTTACCTATTCTGGACACTTTGTAAAAATGGAATCAATACAATATGTGATCCTTTGTGACTGTATTCTTTCACTTAATGTTTTGCATAATATTTTCAAGTTTCAGCCACAATGTAGCATGTAAGACCTTCAGTCCTTTTAATGGCCAAATAATACACCAATGTATAGAGATACCACACTTTATTTATTCATTTACCAGTGAACATCTGGGTTGTTTCTACTTCTTGGCTATTATAGATAATACTGCTATAAGCATTCATGTATAAATTTTCATGTAGACATCCATGTTTTCATTTCTCTTGGGTATGTAATCTACCTAGCAGTGGAATTTCTGGATCATATGTTTAACTGTTGATTCAGGGCTACTTATAAATTCCTACTTGTTGGAGATATTCCTTCATGCTTCAGTGCTCTTTGATTCCATTTTACTTTTAGAAACTTGGATTAAAAAGATGTGTATGTGTAGGGAAGGAAAAGAATATGAAAATGAATATGTATATATTTGTATAACTGAAATGCTTTGCTATACAACATCTGCAGTGTTTTTGGAGCCCCCCAAAATAAAGTCTGTCACTCTTTCCATTGTTTCCCCATTTATTTGCTGTGAAGTGATGGGACTTGATGCCATGATCTTAGTTTTTTGAAAGTTGAATTTTAAGCCACCTTTTTCTCTCTCCTCTCGCACTTTCATCAAAAAGCTCTTTAGTTCTTCTTTGCTTTCTGCCGTAAGGGTGGTGTCATCTGCATATCTGAGGTTATTGATATTTCTCCTGGCAATCTTGATTCCAGCTTATGCTTCATCCAGCCTGGCATTTCGCATGATGTACTCTGCATATAAGTTAAATAAGCAGGGTGACAATATACAGCCTTGACATACTCCTTTCCCAATCCAACCATCTCATCCTGTATCATATAAACTATACTTCAATAAAACAAATAAGGTGTGTGTATACTGATTTTTATTGATGAACTTTTCCTTCAACTCTATCAGTGCTCAGGATTTGTTTTTGCCTGTGTAGGTAAAGTCTGTCCTGTTTTTGCCCGTTGTTATCAAGCAGTTCTACTTGAGCTTCCTTACTTCCATTTTGTTCACTGCATGTTAAACTTCTCTCTTTGGGACTGTGGTTTGTCTTCATCATATAAATTATAGAAATAACAAGAGTGAAAACTCAATTCCTATTATACTAAAGACAGGGCTGGAAGTGAGGTGAGCAAGGGGGCAGGGAGAGGCATGTGGGAAGGAGTCAAATTCCTGGAACGCAGGGATGCTCAGGGCTCCATGCCATCAGCCCCTTGGGTCTTGGGCCACCCCCCTGTGCTCCCTGGATCACAGCGCCCTACGTGCTACCCGACACTTGCAAGAAACACCTGCATACAGCAGTTGCCAAGGGCTGAGGATCTGTTTGAGCATCCATATCCTGTTTGGGAAGAGTTTCAAATGAAACCAATGACTTTTCCTTGCATCATAACAATGTTTTTGTAAGGTGAAAAGAGAAAGGGAGCGGGAGAGTTGTGAGGAATTTTGCTCAGAGAAGCAGTCCTCGTGCCGCCTTCCCCTCGCCTGCAGCCCTCAGCCCTGCCTGCTGCCCCTGGGGGCCTGCGGAACAACAGTGAGAGCCCTGGGAGCTCAGGAGGTGGCTGGGCAGCCTGCCGTGTGGGCCCCCTTGGAAGACTTTGTCTAAACTCCATCTGAGTGCTTTGGGTCTTAGGCGCTTAGCATGCTTAGGGCCCTGCCTCTGACCCGCTGATCCAGGGGCGGGCCCTCCTCATGAACAGATGTGAACAATAGGCTTTGCCTCTGCCTGCAAGTTGCCATTTTTTCTTGGAGAAAGGCACAGTTGTAATCCTGTCTTCTCTAGGCAAGATGCTGGCAGCTGAATGGCCAGGGGGCCTGGACCAGAGCATGGAAGGGGATTTTAAGTGTTCTTCAGACTCTTAGCAGTGAAAGATTGTTTATTTTTATTTCATATCATTTATGAACTGATGTTTTTTGGTAAAATACAATAAAAATAGAATACTAGGAAAAAAAGAAAAAGCAAAGATAATAAAAATACAAGCTTTTTTAAAAAATATAAATTAGATTCGATTCAGTTCTAATGAAGTGGATGAAACTGGAGCCTATTATACAGAATGAAGTAAGTCAGAAAGAAAAACACCAATACAGTATATTAGCGCATATATATGGAATTTAGAAAGATGGTAACGATGACCCTATATGTGAGACAGCAAAAGAGACACAGATGTAAAGAACAGACTTTTAGACTCTGTGGGAGAAGGTGAGGGTGGGATGATTTGAGAGACTAGCATTGAAACATGTATGTTACCATATGTGAAATAGAGCACCAGTCTAGGTTGGATGCATGAGACAGAGTGCTCAGGGCTGGTGCACTGGGATGACCCAGAGGGATGGGATGGGGAGGAGGTGGGAGGGGGGTTCAGGATGGGGAACACATGTACACCCATGGCTGATTCATGTGAATGTATGGCAAAAACCACTACAATATTGTAAAGTAATTAGCCTCCAATTAAAATAAATTAAAAAAAAAAGAAAAATATTAGATTCGATGGACATCAAATTGCTCTGGAAAATTGCTACAAAAGTTCTCAGTTTTTCTCAGTTGCTGTTCTTTTCTTGTTATAGACCAGTAACAGGTAGGAGGGCTGACAGCAGTCTGCAGACCACACTCTGGCCCCCACAGCCCCCCTTCCTCTGCCTCCTCCCACAGGGGTACCCATCTCCTGCCTTGGCCTGGATGACAGGCACACGGCCGGGCTGAGTGTGGCTCTGCAAGAGGGAGCAGAAGCCCCAGCCTAAGCTGGATCAGTGTTCTCCCTCAGCTTCAGGCTTTCTCAGAAGCAGTTTTAGTAATAAGGAGCTGAATCACTCAAGTTTGTTTCAGGTACAGAACTCATGGAATCCACCGAAAAGCTGCAGTGGCAGAAGTCAGGGCAGATCAAGGATCTCAGCAGCCCAAGTTCACAGACCTTCACTTAGATACCCACCATTAACACGGACCCCTCACCCTCACTCTTGTCTGTGTGCCTCATGGCGTACATTATAAAAACAGAGAGATTCTGTGGATTAGGTATGGAAAAATATCCACCTTCATCCAATTAGTGGGGTGTCAAGAGATGGGGTCTCATAGCTTGGTTTCCACTCGGTAGGGCTTGTGGAAACCAACTCTTGGAGAAATAAGTTAATGGTAGAACTGGGACCAAGGGAAGCTCTTGGTGTGAGCTGCTGCTTGTGGAAGGCCCTGAATGATGTGTCAGTTCTCAAGCAGGAGAAAGGTTTTAATCATTAAATTGCAGGGAGAAATTCCTGGCCTTGACCTGTGCAGTCAACTCATCCCTCTGGGTCTCTAAGTGCGTTGCTTCCTTGCTCCTGGTGTAACTACTCACTTAGCAAACAGGAGTCTCCATGGAAGGCACTGACCTGTGATTTATGTGTCATAAAAGGCCTGGGGTGTTTGATGCCTGTACTTATCTGCTTGAGAAGAAACATTAAATGAGAGCTAATGGACCCTCGGCCTCTAATGCGGCTGCTGCTTGCTTAATGCGCAGCGCATGAAGGCTCCATTTCAATCTAGCTCCCCGGTCAGGCCAAGCTGATTTTCATCCTGCAGCTCTCAACGAAGCTCAGCCACAGCCACAGCCATGAGAAGCAGAACGCAAAGCCCAGAACCTGCAGTTTTCTTCTTTCCACACCCTCACCATTGAACGTCTCTTGCCAGCAAGATGTTTTATATACAAACCTTCAGTGTTAAAATCCTAATGTGAAGTGAACATTTGAGCTGAAGACATTTCAAATAATGGTTTAACAACCTATTGTGGGATGGGAGGTCTCCTTGACTTTATATGGACAATTTCTTGTAGAGGCAGGGTTCATCTGAATCCAGAATTCCTTTACTATAGTGGGCTGGTGGTGAGTACCCAGGGTTGGTGAGCCCTGGGTCTCTAATGGCAGGAGACCCTAGGTGGCACTGCAACGCAACGTTAGTGCACTGCCGGGCTGGTTAGCATGAAAACCAGGAAAGATTTAGTGTTCAGAAAGGTAAAACACGGTAAGGAAAGGAGTACAGAAGTCACCAGTTAGAGGTGCTCTGTGGGGACCTAAATGGCAGGGGAATCTAAAAAAAAGGGTGGATATATGTATATGTATGTCTGATTCACTTTGCTGTAAAGTAAAAACTAATGCAACATTTTGAAACAACTATACTCCAATAAAAGTTAAAAAAAAAATAGAAATCACCACTTAGAGCTTGCTGTAGAAGCCTTGGGACCACAGACCGTCTTCTGTAGGGACTAACTGGCTAAATGTCGTGGATGATACAGAAAGGAATATGTACCTAGTGATGGTTTGCAAAGTCTTGGCACAAATAAGAACCACAACTATCTTGTGTGCCTGGGAGATAAGGAGGATGAAAAAATGAAAAACCCAAGAAAAGAGGGTAAGAGTAGAATGTATTTTAAAATTATCATCATTGTTTTATTCTGAGAGAGAATTTGGTCTGAAGTACATGAGTTTCCTCTGGATTTATATTCCTACCTGACCACTAAATTGAATTGTTAGTATAATTTAAATTATAGCAGAATAGTTGGAGTCTTGGTAAGTAACACTGATTAGGGCACTTATTTATGAGTGATACAATGAATCAAGAAAGATTAAGTAAATTAAGTGAAACGTCCTGTGTTTTCTTATGGGCCAAGCTATGGGCTTTCCCGACAGCTCAGTTGGTAAAGAATCTGCCTGCAATGCGGGAGACCTGGGTTTGATCCCTCGGTTGGGAAGATTCCCCTGGGGAAGGGAAAGGCTACCTACTCCAGTATTCTGGCCTAGTATAGTCCAGCATAGTCCATGGGGTTGCAAAGAGTCGGACAGGACTGAGCGACTTCCACTTTCATGGACCACATGCTCCAACACTCGGGCTTATGTTGGGCCTGTGATGTAAGGCATACATTATGCCTTACCCATGGCGTGCTTGGCTGCTCGGTTATGTCTCTGTGGCCCTCCAGGCTCCTCTGCCCATGGGGTTTCCCAGGCAAGAATACTGGAGTGGGTTGGCATTTCCTTCTCCAGGGATCTTCCCGACTCAGGGATCAAACCCATGTCTCTCTTGCATCTCCTGCATTGGAAGGCACATTCTTTACCACCGGCTGCCATCTGGGAAGCCCATTCTCAGATGGTTTGAGAAGTATGCTTAGCTTATCATCTGAACCTTTTTCATCCCTTGTTTATGAGGATTTGCTCAATGTATTTCTGTTTCTAATGGTGCTCTCAATCACTGTTAAGTGTAGTTCTTGGACCAACACAGCACCAGTATCATCTGAGAACTTGTTACACATGCAAATTCTTGAGCCCCACCCCAGACTCCGTGAGTCAGAAACTTGGAAAGGGCCCAGGAACCTGTGTTTTAACCAGTCTTCCCTGTGATTGTTGTGCCTGTTTAAATTTGAACACAACTGCTCTAAAGAGTCCCTTGGATAGGTGTGGGGAAAAGTTAGAATAGATTATCTAGTCAACATTTGCGCTCTCCCCACCTTTTAGCAGTGTGATAAATTCTGGGGTGACAAAGAGGAGAATGTGTTTCTTCTTTCAAGCTGTTTACAGTTTAGAGGGGAAGCATGCAGGAATACAACTATAAATGTAACAACTGCAAAAGTTGAATAGTTCTGCCTAGGAAGGAGAGAGGGGAAATATTTAAAGAGTGGTTGACAACACTTGAGCACAGTCTTGAAAGAAGAGATTTAGTGAGGCAGAGAAGGGCTTATAGCTTTTAACATTGCCTTTAATATTGCTGCCTCAAAAAATGGAGGAACCAACCATGTTGAGAGATACTCTTTAAGTCTTCCCTTCCCTACCATGGGTTTTGCAAGTCATTTGTTAAGAGGAAAAATATGGCTAGTTTTGGGAAAGCAGTGACTTAAGAATATTACATCCAGCTGAGGCGTTTATTAAATGTAAAGACTACAGTAGGGATTTCCCTGATGGTCCAGTGCTTAAAATCCTCCTGCCGATGCCAGGGATGCACGTTCGATCCCTGATCTGGGAAGATCCCACACGCTGCAGGGCAACTAAGCTCATGAGCCACAACTGCCGAGCCTGTGCTGTGCAGCCCGCTGGCTGCGACCACTGAAGCCCATATGCTCTGCAACAAGAGAAGCCACGGCGATGAGAGGCGCACGCCCTGCAGCTGGAGAGGAGCCCCTGCTGCGGCAGCTCGAGAAAGCCTCGTGCAGCAGTGAAGACGCAGAGCGGCCAAAAAGAAAGAAAACTACAGGTAAAGATCGTTACACATCAACAACCTCAACACATATACAGTGCATGACAAGTTCGTGGGAAAAAACTAAATCACGATTCATCCACATGAAGGGTAAATCAAAAGAAAGGACTCAGGAGTGGCGTAGTCATAGTAAAAGACCAGGCTGACCCTTGCCAGGAAATGTGAGTGGAGGTGTAAAAGTGCTAATTTCTTCGTCTTTCTTAGCAGGAGGTTGAGTTTTCAAAATGACTTATCCACTTTATGCTTTTTTATAATCTTTTTTTCTTAACCTAGTGGGCTCTTTTTAAGAAACATTACTGTTTATAGCAAAGAAACATCTAAAGTTTATTTTCTTCACTTTTAAATCTTTTTAAAATCTAAAATTCAAGTAAAACTATGTTTCAAAGCTTTATAATTTTTTTTATTTTTCTAAAAGTAAAGCTAGTTGATATTTTAATTTGCTTATTTTTCCATCCATCTGTTCATCCATTTTTCTATCCATTCTTGGTTAATCCTTTCTACTCTCATAGTTTTTAAGTATCACCTGTTTGCTTATAATGTTCAAATATTTATCTTCAGTCCTGTTGACTCTTCTGATTTTCAGAACTATACGTCCAATAGCCCATTGGACAGTTCCCTTTGAATGTGCAGTGGGCACTGCAGACTCCACATGTTCAAAGTGAAACTAATTTCCTTCATCTTCCAAATGCAAATTTCCCATCCCTCATGTATTTCTGTATTTCCTATCTCATTTCAAGATATTACCATTAATTTGGTCATCCAAGCCAGAAACTTGGAGTCATCCTAGATTCTTTACCTCTCCCCCATCCTTTCCAACTATCCAATAGACAACATCATTTGCTATATATATTCAGTTTTCTCTTTCCCCTTCTTCTAGCAACCATTGACCCAGCACATATCCTCACATGGGACTTTGATGGTGTCTTTTTAACTGGTTTCTGTGCCTCTTTGGCTTTTCTTCATTTACCTCCATTGTTTATATTCCTATGAGAATGATCTTTCTAAGTGAAAGTTGACCTTGTTCCTCTCCGGCTAATGTCCTTTGGTACTTTTCTATTTTCCTTGGGATAAATCTCAGGTCACTGAACATATAATCACCCTCAGTTTCCGGATTAATACTTTTATCCCCAACCAGCTGTGATATAGGTAACTTCTGGTTCTTCTGCCTGGAGTTTTTTTGGTGTTTTTTGTACCCTGGATGATGCCTGCTTATTCATTGAAACACAGCTCTAGAGACATTTCAGGAAGCTTTCGTAGACCTGAGACAGAGGAAGTGTATCTCCTCTGTGCTTCATTCACATACCACTACTGTAGTGCTTTGCATTCAAGAAATGTTTACATGTTGGTCTCTTTGTTATTATTTCTGGTTCCTCCATGTTAGGAACTGTGTGTGTCTGTGAGAGAGAGAGAGAGAGTGCACACTAAATCATAGTGCCTGTTACACACTATGGCACACAGTACGTACACAAAGTCTACTGCAGTGAACGAAGCAATCCTGCTACATCTTTCTATATTGACTACCAGGGATCCATCCCCTCTCTCCCTGGGGCACAGTTGAATAAACACTACCAAATTCAATAGTGCTCCATTTTTCTGAACTCAGGGTGAACGGCCTTCCTTCTGTGGATACATTCTACCTTCAGATATGTTTATACTATTGATTGTTATCGCTTTCTTGTAGAGAAATCACATTCCAGTCATGTCCTCTAGGTTCATGCTAGACTCTTTAATTGGGTTCCTCATTCCTTCATTAATTAGTTAGCTTGTTCTGTTCATGGAAAGCTGTGTGTTTAAAGGATATCTACTAGGTTTTCAAGAAAAGGGTGCCCTTCATATTACCTTCATGCAGTAGGGCTGTCATTGTGCAGCACAGAGTGTAAGGCCAGTGGAGGCTTCATTGGATGAAGGGTGTGTGTGTATAAGGTGGGAGCTGATGCCAGGGGAGGGTAGGAATCCTATATGCCAGGTCCAACCTCAGGTGAGTCCTTCAGATTCTTGGGAACTGTCTAGTATAAGATGAAGGGCTCTGTTTTTGAGGGAGGCAGCCTGTTTTCCAATCTCAAGGTGACAGCTTAGTGGACACATTCTGTACTGTAAACCTCTCTAACTGTTAAATGGGGGTAATAGTAGAACTAGGGTTGTTTTGATAATTAAAAGATAATGTTGAAAAGTGCAGTGGAAGATGAGAGGCATGTGACAGATGCTAGTCGGCCTCATTGTCCTTGTCATCAACACTATCGTCATCGTATTTTAATGACTGCTCTGAGTCCAGACTCAGCCTGACTGGCCTCTGGGTTCTCCTCACCTCTCTTGCCCTAGCCATGTTCTGGTCCATCGTAAAGTGAGCCTGGAAAAGACCTTGTGGACATTCCATCTGCCAATTTCCTTTTTCTGCTTCCTCTGTTAGGAAATGCTTTCGGTTCTTAGGGACTCTTTTTTTACAGGGATTATTTAGCATTTTTATTCTCCGAGGGTGCTGGCATAGCTTCAGTCTGTAATTCTAAGGAAAAGGCATTTAGCTGTGCCTTTCTTTGTTTGTCGGGAACATTTCTGTAGATAAGCACCCTGCACAGTAAATAAACTGCATTGTTATTACATTGCTTAGCAATTTACCTGTAACAGACGGCTGTGCCTGCTATAATGACATGATAGCTAATCCATACCCCTGCATGATTTTATCTTCTACTGGGAGAGCTGGCAAGTTTAAAGGGGACGCCCCCAAGGATCAGCTCGGGGAAACCAGTTCTGGTTTTTTTGTGAGTGAGATTTTTGCAGGGGGTACACCAAAAATCCTGTGTCCAAATTTTGAACAGGTGCTTAATTTCAGGATCAATTACCATAAGCTTCCCACAAGTAGCTTCTGCCTAAAGCTTCTGTTTGACTTAATTAAGGAAGTCTTTCAGTCCTCGAGTCTGTGATTAATACAGAGGATAACTTTTTTCTTACTGAATTAGAAGTTTTGGATATGTAAATAGCATACCAATCAATTTGTTTTAAAAGTAAATAACAATTGCCTTTGGCAATTGGTAAATAATGCTGCTTTCTTTATTATTATTATTGAGGTATAGTTGATTTACAATGTTGTATTATTTACTGGTGTACAGCAAAAGGATTCAGTCATATATATATATGCATAAATATATATATATATTCTTTTTCATATTATTTTCCATTATGACTTGTTACAGAATATTGAATATATAGTTCCCTGTGCTACAAAATAGGGCTTTATTATTGGTTTTCTATTTTATATATAATATTAACTGTATTCTTTTTTTTTTTTTTTTTGCCACACTGTGTGACTTGTGGGATCTTAGTTCCTTGACCAGAGATTGTACCTGGGTCCCAGCAGTGGCAGCTCCCAAGTCCTAATCATTGGACTGGCAGGGAATTCCCAACTATATGCTTTTTGATAGAGCCCTCCAAGTGATGTTACTAGATCCAAAGGCAAGAAGTATTTTATAACACTTTAGTTTGACACTGCTTACTGAAACACCAAAGCAATCTATATTGTCACCATAATTTTCAATGTAAACAATAGAGCTGGCCATTCACTTGTACCTTGTTTCTTGAAGCTTGCTTTTTTTTTTTTTTTTTTTTTGCTGTGAGTAGACTGAAAGCTTCTGGAAGGGGGGAGGGTTGGGTTTGGACTTCTCTGAAGGTTGTGCCCCCTCCTGGAAAACCTATAAACTTGGAGTGCAACCCAGGTTCAACTCCAATGACAACCCACGACCCTGGGCAAGTTATTTGCCTTCCTGTAACCTTTTTCTTGCTGTTATCCCAAAGGTTGTTCAAGATATTATTTGAGCATCTTTTAGTAACTAATTTTCTCAGTGGCCTCAGATACCTACTGGCAGTGCTATCATAAGAAACAAAACTTATTTCAAATTTAGGAAACTTTTCATATTGGCACCAATCACTTTTCTCTCATTTGTCCCTCCCCAGCCTTTCTCCTGGGAAAGATGTGTCTCAGTCCTCCTAGTGATGAGTCAGGTAGAGCGATTGCTGCCTAGTGGACTGTTTATCTCTCCAATCTCTCTCTCCATCTCCAGCGCCGCCAGTCGCTAGCAGTTATGACGGCTTACAGTGGGTCTGGTGCTCTGCACTCATGATCTCATTTAATCCCCACTAAAACCATTATTATTGCCATTTTACAGGTGGGGAATTTGAGGCTTAAAGGGGTGAAGCATATTATCCAAGGTCATACAGCTAATTAGCATGAGACTCAGATCCAATCTCCCAGTTAGACTCGTGTGAACCTTGGGAAGACTGATACCTTCCCACTGATGTCTTCCCAGTGTCATGTTTATCTCAGGTCAAACTCTGTTCCACATGGAAACAACATTAGCATCTGCAAAAGAAAACCCAAGACCACATTCTACCACCCTCCCCTCCCCTCCATGGGCTTCTGCCCACCTCCTGTGTTTCTGCCAGCATCATTCTGCCCTTGCTCTCTGCCCTTTGTGACCTTCTTCCAGTTCTGGGTTGTGCCATCTCTTCTCTGTTCTCGGAGTCTTTGTAGATGTGGTTCCCTCTGATGGGAACAACCCCATCCTCTCTTTACCTGGGGCCTCAGTCATGTTTCCTTCTCAGGTTTCTCCTGTGAAAGAGTTTCACACCTCCTACTAATGTAGGATGTTGCTTGCTGGTTGACTATTTATATCTTTCTAGACCCTGATCTTCTGCAGCTGGATCATCTGTTTGTTCTTGACCTTATCTTGGGTTAGGTTCTTCTGGTCTCTGCTTTCAGTGCAGCTGTGCCTTTTCTCATTGCACATATCAGGATTTTTAGTTTTAAAAATATTATGTGTGACCTTATTTGATTACTGTCTACCTATTCTGCCCTGCCTGGGCATTTTATGAGGATAAGCCTTGCATCTCTTTTAGTTCATTTTGTTTCCTCAAGGTCTAGCACAATACTTAGCACGTGGTGTTTTTGTTTACCATGTTGAAGAAAAACTGAGCTTTAGAAACTGCTCATAAAAACACTAATGAGCAATCCTGGAGTTTCTTAGACCTCTCCTGTTCCTGGAGGGCTTAGCAGCACATATAAACTGCATGGCCCCTGGATCTCTTCACAAGTGTGTGTGTGTGTGTGTGTGTATGTGTGTGTAAAGTTTATGTGTGCATCTGTAGATGTATGTCTCATGCACACAGACACACACATGCCTTCCCCTCTCCATTACAGATGGCTGAACCAGGAAGGTGAAGAATATTTTTCATGGCGTTATTTTTATGATAATCTATTTCGCTGGTTAATTTGGTTTAGGACACTGATTTATCACCAGTTTATAGATCTCTCTCTCTCTCTCTCTTTATTGTCCTATTTGAATTATAAGGATGGCATGTGTGAAATGGAACTTCTTGGCCTATTGTTCTGCTTCTCACGCAACCAGTGTAGTTCAGACAATAAAAAGATCTATAAAATTAATATATACACAGAGTAGAGAGGGGAAAGAGAGGGACAGAGACAGGGAAAACGGGTAATGCTTTGGAATTGGATACCACATTTATCTCTCTCCGGTGAAGTTCAGAATCAGAATTTACATGCGGAGGAGGCATAAATGAGGTATGAAGGTGTTGTCCTCTGGTGTGGAAAGAGGTTTAGTAATTCCAGCTTGCCTAAGTGACTTAGAAAATGTATTTTCCTCTTGTTTTTTGGTCAG